>NC_133326.1:646851668-647520307 GCF_042186555.1 Aquarana catesbeiana
ATCCAGAATCAGCATCATTATCCCTCGCCTCTGACTTTGTCACGTGTTCATAAGCTAAACACTGAGCATGTGCAGAAGACTGAGCTTGCAATAATTGCGTTTTAAGCAAACTTATAACATTCTCTTGTTCAATTTCTTTCTGAGTTAAAAAAGCAATACAACTTTCTTTTTCTTTAACTGATTCCAATAATGCATTCATTTTATGTTCTAATGCATCTTTTTCAATCATTAATTGTTCAATATGTAAATTCTCCTGTGTTTGTGCAATTTCTGTTACACTTTGCCTTTGTTTTCCTGGCATATCAAAAACCATTGCATTGAAAACTGTAACTAATTTCATCACATTGTTTAATTTTCTCTTAGATTTAGCTAATGAAAATCTATTCTTCTCAATTTCTTTATTTGCCTGTAGGCATTGATTATACATTGACTGCCATAACTTAGTGTCTGAAATATAGCTGGCTAAACCTTCAAATTCTAACTTACTTCCTTCAGCTATAACATTTATAAATTCCATATTTTGGTACTCACCGAATATAAAACTTTTCCGTTTTCCGCTGGACTCTAATTAAACCGTCTGTCAAGACTTCTGATCCAAAATACTCCGGTCTTCACGCAATCAAACATCAAAAACATGCGATTCTAGGTTCTTTCAATAATTGCAAAGTTTTTTCTGTTCCTCACTTTCCCCTCTGAACAACGGAAAAGTGGCAAAAACTTCTGACGATTGAAACTGGCTGGCGTCCGCCAATGAAATAAATGGCTTAATATATTGTATAAAAAGCCTTCAGTAATGATGATTCTCGTGAGACGAATTTTGGAATTATTTCTGCTTGAGTCAGCTTAAATCAAAACCATGTGTTTTATTGTACACACATAAACTTGGAAAATACTTACAAAAATAGTACATTCATATTCAGAATTAGTGTTGTTTCATATATGCAAAAAATGTTCAAATATAGTTCATTTGTTTCAAAGATCTGAAAAAGTTCTTAGAGTCATTAGACATGTGCTTCCCTTGTCTTGGTGTTTTAAAGATGGCCGATTAACCTCTTGTGTCCTGGCTTGAATAGGTGTATGTATGTAGCTTGGAGCAGGAGATGTTTGCACAGAGAGAGCTGTTTGTCTTGGAGAGAGAGAGATGTGTGTAAAGAGATGTGTCTTGGAAGCAGGATGTGTGTGTCAAGATTGCGCCAGAAGACTGGATTCCTTGTGTCTATATGAACTCAGTCTTTCAAATTCGCGCCCAAACACAAATCCCTCCCATACACTCCCTTTTCTAAAAGTGGGGGCTAGAGTAGATATACAAGCCTCTTTAACATCTGTTTTACTTTAACCAACCCTCTTAAACATGAAACCAGATATATGTGTCAGACTAAACATCAGACCATTTAAAACATAAACGCATAAATCAAACAGAGTATCGATTACATAGGAAGATTTTCAACCAAAACATATATTATTTACAAAATCCATCAAATTCTGACAGGGTCTTGACCTGCATTTTCAGTCAATGAATGGTCATCTGGATATCACTAGCTCAAAGTCCTATCATTCAAACAAATATGGAAAATGCATATTCTTATTAATAAAGCCAATTAAAATTTAGATATTAAGAATATAACAATGTCCCAATTATATGAAGATCCCCAACTGACAGCGACTGCTGAAGCTGCACTGCACTCTCTGCAACAGGGTCGCAGAGCGGCCAAAGATTATGCAGTCGACTTCAGACGTTGAAGCGCCGATACAGACTGGAACGACGCTGCCCTGCGTCATCAGTTCAGAATGGGGCTATCTGACCCACTCAAGGACGAGTTGGCTCGAGTGGGGGTACCTCAGTCTCTGAAAGACCTCATCGATCTCTCCATCCAGATTGACCGTCGCCTAAGAGAGCGTCGGTCAGAAAGGTCTACCAGCCACCTTCGTCCCACCTGGATGTTACCCAAGGTTCCCAGTCCGGTCAGTCAGTTTCCTCTGGCTATGGAAATCAAACAATGTATGTATAGGGCGCACAGGGCTAGCGTAGTCTAAATAATGTCTCTGTGTATAAGACAGTCCAAAATGAAAATGAGGGTGCTGGTAGAAGTGATGAAAGTAGTAGGATGATAATCTTCAGCACAAAGGGCTGCAACTTTAAAAGACTGAAGCAGGGTCTATAGGAACATAAAAAGACAAACAAAGGCGCCTCTAAGTGCAGAAGAAAAACAAGTTTAATGCCCCAACTGGGTTCAAAAAGCACTTACAAGATGGAAGGTGTAATCAGGCACTTCATAAGTAAGGCTGCATTGGAAGGGGTCACGGTGGGAGGAAGCATTCAGAGCGGATGGATGTTGTAACTGGCAGCAGCAGAGTGGAACACAGGGAGCCGCTGTGAAGCCGGCGTCGTCAGCATGGAGAGACGGCGTACCCGGAAGTGATGTCATCCACTAGAGCGGCTCCTTAACCAGCCTGGACCGCAAACAAACAGCCGAAGGGAGGATGTGATGTCATCAATAAGGGACGCGTTTCGGAACCGTCAATCGTTCCTTTTTCAACCTATGGCTATAATGATGACTATGCATGATATATATACACACACACACTAGCAGTGTGTTGGCCGGGGGCGGGGGCAACAATCAGAGTTTGATTCATGACAATGACTTCATATAAAAACGTCTAAATACATTTAAATACATAGAAACACATGTAGCAGCATTCTAAAAAGGAGGCAATGAAAAAATATATATAAAAGATATATAAAAAAAAAAAAAAAAAAAAAAAAGAAGGAAAAATAAAAATTAAGACAATGGAGAGTTAAAAAGGCAGAATATATAATGTGTTATATAATATCTAAATAATTAGGATGTCTGATATAGACGGACCAACAACCATACATGCACAACAGCATGATATAAACGAATAGGAGCAAGCAAGCGTATGTATATAACAGTATAAAATTTTAAATATTAAAATTGGGACATGTGTGTCACCAATACTATCAAATTATTGTAATATTAAACTACCACGAATGAAAAACTATTGTAATAAAAGAAGGGGGCCTGGATTAGTATCTACAAAAAAGAATATGTTATCATAGTATGGCACTAACTTCAAAATCCTTGTTTAACCCTCCAGGGGCTAAAACATTTAATAGAAAAATCCAGTACATTTCCCTGTGACATAATCGTCGGTAGCGTTCAGCTGGGGGAAGATCTTTTGGCATTGCCTCGATGACCCATACTCTGAGGCCATTAGTGGACTTATCGTGGGCGTGGAGATAGTGTCTAGGGACACTATGGTTGCCTAATCCACCTTCAATGAACCGGCGATGTTCGCCAAAGCGTTTACGTAGTGGCCAAATAGTCCGTCCTACATAAAATAAACCGCAGGGACATGTGAGACAATATATAACATGGTCGGATGAGCATGTATGAAAACCCTTTATTGGGTATGTTTTGCCTTTAACATGAAAGTCTTTCTGGCCATGTACCACAAAACTACAGGTCTTGCAGAGAGGCTTACGGCACTGGTGCATCCCAGAGATGGCTAGGAACGTGGGCATATGGTGGCCAGGAGGCAAAGGTGTGGCCTTGAGTTTACTGGTCGCTACCTTACTTTTGATGTTAGGTGCCTTTCTATAGGCAAATTGAGGTCTATTAGGCAGAGTGGACAGAAGGTGTTCATCTTGTAATAGCAAAGGCCAGTGTCTTTTTACAATATTTTCCATTTGCTTGTGTTGAGTATGGAATTGAGTGATGAAACGTAAATTACTCTTCTGGGGGCGTGGACGAGAGTTCTCAATGGACGGTGTGCTCTTATATTGTTGATAAGCTGCATCTACAAGATCAACAGGAAAACCCTTTTCGAGAAATTTTTCTTTCAAAATTTTACCTTCAATATCATAGTCATTCTTTAGGGTGCAATTCTTTTTTAGCCTACAGAACTGACTTTTAGGTACATTGTTTAGCCATAGGGGGTGGTGACAGCTATTGTAGTGGAGAAAAGAATTCCCAGCTGTTGGCTTGATGTAATTTCTAGCATGTATCTCCTTACCTATCCAAAAAAGTTCGAGGTCCAAAAAAGCTAGTTTATTTTGATCGATGACAGAGGTAAAAGTAAGGCCCATGTTGTTAGTGTTACAGTATCTGACAAAGTCAGAAAAGACTGATGCATTGCCATCCCATATAATAATCACGTCATCTATATACCGGCCATAAAAAACAATGTGGGAAAAAAACGGATTGTTATTCCATATGTATTGTATATATATTGTAGTTTTGTGGTACATGGCCAGAAAGACTTTCATGTTAAAGGCAAAACATACCCAATAAAGGGTTTTCATACATGCTCATCCGACCATGTTATATATTGTCTCACATGTCCCTGCGGTTTATTTTATGTAGGACGGACTATTCGGCCACTACGTAAACGCTTTGGCGAACATCGCCGGTTCATTGAAGGTGGATTAGACAACCATAGTGTCCCTAGACACTATCTCCACGCCCACGATAAGTCCACTAATGGCCTCAGAGTATGGGTCATCGAGGCAATGCCAAAAGATCTTCCCCCAGCTGAACGCTACCGACGATTATGTCACAGGGAAATGTACTGGATTTTTCTATTAAATGTTTTAGCCCCTGGAGGGTTAAACGAGGATTTTGAAGTTAGTGCCATACTATGATAACATATTCTTTTTTGTAGATACTAATCCAGGCCCCCTTCTTTTATTACAATAGTTTTTCATTCATGGTAGTTTAATATTACAATAATTTGATAGTATTGGTGACACACATGTCCCAATTTTAATATTTAAAATTTTATACTGTTATATACATACGCTTGCTTGCTCCTATTCATTTATATCATGCTGTTGTGCATGTATGGTTGTTGGTCCGTCTATATCAGACATCCTAATTATTTAGATATTATATAACACATTATATATTCTGCCTTTTTAACTCTCCATTGTCTTAATTTTTATTTTTCCTTCTTTTTTTTTTTTTTTTTTTATATATCTTTTATATATATTTTTTCATTGCCTCCTTTTTAGAATGCTGCTACATGTGTTTCTATGTATTTAAATGTATTTAGACGTTTTTATATGAAGTCATTGTCATGAATCAAACTCTGATTGTTGCCCCCGCCCCCGGCCAACCCACTGCTAGTGTGTGTGTATATATATCATGCATAGTCATCATTATAGCCATAGGTTGAAAAAGGAACGATTGACGGTTCCGAAACGTGTCCCTTATTGATGACATCACATCCTCCCTTCGGCTGTTTGTTTGCGGTCCAGGCTGGTTAAGAAGCCGCTCTAGTGGATGACATCACTTCCGGGTACGCCGTCTCTCCATGCTGACGACGCCGGCTTCACAGCGGCTCCCTGTGTTCCACTCTGCTGCTGCCAGTTACAACATCCATCCGCTCTGAATGCTTCCTCCCACCGTGACCCCTTCCAATGCAGCCTTACTTATGAAGTGCCTGATTAGACCTTCCATCTTGTAAGTGCTTTTTGAACCCAGTTGGGGCATTAAACTTATTTTTCTTCTGCACTTAGAGGCGCCTTTGTTTGTCTTTTTAGTTTCCTCCGGCTTCATCTGTCTCGACTCCAGAACCCCCTGAACCCATGCAACTCGGGCTGCTCCGGCCTACGCTTACTCCAGAGGAAAAGATGCGCAGACGAACCCACAACCTGTGCCTATACTGCGGTGAATCCGGGCACTACGTGAGAGCCTGCCCCAACAAGATGCGTAAGTGTCATTCTGCCTCTTCAATGTGTGCATCTGTGTTACCTAAACTTGGTTCTCATCTCGCTCTTTCCTTCACTCTGCAGCTTCCAGGAGGGAGTATTCCAGTGTCAGTAATTATTGATTCCGGCGCATGCAGCTGTTTTATCGATTTGACCTTTGCTGCCAACCATCGTATTCCGCTTCAACCTAAGGCTCAGGGGCTTGCTGTCCATCTAGCAGATGGATCCATCCTTAGTTCAGGCCCGGTCACTCAAGAGACCGTCCCCTTGCTGGCCACCATGGGTACCCACCATCAGGAGCTTCTGCGTCTGAATGCCATATCTTCTCCTCTCTTCCCTATTATCCTAGGGATGCCCTGGCTGCAGGCCCACAATCCCAGTATCAACTGGGCCACAGGAGAAGTCAAATTTCTCTCTGAGTATTGCCAACAGCATTGTTTACAGCAATCTTCTGACATGACCTCCCAACTCCTGTGCTTGGACTCAGATGCTGAACTACGTCAGTCCGTCCCTGAAGCTTATCTGGACTTCCTGGATGTATTTAGTAAAAAAGGAGCAGAAACCTTGCCCCCTCATAGGCCGTATGACTGTCCTATAGAACTGTTACCTGGTACTGAAGTTCCATTTGGGAGAATCTTCCCGTTAACTGAGCAGGAGTTAGACACATTAAAGACTTACATAGATGAAAACTTGGAAAAAGGGTTCATTCGTCCTTCTACCTCCCCAGCCGGTGCCGGCATCTTCTTTGTCGAGAAGAAGGACCACTCGTTACGTCCCTGCATCGATTACCGGGAGTTGAATAAGATCACCATTAAGAATCGTTATCCCTTGCCTTTAGTACCTGAACTTTTTCAAAGATTAGGAACCGCAGTCATATTCACGAAACTAGATCTCCACGGAGCTTATAACTTGATCCGTATCAGAAAAGGGGACGAATGGAAGACTGCCTTCCGTACTCGATTCGGACACTTCGAGTACCTTGTCATGCCATTTGGATTATGCAACGCTCCCGCAACCTTCCAACATTTCGTCAACGATATTTTCCGTGATTACCTGGATCTGTATGTAATAGTATACCTTGACGACATCTTGATCTTCTCCTCTTCACTAACCGATCACCGTAGACATGTCTGCAATGTCCTAACCCGGCTTAGGCAACACGGCCTCTATGCAAAACTCGAGAAATGCGAGTTTGAACGTCAATGTATTCAGTTCTTGGGCCTAGTCATCTCAGTGGAGGGTATCAGGATGGACCCCCAAAAGGTGTCTGCTATTCTGGATTGGCCCGCTCCGATAGATAAAAAAGGGGTACAACCAGACTGCAGACTGTGCTGCGGAAGCGGGCAGGGCAACTTCTCTGGAATCAAATAGTAATATTCTATCCACACAGGAATCTTCAAGACATTCCACCCCCTCCGTTGGTTCTAACAAAGTAGCTTCACAAAAAGCTTTAAACCCATCTCGGGGACCTGCGTCCCCACAAATCAACAAAACAAGCAAAGGTTTGGACCCCTTTGTGGTGCGAATACAACAAGCCACCTAAGTGTGGTTAATCTATCTTCCACTAATCTCTCACCCAGCGAAGTGCAACTTTTATCTCGTGGACTAACTTTTTGTCCTGAACAACAATTTGACGTTTTCGAAACAGTTACTGATTTACAACTCTTTGCACGCAGGTTATTACTCAAATACCTGCATGCAAAGGATGACTCGGAAGGTGACGCTGTGGATGGGTCTCCCCTTAGTATGAAGGAATGTAGGGCCTTACGTGACCTAACTCTTCTTTATCAAGAAAACAATACAGTGGATTTAATAGATCAAATCGATTTGGACGCCTTACTGCAGGAGGCTGACAAATCGACCCCAAATCCCCTAACGATGTTCAAAAAGGCTTCTACTACATTTCCTTCATCCAGTATTAACCCCAATGTAGCAATATTTTTAAGGCAAACAATTCGCGATATATGCAAATTATCGCAGACTCAATCCAAACCGGCCAACCTTTCTAATGAAGAAAATTTGGCCCTCCAACGTCTCATAAAAAACCCTGATATTGTGATAAAACCCTCGGACAAAGGGGGCAACGTAGTCGTCATGAATAATGACGACTACGTTTCAATGTGTCTTGACATATTAAAGAACAAAGAATGGTATAAAGTAATCTCAGTCCTTAACATCAATCAATACAATATCACTTTTTATAATATGATCGACCGTGCATTCTATAGAGGGGAAATTACCAAAGACATCTATGAATTTGTCAGAACTTCACACCCCAGGGTAGCCACATTTTACAGTCTACCCAAGATACATAAAAATCCAACCAAACCCACAGGTCGCCCCATTGTCTCAGGCAATGGAGCCATCTCGGAAAATCTAAGCCGGGTTAGAGATGCACACTTGCAACCTCTTGTTCTGTCCCTGCCCTCGTTTGTCAAGGACACAATACAATTTCTACAACTCATTCATGATCTGAAGATACCCAAAAATGCGATTTTGGCAACCATCGATGTTGAGGCGCTGTACAGCAGCATTCCCCACTCCAAGGGTTTGGATGCTGTACAAAGGGCCCTGCAACAGCATTCCCAATACGATCCAGCATTAGCTAGATTCATCTTGAATGGGCTACATTACATATTGCACTATAACCATTCTTGTTTCGACAACTCCCACTACCTCCAGGTACAGGGTGTGGCTATGGGGACCTGTTGTGCCCCCTCTTACGCCAACCTGTACCTGGGGGAGTGGGAGAAGTCCCTCCTGGACGACGAGGACCTTGTCGAGTACACCAGCCATATAACTAAATGGCTGAGGTATATCGATGACGTCTTCGTCGTCTGGGAGGGACCTGAGACCAAGCTACTTGAATTTTTTCATAAAATTAATGTAAACGATCGTAACCTGAGGTTTACAATGACCCATAATTCCCACAGCGTCACCTTCCTGGATGTCTCCATTTCAGTCACCGGGGATGGACACCTTTCTAGCACCCTGTTTCGAAAAACGACCGCTGGGAATACGGTTCTTCATTCTGAGAGTTTTCACCTGATCCCACTGAAGAACTCGATCCCCTATGGACAGTATTTGCGCCTTCGACGAAACTGTTCAAATGACGCTTTGTTCAAAAAAGAAGCAGAGGGGCTCCAAAATCGACTCCTAGCAAGGGGTTATAGTAGATCTTGCCTTAAAAAAGCTTACAATCAAGCCTTAGGACACTCTAGATCTCAGCTACTTTTTAAATCTAAACCCTCCCAAGGCTCTGAATGTAACCCTATTCGAATCATTATGCGTTATTCTCGACAATACCAGGTCATTAAAAAGATTATAGAGCGTCATTGGAACATCCTTACGGATGACCCGAAACTGCGTGGATTCATTCATGAAAAACCCTCCATAACGTACAAAAGAGCTATGTCACTACGTGACAAGCTTGTTCGGAGTGAATATACCAACGCAAATATGAGATTGAAGCACTGTCCTGCAGTGGGTTCTTTCCCCTGCGGACATTGCTCATATTGTTCACTCATTAAACAAGACAAAATCTTTATGCTGCCTAATGGCGACACCTTTACACCCACACAGTTTGTGAATTGCCGCACTCGCGGAATAGTATATTTGATGGAATGTGAATGTGGTGCATACTACGTGGGGAAAACCAGGCAGGAATTCTGGAAACGCATCTCCCAACATATTTATAGCATGGAGGTGGGGAACCCATACCTCCCTATTGGGAGGCATATAATTAGTACACACAACTACAATGTACCCAGAGTTACCTTTGTGGCTCTTTACAAAATAAAGATTCCCATCAGAGGCGGCGACTGGAATAAGTCTCTGCTGCAGAAAGAGCAGAGATGGATATTCCAGTTGCAGGCCACCTCTCCACCAGGTTTAAATGAATCAATTTCATATGCCCCTTTCTTGCAGGGGTTTTCATCTGGGAAGACACAATAACGCACCGAAAATATACCCCTATTACATATTGCCGAAACAATCTGTGCAAATAAGCTTAGATTCATCAATTTTACCATTCCCCTTCCCTTCCTCCTTTCCTTCCTTCCTTCTTGTTCCTTCCCATTTTCTTCATTTTCTTCCTTTTCCCCTCCCTCCCCTTCTCTTCTTTCTTTCCTTTTCCCCTACCCTCCCCCCCCTCCCCCTTCCTTTTCCCCTCCTTTCCCCCCCCCCTTTTTCCCCCCTCCCCCCCCCCTTTTTTTTTTTTTTCCCTTTTTTCCCCCCCTTTCCTCCTCTTTTTCCCTTTCCCAGCAGTTCCTCTCCCCTTTTTCTTCCCCTATTTCTTTTCCCCTATTTCTCTCCCTTTCTGTGTTCCCCTGTTCCCTTCCATGCTGATCCAAGTGGAGTTGTCCACTATTACTTCATCCATCTAGTGTTCCCAGTCTTATGTACACTGCCTGGTTTTCCCCATGTATAATCTTCTATGTCACCTTTGTTCTCTCCATTATTCTTAAATGCATGATGTGCATATTGCTGTGTAGGTTATGGAATTTAACGATAATGGACCACACACTTTAAAACGCTCTTTCTCTGAGGAAAATCTAGCCTAAAATACTGTTCTGAGTTCTTTATACGTAACAACATGTAATATTATGTAATTTCTATCCTTTTTGGTATACACATTATGTAATTATGTATTTGCAAGAGGACGATGCCATTATAAGTGTATAACCCTGTTTAAACAAACAATGATATGTAATGAACAATGTATATGGTATGGTTAGCATGTAGTCAACCCGCTCTGCATGGATCATGCATGCAGTACCCTGTGAACAAGTGATGAGGATTGTTAATAATATTTCTCTATTAGAAATCTTCTGCACAGCATCATATGTATGATTGTATGGTGCTGTGTTTACTTCCACCTCTCCTTCAGTGCCTGTCCCTCCCCTTTGGGGGCGGGGGTGCACCTATGTGTCTTCCTGGCAGGGTGAGAGAGGAGATGCTGGGGCCCCGCGTCTCCTAAATGTGCCCACTAGGTGGCTGCACCTTCACTGGGCACTTCTCGCCCTGCCAGCGGCATCCCGGATCCCTTCCGGACGCCGTGTTCACGCGCGCGCGCCTTAGTGCGCGTGCGCGTGACGTAGCGGCGCCTGCGCAGTTGCGGCGGAAGCAAAGGGGACGCCCGGGGGAGTCATCCTCTCCGGAACGCCGGGGGGGTCACGCTCAGCGCACAGCTGTGTTGCTCGTCTTCCCCCCGTTGTGGTGGGGGGCGGGGGGATGGGGTGGGAGGCAACCACACACCTGCACCTGGTGGGAGTTAGTCATTTGACACTCCTTATAAACACATGAAATTTCAGAGGCATTTTATTGGATCCTCTCTGATACAGAGACGCCAGGCAAGGTGCTGACCAATCCATTAAAGTGGTAAGTGTACCCGAAATGATGGTAACATGTCTATACAAGTTTTTTAGCAATTTGTTTTCTTTTTTAAAACTATTCCTGATTTTGCCATGATTTTTCATTTTTTCATTTATAATCCAATTTTTCAGAATAACGAATGTACCAACTCTGTTATTCAGCTCAGCTTGACTGGGTAATTAGTCCTACCACCACCCTTGCACTTTGTCACAATGTTGTTGCTTGTTGGTTTGTTCACGTTTACATGTTTGTGTTGTGCATCTAGGGGTATTTCTTTTCCACTCACTGTTTCAATTTCTTTTTCCTCTCTCCACTCATAGTCACTGTGCATCTCACACACATATTCATTTCTTCCCATTCCCCCACATCCCTCTCCCCACACCCCCATCTCCCATCCCCATCACCCCTCACTCACTTCTATTCATTTACCACCACACTCCTCCTGTACACCCCTTTTTCCCCTCCCCCCTGTCTCTTTTATATTTATTTTTATTTATTTTTCTTTCCTCCTCCCTTTCCCTCCCCCCCTTCCCCCCCTTTTTTTTTTTTTTCCCCCCTTTTCCCTTGTTTTTTTCCTTCCTTCTCTTCCTTTACTTTCTTGCCCGTCCCCAGCTTTCTTTCCCCCCCCTTCCCTTTTCTTCTCCCTCTTTTCCCTTTCCCCCTCCCCCCTTCCCCCTCCCCCTTTCTCCCTCTCTTCCCCCCCCTCCCTCCCCCCCTTCCTCCCCCCCTTCCTCCCCTTCCTTTTCCCCCCCCTTTTTCCACCTCCCCCCTCCCCTTCCTTCCCCCCCCCTCCTCCCTCCCCTTTTTCCCCCCTCCCTGCCCCCCTCCCTTTTTCCCCCCCTCCCCCCACTCCCCCCCCCCTGTTTTCTATTCTTTCCTTTGTCCCATCCAGCGTCGCTGGCCTGTCCTTCCCCCTCTTCCCTCCCTCTGCTCACTGGGCTATTCTTTTGTGGTCTGTTGGCACTTTTACCCCATCAATTCCCTTATATATTTTGAAGTCGCATGGTGAACAACTGTCAGCAGGGCATTTGCTATTTTCTAGTTCAATTGTATTTCACTCACTCTTTCTTCAGTCACCTTTTTCTTTCCTTTTCTTTTCACTCTTTCCTCACACGCTTTTCCCTTCCCCCTCTTCCTTCTCCCCTCCTCTTTCCCCTCCCTCCCCTTCCCCTCCCCTCCTTTTCCCCCCCTTTTTTCCCTTCCCGTTTTTCATTCTTTAGCAATGCCCTCCTGTACATCCATGGACTTATAATTTAGCAAGCATACAGAACCTCATGGTTGGTAAACTTCCCAACTATAGGGTATGAACCAACTGACCCTTCGTTATTTTTCATTTTTGATTTCTAGCACTAACGTGAATTCCATCTGAGTGCGGTTTTGGATTGCCCGTCTCGCCCCTTCCTTTCCCTCCCTCTCCCACATGGGGGGCTGGTAAGCGTGATCTCTCGTAAGATTCATCTGGTCCATCACCCGTCCCCGGGGGAGTTGGCCCGACACGGGGGAGACAGGGGAGCGAAGGAGTAATTGTATCATCTCAAACATTTTGCAATGTCAAAAATTACATTGTAGTGTCACAATTCTTGCGATAGGTAACTATACAATTTATTCAGTTACATTACAGGGTATGCATGTATGGTTTCGGCACCATGGAAATTCGATGTTATGTTTGATAAATGTTACCCCCTTTCTTTTAGTGTGGACAGCCATCCTCTGAAGAAGACCCGGGAAGGGTCGAAACGCGTCAGGATTATTACATACAATTACCATTGTCCCACATATACTGTATGGCTTACTGTTTTTATTTAGAGGCATTCATTGTTATCTAACCCCAAGGACTTACAATTGGGGAAATCTAGGCTGCCCTCGTATACATTGTGTCTTGCATT
The DNA here is from genome assembly GCF_042186555.1 of Aquarana catesbeiana. Classification (NCBI taxonomy): domain Eukaryota; kingdom Metazoa; phylum Chordata; class Amphibia; order Anura; family Ranidae; genus Aquarana; species Aquarana catesbeiana. The sequence goes on from NC_133326.1 coordinate 646,864,659, forward strand.
GGTTTTCACTATAGGCTGTTGTCTGTTGCATATGTACGCCATACTCAGTTCGTGTCCTGACTCCAACAGTCAGTATTTATTTCAATGAATTTTCTCTTTTAACGTTATTTATATTTTTTGTACTAATAAAATCTAATTTTTTCAACCATCTATACTGCATTTTATTGGCTGCTTAAAAGCCCAGATAGGGGGTTCTTTCTTGTCTTTTTGATGCACTGTATGGGGTGTGCGGCCTACCCGTCTACACTCATGTGAGTGCTTTTTGCTGTTTAAAGGGGTACAACGCTTTATTGGCTTTGCCAATTTTTACCGGAAGTTTATTAAAGGTTTTTCTGCAATCATCGCTCCAATCACCGAATTGACCAAACAGGGAACCCGATTCTCTTGGACTGACAAAGCCCAGTTGGCTTTCGAAAGACTCAGAAAGCTATTTACTTCAGCCACCATTTTGAAACACCCTAACCCTGTCCTGCCATTTGTCTTGGAGGTCGACGCTTCGGAGATCGCAGTGGGAGCAGTGCTCTCTCAACGACAGGGCGCCAAGGCCCTCCTCTATCCAGTAGCGTTCCTATCACGCAAACTTTCAATTTCGGAAAGAAATTATGATGTGGGGGATCGAGAACTTCTGGCCATCAAGGCGGCTCTGGAGGAATGGCGTTACCTATTGGAGGGTGCTGCACATCCTATTCTGGTCTACACCGACCACAAGAATCTGGAATACCTGAGAACAGCCAAAAGATTAAGACCTCGTCAGGCCAGATGGGCACTTTTTTTCTCACGATTCCAGTTTCACATAACTTACAGGCCCGGTTCCAAGAATATAAAGTCAGATGCTCTTTCCCGCATGTTTTACGATTCAGAGAAGACCGTATCTCCCGATACGATTCTTCCTTCGGGGAACTTCCTGCTCCTCCAAGGGGACCTTGTTTCACGGATAAGACAGGCCTCGGTGGGAATGCTTCCATACCCCAAAACAGATTGGAGAGAGGGCCTGTTTTGGCGAAGAGACAAGATCGTGGTTCCCGAGAAGCTAAGGGTGACTGTGATGGAACTATGTCATGATCATAAGTTGGCCGGACATTTCGGTGTCCTGAAAACCACTGAGCTGGTACAGCGCACCTTCTGGTGGCCTCAATTAGCCTGTGACTGTAAAAATTTTGTGGATTCATGCAACACTTGTGCTTGGAGTAAGAACACCAGGACAAAGGCCTGGCAATTATTAAAACCCTTACCTGTTCCAGAGAGGCCATAGAAGATGATATCAATAGACTTCATCGTGGAATTGCCCCCCTCCGAGGGTTTCTCTACTATTTTTGTTGTGGTAGACAGGCTGTCGAAGATGGCACATTTCCTCCCCATGAAGGGTACACCTTTGGCTATGGATACGGCAAAGATTTTTGTCAAAGAAGTGGTTAGGTTACATGGAGTCCCAGCAAGCATTGTGTCCGATCGGGGTGTTCAATTCACTTCAAGGTTCTGGAAGGCCCTCTGTGGTTCCCTCAAAATTGAATTGGCCTTTTCATCCGCCTATCATCCCCAGACGAACGGGCAAACTGAGAGAACCAACCAGACCTTGGAGCAATACCTCAGGTGCTTCTCTGCCTTCTCTCAGGATGACTGGGTTTCCTTATTACCCGTTGCAGAATTCTCCTATAACAACTCCTTGCACTCTGCCATCAATCAAACACCATTTTACGCTAATTACGGGTTCCATCCATCTTTTCTACCAATCTCAGTACCTGAATGCTCCGTTCCAGCCGTCTCAGAGACTATGAATTTCTTTTCCACCAACAATAAGATCCTACAAGAGACTATGGCCAAATCCCAGGATTACAATAAAAAAAGTTTGATAAGAAGAGGTGTGGAGAATTGATCTTGGAGCCCGGCAACCAAGTGTGGTTGTCCACAACTAACCTGAAAATGTCTTGTCCCTCTAGGAAATTAGGCCCTAAGTTTATGGGTCCGTTCCCAGTGAAGAGGAAAATAAATGATGTGACCTATGAACTTGATTTGCCAGACTCTCTAAAAGTACACCCGGTCTTCCATGTGATGCTGCTGAAACCTGCTACCTCTAATCCTTTTGCTGGTCGCAATGTTGGCCCACCCAAACCTGTCATAATTGACAACGAAGAGGAATTCGAGGTAGAGGCAATCCTTGACTGTAGGAAAAGGAGGAATGGAATTCAGTATCTTATCAAATGGAAGGGGTATGGTCCGGAGGACAATTCCTGGGAACCAGAAAACAATTTACATGCCCCGGAACTTTTACAGACTTTCAGAAATGTTCATGCCTCCAAGTTGGCCCGGCTGGGCATCCGGAGGCTGCCCTTAGGGAGGGGGCACTGTCAGAGAGCTCACCTTGCTGGTCATGGGATTGGCCACCAGAGGGCGTGCCTGTGAGCAAGCCGGCCTATTTAAGTTTGTCAGGCACTCTGTTCAGTGCTGCCTGATCATCAGCTTCCTGTTTCCTGTCTTGTCTTCCTGTTTACCTGATCTCCTGACGACCCGGATTGCCCTTGGATTCTCCTGTTTGCTGCCTGTACCTAACCTTGGCCTGTTTGACTCCGCTTCTGCCTGCTCCTATTGTACCTTGCTGCCAGTCTGTTGCCGAACCCTGCTTGTGTCCCGATCTGCCTGTCTTGCTCCTGCTCAGCACCTGTTACCAGTGTTACGGACTACTGACCTGTTGTCTGAAGATCATCTCTCATCCTGTACCTGGATCTCTTCAGCAGGCTCTCATACCATTCCGCACTCTCGTGCCTCCTGTCTGCTCTACCAGGGGCCGTGAGTCGGATAAGTAAGGGAGTCTACCCTCTGGCCATGCAGTTTTGCTCTCCACCTGCTCGGAGCCATACAATAAATAGCAGCTAGACTCAAAATCAGTTTACTGAATCAGATCAGGCAGCTATTGCGATTGGTTGCCAGAGGTTACAGTGTATCATTACCGCTCACTGACTGGTTGCTAGAGGTTACAGTGTATCATTACCGCTCACTGACTGGTTGCTAGAGGTTACAGTGTATCATTACAGCTCACTGACTGGTTGCTAGAGGTTACAGCACACATTACGGCTCACTAGTTGCTAGAGGTTACAGCACATGATTTCTGCTTGTTGATTGGTTGCTAGAGATTACTGTGGATATGACCTCAGGGGGGCATGATATACATATCAATGCCGCCGGCCGCCCCTATTTACATATGAATTCCATCACTATTTACATATGAATGCTTGTAATTTACATGTTAACACAGGGTCTGCAGGTGAGTCATCTTTACACAACAATAGGGCAGAGCTGGTCAGCGTTAGTAGCCGCAGTTCACACTGAGATATCGGGACACAGCACGGGACTAAAACCTCAAGGTAGGAGGGAATTTAAACCAGGATAGTTGGCAAGTATGAGGCAGCTGCTTTGGGCCCCACAATAATGACAGGGCGCCCAGGGCAGCTGCCCCTTTTGCCCTGCCTTAAAAACGGCCCTGGGCACAGTGCCCTTCTCTTCTTTGTTCTGGCTCAGGCAGTGGCAGCTGGTGGGTCAGTCAGGCTTCCCCTGCGTCTCCTCCTCGGAATCACAGCGGCCGTGCCTCTCCTCCCTCTTCCTCCTGGGCCAATAGGATCGCTTCTCCTTTCGGCTAAATGGGAAATGGGTCTCAGGACATGCTTCCTGATTGGTCGGGAGGAGAATCAGTGTGACAATAGCGAATATTAATTCGCTATTGTCACACAACTGGATGGGCTCAGGGCACAGTGCTCTGCGCCCTGAGCCCACCCTTTTTTGAAGCCTATCAGAGCCTTTGGCTCTAATAACGTGCTTAAAAGAAAAAACCCATTGGAATCCATGCGTCCGGCAGATTAGATTAGGGGGCCGGAGGCATGGATAGGGGGGCGGAGCCCCTGCACCCTGCATTACGGGCCGCCACTGACCAAGAGCCGTCTTATCTGGTCCGACTTGTGTCGGTCTGACTTTGGAAAAGGTTCCTGCACTACTTTGGTCCTACTTCAACCCATTGAATTGAATGGAAGTCGCATCCAAGTCGGATCCTCATCGCAATTGATGTTATTTGGATTACAATTACAGTGTAATCCAAATACTCCTGTGTAATCTTCCTGACATTACAGGAAGATTACACAGGCATTCCCTGAAGATGCTTCAAAGTTGCTTCTAAGTCACGTTGAAGCTGCTCCAAAGTCGCTCCGAAGTCGTGCCAAAGTCACCTGACAAAGTCACGCGACTTTCATGTCAGAGCAGTGTGAACCCAGCCTAAACAAATCCTCCTACATAAGTTGTACCTGTTTATTTGCAGTCTTCTCTTCTCTACATCTGTGCAAAGTCCAGACTTTATTAATCTTGTCAGAAAAAAGGGGGCACTTAGGCCTGGTTCACACTACTGTGAATTCTTGGTGACCTGCAACTTCTGGATGATGCTGAAAGTTGCAGGTCAAGTGAAAACATGTTACATGGTAATTGCAGCAATTTGAGTTGCTGCAAAAAAAAATATAGTTTTTGCACTACTTTGGGTGACGCAACGTCCATAGACTTCAAAGTAAAATCGCCAGCAAGTTTTCTTTATCTGTGCGACTCAGCAACAATTTCTGGGGCATTTTTTTAAACTCTATATTTCACTACCATTGAGTTTTCTGCTGTATACCTCTGTAGCTGGCCATCCCTACTGTTGAATTCTCCCCCCAAGCATTGTCAGCTCCTAATTATTGTCACCAGGCCCGGACTGGGACAAAAAATAGGCCCGGGCACTTTAGATTGAGCAGCCAACTTTTCCAGGCGCCAGGGGTGCGGTAGACATTCGGGGAGGTGGCTGGTATCGAACCTCCACACTGTAATGTGCAGGGACACTGTGATATAAAGGGTACAGGCACTGTAAAGGGGGCACTGCAATGATTACAGTGCAGTCCCCTTTATATTTCAGTGTCCCACAATGCTAGTATTGTCTGTCTCTTATTGTGCCCACACTGCCCAGTGACACTGACCTGCTCTCTCACTGGTGGTGTGGGTACAGCGCGGCTCTCTCTCTCTGGTGGTGCAGGTACAGCGTGGCTCACTCTGGTGGTGTGGGTACAGCATGGCTCTCTCTCTGGTGGGGGTACAGCGTGGCTCTATCTGGTGGTGTGAGTACAGCATGGCTCTCTCTCTCTGGTGTTGCAGGTACAGCGTGGCTCTATCTGGTGGTGTGGGTATAGCGTGGCTCTCTCTCTCTGGTGGTGCGGGTACAGCGTAGCCCTATCTGGTTGTGGTGGGGCTATTAGTTCCTCCAGCACAGTCCTCTCTTTCTTTTTCCATGTCTCCCGTTGTAGCTGCTACAGTGTAGCACTCCTCAGCTTGTTTCTGGGTTTTCTCTTTTCCCCCAGCAGAGTGCATGCTGGGGACTGTAATAGGCTCCCAGCTGAGAACAATTGGGCCACCAATCTGTGGGACTACATTTCCCATGATGCCCCTCTAGTTTCTTCTGATTGGCCCTCCGCTGTGGCCAATGGGGAAGGAAGAAGAACAGGCAGGAAGCGTTCTCTTCTCCTGTGCTGCCGACATGAGAAGGGGGATCATCCTGACAGCGGCACGAAGCTCGCCCCACAGTGAAGACCCCCATGGCTGGAGGAGGAGTCCATAGGAGCGGAGAGCAAAATTGTCAGCATTGGCTCTGAGGCTGCTCTGTGTGTGAGAGAGACACACAGCTCAGCCCATACAGCCGCTAGTTCTGCCGGAGAAGACACAGGCATGGCCGCATAGTGGTAGGCAAGCGTTAACCCTGTACAGGCTGTGGCTGCTGCTTACCTCCCCGCTGTGCGGCCTGACCATCAACATGCCATGGGCGGGCGGCCCCGGCCCACCAGGAAAATGCCCGGTCTGCCCTATGGCCAGTCCGGGCCTGATTGTCACCGTCCAACATTTGACACCTCCACAAATGTGCAAAAAACTGTAGTAAGGAGTGATTTTTTAAATGTTTTGCACATTCGCACGTTGACAAGAGTTATGTAATACAGTCACTTTATGATACACAAGAAGAAAGCCTTGGAAATGAAAGTAGCTAAATATTACCAGAATTGGGTCACTAATTGGCTCCAGTTTCCAAGATACAGCTTCAGGTCAAAGTTGCATCAAGGAGGATGTGCGATTATGCTCCATAACTTTTCTGCAAAATATGATATAGCAATGAGAATGGTACCACACCAATCATTAGTTTATCTTTTTATTGATAATAATAACATAACTTTCCATTCATTTATTTTTTTTTCATTTAACATTTTCATGCTCCCTCCACACCATTGGGACTGCAAAAAGGAATGGACTTTTTCTTCTTGTTTAGCCAATGTCGCAGATAAGTTGCACATATAATGCAACAATTAGGTGCCCAACTCTTGTCCTGATCCCCTATTTTGCATCCAAAAAATAGGTGGTATGTCTTTTTTTATGCCGTCATACTGCACTTTTGAGATGCAAATGTAACCTCAACACAAATGTTGCAAAAGTTATCTGCATTGTTTACACATTTTCTAAGCAGCTTGGCTCCTGAGCAGCTTCTCATGCAGGGCGCATGGGTGCCACCTCCCTATCCAATGCGTCTGGTCCCCTAATCTACATGCGGGGTGTCAGACGCGTGGTTTTTAATGATTTTCTGTTTTTTTTTTTTTTTTTTGAAGCATACGATTAGAGCCTGAGGCTCTAATTGGCTTCAAAAAAGGATGGGCTCGGGGTGCAGAGCACATCCACTTGTGTGACAATAGCAAATTAATATTCGCTATTGTCTTCCTGATTCTCCTCCCGGCCAATCAGGAGGCAGTTCCTGTGACCCGATTGGCCAGGGAGTCTTAGGAGTTAAATGTGTTCCCTCTTGAGTGTTTCTTACTGTGGGGGGATGTGACTGACTGGGGGAAGAGACATATCACTGTTTGTAATTACAACAAAGTACGCCGACGTACTGGTACATTATATTACGGTAACGAACCACTTTGCCGACGTAAATGTGCGTGAGCCAGTTGGCAAGTGGTTGATAGGGTTTGTGGTTCAGGTCCTGAACTTTTTCCATGTTCGGGAGTTCTGGTGTTTGGCCCACCACTATTTAGAGAGGTGATGTTACATAGCTCATCAAGGAGTGGCATGTTTGAGAGTATAGGCATTCGTAGTTTAAAGCGGAACTAAAACCATCGATTTAACAGTTTAACCACTTGACCACTGGGCACTTAAACCCCCTTTTATTACTCAGTCATGCAACACTGTATCTATATGAAATTGTTGTCCTTTTTTTCACACAAATAGAGCTTTCTTTTGGTGTTATTTAATCACAGCTGGGTTCTTTATTTTTTGCGCTATAAAAGAAAAAAAGGCCCAAAAATCTGTAAAAAAAATGCATTTTTCTTCGTTTCTGTTATAAAATTTTGCAAATTAGTAATTTTTCTTCATATATTTTGGCCAAAATTTATACCGCTACATATCTTTGGTAAAAATAACCCAAATCAGTGGATATTATTTGGTCTTTATGAAAGTTATAGAGTCCAAAAGCTATGGTGCCAAAATCTGAAAATTGATCACACCTGAAGTACTGATGGCCTGTCTAATTTCTTGAGACCCTAACATGCCAGAAAAGTACAAATACCCCCCAAATGACCCCTTTTTGTAAAGAAGACATTCCAAGGTATTTAGAAAGATGCATGGTGAGTTTTTTGAAGTTGTCATTTTTTCCCACAATTCTTTGCAAAATCAAGTTTTTTTTTTTTTTTTTTTTACAAAATTGTCATATTAGCAGGTTATTTCTCACACACCGCATATGCATACCGCAAATCACACCCCAAAACACATTCTGCTATTACTCCCGAGTATGGCGATACCACATGTGTGTGACTTTTACACAGAGTGGCCACAAACAATATATATTTTTTTTAGCAAAGCCCCTAGAGAATACAATGGCGGTCATTGCAACTTTTTATCTCACACGGTATTTGCGCAGCACTTTTTTGAACGCTTTTTTTTGGAAAAAAAACAGTTTTGTGCTTTAAAAAAAAAAAACAGTAAAGTTAGCCCAATGTTTTTGCATAATGTGAAAGCCGAGTAAATAGATACCCAACATGTCACCTTTCAAAATTGCACACGCTTGTGGAATGGCACCAAACTTCGCTACTTAAAAATCCCCCTAGGCGACGCTTTAAAAATTTTTACTGGTTACATATTTTGAGTTACAGAGCAGGTCTAGGGCCAAAATGATTGCTCTCTCTCTACTGATCGCAGCGATACCTCACATGTGTGGTTTGAACACCGTTTTCATATGTGGGTGGGACTTACGTATGCGTTCGATTCTGCATGTGAGCACACAGGGACAGGGGCGCTTTAAAAAATTTTTTTTTATTGTTCATTTTACTTTATTTATTTTAGTTTGACAATTTTTTCCCCCAAAAAATTTTTTTGATCACTTTTATTCCTAAACATCCCTTGTAACAGGAATATGGCATGACAGGTCCTCTTTACAGTAAGATATGGGGTCAATAAGACCCCACATCTCACCTCTAGGCTGGGAAGCCTGAAAAAAAAAAAATATCCTGGCTTCGATCGTAGCGGTGAGTCGGTAGAAGCACCGGAGGGCGGCGGGAGGGGGGGACGTCCCCTCTCGCCTCCCGTAAGAATGATCAAGCAGTGGAACAGCCGCTATGATCATTCTTATGGTGTAGGGAATCGCTGGCTGAAAAAGCTGATATCTGATTGATGCCTGTAGCTGCACCCATCATTCAGATATCCCCGCACAAAATCAAGGATGTCGTATGACGGCCAGTGGGTGGGAAATGGTTAAAACGCATTTTTTTGTTAAACACAAAGTTGTCCATTTATACAATATTTCTAACACATAACATGTACATACCAAAAATGACACCCCAAAATAGATTCTCCTACTCCTCCTGAGTATGGCGATATCACATGTGTGAGACTTCCACAGCCTGGCCACATACAGAGGCAGAGTATGGCTGAGCATGGCTGGGTATGGCTGAGCATGGCTGGGTATGGCTGGGTATGGCTGAGTATGGCAGGGTATGGCTGAGTATGGCAAGGTATTGCAGGTTATCGCTGAGTATGACTGGGTATGGCAGAGTATGGCTGGGTATCACCGAGTATTGCAGAGTATGGCTGGGTATTGCAGAGTATGGCTGGGTATGGCAGGGTATGGCAGAGTATTGCGGGGTATGGCAGAGTATGCAGAGTATTGCAGGGTAATGCAGAGTATGGTGGGGTATTGCAGAGTATGGCAGAGTATGGCAGGGTATTGCCGAGTATGGCTGAGCATGGCTGGGTATGGCAGAGTATGGCTGGGTATTGCAGAGTATTGCACAGTATTTCAGGGCATTGCAGAGTAGTGCAGGGTATTGCAGAGCATTGAGGGATGGCTGAGCATGGATGGATGGCAGTTGTCACAAAGCAGCGCTGTGGGCACTACAGATCCAGCCCACAGCGCTGCTGATATCCGATCCCTCCCCCTCTCCACTCACAGTGTACCGATCGGTAAAGAGAGGGGAGGAGAGGACCTGGCGTCATGAGATGACGCTGATTTGTTTACATGTGATCGCTCCGCCCTTCCAGAGTTATGCAACCGCCCTGTAGCCTTCATTCGGCTATGGGCCGGTGTTAAGTGGTTAAAAAAACATTCCTAGCACATGCCGGGAATGTAACTGTCACATTTTGTTGTGCTTTCAACCAAACTGTCAAACCATTAAATGGCTAATGTCATAACTGATCACATGTGCAGTACCATGGCAGTAAAAAATCAGAGGCTAATGCTGGCCAAACACTATATGAAAAATCAGCCGAAATTCGGTCATTTAGACAGTTTGTTCGTTTATCGACCAGTTATAGCACAAAATCGATAATCGTTGGGATGTTTTTGAGCCGAAAAAATGAAGGACATTTTGGAAATTTTCTGCCGAACGAATGATAAATTGAAAGGTTTATTGAATGAAAAATTGCGGCGCTTTACTAAATGACAAACTACTGAGACACAGAATTGTACAACACTACCCTGCCAGGAAGATCCAAATTAAGGTGCTCCAGGTAAAGATAGAGTTACAACAATTAATCTTCCAATAATATTGTGCAACCAGAGGACACAAAAAAGCCACTATTGCATCAACAATTGAGTGTACATTCAAATGCGTAAAGCCCATTTAAATATATGAATAAAGAGGAGTGTTTTTAGATCCAATGAAATTCTTCACACTGATGAAACCAAAATTAACAGATAATTGATAGCACACAAAGAAACCAATACTGCATCAATAATTGAGTATACATTCAGATGGCATAGAACCCATGTAAATAAATGGGTAAAAAGGAGTGTTATATCAGATAAATAGTAAATTAGCAGAATTCAAGGTCATAGATGCCTAATAGTAACAAATCCAGAGAAAAAAATCCAGAGAAAAAAACACATATCCCAAGTATCACATATCATCCAGAGAATCTATCCAGCAAAAACAAAACACTGATGCAGAATTGTTACATAAAAATAAAATACTAGGAGAAAGTTACACAAATGTAGCAATGTAAGTTCAAATGGAAAAACATATATAAACGTGCATGAATGTAAGTCATGCAGCATAAAATGTACTAAAACTCAATGATGAGTGCACCAAGCAGAAAATGAAACAATATCGTATGGCATAAATTCTGGAAGAAACTAACATCTAAATTTTCAAAACAAGTGAAGAATTAAATGACCAGTGTAAATTTCTTAATATATAGTAATAAGATCCTATAGGAATACCATACACATACCAATTCCCACCGTGATAATGAATAATTAATTATAGTGTATTAAAGAGTAATTAATAAATATAACACATATAAAATCCTATAAAAAATTAAATCCCATCGTGATAATAAATAAAGAATTAATCAATTTAAATAGAGTGTCAGAAATGAATTCCTCCAGGTGTAGCCAATAAAAATCAAGTGCATCAGATTATAGCAGTGAGTAAATTATATCAAAAGTCCCATAAAAAGTCCCATATAGAAGTCAAATTCCCATCGTGGCAATCAAACAAAAAAATGTTTCCAATAAAATTTCTCCAAGGGTAAACGATTTAGGAAAAAATGTGCAATAGTGATGGTTCCCCCAGCCTCTCACCTCACGGCTGAACGATAACAGCCAAGTAAGCCAGCAACACTAACCCCGGCAGCTCCCGACTTCCCTGATGACAGGTCCCCTCGAGTTAATTTCAATGGCTCAGGTAGACTCAGCTCCAAGAATATAAAAAGGAAGGGACCCCATAGTGTAGTAAAGTATAACAATCTTTATTAAGCTTCTATTCACTTACATGTAAACCTCCAATGTTGAACGATTTATTTACATGGGTTCTATGCCATTTGAATTTATACTCAATTATTGATACAGTATTGGTTTCTTTGTGTGTTATCAATTATCTGTTAATTTTGGTTTCATCAGCGTGAAGAATTTCATTGGATCTAAAAACTCTCCTCTTTATTCATTTATTTAAATGGGCTTTACACCATTTGAATGTACACTCAATTGTTAATGCAATAGTGGCTTTTTTGTGTCCTCTGGTTGCACAATATTATTGGAAGATTAATTGTTGTAACTCTATCTTTACCTGGAGCGCCTTAATTTGGATCTTCCTGGTAGTGTTGTACAATTCTGTGTCTCAGTAGTTTGTCATTTCGTAAAGCGCCACAATTTTTCATTCAATAATTTGTCTACTGTGTGTGAACACTATTATTTGTGGCAGCTACTCCTTTATATTTTTGTAGAATCTGAGTTTTTCTCTAGTGAGTTTTTATTAATTTTTAGTATTTTCTTAATTGATTTTATCTGGGTGTGCACACAAGTATCCATTACCTTTTTATATCAAATTGAAAGGTTAATGTGTTTCTCGTCAGAACTATCTGCAATAGGTATATGTAAAAAAAAATAAAAAATGCATTCATTAATTTCACTAAACGATTTATCGGTCATTACACGATGGCACTATCGTTTGCGCTCATGGCCGAATGTTTGTTTTTTCAAAGTGGGTTCGGCCGATTTTTCGTATAGTGTATGGCCAGCATAAGATGGCAGCTTCCATGGCTGAAAATGATAGGAGGGTTTAGTTGCGCTTTAACACCAAGAATTCAAGAAATACCAGAGAACTTGTCACTGAGCAACCTTGGAAAGTACTCTGGCCCAGGTTTCACAGTAGAAAAGAGCTTCAGGATCATTAGTTTGGCATGAACTTTAGCCATTCAAAAAAAAAACAAAAAAAAAACGGTGAATAAATCGTCCTCCCAAATTACTAATTGTGCAATTCCTGGATTTTGAACTATGGTTAGGTGGTCTAGAAGGGCTGTAGGTAGGTGCCTACAAAGAGGATTTTGTTTCTATCAAGTTAAGTTGGCCTGCTGAGAAGGGGTTAAATGGGTTTGGTCCCCTTTCCCAGGCCTTTTTGGCCCTGCTTTCCTTCCCAGTGCATATTTAAAGTGGTTGTAAACTGAAATGGCTAACATTTATCTAGCCTTCATATATATGTTCATTAAGCAGTGCAGTGTGGCTTTTTTTTTTTTTTTTTTTTTCAGTCCTAAATATCGTTTTTCTTTGTGCTCATTTGTGGTCACGACCTCCCTCTGCTCTGTATCCCAATCTAAGGAAGCCAAGTGGGAGGGGCCGAGATTCCCTTCTGTTTTAGGTAAACAGTATAGTCAGTGAATGAAGGCTGGAGAAGAGGGGAGGGGCGATGAGGAGAGGGGAGGGGTATGTATCCTGACCACAGTTTCATGGTTCAGCAGCCATGATAAACGTGTAATAAAAAATATATAAACAGTACTAGCAGCCTATACCAACCAATATACATCCTAATAAACAGTGCCTAATGCATCAAAATTAAGAAAAAACAAATATATATACAAAATCCAAAAGTGCTCAAGTGCTTCAGTAAATGGTGCAACTGTGCTCTGAAACTTTGAATCTGTGAAGTGGCTCCCCCTTTGGTGTCCCCACTCACCAGAGTTATTGGATCCTCAGCGTCGCAGTCTGGGATCAAAAAAGCATTGATCAAATGATCTGGGGATATGCTGGATAGTTCCACAGCAAAATCTTCCAGGAAGACGTTTTATGAAAGGAAGGATATACCATACTCCATAGATGGGGAAACAGAGAAAGAACTCATAGTGAAATAACATTTAGCATCAATTATCCAGCACATTCAATGCGCAACTTACAGGATATTTGGCAAAAACAGGCATCAGTAAAAAACATCCGAGTTCGCCACTAAATGGCGTGGGTTCCACAGAGACAGAAATTTACGTCACTGGTTAGCACGGACCGAAAGTACGTCGACTCGTTTCGCCCCTCCTCCAAGGCGTCATCAAGGACATCACTTCCGGCTCCATTACAATCTATTTATACCCTAGGGAAGATGACCCCTCCCCCCTATGGAGGGCAAAATGACCAATTACGATCTGTGTATGGAAAACAGACACTCACTTCCTCCTTTTGCATTATTTCCTGTTGCCACATATAAAACTTTAATATCAACAAAAGCTTAAACAGATAATTTACCTGTTTGGCTATATGACAATAAAAACACATAATGCAAACTATTTCCAATACATGAAGAGCAAATGAATGAACAATAGATGAAAAAAATAAAAATAAAAGTAAAATACAAATAAAATTGAATATAAAAAATAAATAAGTAAAAAAAAAGAAAAGAAAATTGAAAATAAAATAAAAATAAAATAAAAATAAATAAATAAATAAAAATAAAAATAAAAGTGAAATCTCTCAAATAATATTACCAGTTGGGCCAAAAACAATTGAGAGCTAATTTAATGTTAAGGCCATAGCAGTGGCGTAGCGTGGGTTGTCAGCACCCGGGGCAAGGCAAGTAATTTGCGCCCCCCCCTAACCTGCGGACTTTTAGCTATCCCTGAGTCCCTTCAAATACAATAGTACTGACCTACCTGATTCCTATACTGACCACTACACTACATTGTCCACTACACTGACCACTATACTATACTGACCACTATACTATACTGTCCACTATATTACACTTACCACTACACTGTCCACTATACTGACCACCATACTACACTGTCCACTATACTGACCACTATACTACACTACACTGTCCACTATACTACACTGTCCACTATACTACACTGACCACTATACTACACTACACTTGACCACCATACTACACTGACCACTATACTACACTATACTGACCACCATACTACACTGTCCACTATACTACACTGACCACTATACTACACCACACTTGACCACCATACTACACTGACCACCATACTACACTATACTGACCACCATACTACACTGTCCACTATACTACACTACACTGTCCACTATACTACACTATACTGACCACCATACTACACTGTCCACTATACTGACCACCATACTACACTGACCACTATACTACACTACACTGACCACTATACTACACTGTCCACTATACTACACTGACCACTATACTACACTGACCACTACACTGTCCACTATACTACACTACACTGACCACTATACTACACTGACCACTATACTACACTGTACACTATACTACACTGACCACTGTACTACACTGACCACGGTACTACACTGACTACTATATTACACTGACCACCATACTACACTGACCACCATACTACACTGTCCACCATACTACACTGTCCACTATACTACACTATACTGACCACCATACTACACTGTCCACTATACTACACTATACTGACCACCATACTACACTGTCCACTATACTGACCACCATACTACACTGACCACTATACTACACTGTCCACTATACTACACTGACCACTATACTACACTGACCACCATACTACACTGACCACCATACTACACTGTCCACTATACTATACTGTCCACTACACTAACCACTACACTACACTGTCCACTATACTACACTAAACTGACCACCATACTACACTGTCCACTATACTACACTGTCCACCATACTACACTACACTGACCACTATACTACACTGTCCACTATACTACACTGACCACTATACTACACTGACCACTATACTACACTGTCCACCATACTACACTGTCCACCATACTACACTATACTGACCACCATACTACACTGTCCACTATACTACACTATACTGACCACCATACTACACTGTCCACTATACTACACTATACTGACCACTATACTACACTGTCCACTATACTACACTGACCACCATACTACACTGACCACCATACTACACTGACCACCATACTACACTGTCCACTATACTATACTGTCCACTATACTATACTGTCCACTACACTAACCACTACACTACACTGTCCACTATACTACACTGACCACCATACTACACTGTCCACTATACTACACTGTCCACCATACTACACTGTCCACCATACTACACTATACTGTCCACTATACTACACTATACTGTCCACTATACTACACTATACTGTCCACTATACTACACTGTCCACTATACTATACTGTCCACTACACTAACCACTACACTGTCCACTATACTACACTATACTGACCACCATACTACACTGTCCACTATACTACACTACACTGACCACTATACTACACTACACTGACCACCATACTACACTGTCCACTATACTACACTGACCACTATATTACACTGACCACCATACTACACTACACTGTCCACTATACTATACACTACACTAACCACTACACTACACTGTCCACTATACTACACTATACTGACCACCATACTACACTGTCCACTATACTACACTGATCACCATACTACAGTGACCACCATACTACACTACACTGACCACTATACTACACTACACTGACCACCATACTACACTGTCCACTAGGGATGAGCTTCGAGTTCGAGTCGAACTCATGTTCGACTCGAACATTGGCTGTTCGCAAGTTCGCCGAACAGCGAACAATTTGGGGTGTTCGCGGCAAATTCGAATGCTGCGGAACACCCTTTAAAAGTCTATGGGAGAAATCAAAAGTGCTAATTTTAAAGGCTAATATGCAAGTTATTGTCATAAAAAGTGTTTGGGGACCTGGGTCCTGCCCCAGGGGACATGGATCAATGCAAAAAAAAGTTTTAAAAACGGCCGTTTTTTCAGGAGCAGTGATTTTATTAATGCTTAAAGTCAAACAATAAAAGTGTAATATCCCTTTAAATTTCGTACCTGGGGGGTGTCTATAGTATGCCTGTAAAGGGGCGCATGTTTCCTGTGTTTAGAACAGTCTGACAGCAAAATGACATTTTGAAGGAAAAAACTCATTTAAAACTACCCGCGGCTATTGCATTGCCGACAATACACATAGAAGTTCATTGATAAAAACGGCATGGGAATTCCCCAAAGGGGAACCCCGAACCAAAATTAAAAAAAAAAAATGACGTGGGAGTCCCCCTAAATTCCATACCAGGCCCTTCAGGTCTGGTATGGATATTAAGGGGAACCCCGGCCAAAATTAAAAAAAAACAATGACGTGGGGTTCCCCCTAAATATGGATTTTAAGGGGAACCCCGCGCCAAAAAAAAAAAAAAAACGGCGTGGGGTCCCCCCAAAAATCCATACCAGACCCTTATCCGAGCACGCAACCTGGCAGGCCGCAGGAAAAGAGGGGGGGGCGAGAGTGCGCCCCCCCCCCCTGAACCGTACCAGGCCACATGCCCTCAACATTGGGAGGGTGCTTTGGGGTAGCCCCCCAAAACACCTTGTCCCCATGTTGATGAGGACAAGGGCCTCATCCCCACAACCCTGGCCGGTGGTTGTGGGGGTCTGCGGGAGGGGGGCTTATCGGAATCTGGAAGCCCCCTTTAACAAGGGGACCCCCAGATCCCGGCCCCCCCCTGTGTGAAATGGTAAGGGGGTACAAAAGTACCCCTACCATTTCACTAAAAAACTGTCAAAAATGTTAAAAATGACAAGAGACAGTTTTTGACAATTCCTTTATTTAAATACTTCTTCTTTCTTCTATCTTCCTTCATCTTCTGGTTCTTCTGGTTCTTCTGGCTCTTCTGGTTCTTCCTCCGGCGTTCTCGTCCAGCATCTCCTCCGCGGCGTCTTCTATCTTCTTCTCCTCGGGCCGCTCCGCACCCATGGCATGGGGGGAGGCTCCCGCTCTTCTCTTCTTCTTCATCTTCTTCTCTTCTTCTCGTCTTCTCTTCTTCATTTTCTTCTCCGGGCCGCTCCGCATCCATGCTGGCATGAAGGGAGGCTCCCGCTGTGTGACGGCGCTCCTCGTCTGACAGTTCTTAAATAACGGGGGGCGGGGCCACACGGTGACCCCGCCCCCCTCTGACGCACGGTGACTTGACGGGACTTCCCTGTGACGTCACGGGGAATGCCACAGGGAAGTCCCGTCATGTCCCGTGCGTCAGAGGGGGGCGGGGTCACCGGGTGGCCCCGCCCCCCGTTATTTAAGAACTGTCAGACGAGGAGCGCCGTCACACAGCAGGAGCCTCCCTTCATGCCAGCATGGATGTGGAGCAGCCCGGAGAAGAAAATGAAGAAGAGAAGAAGAGAAGAAGATGAAGAAGAAGAGAAGAGCGGGAGCCTCCCCCCCATGCCATGGGTGCGGAGCGGCCCGAGGAGAAGAAGATAGAAGACGCCGCGGAGGAGATGCTGGACGAGAACGCCGGAGGAAGAACCAGAAGAGCCAGAAGAACCAGAAGAACCACAAGAACCAGAAGATGAAGGAAGATAGAAGAAAGAAGAAGTATTTAAATAAAGGAATTGTCAAAAACTGTCTCTTGTCATTTTTAAAATTTTTGACAGTTTTTTAGTGAAATGGTAGGGTTACTTTTGTACCCCCTTACCATTTCACACGGGGGGCCGGGATCTGGGGGTCCCCTTGTTAAAGGGGGCTTCCAGATTCCGATAAGCCCCCCGCCCGCAGACCCCCACAACCACCGGCCAGGGTTGTGGGGATGAGGCCCTTGTCCTCATCAACATGGGGACAAGGTGTTTTGGGGGGCTACCCCAAAGCACCCTCCCAATGTTGAGGGCATGTGGCCTGGTACGGTTCAGGAGGGGGGGGCCGCACTCTCGTCCCCCCCTCTTTTCCTGCGGCCTGCCAGGTTGCGTGCTCGGATAAGGGTCTGGTATGGATTTTTGGGGGGACCCCACGCCGTTTTTTTTTTTTTTTGGCGCGGGGTTCCCCTTAAAATCCATACCAGACCTGAAGGGTCTGGTATGGAATTTAGGGGGAACCCCACGTCATTTTTTTTTTTTAATTTTGGCCGGGGTTCCCCTTAATATCCATACCAGACCTGAAGGGCCTGGTATGGAATTTAGGGGGACTCCCACGTCATTTTTTTTTTAAATTTTGGTTCGGGGTTCCCCTTTGGGGAATTCCCATGCCGTTTTTATCAATGAACTTCTATGTGTATTGTCGGCAATGCAATAGCCGCGGGTAGTTTTAAATGAGTTTTTTCCTTCAAAATGTCATTTTGCTGTCAGACTGTTCTAAACACAGGAAACATGCGCCCCTTTACAGGCATACTATAGACACCCCCCAGGTACGAAATTTAAAGGGATATTACACTTTTATTGTTTGACTTTAAGCATTATTAAAATCACTGCTCCTGAAAAAACGGCCGTTTTTAAAACTTTTTTTTGCATTGATCCATGTCCCCTGAGGCAGGACCCAGGTCTCCAAACACTTTTTATGACAATAACTTGCATATTAGCCTTTAAAATTAGCACTTTTGATTATTCATGTTCGTGTCCCATAGACTTTAACGGTGTTCGCGTGTTCGAACGAACTTTTTTCCTGTTCGCATGTTCTGGTGCGAACCGAACAGGGGGGTGTTCGGCTCATCCCTACTGTCCACTATACTACACTGACCACTATACTACACTGACCACCATACTACACTGTCCACTATACTACACTACACTGACCACTATACTACACTACACTGACCACCATACTACACTGTCCACTATACTACACTGACCACTATATTACACTGACCACCATACTACACTACACTGTCCACTATACTATACACTACACTAACCATTACACTACACTGTCCACTATACTACACTATACTGACCACCATACTACACTGTCCACTATACTACACTGATCACCATACTACACTGACCACCATACTACACTACACTGACCACTATACTACACTACACTGACCACCATACTACACTGTCCACTATACTACACTGACCACTATACTACACTGACCACCATACTACACTGTCCACTATACTACACTACACTGTCCACTACACTAACCACTACACTACACTGTCCGCTATACTACACTATACTGACCACCATAATACACTGTTCACTATACTACACTGACCACTATACTACAATGACCACCATACTACACTGACCACTATACTAAATGAAAAGAAAGAAAAAAAGAGCGCACCAGCCTAGTGCATTATCCTTGACAGATTTATTGATTAAAAACAAGATAAAATCTACTCACAAAGGTTGAAGAAAAAAATCGCTCTGGCTCTTCAAGGCTCTGATGAAGAAGGGTAACCTTCAAAACGCGTTAGCCAGCAGTAGTCCGTACGCCTCCTTCCTGGGACCTGGAAAACTGCTACCACTGGACTAATCGCCTGTGTGCCATATACAATGCGATTTTTTTCTTCAACCTTTGTGAGTAGATTTTATCTTGTTTTTAATCAATAAATCTGTCAAGGATAATGCACTAGGCTGGTGCGCTCTTTTTTTCTTTCTTATCATTTAACATTAGGACAGTCCCATCCTTAAGAGCAGCAAGGCCGAAATCCACAGTCCTTCCTGAACCCTTGGGATCTTTTAGCTAATACACCTGTGCGCAAGAGTATTTTTGCATCTGACCACTATACTACACTGACCACCATACTACACTGACCACCATACTACACTGTCCACTACACTGACCTCCATACTAAACTACACTATACTGACCACTATACTAACCAGTATACTATACTACACTAACCACTATACTGACCACCATACTACACTAACCACTATACTACACTACACTGTCCACTACACTAACCACCATACTAACCACTATACTACACTACACTGACCTCCATACTAAACTACACTATACTGACCACTATGCTAACCACTATACTATACTACACTAACCACTATACTGACCACTATACTACACTATACTGTCCACTACACTGCCCCCCATAGTGACCACTACACTGACCTCCATACTATACTACACTACACTACACTGTCCTGCCTACAGTCTCTCTCGCCCCCCCTCCCCCCCTCCCCCCCGGCCAGTAACAAGACTCTCACTCACCTTCTTCTCCTGGCTGCATCAATCCGGAGGAGGAGAAGACAGCGGCGGCTCACATTCTTCTCTCCCCTGCGCTCTGCCTGCTGCCATGTTCAGTGTCCAGCACCCTGTGATTGGGCTATGGGGGGTCATGTGCGGAGGCGGGACTTCAGGAGCGATCGAGGACAGGCCAGCCCTACGCCTCACATGACCCCCATACACCCAATCACAGGGCGCCGGACACTTAACATGACGGCCGGAGCCCGGGGACACAGAATTAGAAATTAGGAGGAGGCAGCCAGTGACACATACTGGCGCCCCCCTAAATATCGCGCCCGGGGCCACGGCACCCCCTGCACCCCCCACGCTACGCCACTGGGCCATAGGCACTCAAAGTCCGGAGCCTATGTATCCATTGGGTCTCATTTTGTGAGATAGCTCTCTTGAGATTGGAACCTCTTCAATGTTCCTCCACCCTGTCTATCTCACAGAATGTGAGACCCCCTGGATCCCTATTGTAGATCAATCTGAAATGGTTGGACAGGCCATGATGCTTATAGCCCTTTTTAATCCTATTAACATGCTCCCTAAGCCTTACCCCTAATTTTCTCATGGTCCTGCCCACGTATTGTAGACCACAGGGACAAGACAAGAGGTAAGTAACATGTGTGGTCCCACAAGTGATACATTTTTTCTTTTCAAAAGACCTACCCGAAGAAAAAGAGTTGAAGTGGGTAGTTTTCCTTTTCCTATGTTTGGAGGTTTTACACATCACACATTTACCACAACTGAAAAAACCAGTTTGATCTAAAAAGGTAAATAACTTCTTGGGAGGATTAATGACATTGTGTGCCAGTTTAAGCCTGTGTTAGTGGTTTTGTATAAATAAACCTGGGCTGTGCGGGCAAGACATTTTTAAGCTCTCTGTCTTCCAATAATAGAGGCCAGCGTTCCCTAATTATTTTTTAATTAAAAAATTTTATGCGAATAGTAGTTCACCCGTGGATCAATCTAGTGAGGAGTATCAGCATACTTCCTTAAAAAACAATTCTATTTTCAATCCCAAAATCACCAATAACCACTTTGTGGGAGTATTTAAGTCTTTGGTTGAGCAAGATTTGGACAAATTGAACATTCATCTGAGTAGACGAAAAAGCTTTCTTTTGAAACAAATTTTCCCTATCTCACCAATGACTTCTTTAGTTCTCTTTACATCTTTTAGATTGTACCCCTTTTCGTGAAATCATTCCAAAATCAATTCCACTTGAGTGTCATAATCTTCCTTTTGTTGCAATTCCTTCTTACTCTCAACATCTGGCTTTTAGGGATGCCACCCAGCCATCTAGGATGGTGGCAACTACCTAAAGGGATCTAGCCATTTCTGTTTACATCCTTGAAGAAAGTCTAATGCTGGGTACACACGGTCAGATTTTCAGACGGGAAATGTTGGATGTGAGCTGTGGGCTGAAAGTCTGACCGTGTGTATGCTCCATCGAACATTTGTTGTTGGACTTTCCGCCAACAAATTTTGGCTAGCAGGTTCTCAAAGTTTCCGCCAACAAAACTTTGTTGTCAGACTTTCCGATCGTGTGTATACAAGTCCGTCGCAAAAAAGTTCACGCATGCTCGGAATAAAGTAAGAGCCGGAAGCGCTTGGTCTTGTAAAACTAGTGTTCGTAATGGAGATATCACATTCGTCACGCGGCAAATTATGAAATCTCTCAATGCAGCGCATTCTCTTCTGTTCAATGCTGTAATAATGAGTTCTGACAAATGTATTTTTTATTATTTCTAGTGATCTCATGAATAATATTTTTTTTGGTTATTTTTTTTTTCGTGATCTCCAGAATAATTTTTATTTTCATTTTGTGTGTCAAGTTACAACACCATTATAATCTTGTATTTTTTAACCTCAGAGATACAACTATGTTGGTGTCCCTTTTTAATTTGAGATTGCATTTTTGAAATGTACCTGCCTACTGTGATAGTGTGGTACCCCACCAGTGTATTGGTCCAGGATTCTCAACCAGGCAGGTTGAGGGGCTCCAGGGTATTTGCTTGTTTGAGAGGAAACTGGCTTTTCAGTTTCCTCATTATTTAGTAAGGTCCATTTTGGGACCTGGAGCCTGGGGATTTCTTATGCCGCGTACACACGACTGGACTTTACGGCATACTTGGTCCGGCGAACCGGAGTCTGTGTGTCGTGTGTGGGCTCCAGCGGACTTTTTTTCCCCAAAAGTTTGACGGACCTAGAAATGAAACATGTTTCAAATCTTTTTGACGCACTCGAGTCCGGTCGAAAAGTCCGCTCGTCTGTATGCTAGTCTGATGGACAAAAACTGACGCTAGGGCAGCTATTGGCTACTGGCTATGAACTTTCTCGTTTTAGTCCGGTCGTACGTCATCACGTATGAATCTGTCGGACTTTGGTTAATCGCGTGTAGGCAAGTCCGTTCATTCGGAAAGTCTGTCGTAAAGTCCGTCGAAAAGTCCGCAGGACAAAGTCTGCGTAAAGTCCGCTCATGTGTACGCGGAATTAGAGATCCGGGTGGGATGAAATCCCCAGTCCTGGGCCCAGGTTTTGGGACTCACCGGCACACTGATTGTTCAGGTGTGTGTGGGCCTGATAGCAGAGTCAGGACCATGATTCTGGGCTCTACCCAGAGAGACAGGAGGTCTCCAGGAGTCCAGGCTTGCAAGGGAGAACCCAGAGAGTGCAGGTGTGCACTGAAGTATCCAGAGAGTGCAGGCTGTAAGGTAAAAGCCAGAGACCTGAGTCTAAGGTCGCTGACAATAGTCAGGAGAGCTCCATGTGGGAGCCTGAGCAGTGGTGTGTCTGCTGATGAAGAGAGCCAGGTGGCTTGGTATTTTGTTTACAATGCTGCATGTGTAAGCCAGGAGGCTGAATATCCTTATATTTAAAGCTGATGGTGAAAACCCCCCTGCGAGGGAAACTACTTTTGTTTTTATTTCTGGAACGTTGATTTTCTTTAATAAAAGTGGGCCAAAAAGCCCTGAAAAGGAATCATCTGTGTGGACTGTTCTCGCTAGCGGGTGCTACACTTGAGCTAAACAACCCCCAAACCTCACACTACTCACAAAAAACTGTCCTTTTTTAAGTAAGACACATAGCCAAGTATTTGGCAAAACCAAAAATTGAAATTTAATAGGGAGCACAAGGTCATAACAAAATGAAGAGGAAGGCAACGCTGGAGAAACAGTTGGAA
The DNA here is from genome assembly GCF_042186555.1 of Aquarana catesbeiana. Taxonomy (NCBI): domain Eukaryota; kingdom Metazoa; phylum Chordata; class Amphibia; order Anura; family Ranidae; genus Aquarana; species Aquarana catesbeiana. The sequence continues at coordinate 646,888,157 of NC_133326.1, forward strand.
TTGGTGAAGCCTTTGTACCCCAGGGCAAACATCAATTTATTTGACTGTCAAAATTGGTAACCTGAGGATTCCATTTAAAAGGGAGCATAATATGGTCCAGGACTCCGAGAGATCGGGAGCAGCAGCAGATGACATATATGTCCCGAAGCTGTGGTCTTACAACAGCCTGCGTTTTTTTGCCAGACCACACCACTCTCAACACCTCCTTCCATGCTTCCTTTCATGCTGCTGTGGTGGGTGGGATGGCTGTGGTGTTGGTGGTGTTGCTGGAGGTGGTGGAGGAGCATAGTGGTGTGAGGTTTTTTTTTTTTTTTACGCTGGTTCACTTTTAGGTGTTTTTTTAAGGATATTTGCACACAGGTCATGTTAGCATGTTACGTTGCCAACATGTGACGTGTACCTTGTTAAAATTATGTAAAAAGACTCTTGCTCCTCTAGCTCCACCCAAAAGGGCATTTAACCTTCCCCCTCTAATGCATATGATTTCCTTGGGCTAGCTTTTGCTTTTAAAAGGGAACGCTACACTCCATTCTCTAATGCTCTTGTCTTCTTCTTCTAATGCATATGTTTTCTTTGGGCTAGTTTTTGCTTTTAAAGGGGAACTCTACACTCCAATGCTCTTGTCTCCCCCTTCTAATGCATATAATTCTTTGGGGCTAGCTTTTGCTTTTAAAGGGGAACTCTACACTCCAATGCTCTTGTCTTCCCCTTCTAATGCATATAATTCTTTGGGGCTAGATTTTGCTTTTAAATGGGAACTCCACACTCCATTCTCCAATCTCCAAAGGCTGTGAGATGCCTTCCCCAATCCAAACCACATCCTTTTTAAGAGCAAACAGTGCCAGCTAGTAAAGGGTTGAGAAGAGCGATCGCCCAACTCCCTCCCGAACCATTCAAGGCCACATGAATTCAACATAGCTGACTGCCTTTGGGGCATGTTGGGCTCAGCCCAATACCAACCACAAAGCACCTTGTACACACTAGTTTAAAGGGGCTTTCTACATTCTGTAAAGCCCAACGTCTGCAGCCCCCACAACCCCAGCCTAGGGTTGTGTGGAAGAGGCCCTTGTCTCCCTGAATATGGGAACAAGGTGGTTGACTTTTGGGGTGCCTTAGCCCCTTCTGCTCCCAAGCATACACCCCCCTTTCGTGGGCTGGCTTGCTGTGTGTTTGACTAGGGGTTTGTAAGTGCGTGGGAGGGGCACAATATTTTTAGATTTTGGTGTGTATTTTTCACATGGGGGTTCTCATTTTAAGCCTTTACAGCCCCAAATGGCCTTGTGTATTTTTGACTTTGTGTTAAAATCTTGTAGCTGCAATGTCGATTTGTATATTTTCTCTAAAGCCGGGGCGTGGCTTGGCGCGCAGCAGAGATGGACGCTTAGTACAGGAGCTCCGGTGGTTTAGCAGCCTGAGCCCGTCTCCTAGTGCCGACAGCACCTCATAATGAGCAGAAGGAATCTGGGAACACCTCGCACCAGATCTCGCCGTTCAGCGGCGGCTTACAAAGGAAGGAATATATCTGATTTACTCAGAAATCTCTCGGCGGAACGGACCAGCAGGCCGGGATCTAAGATGGCGACGCCACATGCGGAGGAGGATTTCAGCGAGGACTCGCAATCCACGGCGGATGGCACTGGTAGGAACACTCCCCACCCTGATCTGCCGCTTACATACGCTGGCATGTCAGGCTTTGCAGCCGACATTAAAGCCACTTTCTCTGCGGCTATCACTGACTTAAAATCCAGCATGATTATATTAACAGACAAGATGGCCACGGCGGAAGCTGCAGGCAGAGGCAGAGACATGGCAATCCACCGTTTAGAGAAAGTTACCTCCACACAAGCCCAACACCTCATCGAGATAAACAAGCATTTAGAGGATTTGGATAACAGAGGGAGGAGGAATAATATAAGGGTGAGGGGGATCCCCGAATCGGTGGAAGCTGAACAAATCCTCCCAGCTCTGCAAAGAGTCTTTAATAGCCTATTAGATAGGCCCGAGGACACAGCAATAGAATTTGTGAGAGCCCACAGAGCTCTCAGAGCAAGAGGCCCTGATACAATGCCACCCCGTGATATTATTTGCTGCTTGCAAAGCTTCCCTCTAAAAGAGGATATAATGCGCAGAGCACGCAGAAACGATCAAATCATCTTTAATGGCGAGACTATTATGCTCTTCCATGACCTCTCCCAGATAACTTTAAAAAATCGCAGAGCTTTGCGACCTCTCCTCGACAAACTTAGAGAAAAGGACATTCGCTACACATGGCGCTTCCCATTTGCACTTCTGGTGAATCACAATGGGAGACAACATACCCTTAGATCCCCTGAAGATCTACCAGATTTCTGCCACGCACTGCAAATAGATCTCATAGAATTACCAGAATGGTACCAGGAGTTCTTATTGCCTCCGCGGGAGAACACACAAGCAAGATCACCACTTACTTCTCCAGACAAGAGACATTCAAAGAAAATGAAACCGTCTCGCCCAGGAGGCTCCCAAGCAGGTACACCGAACAACAGACCACATTCTTCCAGAGGAATGGAGGACATTTGAGGATCCCTTTCCATCTTGGATTTATAACAGATTGGTTCAGAAGAGAAAGTTACACCACTCACTCTAAACCCAATTCAACCATGGATATACCTCATAGACCCACTCAAGGAAGATCAAGACTAATCATCACAGAGCGGTCTTCACAAAGACTTACGAGTTTGACATGAGACAGGCTCCTTTATAAAGGAAGATCCAAAAAGTTGCTCAGTTTGAAAGATGTTGATAGGAATGGGTAGTTCTAAGTTGTTAGGGTTAAATATTCTGACAAACCCATATAAGGCTTATAAAGGCTGACACGGAATTTAAAACCGAGGCAGAGCCAGTAGCACCAACAATATCAAGGAAATCCTCTCCTTATACGTTTAAACGTGGAAGGGATGGGAGACAAGCTCCATTTAAAGGAGACCCCATAACCTTCACATAACAGGTTGTTCCTCTCCACAAAACGAGGTTAATAATGTTATTTTTTATTTTTATTATTAAAATTAAAGTTAATTTCTCTGTTCGGGTCTAACCGCACACGAATAGAGACCACAGTTTCCTTCCTCAAGGGGAGGGGGGAGGGAGGGGAGGGAAAGGTTTTCTCTCCTTCTTTTTTCTCCCTTTCTTTTTTCTTTTTTTTTCTTTTTGGCACTAGGTGACCAACACAGCTATAGCTTACATATACAGGCTGCTACCGGTTTCAGCTCTAATATTTAGTGTTGTTTTACTGTTACAGTTAAATTTGCATCTCTAAATAGCCGGGCAGTCATCCACTGCTCCCAACAAGTGCTCTCTAGTGGGGGGGATTCTCCTACTGGATAGCACTAATTTAAAGTACTTCCTTGGTCCATTTTGGTTCCAGGGAGAAGACAGTATATCTCACTCCTCTTTTCAACTCTTTCTTATTCTCACTCTCACCCCTCCTCTTTGACCACATCCCCTATCTTCCCCCCTTTACCTTGGTTTTTGGTTTCCCTCTTACCCTTCCCATTTCCCCCTTTAATTTCTCCCTTTAATATTATTTACTTCTCATCTATTTTTCTAATTACCTAAGATCAGAAGAGTGTATTGACTATTCACAATCTATAGCGAAAACACTAACAGTCATTAAGCTTTGTTTCCAGATCTTGTGCCGGCGGCTCTCCCTGAATCCACAAGATGACGTACTCATCTCTGGGACACTCTCCCACAGTGATCTCCCATAATATGAATGGTCTAAACATTCCTGAAAAACGCTCCAACCTACTAAGAGAACTCAAAAAAGGTAGGCCCAAGTTTGTTTTTTTACAGGAAACTCATTTCCAGACCGATAAGGTCCCCAAAATGACAGATTCCTTCTTCACACAATCCTACCATGCTACAAACAGCTCGGCCAAATCTAGGGGAGTTTCTATACTTATTAGTAGAGACGCTTCCTTCGAAGTCACAGATAAAATGGTGGACCCGGAAGGCAGGTTCCTATTCCTTAAGGGAAATTGTTCAGGCACCCCCATGACTTTAGCTAATGTTTATTTTCCTAACACAGCACATGCAACGTTCTGTAAACGCATTCATGACAAACTCCGAGATTTCAGTACAGGGTGTCTTATTCTCGGAGGAGACTTTAATGTACCATTAAACCCTTTAACTGACACTTCTACCGGCAAATCTTATATCACTTACAAGATCCTTAAAAGGATTAAAACACTACTCAACTCTCTACAACTAGTCGATTCCTGGAGATTCGTGCATCCTAATGATAAAGATTATACATTCTATTCATTTCCACACAGCAGATACTCCAGAATAGACTACATTTTTATTACACAAAAAGACCTCGACAGAATCTCGGAAGCAAGAATAGGAATTCAAACGGTAACAGACCACGCCCCTACATCACTAACCCTAAATTTATCTGACCCTACACCAAAATCCAACCAATGGAGATTAAACTCAGCTCTATTGACAGATCCAGTCTGGCTACCACAAATAACTAAGGCACTGAAAGAGTACTTTACACATAACTCCACACTTGAAGTAAACCCTTTGACAATTTGGGAGGCACACAAATGCACAATCAGAGGTGATCTCATTAGAGCAGGCTCACAACGTAAAAAAGAAAGAGATAAACAAATAAAACAATTGACAGGGAAAATCCGAAGTCTAGAAACATTACACAAACAATCACTAACAGAACAATCAGCAACAGAACTATTAGAAACAAGGAAGGCACTGCAACAGATTTATGACATTAAGTCTAAAAGATTTTTATTCTTCCGGAAAAAAATTTACTATGAACACGGGAACAAAACAGGCAAATTTCTAGCGAGAGCCCTGAAAGCCACTAGTGCACAACACAATATCTCTGGCATTAGATCAAAAGAAGGGAAAATAGACATTACCACCAAACAAATCGCACGCAACTTTCACGACTATTACACGGCCCTTTATAACCTGCCCGCCTCACACAAAGCCAATGAGTCACAGGAATTAAGACAACAAAGTATTCAAAACTACCTTAGAGAATCCAAATTACCCATCCTGACAGCAGAAGAAATTTCCCAATTAGAAAAACCCATCGAAGCAATAGAACTACAACAGACAATCAAAGACCTTAAACCAGGGAAAAGCCCAGGCCCAGACGGCTTTACAGCCATTTATTACAAAACGTTTCAGGCCATTCTACTAGGACCACTACTAAGAGCTTTGAACTATATGTCACAACCCAGAGAGATCCCAACAAACTTTCTGGCAGCCCACATCACAATTCTACCCAAGCCACATAAAGATCCAGCAGAATGCGCTAGCTACAGGCCAATCTCGCTTCTGAATTTAGATGTGAAATTGATGTCAAAAATTATTGCTAATAGGCTAAAACCTTTGCTACACAATCTGATAGGCACCGAGCAGGCAGGATTCATGCCCGGCAGAGAAACTAGAGATAATGTCATCAAAACGCTCAACTTGATTCATGCAACTAGGAAAGAAAACATCGAGGGCCTTCTCCTGTCAACAGACGCGGAGAAGGCCTTCGATCGAGTGGCATGGGATTTCATGCTGGAAACCTGCAGATATATTGGCCTGGGAAGTCACATGATGACGTGGATCTCCTCTCTCTACTACAACCCCACGGCTCAACTCAAAATAAATGGTTCACTTTCAGAAACAGTTAAAATCAGAAATGGCACGAGACAGGGCTGTCCCCTCTCGCCAATTTTATTTATTTTAACACTAGAACCATTCATTAGACGGATTGTGGCAGAGAGAGCAATAAATGGTTTTAAAATAGCTGGAAGAGAGTTCAAAGTGGCAGCTTATGCGGATGACCTATTATTTTTCATATCCAACCCCCATATTTCACTCCCTACCTTATTAAATGAATTCTCTTTATTTGGCCATCTCTCCAATCTAAAAATTAATTACTCCAAGTCTGAAGCAATGAACATTAGCATACCCATGAATAAAATAGAAGCTATCAAATCCAACTGCCCCTTTAAATGGGAAAACTCAGCTCTAAAATATTTGGGGATATGGCTGACCCCCCAGATTTCCCAAATTTATGAACGCAATTTCACTCCGCTCTTAAAGACGATTAGCTCAGACCTTCAAACCTGGCACACGAAAAGTTTTTCGTGGTTCGGTCGCATAGCTATATGCAAAATGACGGTTCTACCTAGAGTACTATACTTATTCAGAAACTTGCCAATTAAAATACCCCAAAGTTTCTTTAAAGCCTTAAACACAATCCAAATGAAATTTATATGGGCACACAAAAAACCCAGAATTCGCTGCTCAATACTCACACAACCTAAGGAGAAGGGGGGGATGGGAATCCCAGACTTCCGCGTGTACTACTGGGCAGCACACGTCACAAGAATAGTGGACTGGCACTGTCATCACAAAATTAAAGATTGGGTAGAATTAGAAGAGGCAATGAATCAGACCCCAATTAGGTTCTCACCATGGATCCCTTGGACTAGCCTTCCAACCACCATGAGGTCTCACCCCCTCATAGGCACCACGCTCACAATTTTTCACAAACTAACCAATTTCACAAACTTTTCCTCCCACTTAAGCCCACTTACGCCACTACAGGACAACCCTAACTTTACACCAGGCATTAAGAACAGCTTACTCCGCTCCACAAACACAAACAGAACACTACTAGCCATGGACTTCTTTTACAACAAAGATTTCAGAGATTACACCGACCTAAAAAAGGTAAATAACACTCCAGACCTACCTTTATGGACATACTTTCAATGCCGAAGTTACTTAAACCAATCTAGGGAAAAAAATAACTTCAATAGACCAATGACAGACATAGAAGAGGCCTGCCAAAAAGGAGAACCGATCCACAAAACGACTTCTCTGACCTATAAATGGATACAAAATAGCATGGGAGCGATGGACCACGGATTCAGGGAGAGCTGGTCAAAAGCACTAAAGATCTCATTGTCGGAGGATCAATGGAGAAAAGCGTGCATTTTTGCCCACAAATGCTCACTGAGTACAAGCACCCAGGAAACAGCTTATAAGCTGCTTACTCAGTGGTATGCCACTCCGGCGAAGCTGCACTCTTGGTTTCCGGATTATCCTGACACATGCTGGCGTTGCCATGATGAAAAGGGAACATTGCTACATATTTGGTGGCAGTGTCCCACACTAGAACCTTACTGGTCGGAAATTAAGGAGATCATTCTCCATATCACTGAGACGTCTTTAAAGTTGGATGCAGCGGGGTGCCTCCTCCATGTCAATGATTTCCCCATTAAAAAATATAAACACTCACTCTCTAAACACTTGTTGAACGCTGCAAAAGCCTTGATTCCAATTCATTGGAAATCTACAAAGATACCAACTATTAAGGATTGGCTCAACAAGGTTGCAGAGATTCATGAGATGGAGGAGACTATAGCCCAGGCAGGAGAAAATGTTGACCGCTACCATAAAACATGGAATCCCTGGATAATATTCAGATATTCTCAAAAATACTCAAACTTAATGAACCAAGTTTAAAGCATCTAAACTTTAAAGTCAGTCCAAACACAGACCATCTACTTCTAAAACAAATTATGACACTGAATACTTGCTTTGTAAACCATTCGCTATAATTGATCCAAACACAGAGGAAAAAAAAAAAAAAAATGTTAGGTATAGGATCTGAAGTTTTTTACCCATCTGATTGGGTTAATGCTATAGATTGTTCCCTTCCTTTATTTTTATTTCTTACATCTCCTTACTATTTCTTATTTTTATATACGGATTAATATGTGATAAAACTTTGAGACACTATTAAAAATGCACTTAACTTGAAGGCACAAGTCTCGTAATCGACAACAATTGAATGATTTAAGTTGATTGAATCAATGTTGAATTATAGATATACTGTGCGCATATTTCTCTTTCTTTCTGTTTTATAATGGAGCTGCGACTCCATAGTTGCAATAACTTGACTTCAATAAACTTTGATGTTAAAAAAAAAAAAAAAAAAATAAAAAAAAAGTTGTATTTAGCAACCATATATGTTAAATATTTTCTCTAAAGCCGTACATCTTTGAAGCAGCATTTTGGATACATGCTACAGATGCACCACTTTACAGGCAGAGTAACCCCCCCCCCAAGTTACTAGCTTTAGGGCTAGTTCACTCCATAGAAACGCAGTCCAAATGCATGTGCGTTTTTAAAGCGATCCAGTGCGTTTATGATAAGTTTTTGGTGCGTTTTTGATGCAGTCCAGTACTTTTTTCCACCTTCTTTTTTCTTAACCTTAATTAAGGACATGCTGGATGATGTATTTAATTTTGGACAGGGGGGTGGCTTATTTTGTGCTAGCTGCATTTGGGTTTGCCTGGGCATGCTCAGGGACTTTAGTTTTTTTTTGTGCTTTTTGTGTGTGAACAGCACTTGGATGTTTCTGGGCATGCTCAGAGAGAGTGTTTTTTGGCTTAGTAATTTAAGGACATCCTTAACAGGTGTACCCACTTTGAAGTTCTGTCTCTACATTGGGTGAACTTGCATTTTGTGTGTTTCATGGACTGTGCATGTGTTTTCAATTGCCTCATTAGCACACAAATCTATGTTATATAAAGCTTGCAGATAGCATTCTTTACCTTGCCCTGAAAAGAGCCAAGATTGTGTGATGGTCTGAATTTCTTTGCTGAGCTCAATGGAGCGAAAGGGGATTCGGAACACCCCACGGTTTCAGGTTATGCCTGGTCATTTGCATAAAGTGAGTTTGGAGTTCCTTGTTCAGGGTTTGCTGGAGAAATCAGTTGGAGTGGAACCACGTCACATCTTTTGTATCCAGGACCATGCAGCACCAAGGTACTATGATGTTTCTTTTGTGCATAGTAATTTTTAGTTATTGAGAAGTATAAGGAATTGGAGAAAGCTAACCATGAGACTATAAGGCCTTTCATAGTGGAACCCTTGTATGCTATGGAGGAGAAACCATTGGTTGTTCGCCTGTTTAACCCCTTCACGGACATTGCCTTGGTAGTGGCCTTTTTGAAGAGATACTGCTCTGCAGTAAAGGGAGGCTTCAGGCTGACTAATCGTCTGGGGATCTTTAATGGCAAATTAAAGTTTTTTTGTCAAGCTGAAGGTGGATTCTGAAGGGATTGGTGGAGTGCGGCATCCACCAGCTAATTTTTCAATAGCAGGAAATAGAGGGTTTCTCTACTACCCTGGTCAACCGACATACTGCAGAAGATGTCATAAGTTTGGGCATACCAGAGATGAATGAAATGTGGAGATGCACTGCCGGAACTGTGGGGAGGAGGGACGTGTCTATTTTTTGTATATGTGCGTGAATGAGTGTTATTTGGAATAAGTGTAGTTTGGGTGTGTATGGAAGACAAGTGGAATGTGTGGATGATCAGATTGGGAAGGTTGAGGATAGAGTGAGGATTTGGGGTATTGTGTTTGACTATGGAATGAAAGGGGAAGTGTGCTGGAATGAAGTGGGAGAAAAGATAGCCAAGAAGTTGAGGTTTTGGTGTCTAAGAAAATTGTCGATTTATGGGAAAGTTTTAGTAGTCAAGGCAGTAATCTTACCTTTAATTTTGTATGCAAGTAATATCTTCCCTCCTGGGGAGATAAGATTGAGGAAAATTAATAAGTTATTTCTTACCTTTTTATGGGGGTCGAAAATGGAAAGAGTCAAGAGAGAATATGTGTGTAGATGTGAATGTAATGGTGTTTTGAGTTTTCCAAATGTGAGAGTGTTTTTGTTTAATGCATTATTGGTTTTGTGTGGTGAAAGTTTTGAGGAATGGTGGAGTGTGTGCTAGGATGATAGCTTTTTCAGGTGGGTGGTTGTTTAGGAGATGGGGGGTGGTTGGGAAGGGATTCAAGGATACCGGTGGCTTACAGGGTGGCACGTGACTACTGGGTATTGGAAAAGTTTAGGGTAGAGTTTAAGTTAGCAGATTTAGGAGAAGGGGAGAGGGATAAAGTGAAGGTGAGAAAGTGGTTGATAGAGAAGGAGTATGTGGTTACCTTAGGGGAGTTAATGCGTCAGTGGCTGGGGAAGTATGGAAGAAAATGAGTATATATGGGGTGACAAAAGTGCAGAGACATATAGTATGGATGAGTTTGCATGAATGTCTAGCTACCTGGCTTTCTATGAAAAGGAGGATTTGCGTGTGTCTGATATTTGTTCAAGAATGAATTGTGGGGGTGTAGAAGACAGTGAGCATGTGTTCTGGGGGTGTGGTGTAGCGAAAGATGTGATCAATAAGAGTCAAGATCTGGTGAAAGAAATAACATGAGTGAAGGTGAGTAAGTGGAAAATGATGATGTATGGCTTAGGGAAACTGGAAAAAGATAAACAGAGAGTATTGTGTAGGGATGAGCTTCACGTTCGAGTCGAACCCATGTTCAACTCGAACATCATCTGTTCGATCGTTCGCCGAATTACGAACGATATGGGCCGTTCGCACCAAATTCGTGTGGCGCGTCACCGCCCATAATTCACTGTGGCATTGCAGTGCATTGCTGGCTGATGATTGGCCAAGCATGCACTATGACCCGCATGCTTGGCCAATCACAGCGCCATCAGTAGAGAGAGCTGTAATTGGCCAAAGCCAGGGTGGCTTTGGCCAATTATGGCTCAGGGGGTTTAGAACACGCCCCACACTATATAAGGCCGCCTGCACGGCGGCCCTGTGTAGTGTGTTCCGGCGTGCTTAGAGAGAGAGAGAGACAGCGCCATTTCATTTGAGTTAGATAGATTAGGCAGGACAGTCAGTGAGTTAGCTGCACTTACAGTGTATTGTGTATATATATGCATCCCAGGTGTTGTGTGTGTGTATATATATATATATATATATATATATATATATATATATATATATACTGTATTCAGTTTAGCTAGATCCGTTCCTGTTATCTTCCTACTGACAGGCAGGCCTGTCTTGTTACAGTATTTACAGCTACCTGAAGAAAATTGCTGGTGTTCTTTTGATCCTATTAGTACCACAGTCACTAAGCTAGACTATTTACAGTTAGTGTACTGAGTCCTCCTCACAGTGTTCAGTTAAAGCTACAAGTTAGTTTAGTGTGACCTCTGCACAGTGTTCAGCTAAAACTACAAGTTAGTGTAGTGCGTCCTCCTCACAGTGTTCAGCTAAAGCTACAAGTTAGTTTAGTGTGACCTCTGCACGGTGTTCAGCTAAAGCTACAAGTTAGGGTAGTGCATCCTCCTCACAGTGTTCAGCTAAAGCTACAAGTTAGTGTAGTGCGACCTCTGCACAGTGTTCAGCTAAAACTGCAAGTTAGTGTAGTGCGTCCTCCTCACAGTGTTCAGCTAAAATTACAAGTTAGTGTAGTGTGACCTCTGCACAGTGTTCAGCTAAAGCTACAAGTTAGCGTAGTGCGTCCTCCTCACAGTGTTCAGCTAAAGCTACAAGTTAGTGTAGTGCATCCTCCTCACAGTGTTCAGCTAAAACTACAAGTTAGTTTTTTGTGAGCTCTGCACAGTGTTCAGCTAAAGCTACCTGTAGAAGGATGGTGGTGTTTTCCTGATCCTATCACTACCGCAGGCAGCTAAATAAGCTACAAGTTATTTTTTTGCGAGCTCTGCACAGTCTTCAGCTAAAGCTACCTCTAGAAGGTTGGTGGTGTTTTCCTGATCCTATCACTACCACAGGCAGCTAAATAAGCTACAAATTAGTTTTTTGCGAGCTCTGCACAGTGTTCACCCAAAGCTACCTGTAGAAGGTTGGTGGTGTTTTCCTGATCCTATCACTACCGCAGGCAGCTAAATAAGCTGCAAGTTATTTTTTTGCGAGCTCTGCACAGTGTTCAGCTAAAGCTACCTGTAGAAGGTTGGTGGTGTTTTCCTGATCCTATCACTACCGCAGGCAGCTAAATAAGCTACAAGTTAGTTTTTTGCGAGCTCTGCACAGTGTTCAGCTAAAGCTACAAGTTAGTGTAGTGTGACCTCTGCACAGTGTTCAGCTAAAGCTACAAGTTAGAGTAGTGCGTCCTCCTCACAGTGTTCAGCTAAAACTACAAGTTAGTGTAGTGCGACCTCTGCACAGTGTTCAGCTAAAGCTACAAGTTAGTGTAGTGCATCCTCTGAACAGTGTTCAGCTAAAGCTACAAGTTAGTGTAGTGCGTCCTCTAAACAGTGTTCAGCTAAAACTACAAGTTAGTTTTTTGTGAGCTCTGCACAGTGTTCAGCTAAAGCTACCTGTAGAAGGTTGGTGGTGTTTTCCTGATCCTATCACTACCGCAGGCAGCTAAATAAGCTACAAGTTAGTTTTTGCAAGCTCTGCACAGTGTTCACCTAAAACTACAAGTTAGTGTAGTGCGAGCTCTGCACAGTATTCAGCAAAAGCTACCTGTAGAAGGTTGGTGGTGTTTTCCTGATCCTATCACTACCGCAGGCAGCTAAATAAGCTACAAGTTATTTTTTTGCGAGCTCTGCACAGTGTTCAGCTAAAGCTACCTGTAGATGGTTGGTGGTGTTCTCATACTACAGGCAGGTAGTTGATTTTGCTAGCTGCAGTATCAGTATATATATATATATATATATATATATATATATATATATATCCCAGCTTAGTGAAGCTACAATCCATTAGTATGTCTGGAAGGCCAACAAGGAGAGGCAGACAGTCACAATCCAATAAAAGAGGGCAAGCAGGCTCTGTGTCTAGAGGCAACAGTGCTGGTCGTGGAGACGGTGCATCCTCATCAGCACGTGACCGTGGGACACGCTTGGCCTTTTTTTGGCAGCTGGCCCTGTTGACCAAGCCGCCCTCATCCTCTCTCACCCATGCTCAGGGTACTTTGTCTGGCAAAGCAGCTGCCAACGCAGCCTCTTCCCTCGGCTCAATGGCATCAGTGACCCCTTCCCTAGCCCCACCATGTCCTCCTGAGGAGTCCCTCGAACTGTTTGACCACAGTGTTGGGTACATGCTCCAGGAGGATGCCCAGCGTTTAGAAGGCTCTGATGATGATACTGAGCTAGATGAAGGCAGTAACGTGAGCACGGACAGAGGGGGTGCCCAAGAAGGACAGCAATCTGGCAGTCATGCTCCCCCTGCTGCAACATACTGCCAGGTTTGCTCCAGTGATGAGGAGGGAGGGGATGATGAGGTCGCTGACTCAACGTGGGTGTCTGATAGGAGAGAGGAGGAGGAGGAGGAGGCACATCACCAATGAGGCAGGATGCCCTCCAGGGGCCAGCCTAAGGGCAGCACACTGACTGCATCACACCCCAAAGCTACGCATGTGCAGGGCGCTGCTGTCTCTGCGCGTTATTCCAAAAGTTCTTTGGTGTGGGCCTTTTTCGAGACGAGTGCATCAGATCGCACCGCTCCTATTTGCAACATATGTCTCAAGCATATCTCGCGTGGCCAAAACATCTCCCGCTTGGGCACCACATGCTTGACCAGACATATGTTGACCTGCCATGCAGTTCGTTGGCAAGCGTACCTAAAAGACCCACACCAAAGAACAACAAGGACCTCTCCTTGCTCCTCATTAGCTGAGATCTCCAACCCCACTATACCTTCAGTCCTCTCTGAGACCTGCACTGAGAGGAATGAAGGTGTAAAATTAGGTGTGTCACAGCCAAGTACTTGTGGGCAATCTGCTTTCTGTACACCGACGTCAGATTGTACCAGGCAAATTTCCCTGCCCCAGCTGCTGCACCGCTGAAAGAAGTTCGCTCCCAGCCATCCACATGCCCAGCGGTTGAATGCTAGCTTGGCAAAATTGCTAGCACTTCAACTGCTGCCTTTTCAGTTGGTAGACTCTGCCCCCTTCCGTGAGTTTGTGGAATGTGCGGTTCCTCAGTGGCATGTACCCAAACGCCACTTTTTCTCACGGAAGGCGATTCCGGCTCTCTACCGGCATGTGGAAGGCAATGTCCATGCCTCGCTGGACAGGGCGGTCAGCAGTAAGGTGCATATTACCGCTGACTCATGGTCCAGCAGGCATGGACAGGGACGTTACCTAAGTTTCACCGCGCATTGGATGACTCTGCTGGAAGCTGGGAAGGATGCAGGACAAGGTGCAGTAGTGTTGGAGGTTGTTCCGCCACCACGCCTCCAAAATGCCACTACTAATGATTGTGACACACCTCTCTCCTCCACCCCCTCCTCTTCTTCTTCCTCCATGGCCTCTTCCTGTGCTTTGTCCTCGGAACCAGCGGTGCTCCGTAGCCGTTCAAGGGGCTACACAAGTATGCAGGCCAAAAGATGCCATGCGGTGCTTGAGCTGGTGTGCTTGGGGGACAGGAGCCACACTGGGGCAGAGGTTCTGTCAGCTCTGCAGGGGCAGGTTCAGAGGTGGTTGACGCCACACCAACTTAAGGCAGGAATGGTGGTTTGCGACAATGGCACCAACCTCCTCTCTGCCCTCCGACAGGGACAACTGACCCATGTGACCTGTTTGGCTCACATCCTTAACTTGGTGGTGCAGCAGTTCTTGGGCAGGTACCCGGGCTTACAGGATGTCCTGAGGCAGGCCAGGAAAGTCTGTGTGCATTTTCGACGGTCATATAATGCCAGTGCCCAAGAACCGCCTAATCTGTGACATGCCCACCAGGTGGAACTCAACGTTGGCCATGCTGCAGCGGCTGCACACGCAGCAGAGGGCCATCAATGAGTACCTGTGCGACTATGGCACCAGGACAGGGTCAGGGGAGCTTGTTTTTTTTTCCCCACGCCAGTGGGCCATGATCAGGGATGCATGCACTGTCCTGTCACCATTTGAGGAGGCCACAAGGATGGTGAGCAGTGACAGTGCATGCATCAGTGACACTGTCCCCCTTGTCCACCTGTTGGAGCACACGCTGCGTGGAATAATGGACAGGGCACTTGAGGCAGAACAGAGGCAGGAAGAGGAGGACTTCCTTAGCTCTCAAGGCCCCCTTTATCCAGACAGTGTTCCTGCGTGCCCGCCGATCACACAGGAAGAGGACGAGGAGGAGGAGGAGGATTGTGTCAGTATGGAGGTGGAGCCTGGCACTCAGCATCAGCAGCAATCTTTAAGGGATCAGTCCCAAGAAACACATGGACTTGTACGTGGCTGGGAGGAGATGGCTGAGGACCATGTCGTCCTTAGTGACCCAAAGGACTCCGGACCGAATGCCTCAGCAAACCTACGCTGCATGGCCTCCCTGATCCTGCAAAGCCTGCGTAAGGATCCTCGTATTCGTGGTATCAAGGAGAAGGACCAATACTGGCTGGCAACCCTCCTTGATCCACATTACAAGGGTAAGGTTGCGGACCTTATCTTGCCATCGCAGAGGGAGCAGAGGATGAAACATATTCGGGAGGCCTTGCAGAAAGGTCTGTGCAACGCGTTCCCAGAGACTGGGAGGTTACAAACTTCTGTTTCTGGACAACGTGTTGCTGAGGCTTCGGTCAGTCAAAGGAGCGGTGGAGAAGGTGGCCGTCTGACCAATGCGTTCAGACAATTTTTTAGTCCGCAGCCCCAAGGTATGATCGGTTCCAGCAACCATCGTCAGCATCTGTTTTACATGGTGCAGGAATACCTAGGGGCAAGATCTGACTTGGACACTTTTCTCACCGAAAATCCTCTCGTTACTGGGTCTTGAGGATGGATCACTGGCCAGAGCTTGCACAGTATGCAATTGAGCTACTGGCCTGTCCTGCGTCCAGCATGTCCTCAGGGGTGCAGACATCCCCAAAAACTGACAAGACTTCTACAGGCAGTCCCAGAGTTACAAACACAATAGGGACTATAGGTTTGTTTGTAAGTCGAAGTTGTTCGTAAGTCGCAACACTGCATTTGTAAGTGTAACTTCCGGTTGGAACGCTGCATTTGTAGGTGTATGTAGGTGTAACTGCCGCCTGTGCATGGATGTGGGATGTTCCGGGTGCTTGTTATGTTATCTGGGGCGTAGTACGACAGTGTGGGATGTGTCCGGAGGTGCTCGAAAGGTATCCAGGACCAGTGTGGAGATCAAGTGGCCGACATTTGAGACCATTCGTAAGTAGGAGTCGTTCGTAACTCGGGTGTTCGTAACTCGGGGACTGCCTGTAATGCCTCTGCACTCTATCCCCAAACAAAAATAAGAGGATTTTGTTTAGTTTAACTTTACAAAAACTCATTCCTAAGTACAACTGCGATGCATGTCAATGGCCCATTTAGACCTTGTTTAATAGAAAACACCAGTTGCCTTTCACTAGAAACATTTATTAGTCCAGTCCTGGACATCTGCATTTGCTTTACTATTAATTTCCATAAAAAGTGGGTTTCTGCAGCTACATGCGCCAAATGCATCTAGATGCACAACCGCTGTGTATGTGAGATGCGCAACTGCTGTGTGCGCACAGGTATGCGCATATGTGGTTCTCGGAAAGCGGTGGCCAGAATGACATCACGCCTCTACAGGAAGTTGCTTGTACTGCTGCTAAGTTCTCTGAGGTGGAGATGATCCTTATGTGCACATTAAGAAAAAAAATATTTTTTTAACATGGTGTGGGTGCCTAACACACATTCATACATGTTAAGGCCAATTTAGACAGGATCCGATTTACAGCATGTTTTTAGATTGTGGGAAGAAACCAGAGTACCTGGAGGAAACCCACGCAGACACAGGGAGAACATGCAAACTCCAGACAGATGGTATCATGGGCGGGATTTGAACCAGCAACCCTTTTTGCTGCTAGGTGAAAGTGCTAAACACTACACCACTGTGCTGCATGAATATGTAACTATAGATGTAGGTTCTTGTGTCATGGCACATCTACATTCCAAATTTGGCACTTGAGATGGTCATGCACTATGCAATCTGATTGTCCAATCTCTGTACAACTCGATATTTGTGCAAAATAGGTAATAGGAATATGCACTTTTCATTCGAACAATTCATTCAAATTTTTGGAAATCAAACAGGCTCTTGCCTAATCTAATTCGTCTAATTTTTCTATTTTTTTTTAAGATAGCAGTGCATGGTCACCTTTAAAGATCAAGATCTGAAAATATAAATTTTTGGGGTTTAATGATTTATCGGGTGCACCAAATAAGGTATGAACCAGCGCAACGCACTGTTCTTAGTAAATTAGCCCCACTGTGTATTTTGTGGCTTTAGCAAAATAGATGTAGGGAAAATACACACATTTTAGGCATGGGATCATGAGGGAAATGCAAATTTTGAGTCCCAATTTGTGTGCATCTTCAAAATTTGGGTTTTACAGGGGTGAGATCACCCGATCTGATGAAGGCAAAAGCAACACAGTTTTGACATACTAATGTCTCATATGGCCTTCACTTTAGCAAAGTTGAACTTTGTAAGTTCCTGAGTTGGGGATGTGTATGTTCTGGTTTTAAACATGCCACAAAAAAGGCTATATACTGTCAAACATACATGTTATACACCAAGATATTGGTTTAAAGAAAGATGAGAGAATGGGACTTTATAGGTACATCATACAAGGCAAGACAAATGCAATATTATAAAAAATATAAATCATTTATTTATAGGAGACAAAATAAAAGTAAGGACTGCAGTTACAAACATAGTCCTGGGTATGCACACACATCCTAACCCTGACCAGTAAGACAACTGAAGTCACAAACAATGTGGAGAACCTAGGAGACAGATAAGAAACACAAGCAGTAAATCAAATGAAATATGAGTTTAGTTTTTCAAAAATGTTTTATTTTAAACAGCTTCCAGATTTTCTGGTAAATCAATTGCCCCCTACCCATGAAATACTCTACATAGTTTTGCTGTTGTCAAGAAAGACGTTCCAGCAATCAGAATGGCAGAAGAATACCTGTGCGCAGGGTTCCCATTAAAAGAGCCGTCCGGCGCACGCGCATGCACAATAGCGCATATGATGCCACGCATACGCGCATGGGGGGACAGCACTTGGTGCCAAGAAGCGCTATTTAAAGGTGACTGACACCTTGCTGCCTTGCTGTCTTCTCTTTAGCTTCTGCTCCTGTACCTGATCAGCCCACCAGTGTATGACCCAGCCTGCCTGCACCTGCTTGTGTCCTGAACTACAGAACCCCTCCCTGCTGTCTGCTGTCTTCAGCTACCAGTCTGATCCTCCTGAACTACAGAACACCTCCCTGCTGTCTTCGGCTATCAGTCTGATTCTCCTGAACTACAGAACTCCTCCCTGCTACTTGCTGTCTCCAGCTTCCAGTCTGATCCTGCTTCCTGCCAGGCCGCTGCTCCAGCCTGCTTCCAGTCTCCTTGCAGTGCATCGGAGGTCTGGACTAGCCCCTACATCAGCTAACCTGTCAGGCACTTGTGCCCCTTTGCACTCCTGAGCCCCTGTCTGCTCTATCAGGGGTTCTCGAGCCAGAGGAATACGAGAAGCCGCTCCCTGCATACTGGGCTCAACCACCAGATACGTGACAGTACCGGACAGCCATGTCTGAGCCCACGCAGGGAGCTTCTCCAATGGTCGAACTCTGCCGTCATCTTGCTGGACTTACCCAGGCTGTTAAAGACCTGCAAGAGGGTTATAACTAGCTGGAGGAATGCGTTCAGATCCTGTCTGCCTCTGCGCCCTCCTCATTAGGAACTTCTGCTGCACCCTCAGTGGTGATGTTGCCACCTGAAACCAAGGTTCTCACACCTGAAAGATTCTCTGGGAATCATAGTAAATTTAGAGGATTACGTAATGCTTGTGGACTTTTCTTTGCCCTGCAGCCAAGGACCTTTTCTCTTGAATCCACCAAAGTGGGCTTTGTCATCTCCCTGTTGTTGGGGGAACCTCAGTCAAGGGCCTGCCATCTTCTGGAGCAGAAGGATACCTCTCTCAACAGCTTGAGCACCTTCTTTCAAGCCATGTCTCTGCTTTTTGAGGACCTGCAACTGACTGCCACCGCGGAAGCAGCCCTGCATACCCTGCAGCAAGGCCGTAGACCAGCGGAAGACTACGTATCTGAGTTCAGGCATTGGAGTTCCAACACAAACTGGAATGATGCCGCCCTGCGTTACCAGTTTTGTATGGGCCTTTCTGAACCATTAAAAGATGCACTGGCCCGAGTGGGCATCCCAGAGACTTTAGATGCCCTCATTAACCTACGTATTCAAATAGACAGACGTCTAAGGGAACGAAGGTCTGAGCGATCTTCCGGCCCCTCTCATCCAGTTTGGATTCTTCCACACATAATTCGTTTTCCTCACTCTGCCTCCTCAGCTCCAGTAACTTCCACCTCTGATACCTCCGAACTGCAGTTAGGTTGCTTCGCCCTTCACTTACAGCAGAAGAACATCAACGCTGGTGGGCCAGTAATCTTTGCCTCTATTGTGGAGAACCTGGACACTATGTGAGGACTTGCCCTGCAAAGCTCCATAAGTGCTTCTCCATCTCTCTTGCTCTTACACCTGCCTTGCTTAATAGTACTTCTCATCTGGCTGTTTCCATTTTCTTACAGCTTCCAGGAGGGAATACTCAGGCCACCGCTATAATTGATTCTGGAGCCTGCAGTGGTTTTATGGACTTATCCTTTGCCACCAGATATCACGTTCCCCTGCGGCCTAGAGCAAAAGCACTTTCTGTACATTTGGCTGATGGTTCAGCCCTTAAGTCAGGGCCAGTCACACAAGAAACTGTACCACTACACACCTCCATTGCCAGTAATCATCAAGAACTACTGTGCCTAGATGCCATCGACTTCCCACTGTTTCCCATCATATTAGTCATGCCTTGGCTCAGGGCCCACAATCCACAAATTGATTGGATCACAGGGAAGTTCAGCTTCCTCTCTCCTTATTGTCACCAACACTGCTTACTGGAGACTGCTGATGTTCCATCTTCCTTGCTATGCTTAGAATCAGATGCTGAAACCCGTCAAGCCATCCCTGATCATACGATTGCCCAATCAAACTCCTCCCCGGAGCTGAGATTCCTTTTTGGAGAATCTTTCCTTTAACGGAACTGGAGTTAGGGACCCTAAAGACTTACATAGATGACAACCTGAAAAAGGGGTTTATTCAACCTTCCACCTCCCCAGCAGGAGAAGGAATTTTCTTTGTGGAAAAAAACGCTCTCTATGCCCTTGCGTAGATTATCGGGAACTCAACAAAATCACGATAAAAAATGGTACCCCTTCCTTTGGTACCTGAACTGTTTCAAAGACTGGGATCTGTTTACTTCTGCATCAGTTCTAAAGCATCCTGACCCAGCACTACCATACATTTTGGAGGTGGACGCTGCGGAACTAGCAGTCGGAGAAGTACTCTCCCAGAGACAGGGACCTAAAGCTTTTTTGCACCCAGTTGCATTCTTCTCCCGCAAACTATCTGAAGCTGAGAGCTATTAGCACTCAAGGCTGCACTTGAAGAGTGGCAATACCTTTTGGAGGGAGCGGCACATCCAATTCTTGTCTATACAGACCACAAGAATGTGGAGCACTTGAAAGCTGCCAAGAGGTTGAGACCACGTCAGGCCAGGTGGGCACTATTTTTTTACCAGATTCTCGTTCCACGTCACCTACAGGCCCTGGTCGAAAAATACGAAGCCTGATGCTTTTTCTCAGATGTTCAGTGAGTCCGAAGCCCCCTCACTTCCAGACACCATCCTAACCTCAGGAAACTTTCTCATGCTCCTAGGGGACTTGCTATCCCAAATCAAACAGGCCTCCATAGGGGCTTCCTCCCTGCCAGATGTCACTCTACAAACAAGAGATGATCTATTGTGGTACAGGGACAAAATTTTTGTACCTCAGGAGGTGGGAGTTGCTGTTCTTAATTCCTGCAATGACCATAAGTTGGCCGGCCACTTTGGTGTGCACAAAACTTCCGAACTTCTCCAGCGCATGTTTTGGTGGCCACAGTTATTGAGGGACTGCAGGAATTATGTGGAATCATGTACCATCTGTATCCAGAACAAAGGCAGCAAGTCTAAGGCATGGGGTCTGTTGAAGCCACTACCTGTCCCAGAGGGGCCATAGAGGATGATCTCCATGGATTTTATTGTTGAGCTGCCACCTTCAGAAAACTACACTATCATCTTTGTGGTGGTGGATAGACTTTCCAAGATGGCTCACTTCCTGCCAATGAAGGGTACACCCTCTGCTGCTGAAACTACAAGAATCTTCATCAAGGAGTTTGTGAGGCTCCACGGTATCCCTGCAAAAAATATTATTTCGGACCGAGGGGTACAGTTTACTTCCAAGTTCTGGAAGGCACTATGTGGAACCCTAAAGATCGAACTTTCTTTTTCCTCTGCCTATCATCCTCAGACTAATGGCCAGACAGAAAGAAGAAATGAAACGCTGGAGCAATATTTGCCTTGTTTTTTCTCATTTTCCCAGGATGATTGGGCACACCTCCTACCTCTTGCTGAATTTGCATATAATAACTCTGTTCACTCTGCCACAAAGCAACCTCCATTTTTTGCGAATTACGGTTTTCATCCCTTGTTTCTGTCCAACAACATCCTGGAATGCTCAGTACCAGCCGCCCAAGAGACTCTGAATTTCTTTGACACAAACAAAAAACTACTTCAGGAGACAATGAGAAGCACCCAGGAATATAACAAGGAGGTGTTCGACAAAAAAGGAGGGGGGAGCTTAACTTAGAACCCGGAGATCAAGTTTGGTTATCCACCTTGAATTTGAAACATCCTTCTAAAAAATTGTGCCCTAAATTTGTGGGTCCCTTCCCAGTGAAAAAGAAAATAAACAATGTGGCCTACGAATTAAAGCTACCGGAATCATTTCGAATTCACCCAGTTTTCCATCTAGCCCTACTTAACCCCACAGTTCCTAACCCCTTCACCGACTGAAATACCGGTCCTCCTGAACCAGTACTCATCAATGAGGAGGTTGAATTTGAGGTGAAATCCATCCTGGATTGCAGGAAGAGACGTAACCAGGTCCAGTACCTGGTGAAGTGGAAATGGTATGGCCCAGAGGAGAACTCTTGGGAGCCAGAGTCCAATATCCATGCTAAAAGGCTGATCCTTGCCTTTAAAAAGTCCCACCCAAGTAAGGTGGCTCAATTGGGCATCCAGAGGCTGCCCCCTGGAGAGGGGGAATGTCAAGAAAGATGTTCCAGCAATCAGAATGGCAGAAGAATACCTGTGCGCAGGGTTCCCATTAAAAGAGCTGTCCAGGGCACGTGCATGCACAATAGCTCAAATGACAGCGCGCGTACGCGCATGGGGCACGTGCGCACACTTTGTGACAGCGCTTGGCACCAAGAAGCGCTATTTAAAGGAGACTGACACCTTGCTGTCCGATCTACAGTGTTTCCTGAGACCCTTGCTGCTTGTTTATATTACTTACCTGATTCCTGTTACCCGGCTTGTTCTTGACCATCCCTGCTTGCTGCCAGTCTCCGATCCCAGCTTGTCCTGACGTCTCTTATGCCTCTCCTTTGGTCCGTTTGCTGTCCGCTTGTTACCAACCCAGCTTGCACCACGACTTCTCTTTGGCTTCTGCTCCTGTACCTGATCTGCCCGCTAGTGTATAACCCGGCCTGCCTGCACCTGCTTGTGTCCTGAACTACAGAACACCTCCCTGCTGTCTGCAGCTACCATTCTGATCCTCCTGGACTACAGAACACCTCCCTGCTGCCTGCTGTCTCCAGCTTCCAGTCTGATCCTGCCCGGCTGCTGCTGCAGCCTGCTACCAGTCTCCTTGCAGTGCATCGGAGGTCCGGACTAACCCCTACATCAGCTAACCTGTCAGGCACTTGTGCCCCTTTGCACTCCTGAGCTCCTGTCTGCTCTATTAGGGATTCTCGAGCCAGAGGAATACGAGAAGCCACTCCCTGCATACTGGGCTCAACCACCAGGTACGTGACAGCCGTACTTTATGGGCGCTTTGGGGGGGGCAAGCCAGGATGGCCACTTTCAAGCACCGTCATTGTTTGTGCTGGTGAAAAGTCGCCCTTAGTCGCATCTGAGGCCAGATAGTTGGCTGCATTTTTCCGTAGGAAATTATGAAGAATGCAGCAGCTCAAGATGATGTGATTGAGTTTGTATTCGGCCATGTTGATGGCCATTTGGAAAAGCTAGAACCGGCTGGTCATTATGTCAAAGGCATTCTCGACCACACTTCTGGCATGGGCCAGCCGATAATTAAAAACCCTCTGCCCGGGGTCAAGGCCCTCATGGGGAATGGCCTAATCAGATGGTCCCCCCCAGCGCAAAGGCATTCTCATCCACCACAAAAACAAACTGGAGGCCCGCCACGTTATCCGCTGGAGGTGGCAACCCCAAGGTGCCATTCTGGAGATCACTCCTCCAGCAGACATATGGCCATTCTTCCCTATGTCCAGATATAAGAACTCGCCACTGCCAACATCACAATACTACTGTACCCCTTAGTATGACCTCGAGTTGGGTGGTGGGACGATCCGGACGTGCTTCCCATCTATCGCACCACTGCAATTGGGAAAGTCCCACTGCTGGTGGAATTGGGGGGCCACAGTCTGCCATTCTTGTGGGTTGGAAGGAAACTGTGGAGTCAAATAAGAAAAAATAATTACTACATTTGCACATAACATTGCAAGCAGATTAGACACAAACATTCTTGGCCAACATAATTATAACATTTATTAAAATGAATATTTAAAGACAAAAGTATAAGGTCCACTTATCAGATTCCTCACCCCCTCTGATGGTCCATTGTAAAAATTTGAGGGTGGGGGGGATGTTTTGGACAGGTAACACTCTCCACTTCATTAAGAGCTGAATGCATAAATAATGTGTGTTACTTTGGACAACCCCACCTTACTTACACTATTAGCAGCCCACTGGGCAGGTGCGACATTCTGCAATTACCTATCGAGATAATAGAAGAACAAAACTTTAAACAGTACCATTTGAAAGTATTCAGGCAGGCACTTGCACTACGTGCTTTGGTGAATTCATTCATAAATATGAACACAACAGAGGTAGGTATAGTGTGTATGGGTTTGGCAAGGTCAGCAGATAGAGTATTGGTATCGGTTGACTTAGCGGTTGGGGGGGAGGGAGGGTTCCAAATGAGTTTGGGGCCCCCCCAAAAAAAGCCTCTTGCACTCTGCCTGAATTTAAGGACAACAATAAAATATTTGGACACATTTTGGGGGGTGTTTAGGGTAAGCACTACAATGGAGTTGACAAAATATATTGTTAAGTGACTAGGCTAGGTATATGGGCCCAGGATAGCATGCTAGGGAGGTTAGGGAAGGCAAATATGCATGGACAAAAAAGGAGCAGTAAAAACATACAGCATGCATGAGGACAAAGAGGACATTCACAGCATATTACAATCATGGTATTTATGGAATGATGAAATAAATACAATACAGTAGCAAACATTAAATACATAGAATGTGATGTTAAAGGATAAAACTTACCTTACTATAGTCCTTCTGCAGGACCTGAACAATGGCAGAACAGGTCTCTGGAATAATGATTCCCAAAGCCTGGGGGGAGATCCCAGTCGTGAACTTCAGGTTCTGGAGACTTCTCCCCGTCACCAAGTACCGCAAGGTGGTGACTAGCCTTTACTCAGGAGTGATGGCTTGCCGCATGCAGATGTCCTCCTTCATAATATAAGGGGTCAGCAAAGCCAAGAGACGGTGAAAGAAGGGGTCCGTCATCCGGAGTTAATTCCTGAAATCATCAGGATTATTCTCCTGGAGATCCCGCAACAAAGGCATATGACATAATTGGTCACGTATAAGCAACCAATTCTTGGTCCAAGAACTCCTCCTCTCCCTGTTCATGGACTGGACTTGGTTCAAAGCAATAACTCCAACACCAAGCCCAACAACAGCACGAACTCTACGATGAGTACATAACCGCAACATGGCTAATAAACGAACGGCTGCTCAGAACAAACTGACAGAACGCACTGAAAATCAGAAAGGACCTGACAAGAATGAGCTGAAAATCAGAAACGAGTGGACAAGAACACACTGAAAATCAGAAGCGAACTATAAATAGAACGCACTGAAAGACAGGAATGAACTGATAAGCACACACTGAAGAACAGATACAAACCGACAAGCATAAACTGAAAAGCAGAAACTAACTGAAAAGCACAAGGCTGAAAAGCGTGAATCGTCTCTCACCAGACTTCTACTAACACGAGATAAACACGAGATTAGCAGAAGAAGCCCAAAGGGTGGCGCACTGGCTATTGAACTTCCTTTTTATCAGCCGTCATACGTGTTGTACGTCACTACGTTCGTAATTGTTGGCCAATATTTGTGTGACCGTGTGTATGCAAGACAAGTTGGAGCCAACACCCTTTGAACAAAAATCCACGGATTTGGAGTCGGAAAGTACGATCATGTGTACGAGGCATTAGTAAATAGTTTTCCATTTTCTTTATATATAGTGAGATATATTTAGTGAGATCTAGAAAATTTACCATATGGTGACTATAGGTTTCTGAGAAAGAGATACCATAGGAGTTGTTCCCCATCTTCTCCAGAAAACTACAGAACGATTCCTGCGATCTTCCTGGGGGTCTAAGTGGATTCTTATGCATTTTGGGTAACTGGTAAATGACCGGAACTTTAGGTGCATCTGAAATAAGATATCTTGCTTCTTTCTTTTTTAAAATACCATCCTGTGCTCCTTTAATTAGCCTCTTCAATTTGGCTCTAAATTTATTAGTAGGATTCCCCACTCATTTTCATATGTCTCACTATCTCCAACGAATCTATCCAACTCTTCCAAATAGTCAGCTTTATTTAGAATAACGAGACCCCCCCCCCCTTTGTCAGCTGATCTGATAACTATGCCCTTTTTCTTTTCTAATAGCTCTAAACCTCTTTCTAAATCTTTTTTTGTCTACTCGGACGAATGTTCAATTTGTCCAAATCTTGCTCAACCAAAGACTTGAATACTCCCACAAAGTGTAATAAACAGCAAAGTGCAGCGCTAATATAATGTATGAAAAAATAAAAAAATGAATCTCAGCAAGTGACATGAAAATAATCAGTGAGCAAACATATAACAATTCAATCAATGATGAACAAAAACTTAAATCACAAGTGCGTGTGAAAAAATATAAAAAGAAGTCCAAAAGTTCTTGATATATCCACAAATAAATAAAGAACACCCATCCAGGAAGAGATGTGACAAAGGTGCCTATAAATGATCCACCAAAACGTGTGTGAGTAGAATCTGCTTACCGAACGGCGATGACTGCTATTACGGCAGTCTCGCCCAGCATAGGGATTATGGTCTCCCAAAACCAGGGGTACAATTCAGGATCAGTGGTTCTAACAATCCATCAAAACCGGAAATACAAAAGAGAACACTTCCATAGCGCAATATTGTATGATAAAAAGGATTTAATAGTAAAAAGAAGGAATCACACTTACAATATTGCAGGAGATATGCAGCATGTAAAATATCAAGCAGAGCGGCGGCGTCTCCGCGTACCACGATTCACTTCCTGTGTTCAAAGCCCATCCGAGAACGTGATGACGTCACCATCGCAGGCTCCTCCCTACGTGTTTCATCACGATAGGACGTCGTCTGGGGATTGGCCAGGAAGTGAATCGTGGTACACGGAGACGCCACCGCTCTGCTTGATATTTTACATGCTGCATATCTCCTGCAATATTGTAAGTGTGATTCCTTCTTTTTACTATTAAATCCTTTTTATCATACAATATTGCGCTATGGAAGTGTTCTCTTTTGTATTTCCGGTTTTGATGGATTGTTAGAACCACTGATCCTGAATTGTACCCCTGGTTTTGGGAAACCATAATCCCTATGCTGGGCGAGACTGCCGTAATAGCAGTCATCGCCGTTCGGTAAGCAGATTCTACTCACATACGTTTTGGTGGATCATTTATAGGCACCTTTGTCACATCTCTTCCTGGATGGGTGTTCTTTATTTATTTGTGGATATATCAAGAACTTTTGGACTTCTTTTTATATTTTTTCACATGCACTTGTGATTTAAGTTTTTGTTTATCATTGATTGAATTGTTATATGTTTGCTCACTGATTATTTTCATGTCACTTGCTGAGATTCATTTTTTTATTTTTCATACATTATATTAGCGCTGCACTTTGCTGTTTATTATACTTTTGAGAGTTAGATACTGGACTTTATAGGGTGCTGGCAGCTTATCTCATTCACTTTCACTTTTCAATCTGAGCGCAGCTTTTACCCGATTTGGGTTCTCTTTTTATACTCCCACAAAGTGGTTATTGGCGATTTTGGGATTGAAAATAGAATTGTTTTTTAAGAAAGTATGCTGATACTCCTCACTAGATTGATCCGCTGGTGAACTACTATTTGCATAAAACTTTTTAATTAAAAAATAATTAGGGAACACTGGCCTCTGTTACTGGAAGTCAGAGAGCTTAAAAATGTCTCACCTGCACAGCCCAGGTTTATTTATAAGAAACCACTAACACTTAGGCTTAAACTGGCACATAATGTCATTAATCCTCCCAAGAAGTTATTTACCTTTTTAGATCAAACTGGTTTTACCAGCTGTGGTAAATATGTGATGTGTGAAACCTCCAAACATAGGAAAAGGAAAACTACCCACTTCAGCTCTTTTTCTGAGGGTAGGTCTTTTGAAATCAAAAAATGTATCACTTGTGGAACCACACATGTTACTTACCTCTTGTCTTGTCCTTGTGGTCTACAATATGTGGGCAGGACCGCAAGAAAATTAGGGGTAAGGCTTAGGGAGCATGTTAATAGAATTAAAAAGGGCTATAAGCATTATGGCCTGTCCAACCATTTCAGATTGTTCCACAATAGAGATCTAGGGGGTCTCAAATTCTGTTGGATAGACAGTGTTCTGATCATCATAAGGTATATATTTACTGATCTTACTGTTGCTTTAAATTGGCATCAAACTGTAGTATATTACGCCCACTTCCTGCCCAGCAGACATAGATAATCTTTCTACAGTGAAGGAAACATGTTAAAGACCTCCACTATTTCTTAATACTGGCCTTGGAAGCATAAGTCTGTAAGTAGGCTGTCATTAGGGATGAGCCGAACACCCCCCGGTTCAGTTTGCACCAGAACCTGCGAACGGACCGAAAATTTGCACGAACGTTAGAACCCCATTGACGTCTATGGGACTCGAACGTTCGAAATCAAAAGTGCTCATTTTAAAGGCTAATTTGCATGGTATTGTCCTTAAAAGGGTTTGGGGACCCGGGTCCTGCCCCAGGGGACATGTATCAATGCAAAAAAAAACTTTTAAAAAGGGCCGTTTTTTCGGGAGCAGTGATTTTAATGATGCCTAAAGTAAAAAAAAAGCCTGTAAAGTGGCGCGTGTTTCCCTTGCTTAGAACAGTCCCTGTACAAAATGTTATTTTTAAAGTAAAAAAAGTCATTTAAAACTGCTTGGGGCTTTAATGTAATGTCGGGTCCTGACAACATGGATGAAAATCAGTGAGACAAACAGTATGGGTATCCCCCAGTCCATTACCAGGCCCTTTGGGTCTTGTATGGATATTAAGGGGAACCCCGCACCTAAATTATAAAAAGGAAAGGCGTGGGGCCAACAGGCCCTATATACTCTGAACAGCAGTATACAGGCGGTGCAAACAAGACAGGGACTCTAGGTTTGTTGTTAAGTAGAATCTGTAATTTTGAACTGGTACATTTTTAACGTGTTTAGCTCCAGCCAAAAAATCTATTTTAAGTTTTTTGGAAAACATAGGGAAGGGTTATCACCCCTGTGACATTTGTTTTGCTGTCTGTGCTCCTCTTCAGAAGATTTCACCTCATTTTTGTCCCAATGACAAATGTTTTTTGAAAATTTGGGGTTTTTTGTGAAACAAGGATTGGTGATAAAGCATCAGTGGAAAGGAAAAACGGTTTTCCCATATTAACTCTTACAGGAGAGAATTTCCCTTCCTAGGGGTAGATTTCATCTCACTTCCTGTTGTCTCCTTCCGTTTGCAAGTAGGAGTCGTTTGTAAGTTGGATGTTTGAAAGTAGGGGCCTGCCCTATATACTCAGCAGAAATTTGGGCCTTAGGTTTTGTTGTGGCCACAACACTGTAAGCCCTCACAGGGCCCTGCTGTGAAATATTAGATCAAGATTTGTAATTACATGCCCCTGTTAAACAGGGGCTGAAAAATTGGGCCTTAAGCACTGGTGCTGGTGCCACAACACTGCAACCCCTCACAGATACTCTAGTTGGAACACAGGAGCGAGCCCTGCTGCAAAGTATTGCATCAAAAATTGTAATTACACGCCCTTGTTAAACAGGGGCTGAAAAATTGGGCCTTAGGCACTGGTGGTGGCGCCCAGAACCAAAAATGTTCTTACAAGCTATCAGCGTGATCATTGAGGAGGAAGAGGATAATTACTCAGGATAGTCACTCAGCATCAGCATAGGTAGTCTTTGAAGGGATCTGAGATTTAAAAAAAAAATATTCAGTTACATCAGCATCAGATGCTTGGTATCAGGTGGTGATCCAAGACTGATTCATTTTTATGAAGGTCAGTCCATCGACCGAGTCGGTGCACAGACGCACCCTGTGATCGGTTACAAAGCCTCCAGCAGCACTGAATGTGCATTCAGAAAGGACGCAGGACAGGCCAGTAGCTCAATTGCATACTGTGCAAGCTCTGGCCAGTGATCCATCCTCAAGACCCATAACCCAGAGGATTTTCGGTGGGAAAGGTGTCCAAGTCTGATCTTGCCCCTAGGTATTCCTGCACCATGTAAAACAGACGCTGGCAATGGTTGCTGGAACCGATCATACCTTGGGGCTGCGGACCAAATAAATGTCTGAACGCATCAGTCAGACGGCCACCTTCTCCACCGCTCCTTCTTTGACTGACCGAAGCCTCAGCAACACGTTGTCCAGAAACGGGAGTTTGTTACCTCCCAGTCTCTGGGAACGCATTGCACAGACCTTTCTGCAAGGCCTCCCGAAGATGTTTCATCCTCTGCTCCCTCTGCGATGGCAAGATAAGGTCTGCAACCCTACCCTTGTAATGTGGATCAAGGAGGGTTGCCAGCCAGTATTGGTCCTTCTCCTTGATACCACTAATATGAGGATCCTTATGCAGGCTTTGCAGGATCAGGGAGGCCATGCAGCGTAGGTTTGCTGAGGCATTCGGTCCGGAGTCCTCTGGGTCACTAAGGATGACATGGTCCGCAGCTACCTCCTCCCAGCCACGTACAAGTCCATGTGTTTCTTGAGACTGATCCCTTAAAGACTGCTGCTGATGCTGAGTGCCAGGCTCCACCTCTATACTGACACAATCCTCCTCCTCATCCTCGTCCTCTTCCTGTGTGATTGGTGGGCACGCAGGAACACTGTCTGGATAAAGGGGGGCCTTGAGAGCTAAGGAAGCCCCTGATCATGGCCCACTGGCGTGGGGAAAAAAACAAGCTCCCCTGACCCTGTCCTGGTGACATAGTCGCACAGGTACTCATTGATGGCCCTCTGCTGCGTGTGCAGCCGTTGCAGCATGGCCAACGTTGAGTTCCACCTGGTGGGCATGTCACAGATTAGGAGTTCTTGGGCAGGTTAAACTCCTTTTGGAGGTCTGCCAGCCGAGCACTGGCATTATATGACCGGCGGAAATGCACAAAGACTTTCCTGGCCTGCCTCAGGACATCCTGTAAGCCCGGGTACCTGCCCAAGAACCGCTGCACCACCAAGTTAAGGACGTGAACCAAACAGGGCACATGGGTCATTTGTCCCTGTCAGAGGGCAGAGAGGAGGTTGGTGCCATTGTCGCAAACCACCATTCGTGCCTTAAGTTGGTGTGGCATCAACCACCTCTGAACCTGCCCCTGCAGAGCTGACAGAACCTCTGCCCCAGTGTGGTTCCTGTCCCCCAAGCACACCAGCTCAAGCACCGCATGGCATCTTTTGGCCTGCATACTTGCGTAGCCCCTTGAACGGCTACAGAGCACCACTGGTTCCGAGGACAAAGCACAGGAAGAGGCCATGGAGGACGAAGAAAAGGAGGGGGTGGAGGAGAGAGGTGTTCACAATCATTAGTAGTGGCATTTTGGAGGCGTGGTGGCGGAACAACCTCCAACACTACTGCACCTTGTCCTGCATCCTTCCCAGCTGCCAGCAGAGTCACCCAATGCGCGGTGAAACTTAGGTAACGTCCCTGGCCATGCCTGCTGGACCATGAGTCAGCGGTAATATGCACCTTACCGCTGACCGCCCTGTCCAGCGAGGCCAAGACATTGCCTTCCATGAGAAAAAGTCGCGTTTGGGTACCTGCCACTGAGGAACCGCACATTCCACAAACTCACGGAAGGGGACAGAGTCTACCAACTGAAAAGGCAGCAGTTGAAGTGCTAGCAATTTTGCCAAGCTAGCATTCAACCGCTGGGCATGTGGATGGCTGGGAGCGAACTTCTTTCGGCGATGCAGCAGCTGGGGCAGGGAAATTTGCCTGGTACAATCTGACGTTGGTGTACTGAAAGCAGATTGCCCACAAGTACTTGGCTGTGACACACCTAATTCTACACCTTCATTCCTCTCAGTGCAGGTCTCAGAGAGGACTGAAGGTATAGTGGGGTTGGAGATCTCAGCTGATGAGGAGCAAGGAGAGGTCCTCTTTGTTCTTTGGTGTGGGTCTTTTAAATATGCTTGCCAATGAACTGCATGGCAGATCAACATATGTCTGGTCAAGCATGTGGTGCCCAAGCGGGAGATGTTTTGGCCACGCGAGATATGCTTGAGACATATGTTGCAAATAGCAGCGGTGCGATCTGATGCACTCGTCTCAAAAAAGGCCCACACCAAAGAACTTTTTGAATAACGTGCAGAGACTGCATCGCCCTGCACATGCGGAGCTTTGGGATTTGATGCAGTCAGTGTGCTGCCCTTAGGCTGGCCCCTGGAGGGCATCCTGCCTCGTTGGTGATGTGCCGCCTCCTCCTCTCTCCTATCAGGCACCCACGTTGAGTCAGTGACCTCATCATCCCCTCTCTCCTCATCACTGGAGCAAACCTGGCAGTATGCTGCAGCAGGGAGAGGATGACTGCCAGATTGCTGTCCTTCTTGGGCACCCCCTCTGTCTGTGCTCACGTTACTGCCTTCATCTAGCTCAGTATCATCATCAGAGCCTTCCAAACGCTGGGCATCCTCCTGGAGCATGTACCCAACACTGTGGTCATACAGTTCGAGGGACTCCTCAGGAGGACATGGTGGGGCTAGGGAAGGAGTCACTGATGACATTGAGCCAAGGGAAGAGGCCGCTGTTTTGCCAGACAAAGTACCCTGAGCATGGGTGAGAGAGGATGAGGAGGATGAGGACGGCTTGGTCATCCACTCGACCAAGTCTTCCGCATGTTGCGGCTCAACATGGCCAGCTGCCGAAAAAAAGGCCCAGCGTGTCCCACGGCCACGTGCTGATGAGGATGCACCGTCTCCACGACCAGTACTGTTGCCTCTAGACACAGAGCCTGCTTGCCCTCTTTTATTGGCTTGTGACTGTTTGCCTCTCCTTGTTGGCCTTCCAGACATACTAATGGCCTGTAGCTGCACTAAGCTGGGATATATATATGTACTGATACTGCAGCTAGCAAAATCAACTGCCTGCCTGTAGTATGAGAACACCACCAACCTTCTACAGGTAGCTTTAGCTGAACACTGTGCAGAGCTCGCAAAAAACTAACTTGTAGCTTATTTAGCTGCCTGCGGTAGTGATAGGATCAGGAAAACACCACCAACCTTCTACAGGTAGCTTAAGCTGAACACTGTGCAGAGCTCGCAAAAAAATAACTTGTAGGTTTAGCTGAACACTGTGAGGAGGACGCACTACACTAACTTGTAGCTTTAGCTGAACACTGTGCAGAGGTCTCACTACACTAACTTGTAGCTTTAGCTGAACACTGTGCAGAGGTCGCACTACACTAACTTGTAGTTTTAGCTGAACACTGTGAGCAGGATGCACTACACTAACTTGTAGCTTTAGCTGAACACTGTGCAGAGGTCTCACTACACTAACTTGTAGCTTTAGCTGAACACTGCAGAGGTCTCACTACACTAACCTGTAGCTTTAGCTGAACACTGTGCAGAGGTCGCACTACACTAACTTGTAGTTTTAGCTGAACACTGGGAGCAGGACACACTACCCTAACTTGTAGCTTTAGCTGAATATTGTGCAGAGGTCTCACTACACTAACTTGTAGCTTTAGCTGAACACTGTGCAGAGGTCGCACTACACTAA
This sequence comes from Aquarana catesbeiana, assembly GCF_042186555.1. Classification (NCBI taxonomy): domain Eukaryota; kingdom Metazoa; phylum Chordata; class Amphibia; order Anura; family Ranidae; genus Aquarana; species Aquarana catesbeiana. Next base: position 646,921,289 of record NC_133326.1, read on the forward strand.
CTTGTAGTTTTAGCTGAGCACTGTGAGCAGGACGCACTACACTAACTTGTAGCTTTAGCTGAACACTGTCCAGAGGTCTCACTACACTAACTTGTAGGTTTAGCTGAACACTGTGCAGAGGTCGCACTACACTATCTTGTAGTTTTAGCTGAACACTGTGAGCAGGACGCACTACACTAACTTTTAGCTTTAGCTGAACACTCTGCAGAGGTCTCACTACACTAACTTGTAGTTTTAGCTGAACACTGTGAGCAGCACGCACTACATTAACTTGTAGCTTTAGCTGAACACTGTGCAGAGGTCTCACTACACTAACTTGTAGTTTTAGCTGAACACTGTGAGGAGGACGCACTACCCTAACTTGTAGCTTTAGCTGAACACTGTGCAGAGGTCACACTAAACTAACTTGTAGCTTTAGCTTAACACTGTGAGGAGGACGCACTACCCTAACTTGTAGCTTTAGCTGAACACTGTGCACTACACTAACTTGTAGTTTTAGCTGAACGCTGTGCAGAGGTCACACTAAACTAACTTGTAGCTTTAACTGAACACTGTGAGGAGGACGCACTACACTAACTGTAAATAGTCTAGCTGCCTGACTGTGGTACTAATAGGATCAAAAGAACACCAGCAATTTTCTTCAGGTAGCTGTAAATACTGTAACAAGACAAGCCTGCCTGTCAGTAGGAAGATAACAGGAACGGATCTAGCTAAACTAGTTACAGTGTATATATATATATATATATATATATATATATATATATATATATATATATATATGCAACACCTGGGATGCATATATATACACAATATACTATAAGTGCAGCTAACTCACTGACTGTCCTGCCTAATCTAGCTAACTCAAATGAAATGACACTGTCTCTCTCTCTCTATCTAAGCACGCCGGAACACACTACACAGGGCCGCCGTGCAGGCGGCCTTATATCTTGTGGGGCTGAAATAAATGGCTTAATATTGTATAAAAAGCCTTCAATAACGATGTTTTCTCGTGAGACGAATTTTGGAAATATTTCTGCTTGAGTCAGCTTAAATCAAACTGTGTGTTTTATTGTACACACATAAACATGGAATATACTTACAAAAATAGTACATTCATATTCAGAATTAGTGTTGTTTCATATATGCAAAAAAATGTTCAAATATAGTTCATTTGTTTCAAAGATCTGAAAAGAGTTCTTAAAATCATTAGACCATGTGCTTCCTTTGTATAAACTCTTCTAAGATGGCCGATTAACTTCTTGTGTCCTGAAAGGAATTCTGTATGCATAGAATAGCTGTGTGTCATGAAGAGGGAGATGTGTCTGGCTTTGAAGCAGAAGGTAGCAAGAGACAGAAGGCTGTTTTTCCTTTGAATATATGAACTCAGTCTTTCAAATTCGCGCCCAAACACAAATCCCTCCCATACACTCCCCTTTCTCCTCCTTCCTAAGAGTGGGGGTTAACAGAGAGCAACATCTGGCCTACTTTACCAAACCTTTTAAACATGAAACCAGATATATGTGTGAGAGAGACTATAAGACCACTTAAAACATAAACGCATAAATCAAACAGAGTATTGGTTACATAGGAAGATTTTCAACCCATACATATATTATTTACAAAATCCATCAAATTCTGACAGGGTCTTGACCTGCAGTCTTAGTCAATGAATCGCCATCTGGATATCACTAGCTCAAAGTCCTATCATTCACACAATTATGGAAAATGCATATTCTTTTTAATAAAGCCAATTAAAATTTAGATATTAAGAATATAGCAGGGGCGTGTTCTAAACCCCCTGAGCCATAATTGGCCAAAGCCACCCTGGCTTTGGCCAATTACAGCTCTCTCTACTGACAGCGCCGTGATTGGCCAAGCATGCAGGTCATAGTGCATGCTTGGCCAATCATCAGCCAGCAAGGCACTGCGATGCCGCAGTGAATTATGGGCCGTTACGTGCCACACAAATTTGGTGCGATAACGTTTCGGTGAACGATCGAACAACCGATGTTCGAGTCAACGCGAAGGTCATCCCTAGCTGTCATTAGTTTTCAATTAATTAGTATATGTTTTACTAATTCAACTACATTTTATATGTGTGTTTGGTGGGATGTTTCTGTCAGGAAGTTCATTCAGCTAGGCCACATTTTTGCTAGCTAGTGCCTTAACAGTATTGTAGCATGCCTGTTACTATTTGCATTTGTGATGTAATGTTAAATGCTAATGCATATTTTTATAATTTGTGTTTTGCAGTTTTACAAAAAACTTATTCTCAGTAAAGATTACAACTATTAGCCCTTCCTCCTGAGTCTTTATTGGGAAACTGTTAGCTGTCTGCCAAGCCTTGTACTTTGAACACATTGTGAGGGCAGAACAGTAAAAAGACTTTTAACACAGTGGGCCTAGTCTAAAGAAGAGTGGATTCATTCTGCTCATCATCAGCTAACCTCTACAGCCACAGACACTACAAAGAAGTAATCTGTTTCATCATGCAGCACACAGAGAAGGATACTACACTGGTCATCCCTCAGTATACAAAAGCAGAGGAAAGCATACACAATATGCCAACCAACAGGTCACGCTGCACAAGCTCCAGAGTCTCTAGTCAATCGGATCAGACATCAGGTAGTGCTGAATCTGCCAGGTCCAAGCGCACTAGCTCTAGACATTCAAGCTGCTCTAACCTGTCGTCCACCAGCGCTTCAGCTGCCAGGGCCCATGCAAAAGCAGAAGCCGCACGTGCACTGGCTTCCTATGCGATACGTGAAGCTGAAATGATAATAGAACAGGGCTGCATAGATGAAGAACATCTTATGATTGAAGCTAAAAGTAAAGCTGAAGCACTTAGAAGAAAAGCAGAGGTGAAAGCATCTTTACATATTATCAAGTAAGAAAAAACTGCTTCAGCAGCCTTAGCTGAAGCTGAGGTGCTCATGAGAGCTGCCGAAGAACAGTACAGAGAGCACTCTGTGATAAATACCCAGATGACACCACTCAGTGCAATCCAACGCACCTGTGAGTATGTACAATTGCACACGACCATGGACACTGATAAACAGTCCAATGATGCATTAGAATTGTCAAAGGTCATGCTAGCAGCAGACAACTTTGATATAGCTCATTGCTACAAGACTGAAAAAGAACTTTACTATAACAAGCCAAGTAGTTACATACTCAGAGACCAATCTGTTGGTCCTTCAGGAAATCAAACGAATGGTGACATAATCCCTCCACGGGAAAATATAAATCCGGCCTATAGCAGAAAGACTTGCAGTAAACTAAAACAACCACACGACTATAGTGGATTTAACTGTTGTGCTTTTTAAGGACAGTTTTCCCGCACAGTATTTATTAAGTAAATTTTAATGAGGATAGTTACATAGTTACATAGTAGGTGAGGTTGAAAAAAGACACAAGTCCATCAAGTCCAACCTATATGTGTGATTATGTGTCAGTATTACATTATATATCCCTGTATGTTGCGGTCATTCAGGTGCTTATCTAATAGTTTCTTTAAACTATCAATGCTCCCCGCTGAGAAGGGAATTCCACATTCTTGCCGCTCTTACAGTAAAGAACCCTCTACGTAGTTTAAGGTTAAACCTCTTTTCTTCTAATTTTAATGAGTGGCCACGAGTCTTGTTAAACTCTCTTCTGCGAAAAAGTTTTATCCCTATTGTGGGGTCACCAGTACGGTATTTGTATATTGAAATCATATCCCCTCTCAAGCGTCTCTTCTCCAGAGAGAATAAGTTCAGTGCTCGCAACCTTTCCTCATAACTAAGATCCTCCAGACCCTTTATTAGCTTTGTTGCACTTCTTTGTACTTGCTCCATTTCCAGTATCCTTCCTGAGGACTGGTGCCCAGAACTGGACAGCATACTCCAGGTGCGGCCGGACCAGAGCCTTGTAGAGTGGGAGAATTATCATTTTATCTCTGGAGTTGATTCCCTTTTTAATGCATGCCAATATTCTGTTTGCTTTGTTAGCAGCAGCTTGGCATTGCATGCCATTGCTGAGCCTATCATCTACTAGGACCCCCAGGTCCTTTTCCATCCTAGATTCCCCCAGAGGTTCTCCCCCCAGTGTATGGATCGCGATCATATATTTGCCACTCAAATGCATTATTTTACATTTTTCTACATTGAACCTCATTTGCCATGTAGTCGCCCACCCCATTAATTTGTTCAGGTCTTTTTGCAAGGTTTCCACATCCTGCGGAGAAGTTATTGCCCTGCTTAGCTTAGTATCGTCTGCAAATACAGAGATTGAACTGTTTATCCCGTCCTCCAGATCGTTTATGAACAAATTAAATAGGATTGGTCCCAGCACAGAACCCTGGGGAACCCCACTACCCACCACTGACCATTCTGAGTACTCCCCATTTATCACCACCCTCTGAACTCGCCCTTGTAGCCAGTTTTCAATCCATGTACTCACCCTATGGTCCATGCTAACGGACCTTATTTTGTACAGTAAACGTTTATAAGGAACTGTGTCAAATGCTTTTGCAAAATCCAGATACACCATGTCTATGGGCCTTTCTTTTATCTACATGGCAACTCACCTCCTCATAGAAGGTTAATAGATTGGTTTGGCAAGAACGATTCTTCATGAATCCATGCTGATTACTGCTAATGATACCGTTCTTATTACTAAAATCTTGTATATAGTCCCTTATCATCCCCTCCAAGAGTTTACATACTATTGATGTTAGGCTAACTGGTCTGTAATTCCCAGGGATGTATTTTGGGACCTTTTTAAATATCGGTGCTACATTGGCTTTTCTCCAATCAGCTGGTACCATTCCAGTCAGTAGACTATCTGTAAAAATTAGGAACAACGGTCTGGCAATCACTTGACTGAGTTCCCTAAGTACCCTCGGATGCAAGCCATCTGGTCCCGGTGATTTATTAATGTTAAGTTTCTCAAGTCTAATTTTAATTCTGTCCTCTGTTAACCATGGAGGTGCTTCCTGTGTTGTGTCATGAGGATAAACACTGCAGTTTTGGTTACTGAAGCCTGCCGATTCACTCGTGAAGACTGAGGAGAAGAATAAATTCAATACCTTTGCCATCTCCCCATCCTTTGTAACCAGATGTCCTTCCTCATTCTTTATGGGGCCAATATGGTCTGTCCTCCCTTTTTTACTGTTTACATACTTAAAGAATTTCTTGGGATTTTTTTTGCTCTCCTCCGCTATGTGTCTTTCACGTTCTATCTTAGCTGTCCTAATTGCACCCTTACATTTCTTGTTGCATTCTTTATAAAGTCTGAATGCTGAGGATGATCCCTCAACCTTGTATTTTTTTAAGGCCTTCTCCTTTGCTTTTATATGCATTTTTACATTGGAGTTAAGCCATCCAGGACTTTTGTTCGCTCTTTTAAATTTATTACCCAATGGGATACATTGGCTAATGCCCTTATTTAATACGCTCTTAAAGCAAACCCATCTCTCCACCGTATTCTTTGTTCCTAATATTTTATCCCAATGTATGCCTTTTAGCAAGGTTTGTAGTTTAGAGAAGTTGGCTCTTTTGAAATTCAGTGTCTTTGTATTCCCTTTATGTTTCCTATTTGTGTGATTTATACTGAAACTAATTGACCTGTGATCGCTGTTACCTAAATTGCCCCGTATTTCCACATCCGTGATCAGGTCTGTATTGTTGGTAATCAGTAGATCCAGTAATGTTTTATTTCTAGTTGGTGCGTCTACCATCTGACCCATAAAATTGTCCTGCAAGACATTAAGGAACTGGCGAGCCTTAAATGAATGCGCGGTTCCCTATTTTTAAGATACAAAATCAATCTATATGGCATAGTCTATATATATGAAACTTATTCACAGAGACGTGATAATACAAAATAGTTACATTTATTGGTTGACAAAAAAAAACAAATATTTACATGAAATTAAAATACCGATTGCGTTACATGAATGTCTTGAAAATCAATAAAAACACTTGCAAAATGGGCGCGCAGTCCCTTTGACATAATACCACCATGCTAACTTCTCGGTAGAATCAATAAACTTGTGAGAATGACAATTAAACAGAATGTCTGTATTTCACACATCCAACCTTTACTATACTGCAGGTAAGTAAGTGGTTAACAATTTGAAATAAATTAGATGTTTGTTTTGTCAATAAAAGTGGCAACTATGCAAAAAGAAAAATTTAATGAAAAATTGAATCTTTAAAGAAAAATCTACAAGGCGGTTATTGATTCGGGAGAACGATTATCAATAGTAGAATATTCAATACTTCAATATTTGAGAGAACATACATGATAAAATCAACATGGCATAATTACCAATTCCAAAATGGCTACTGTTCCAGTAATGGCTGGTTACCAGAGTTAAGATGGATGCCGTAGCTTTCAAAAATGGATACTCTTAAAGAGGATTTACTTCTTGTGACCTCCGAGTTCCAAGGATCAGGGTTCAGGAATCTTCATGAATGTCAAAATATGTATTCATGCATGGTACATGAGTGTCAGTCTGTCTGGGAGTATGGGCATCTCCCAGTGTCCCCCTCTGGGTGTGTCCCTGAGTATGTCAGTCAGGGTGGGTCCCTGAGCCTCTCTCCCCTTCATGGCATCTTACTTGCTTCTAAATACCATCTCAGACAATGAGATTATAATATTTATAATAAGCTCTGCCCAAAAGGTATGTGTTCCTTTTTCATTGGTAGGCAAGACTTAATAATCAACCTTTCCCGGAAATTTAGAGAGTTCAGATAATATCACCTTCAACCACCTGGTGTCTCACATGTGTTTTGAGTTTATCTTTTTAAGTTAATACGTTCTATTTTCATAATGTGTATAATGGTGAGAAGAATATATACCTTTAAATATTCTGGTAATTGGTCTAATATAAAATACACTCAGTATAATTTTGATTAATCACTATTACATAAAATGGTTATATATATATGTATATCTATAAATGTATATCTATAAAAACTGGTCTATCTATGAAAGACACATGTTGCTATATATATTAATCAATATCACATAAAATGATTATCTATATGGATACATGTATAATTCTGGTATATCCAATGAATATTTGTTTATCTAAACATAGGCTACAGTCCTATATAGTTATAATCATAATTATATGTTTTTCATAATATTAATTAGTTTCTTAAAACACTTCTCTTTATAATCACAACTTTCATATATATTTTCTTTATAACAAAGTTCTTAGATCATCAGATACTAAAATTATAATTATCTTTTGTGACCTACAAATATCATAGATAATTCAAATGTCTTATAACAACATGTAGGTATTTTAAAAATATTTCTGACTTGCATAACTATTCACATCTCTCTAACACCATGTGTTGAGATGGACTTTGAGCAGTCCCATGGATGTTTAAAGATGACTTAGTTTGTCCAAACAGTTCCTAAAAATTCACACAATGAGTTGTGTTAGCCAAGGTGTTAGCTATTTAAACAGTTCCTCACTCGAACACAATGGTTTAGGCCAGGTGAGGGTAATTTCTATGTGAGAACAGTCCAAAAAAACTCTGTATTTGTTGCTTTTATTTACAAACCACAGACAGGTACACATCTTTGTTTTGTGAAATGAGTCGTTATTGTTCCTGCAATTCTGTTTCAACACAGTTTTGTAGAAAACATTTGATCCATTGGAAACTTGGAAAACATCTGAACTTACAAAGACCTTTTAGTTCATCTGTCTTGTCTATTTGAATTTTAACATCTCCATCAGAATATTATAACACATATTATTTCTTCTTCATAATTACAACATAACCAAGCATCCCAACCGTCTTACCAGCCAAAGACATGCCTTGTGTTTGCTCCCAGAAAATGCCCACCTGAGGCAGCAGGAGCCACAGATGTTACAAAATATTTGATACACCGTGAAATGGTGAGCTCTGGTCTCCTGAAGTTTGAGACCGTCCAGAAAACTATTGGGCCTGGAAGTCCTCTTTTCTAAGCAGCACCCAAGACTTAAATCTGACAGACAGGGAAAAGTTTGACCTACTCTCCAAATGGCTCGGACCAGTGTCCACTGAGCAAGCCAAAAGAATCAGGTCAGTACATGTTCATGATGCGACAGCAGGGCTTACAATGGTATGGCAGAGATTGGAAGACTGCTATGGGTCACCTGAGGTAATTGAAGATGCACTTCTGAAGAAAATTGAAAATTATCCAAAAATAACAAAGACAATCAGAAGCTGAGAGAGCTTGGTGACATACTTTTAGAGCTGGAGTCAGCAAAGGCTGGTGGATACCTGCCAGGTCTCTCATATTTGGATACAGCACGTGGAGTCAAACTGGTAATTGAGAAGCTTCCTTACAGCTTACAAGAAAGATGGATCACACAAGAATCAAAATACAAGGAAGATTATCAGGTTGCATTTCCACCTTTCTCCTTCCTTGCCAAATTCATTGTGAATCAAGCTAAAATATGCAATGACCTAAACTTTGCCTTTTTGATCATGGGAGGCTCCAGTTCTGTAAAGACAGAAACAACCTTCAGTGCACAATAAAGAACTCACAGCAAAAGTGTACGGAAGACAGAAGTACCGACTGAGTTTGAGGCCAACCAGGACAAAAGCTCAGGAATGCAACTTGAGGACAGAGATAAGCAGTGTCCACTACATAACAAGCCTCATCCACTGAGAAAATGTTGCAGTTTCAGATGCAAGACAATAGAGGAGCGCAAATCTTGTCTTAAGGACAAGCACATTTGTTTCAGATGCTGTGGTTCAACTCAACATCTTGCTAAAGACTGTGTGAAAACAATTTGGTGCAAAGAATGCAAAAATAATGACAACCATCTGTCTGCTTTACACCCAGGACCAGCACCATGGAAAACAGAGAATCCGGTAACCCAAGAAGATCATGGTGGGGAGAAAAAAGAGTGCATTACCAGCAATAACCTCAAAGTGCACTGAGATCTTCACAAACACATTTAGCTCTAGGTCATGCTCCAAGATATGTTTAGTCAAGGTGTATCCTGCAGGCCTCAGAGAGAAGGCAATCAGAATATATGCAGTCTTAGATGAACAAAGTAACAGATCTTTGGCAAGAACAGAGTTCTTTGACCTCTTCGGTGACAGAGGAAGTCCAACTCTGTATACTTTGAAGACATGTTCAGGAGTTGTGGCGACATCTGGGAGGAGAGAAAACAACTACATCATCGAGTCATTAGATGGAAAAATGCAGCTGACTCTGCCCACTCTCATAGAATGTGATATGATACCAGATGATAGATCTGAGATACCCACACCTGAAATTGCATGTCACTACCCTCATATGATGCAAATATCAGATAAGATTCCAGTACTGGACCCAGGTGCTGCAATTATCCTTCTACTTGGAAGAGACATACCGAGAGTGCCCAAGGTCAGAGAGCAATACAATGGGCCACACAATGCACCATTTGCACAATGTCTTGACCTTGAATGGGTCATCATTGGTGATGTATGTTTGGATGGAGCTCACAAGCCGGCAAAAGTGAATGTCTACAAAACAAACATGTTGCAAAATGGCCGCACATCATGTCTGAAGCTATGAAGATAGCCTCTTCCTTGAGATCATGGACAGAGAAGTCTTTATAGATGAGTCAAACAGCTGGGTAGCTCCACTACCTTTCCGTTCACCCCGATGTCACCTTCCTAACAACAAAGGACAAGCAGTGAAGTGTCTCACCTCATGATGCACTGTAGACAGAGACAGATATGAAGGAACACTTCCATGATTTCATGCATAAGATCTTCTACAGTGGTCAAGCTGAAAAAGCTCCATTGGAAGAAAAACAAGAATGTTGGTACTTACCAATATTTGGAGTGCACCATCCTCAGAAACCAGGACAGATACGAGTAGTATTTGACTCCAGTGCAAAGTATGAAGGCCTTTCCCTAAACGATGTCCTCCTCAGTGGACCTGACTTGAATAATACACTCCTTGGAGTCCTCATCAGATTACGAAAAGAACGCGCTGCAGTAACAGCAGATGTACAACAAATGTTCTACTGTTTCCTTGTCCGCAAAGATCACAGAGACTACCTGAGGTTCCTGTGGTATGAAAACAATGATTTTAACAAAGATGTCACAGAATACAGGATGAAAGTACATGTGTTCGGGAACAGCCCCTCTCCACCTGTAGCTATCTACAACCTGAGACGAGCAGCACAGGAAGGTGAAGAAGAGCACGGCACAGATGCCAAACAGTTTGTCATGAGGACGATGGACTCGCTTCTTTCTCCAGCAACGAAGAGGCTATCGACATCCTGAAAAGAACAAGAGTGATGTTAGCAGAATCTAACGTAAGGTTACACAAAGTAGCGTCCAACAGCAGCAAAGTCATGGAAGCGTTTCCCTCAGAGGACAGTGCAAAAGACCTCAAGGACCTGGATCTAGGAACAGATTCACTGCCCCTTCAAAGAAGTTTAGGGCTCAGTTGGGATCTGAAAACCGACAGCTTTACATTTAGAGTATCCAGAGAAGAGAAGCCGTTCATGAGAAGAGGTGTCTTGTCCACGGTCAACAGCCTTTATGACGCCCTAGGATTTGTAGCCCCCATAACCATATTATGAGAGAAATTACTACTGAACATGAACAAAGTGAATGGGATGCACCTCTACCTAAGGAGAAAGAAATGCAGTGGAAGTTGTGGAAGGACTCATTAATAGAGCTTGAACAACTTATCATCCAAAGGTCATATGTCCCTGTTTCTTTGTCTGCCACAAAGCAAAGAGAATTGTGTGTATTCTCGGATGCATCCACTATGGATATAGCAGCTGTAGCCTACTTTAGAGTAATGAAATTTGAAGGACAGTTATGTTGGGTTTATCATGGGAAAGTTGAAACTAGGTCCAAGTCCTGCTCACACTGTTCCACGTTTGGAGCTTTGTTCTGCTGTCTTAGTAGTGGAGATGGCAGACTTGATCGTTGCTGAACTGGACATTGAAATTCATGCAGTGAAGTTTTACACAGACAGCAAGATTGTGTTAGGATATATTCACAATGCTTTGAGAAGATTTTTCTCTATCCGAGGACCTGTGAAGCAACTCCGCTCAGATTGGGGCACAAACTTTACTGGGGCCTGTAATAGAGTTAAGGATCCTTACAGAAGAATCTGAGATGGGTGCTTATCTTCAGGATCAAAGATGCACTTGGACCTTCAACCCTCCTCATGCGTCACATATGGGAGGAGCTTGGGAGAGGATGATTGGAGTGGCTCATCGCATTCTGGATGCCATGTTTCTGAAGGTTGGCTCTACTCGCCTTACACATGAAGTTCTTATCACACTTATGGCTGAAGTCATGGCTATCATGAACACTCGACCCTTAGTTCCAGTGTCTACCGATCCAGAAATGCCAGTAGTCTTGACACCTGCAATGCTTTTGAACCAGAAGATGGAAACAGTGACAGCTCCTACAGGAGACTTTGGTCTCAAAGACCTTTACACCAAGCAATGGAAGCAAGTTCAGAGTCTTGCAGACATCTTCTGGAATAGAAGGAAACAAGAGTACCTGGTGACGCTCCAGTCACACAGAAAATGGCAAGTTGACAAGCCTAACCTGCAAGCCGGAGATGTTGTCCTACTAAAAGATGCTCAGGTCCACAGAAATGAATGGCCAGTTGGACTCATTGCCGAGACTGTACCTAGTAATGATAGTAAGGTTAGAAAGGTCAAAGTTAAAGTCATGAGACAGGGCACCCCTAAGGTGTACTTTAGACCTATCTCTGAAGTTGTTTTACATCTTAAAAAGGAAACATAGTGATATAATGTTCATTATGCCAGGTGGGGAGTGTTCTGATCATTATAAGGTATATATTTACTGATCTTACTGTTGCTTTAAATTGGCATCCATTATTAACAGGAACTGTAGTATATTGCACCCACTTCCTGCCCAGCAGACCTAGATAATAATTCTACAGTGAAGGAAGCATGTTAAAGACCTCCACTATTTCTTAATACTGGCCTTGGAAGCGTAAGTCTGTAAGCAGGCTGCCATTAGTTTTCAATTAATTAGTATATGTTCTACTAATTCAACTACATTTTATATGTGTGTTTGGTGGGATGTTTCTGTCAGGAAGTTCATTCAGCTAGGCCACATTTTTGCTAGCTAGTGCCTTAACAGTATTGTAGCATGCCTATTACTATTTGCATTTGTGATGTAATGTTAAATGCTAATGCATATTTTTATAATTTGTGTTTTGCAGTTTTACAAAAAACTTATTCTCAGTAAAGATTACAACTATTAGCCCTTCCTCCTGAGTAGGGATGAGCTTCGAGTTCGAGTCAAACTCATGTTCGACTCGAACATCGGCTGTTCACAAGTTCGCCGAACAGCGAACAATTTGGGGTGTTCGCGGCAAATTCGAATGCCGTGGAACACCCTTTAAAAGTCTATGGGAGAAATCAAAAGTACTAATTTTAAAGGCTTATATTCATGGTATTGTCATAAAAAGTGTTTGGGGACCTGGGTCCTGCCCCATGGGACATGGATCAATGCAAAAAAAGTTTTAAAAACGGCCATTTTTTCAGGAGCAGTGATTTTAATAATGCTTAAAGTGAAACAATAAAAGTGTAATATGCCTTTAAATTTCGTACCTGGGGGGTGTCTATAGTATGCCTGTTAAGGGGCGCATGTTTCCATGTTTAGAACAGTCTGACAGCAAAATGGCATTTCAAAGGAAAAAAAGTCATTTAAACTACTCTTCAAGTCCCCTCTGACGCGTCAAGTCCCCTCTGACGCATGGGGACTTGACGGGACTTCCCTGTGGCATTCCTCCGCATTGCCCCGCCCCCCCCGTTATTTAAGAACCGTCAGAAGAGGAGAAGCATCACACAGCGGGAGCCTCCCTCCATGCCATCATGGATGCGGAGCGGCCCGAGGAGAAGAAGACGCCGACGCCACGGAGGAGGATGCAGAAGAACCAGAAGAAGAAGAAGATGGAGGAAGAAACCGAAGGAAGATAGAAGAAAGAAGAAGCATTTAAATAAAGGAATTCTCAAAAACTGTCTCTTGTCATTTTTAACATTTTTGACAGTTTTTTTGTGAAATGGTAGGGGTACTTTTGTACCCCCTTACCATTTCACACAGGGGGGAGGGCCGGGATCTGGGGGTCCCCTTGTTAAAGGGGGCTTCCAGATTCCAAAAAGCCTCCCGCCCCCAGACCCCCACAACCACTGGCCAAGGGTTGTGGGGATGAGGCCCTTGTCCTCATCAACATGGGGACAAGGTGTTTTGTAGGGCTACCCCAAAGCATGAGCCCAATGTTGAGGGCATGTGGCCTGGTACGGTTCAGGAGGGGGGGCGCTCTCTCGTCCCCCCCTCTTTTCCTGCGGGGGCCTGGTATGGAATTTAGGGGGACCCCCACATCATTTTTTTTAAATTTTGGTTCGGGGGTTCCCCTGTGGGGAATTCCCATGCCGTTTTCATCAATGAACTTTTATGTGTATTGTCAGACCGGCAATTCATTAATAGCCACGAGTAGTTTTAAATGACTTGTTTTCCTTTGAAATGTCATTTTGCTGTCAGACTGTTCTAAACACGGGAAACATGCGCCCTTTTACAGGCATACTATAGACACCCCCCAGGTATGAAATTTAAAGGGATATTACACTTTTATTGTTTCACTTTAAGCATTATTAAAATCACTGCTCCCAAAAAAACGGCCGTTTTAAAAACTTTTTTTTGCATTGATCCATGTCCCCTGGGGCAGGACCCAGGTCCCCAAACACTTTTTATGACAATAACTTGCATATAAGCCTTTAAAATTAGCACTTTTGATTATTCATGTTTGTGTCCCATAGACTTTAACGGTGTTCGCGTGTTCAAACAAATTTTTTGCCTGTTCGCAAGTTCTGGTGCGAACCGAACAGGGGGGTGTTCGGCTCATCCCTACTCCTGAGTCTTTATTGGGAAGCTGTTAGCTGTCTGACAAGCCTTGTACCTTGAACACATTGTGAGGGCAGAACAGACAGGGTGGAGGAACATTGGAGAGGTTCCAATTTTAAAAGAGCTAGCTCACAGAATGAGACCCAATGGATCCATAGGCTTCGGACTTTGAGTCCCTATGGCCTTAACATTGAATTAGATCATTAGATCCAACTGGTAATGTTTGAGAGATTTCACTTTTATTTTTCTTTATTTCTTTATTTTTTATTCTTAATTTTTATCTTTATTTTTATTTTCATTTATTTACTTTATTTATTTATTTTTTATATTCAATTTTATTTTAATTTTAATTTTACTTTCATTTTATTTTTTTTCATTCATTTGCTCTTCCTGTATTGGAAATCTTTTGCATATGTCTATCGCATTATGTGTTTTTATAATTGTCATATAGCCAAACAGGTAAATTGTCTGTTTAAGCTTTTGTTGATATTAAAGTTTTATATTTGGCAACAGGAAATGATGTAAAAGGAGGAAGTGAGTGTCTGTTTTCCATACATAGATCATAATTGGTCATTTTGTCCTTCATAGAGGGAGGGGTCATCTTGCCTAGGGTATAAATAGATTGAAATGGAACCAGAAGTGATGAGCTTAATGGCACCCTGGAGGAGGGGCGAAATGCGTAGACGTACTTCCGGTTCATGCTAACCAGTGACGCAAATTTCCGTCTCTGTGGAACGCACTCCATTTAGCAGCGAACTCAGATGTTTTTTTACTGATGCCTGTTTTTGCCAAATATCCTGTAAGTTGCACATTGAATGCGCTTGATAATTGATGCTAAATGTTATTTCACTGAGTTCTTTTTCTGTTTCCCCATCTATGGAGTGTGGTATATCCTTCCTGTCATAAAATGTCTTCCTGCAAGATTTTGCTGAGGAACCATCCAGCATATCACCAGATCATTTGATCAATGCTTTTTTGATCCCAGACTGCGAAGCTGAGGATCCAATAACTCTGGTGAGTGGGGACACCAAAGGGGGAGCCACTTCACCGTTCCAAAGTTTCTGAGCACCATTGCAACTTTTACTGAAGCACTTGAGCACTTTTGGATTTTGTATATATTTGTTTTTGTTTTTTCTTAATTTTGTTGCATTAGGCACTGTTTATTAGGATGTATATTGGTTGGTATAGGCTGCTAGCGCTGTTTATATATTTTTTTTATTGCTTTAAGGTTGTAGCACCTTTGTACAGCATCTGCGGTCTTCTTATATTTTTTAGTTTATTCATATTTCACCACTTGAGTCAACTCTCCAGCGCTAGTTTTTGAATTAGATACATGATAAATGTGGTCAGCTCACAGAGGAGAAGTCAGGATCGGGCAGGATCAACCACCATGTTATAGCTCGTGCCTTAAAGGGGCAGGAGCATGATTTTTTTTTTTTGGCATAACAACCACTTTAAATAGGGGGAGGGCTGGGTCCCGAGTGAGAGCCTGCATATGGGATGCTGGGAAGTGGCTGCTGCATCATGTAGTTCCCCAAAATACTGGAGTTTGGAGGAATCTGCTAGCTTTGGAGGACGCCAGTTATGTGCTACACTATTAGGGTATGCCTGGACAGCCTCAGTCAGTTAGGGTTGGAATTGCATGCCACCTGTATGAATATGAACAGGTATCAGTGTAAAAAGCCCAGGTCCGCCGCTGAACAGCGTGCGTTCCACGGAAAGCAGAAGTTGCGTCAAGATGTCCTTTGACGCCCTGGAGGAGGGGCGAATTGTGTTGACGCACTTCCGGTTTCACTAACCATTGACGCAACTTCTGTGGAACGCACGCCATTCAGCAGCGGACCCAGACTTTTTACACGGATGCCTGTTCACTCAGCTATCTTGTAAGTGGCACCCTAATTGCACAATTGATGCAGTTTTAGCGGTATTTCACTATTAGTTCTTTCTCTGTCTCCCTTCTCTCCGAGCATTGACGATCCACTCTGATATGTCTGCAAGAACATCTTTATGGAGAGGCTTCTGAGAATAAGTTCCCCATATACCCGATCATATAGATCACAGCATTTTTGACTCCAGACTGCAAAGCTGAGGGTCCATAAATTTTGGTGAGTGGGGTCACAAGAAGGGAGTGTGGCACACAACACCTGCAACAATTTTTGAGCGCCTATGCACTTTAATTTTGGAGCAGCCAGCACTTTAAAATAGACTGTGTTATTCATTTGTACAGTATGTATACACCAATGTTTTTTGATTATTACTGAAGATGTTTATGTATATGTTTTCACGTTATTGATGGGTTTTTGTGGGTTTTGTTTACATCCTGCAAGCACTGTTTATATATTTCAGTTTTTGAGGTTTAAGCACCTTTGTGACAGCTGCTGTAGATTTTCTTTATTTAATCATTGATGCACTTTTTTCAGCACCTTTTCACCTTAGCTTGAGTTTTTATAGTTTATTCACATGTATGAATATGGTCACAAGAGAGTTCTCAGTAAAGTCTTTCAAAACCTTCTAAGTCTGGTTTGAAGTTATTCAAGGGGTGCATGGTAGAATATGGGGTCTCTATAGAAGGTTAACTTTGCTGGAGTTGGAATTGGAAAGCAATTGCCATGGGTAACCAAGAACTGGTGAGGAGTGTATAGCAGCTGGTCATAAAACGTGGTACCTGGGGAGTGTGACAGGTCCTCTGGTAGCTAGGGGTTGGTTCCCCAAAATATCCGGGACCGAACCCGCGGTATAAAGACCCCATACAATTAGCGGCATGGTACGAAGGAGCACACATGAGCAGGGCCGGTGCAAGAATTTTTGTCTACTTATGTGAAGGTGCATTTTGCCCCCCCACCATCTGCCCACCACCCTCCTCCCCTCCATAACGCAGTGTGTAATGAGTCCCCTTGGGGTTGTGCATTGCCCGCTTACCCTCATTGGCTATGGGAAGCTGGCAGGTGTGGCAAACAAAATCTTCCATGCTGCACCCGGTAGGAGAGAGGGTGCAGTGTTAAGGATTTGAAGACAGGTATTTTAAACATTGGAGTCCCAAAGCCATTTTTTTAATTTTCTAATATGTTTTAAAAATAATTTTAGGCCTGAAGATTACCTAAAACCCACAGAAAACATCATGTTCTGAAAGCGGACACCCTGGAGAATAACATGGTAGTTCCAATCTTTTAGTGTTGCACAATGTTAGCGCAACAGTTTATGAAACTTAAAATTTCAGTAAAAAAAATACACTAAAGTTAATTTTTGAGCACATAAATGCAATTTATTACCCCATTTTCTGGTGAAGTATAAAAGATGAGGCTGTGCCAAGTAAATACTGTAGATACCCAGCATGTCAAACCTTAAAATTGTGTGCGCCCATGAAACAGCAAAAAACTTCAGTACCCTATATTTTTTCATAGGCAATGCTTTAAAAGTCTCTACAGGTCATCAGTTTAGTTATGCATGAGCTTTGCTGCTAATATTATAGCCCTTATTCCAATGTGCGTGGTGAGTACCATATTGCTTTTATTTTTTTGTGAAAAATATCAACTTTAAATTGTTTTGTCCTCCAAAGCTACGAGGGATGTGGTTTAGCAAATGAGGCCAGGGCCTGTTCAAGGATTTTTGTCTATACAGGGATAAGGTGTGTTTTGCTGCCCCCCTCCCAACTATCCGCCTGTGCCCCCTCTCCTCTCCACAAAGCAACTCTTTACCTCCATATGCAATGTGTAATGGGGGTACGTGGTTTTACATTCACCAATTTTCCTCACTGGCTACTGCAGCTGGCAGGTGAGGCAAACCAAAATTATGAGAGGGTGCAGCGTTAAGGAAGGGGAGACCAAAAAAAAAAATTCAGGAGCTACTTTTGAGTGGCAAGATTCACGTGATGCGGTTTGCTGAGATTGTGACAATTGTGGCAGAACCGCGCCGTGTTTTTGGGTGCCAATAAAATTAATGGCATTTGATATACGCGTTGTGTGATTTGTCATTTTACCACAGCATTTTAAAATCATGGGCAGAATTGCCGCAATTCTGCCTGTAATTTCAAAATGCTCTGGTAAAATGTCAAATCGCACATTGCCTGTTTAATTTAAAACGCCCTGGTGTAAATGCAGCCTTAAGCAAACAAAATCTGTTTATCCGTCTATATATCTTACTAACAGAAATTTCCATTGCTGGGTCTTGAGGACAACTGAAGAACACAATGGAAATTATTAACCAAAAATCAACATGCTGGAATCTTTCTGCAAATGTCCTAAAGTCAGAGAAAGAAATTATGTGTATTTTTCGATATTTTATAAGATAAAACAGTTGATACTTTCGGGACACTTTTGAAAACACTATAAAAGGTTAATTATCTGTTAAATTTATGTATATACAGTATCTCACAAAAGTGAGTACACCCCTCACATTTTTGTAAATATTTTATTACATATTTTCATGTGACAACACTGAAGAAATTACACTTTGCTACAATGTAAAGTAGTGAGTGTACAGCTTGTATAACTGTGTAAATTTGCTGTCCCCTTAAAACACAGCCATTAATGTCTAAACCACTGGAAACAAAAGTGAGTACACCCCTAAGTGAAAATGTCCAAATTGGGCCCAATTAGCCATTTAGCAGCTCCATTTTTTTTTTCTTTAATTGTTGGCTGAGTTCATGGCAGAGGCAGCGGTGGACTTGGTCAGGTTCACCTACCGCATCATGGCCCACTCGGTCATGGCTAGGCGGGCTCTTTGGGTCAAACACTGGTCTGCAGATTCTGCCTCAAAACAGGCTTTATGTTCCATCCCCTTCTCAGGGAGCACTCTCTTTGTTAAAATGCTAGAAGAGGCAATTCGCCGGGTGGCTAAAGAGAACTCTGGTCTTCTCCCCTAGGATCGGAAGCGCCGTCCGGAGTCATTTCAGATGAATAGAAGACCCGGGGATCAGTTCAAGGTGGCCGCTTGCCGATTAACTCCAAGTCTAAAGCCCCTCAAGCTCCTAAATCCACAGCTAAGTCCTTCTGAACAGTGGCCTGCCCAGGGACTGCCGGTAGGGGCAAGACTGACCATCTACAGTGGTACCTGGGCGCAGAGGATAACAGATTCCTGGGTCCTGGATGTAGTTCGGAATGGCCTTCATCTTCAGTTCCAAAGTTCTCCTCCAACAAGATTCCTTGTTTCAACGAAAGTTCCCATTTCATCAGAGAAGTGGGCATCACTGGAGGTGTACATCACAGAGTTACTCGCTCTTCACGCTATTGTACCGGAGGAAGAACAGGGTCGGGGGTATATTCCCCTTTTTTTCTCTTCCAGAAGGTATCAGGAAAAAGGCACCCTGTCTTAGATTTAAGAAACCTGAACTGAATTTTTCTTGCTCAATCCGAAGATCTTTTGCTACGGCACTGAGATCAAGTTCTTACCACCTTAACGCAGTTCGGATGAATGATAAATACGGCGAAAAGCCAGCTCACTCTGTGCCAGACCTTTGTTTATTTGGGCATGTCTTTCAAAAGCTACAATACAAAGTATTCCTTCCACAAGACAAGATAGTTTGCGTTTCAGCAGAAGCCTTGAAGATGGGAGCCTCTAATATGATCACGGTGCACAGAGGGATGAGTTTTTTAGGGAGCCTGATGGCCTGTATCCCAGCAGTCCCATGGGCAAAATGGCACACAAGAAGATTCCAATTCAGTCTTCTCAGCCAATGGAGTCGTGGTTTGCTACATCAGAAAATACACATTCTGTTCTTTATTGGCAACGATCTGCAGTGGTGGAGCAGAAGAGACAACCTAGCCCGGGGCAAGCCCATCAATCCTGGGGGCTGGGTCACGATCACGTCGGATGCAAGTCCCCAGGGTTGGGGTGCTCATTGCCAGGGACTGCATGTTCGAGGGAGATGGCCTCCTTAGGTCCCCTGTTCGTCAAACCTACTGGAACTTGCAGCGGTTAGGGAAGCTCTAAAGGCTTTTCTTCTCATCATTCAAAGCAAGAGGGTCAAACTACTAATGGACAACAAAACAGCTGTTTCTTATGTCATGAAGCAGAGAGGAACAAGAAGTCTACGCTTGCTCCAGATAGCATCGGAGATCTTCGGGTTCGCCGAAAATCACCTCCTAGATCTCGCAGTGGCATATCTCCCAGGGGTGCAGAACACCTTGGCAGACTGCCTGAGTCGCAACTTCGCCAAAAACACGGAGTGGAGGTTGAACCCGAAATATCTCATGGAGATCTTCGATCGGTGGGGGATACCCGAGGTGGACCTTATGGCAACACCAGACAATTGTGAAGTTTCCCGGTTCTTCTCCAGGTTCTTCTGTCAACAGGCTCTGGCACAGGATGCTCTCTCCCAGGAATGGAATTTCGCTCAGGTATACACCTTCCCTCCGATGGCTCTAATTCTCAGGTCATTACTGAAGATCATGGAGGAGAAGGTCTTGGCAATAGTAATTGCTCCATTCTGGCTGAGGAGGCCATGGTTCTCCCTCCTCTGTCACCTGGTGACATGTCCACCAGTCAAATTGCCTCAGAATCGGGACCTGCTCCTTCAGCACAGCCAGTTTCCCCTAATCTAGCCTGCCTGGGCTTGACTGCATGGCTTTTGAAAGGAACAGGCTAAACAGTCTAAATCTGTCTGAGTCAGTGGTGTCAACCCTACTTACAGCAAGAAGACTTTCTACTAAGGCCACCTATCACCCTCGACAAGGGTTTTTGTTCCAGACCCCCTTGGTGGCTAATGTGCTGCAATTTCTTCAGTCCGGTCTGGATGCAGGCCTCAGCTACAATACCATTAAAGTACAAGTGTCGGCGCTGGCAGCATTAACTGATGTCCCTTAGGCTAAAGATCAACTCGTTATCAGTTCCTCAAAGCGGCCATCAAAATTAGTCCCCCGATTCGTTCCATATTTCAAAGGTGGGACTTACCATTGGTACTGAAGATGTTACTGAAGTCACCATTTTTTCCTTATTCGACTAGCTCGATATATTTTCTAACTTTGAAGATGGTATTCTTGACAGCAGTGGTTTTGGCTAGGCGAGTTTCGGATATTGCCGCATTTTCCTGTAAGGAGCCGTATTGCACATTTTTCCCAGAGGGAGTCGTGTTATGTCCTTCTCCAAATTTCCTGCCGAAAGTCTCTTTGGTGTTCCACTTAAATTGGCAGTTAGTACTTCCAGCCTTTTCACGTTCACCTATGGACCTGGAGGGGTCAGAATTGCACAAGTTGGACCTGAAGATCATGTTGCAGACATATTTGGAGAGAACAGAGGCGTTCTGAATGTCTGAGGCTCTCTTTTTATATATCCAAGTGGGGCATTCCTGCCTCCCCAAGGGTCATTTTGTCATGGGTGGTGAAAACAATTCAGGCAGCATATTCACCAGAAGGCCTTTCCCCTCCACAGGAGATTCGTGCACATTCGACCAAAGCAGTCTCGTCCTCCTGGGCACAATGATGAAAGATATCAGCAGATGTGGTCTGTAAGGCGGCAAGCTGGAGTTCTCCTAATACTTTCATTAACCGCTTCAGCCCCCGGAAGATTTTACCCCCTTCCTGACCAGAGCACTTTTTGCGATTCGGCACTTTAACTGATAATTGTGCGGTCGTGTGACGTTGCACCAAAATGTACGTCCTTTTTTTCCCACAAATAGAGCTTTCTTTTGGTGGTATTTGATCACCTCTGTGGTCTTTATTTTTTGCGCTATAAACAAAAAAAGAGCGACAATTTTGAAAATAAAAGCAATATTTTTTACTTTTTGCTATAATAAATATCCCCCAAAAATATATAAACATTTTTTTTCCTCAGTTTAGGCCGATATGTATTCGTCTACATATTTTTGGTAAAAAAAATTGCAATAAGAGTATATTGATTGGTTTGTGCAAAAGTTATAGTGTCTACAAAATAGGGTATAGTTTTATGGCATTTTTATTATTATTTTTTTAAATAGCCGTGATATGTGATTTTTATCATGACTGCGACATTTATGGTGGACACATCGGACACTTTTGACACTATTTTGGGACCATTGTTATTTATACAGCGATCAGTGCTATAAAAATGCACTGATTACTGTGTAAATGACACTGGCAGGGAAGGGGTTAAACACTAGGGGGCGATCAAGGGGTTAAGTGTGTCCTAGGGAGTGATTCTAACTGTGGGGGGGATGGGCTTCCACTCACATGACAGCGATCACTGCTCCCAATGACAGGGAGCAGTGATCTCTGTTATGTAACTAGGCAGAAATGGGAAAATGCCTTGTTTACATAGGCATCTCCCCATTCTGCGGCTCCGTGACACGATCGCCAGGACACCGGCAGACATCGAGTCCGCGGGTGCCGCGGTCACGCTGTACACAGCGGTGTGTGCCCGCCTGCTAGCCTTGCCAATTAAAGGGGACGTACGAGTACGCCCATTTGCCCACCGCTTCCATTGTGCCGACGTATATCAGTGTGCAGCGATCGGCAAGTAGTTAAGCATTACAAGCTAGATGTGGCTTCTTCCCAATTAGGTCTCATGGGAACTTCTGTATTGTTCTCTGTTCTGTCTAGATTTTAATAAATTTACCTTTTGGCAGCACCTCATTTTCCCTCCCTTTGTGTGTGCTAGTTAGGTCCCGAGGCTGTGCTGGCATGAGGCTGAGCCAGAAAAATGGAAAAATGTTATCCACAATTTTTTTTAATAAACAGTGGTGCTTAATTGAAAGAGAATACAGAATACAGGTTATGCAAGACGGAAAGTCAATACATCAACATTGCCATATGCATTGAATAATACAGCTGGAATAGAGATGTCTAGAGTGGATAGAGTCCTTGGGGACTCACTGCATACCAAAATTAGCAGTATCTAGGTTCAGGACATGGCACATAATATAACAGTTTGCAGAGACACCAGTGCTGTGAAGCTCATATAACTTTCTGCAATTAAACATATACACTATGTTATAAGTGTTCAGGTTAGAGTCCAAGGAGCCCAGACCTTCATGAACCTCCAATGGCAGCCGCTATTAGAATAGGTCATTTTATATAGGGAGGGCTGTATTGACCATCGCCTCCCATACAGCCACCTCTGGTCTGTGAGGAGGTAGCCATTTCAGTAGTACAGTAGAAGTTCAGTTTGCGAGTAACGCGGTTAACGAGATGCGAGTACATTTGATTACGAGCATACTCCTAGAACTGTATTTCCTTTTTGGCATAGTACAAGAGGTGTGATATAAGCAGCTTCAAATGATGAGGACGCTGTTCATCGTCAGGGATTCCTAGTAGGGCTAGGAAAGGGGTGGGTATTAAGGTAAGTTGTAGTCTCAGGTTAATTTCAGCAAACACTGCCTCCCAGTATGACAAAGTTGGGGGGCACTCCCAGAACATATGTAAATATGTTCCCTGTTGTGATCTACAGCAGGGGCATACAGAGTCGCGCTCTGGAAAGATCCTGTGTAGTCTCTCAGGGGTAAAGTATACACAATGTAAAAATTTGACCGTATCGACTTATCCCGAGACAAGATTACGAACTTTGGGCCCAGCTCTAAGCAGTCCTCCCAGTCCTCCCTATCTAGAGATGGGATATCCCCCTTCCAGTACTCCCACAGTTTCCCCATCCTGGGGAGGTCGGTGCATAGAAGAGAGCCATACAGGATCGATAGTGGTTTGTGTAGGCCTCCGAGTGTCAAAAGTTCCTCAATGGAGTCAACTTTGAGAGCAGGAGATCTGGGGAACTGAGCATTAGCGACATGCCGCAGCTGGAAGTACCGGTACAGTATCCTGCCAGGCAGTCCGAACTTAATCCGTATTCCCGAGAAGGTACCGAACATGTCAAAAAGTTTTAGAGCTACTGATAGCGACGGACCTGCATCATTCAGGTATAATAAGGCATTGCCCACCTACAAGGACAGTTTCTCCTCCAGGTGTCCCACTCAAGCCCTTGACTGCAGATGAATCCCTAACTAGAATTGCTAGTGGTTCCAGGGCCATGGCAAACGGAGGGGGACAGGGGGCATCCCTGCCCGTACCCCTACAGAGAACATTTCGGACAGCCAATCATTTGTGCGGACCCTTGCCCCGGGTGCTCTGTAGAGCATCTTAAGCCAGTGGAGGTATTTGGGGCCAAAGCCATATCTCTCCAATACTTCCCACAAATACACCCACTCTACCGAGTCAAATGCCTTCTCGGCGTCCAACTATGCGATGACTCTTGTACCCTGGTTATCATATGGTATAGAGAGGTTTAAGAAAAGGCATCTCAATCTCAAGTTGATGTCTGTTCCCTTGCATGGCATGAATCCCGTTTGATCTACATGTATCAGATCTTCAATGGCAGTAGATAGGCGAAGAGCTAGCACTTTTGCTAGGATCTTTGCGTCAACATTCAATAATGAGATGGGTCTGTAAGAGGCACAGTCACGGATATCCTTGCCAGGTTTGGGAATTAACACTATGACCACCTCTTCCATAAAGTCAGGGAGTGTATCCTTCTCATCCAGCACCAGAAGCTTAACAAAGTCCAGGAAGGCAGCCAATTCAGTGGTTGAATACGCCACCCTGGACTCAAATATCTCCTGAAAAAATTGCATAAAACGCTGATTAATAAGGTCCGGGGCAACAAGCAAGTGTCCATCCGCATCCCTGCCACTAGCTATATGGGTTGTGGGATTTTGGCTTTTTGCTAACCATGCCAACAACCTGCCATTTTTACCGCCATGCTCGAATACTTTTTGTTGGCAGTAAAAGAGGGCCTATTTCATATTCTCTACACGGAGAAGAGAGAGTTGTCTCAGGATCCTTCGCCACACCCGATACCTATCCGGAGATGGAGAGGAGACATAGGGGGTTATTTACGAAAGGCAAATCCACTTTGCACTACAAGTGCAAACTACAAGTGCAAAGTGCACTTGAATTTGCACTGAAAGTGCACTTGGAAGTGCAGTCGCTGTAAATCTGATGGGTAGATCTGAAATGAGGGGAAGCTCTTCTGATTTTATCATCCAATCACGTGCAAGCTAAAATGTTGTTTTTTATTTTCCTTGCATGCCCACCTCGGATCTACAGCGACTGCACTTCCAAGTGCAGTTTCAGTGCAATTTCAAGTGCACTTTGCACTTGTAGTTTTCACTTGTAGTGCAAAGTGGATTTGCCTTTCGTAAATAACCCCCATAGTGTCAGGGCTGGGCTCAGCCCTTCCTTCTCTGAGCTGACCACTCAGCTGTCGGCAACTTGCCAGCTCCTATCTCTCTCCACAGTTAAGTGTTGGAGCAGCCGTACCACAGGTGGAGACAAGGCGGATACCTTGTTGATGTACCACCCCCAGATTATCCCCATGAAATTGCACTTTCAAGTCCCTGAAAGACTCTCCCCACAGCTCCACAGCCAGCACCACCGGAAACAATTCCAGCAATACCATGTTACGGAGAAAACCTGCCTCTTCCCACAAATCTGGCCAAGGCCCTGCACTCCACTTTCCTTGAAAAAAGGCCCCAAAACTAGTCGAGCCGGCCGCATCTGTGTAAAGTTCCAGGTCAGAGTTACTAACCGGCCCTGACATTCACAATGCCCTCCCGTTAAAAGAGTCCAGGTACAAGTGCCACACTCGCAAATCCTCCCTGTGTTCCCGTACCAGGTGCATAAAATGAGTGGGGGACTTGACCCCCGCCGTACTTGCCGCCTGCTGGTGGCAAAATACCCTCCCCATTGGTAGGATGCAACATGCAAAGTTCAACTTACCTAACAGCGACTGCAGTTTCCGAAGTTGCACCTTACGTAAACCCAAGAGCCCCCGAATCTCTTCCTTAAGCGCCACTAGCTTATCTTCCGGATGTTGACACTCCATGGCGTTCTAAACTAATCACTGCAGTCGGCCCCTCTGTTTTTCCGGGGCCAATGGAATGCTGAAACGAGTGACAATGTGCTCCACCGTAACCAGAAGCACCGCGCAGATCCCAGAGAAGGCCGGGCCCATGCAAAGAAAATCATTCAAGTAATGGATGATGGAGTTCACCCCCGCGACGTCCCGAACTACCCACTCCACAAAGGAACTGAACTTCTCAAACAGTGCACATGAAATAGAACAACCCATGGGCAGGCAGCGATCCACGTAGAATTCCTCCTGCCAATGACAACCTTGTAAATGGAAACTATCCGGATGAATAGGAAGCAATCTGAATGCAGACTCAATATCAGATTTGGCTGTCATAGCCCCTTGCCCGTAAGGTCGTACCCAGAAAACTGTCGCATCAAAAGAAGTGTACGATACAGCGCACATCTCTGAGTCAATCGCATCATTGACTGACCCCTCATTTGGGAAGGGAAGGTGGTGAATTAGCCTAAATTTATGGGGCTCCTTCTTCGGCATGACCCCCAAGGGCGAGATAACCAAATCCGCTAAAGGCACTGAAGGGAAAGGGCCGCCCATGCGGCCTAATGCAACTTCCTTACGCAGTTTCGCATTTCAGCATGTTGCGAGGCTGAGCGCAAGTTGCGGGACACCGGTGGCACTTTTGCCAGTGTAGAAGATAACCCGAAAACCCTTGGTGAAGTCCAGGCCTAACAACCGCACAGCCTCCCTGTCCGGGTACCTATCGAGGAAAGGCTGCATCCTTTCCACCTTCACTGGTGTCATCCCTTTTTGTTAACAGACTCACCGGCACGACCTTTTTCCTGCTTGAAGCAGCGGGACAAGGGATGGGCACCTCCGCAGCCAGAGCATTTGTGTTTGTATCAGCAAGACCCCCCAAACTTGCAAGAACACTCAGTATACTGCCCCCTTTAAAAAATGGCTCAGGGCCCTCACTGATGTCATCAGTCACATCCCGCAAGGACGGGTGGATCCCCCTCCACTGATGGAACTGTTCATCGTATCTTAACCATGCAGTGCCCACTTTTTCCCGAACCTCTGGTCTAGCGTCCTCCCCAGCCATCTCCTCCTTGTCCCCCCGCTGCCACCTTACTAGCCGCAGCCTGACCCGCTGCCGCAGTGTCCACCAATGTGGGAGCTGCCACTGCAGTAGGGGGTGTGGCTGCAACCCCAGACCCGGGATCCCCCAACCCGGCCTCCCCCCTCAATTGGAACCCAGGCCGCCTCAGGGTTGGTTTGCCTGCTCGTCCCACGTTCAAACCTCTGGACCAGTTCCCTAAAACCCACCAGGAACCCCTGCAACCCCGTATCCACCTCCGCGGGCAACTCCGCCCGTGCGTATGGCAACTTCTTACTGGACCTAGTTCCACCCCCCGAAACCACCCCCTCACCACCCTCAGATCTAATGGCAAAAAAAGAATTAAAATTGGACTTACCAGGCTGCCTAGGAAGGGTCCCACCAGCCGAATTTCCCGCCTCCATCGCTGCAGTTCATCCACAAGGTTCTTCCGCTTCTGACAAGGACAGCTCGCCCTCCGATCGTTCCAACCTCCACGTCTTCCTCCATCACCGACAGCCCGTCCCTGGATGCTGAGGATCCGCGCTGCTGCAGGCTCCACCTCCTCATGCCAAATCCGCCCACAGATTTTCTGGTCGCTTTCCCCAGGCCTCTTACGCACTCCCCTCTCAGCTGTCCAGTATCCCCACTCACTTCGGACCTCAGATGATGCCATCTGGGAACCGCCGGCTGCTGCATTGGAAGGCATGGGCGATTCCCACACCGAAGCCCGCCCCCGCTGACACATAGCCAGGAGTGGCACCCGCATAGTCCTGCTCTTGCTGTGTGGCGGGCTGAGGGGGGACCCCGGTACTCCCGGAGGCCCCGTCCACCAAGCTCTGTCTTTGAGGGGGATTCCTCCCAGGACCCGCCGCCGTGGGCACTGTCGGGCGCTTAGCAGGCGGTCCTGAAGGGGCCCGTACAGGACTCCTGGTGCGATGCGGAGCTCTGGGGAGGAGTCCGGGGTGAAGGGCCCCAGAGGCCGAGACCTCAGAGCTCATGTGGACTCCTGCCCCACTGTACTGGCTCCAGGTGCCCCATCGCCCAGTGCCGTAGCCAGCTGCTCCTGCATCCACTCTGCACCCCGTGATGTCGCCTCCGCCCGCAGCCAACAGTGTGTCCACCACCGACATGCTGTGCCTCAGCCAAGCTCACTCCTCACGCTGCCACTGAATGCTGGTGAGGGGCCATCTTCTTTTTCTCTGCCTATGACCCCTCCTGCCCCCAATAAGGTGAGCTCTCTTATTCCTTCCACTCTGTCCCCTGTTAACATTTTTATGCACTATTTTTTTTGTTCCGGGCTTCTCTTGACTGATGAGCATGCCCTTGGGCAAGGTGTAAACCCTCTGTTACAACAATAGATCCTTCTGGTCGTCTGGTGTCTGGCTGCCAATCTTCTGGGACTACGTGTCTCATAATGCTCCCCTAGTCTTTTGATTGACCTCAGCTGTGGCCAATGGGGAGGGGAAATAAATGGGCAGGAAGCTGGGTGTAAAATCTGAAGAGCCCTCTCTCTTATCCTGCGCGGCTTAAATGAAAAGAGAGGGGGGGTGAGGTGAGCGGGGGAAACCGTCTGACAGCCCACCTCTCCACTGTCACAGTGCCAGTACCTTCAGTCTTCAGCTGAGAAGCAGCGCTCTGTCACCGCTTCACAGCTGGGAGGAGGGCTCGACAACACCCGCTTCCTGGAGGGTGTAAATGGGTGCATTCCGTCCTTCACCCCCATAGCGATGCCACTGCCTGGGGGTTTCCCACGTCCTCCTCCTCTCCTCCTGGACACAGACAGACCCTGCCATGGGGGGAGGAGTTGCAACGTGTAAGGATGCCAGTGGAGGAGGGTAGGCGGAGCATTAAGCTGCAGGGCCAGTCACTGGCTGCTCTATGGGGGTGCTAGTCCTTCCCCCCACTCCATACTGCACATAACAAGTGCCGCGCTACAGCAAGCCGCCGGCCGCCAGGGATTGTGTATGTGCGGGAGGCGGAGGTGCGAGGCGAGACACGGGAGGATGGGTCTGGGGGGGCGTGTGGGGGGTGGCTTTTTTTATGCCCCCCGCAAAGTGCCACCCTAGGCCTGAGCCTTGTCGGCCTAGGCCGAGAGACAGCACTGCACCTATTGGTGTGAATGAGCCCTCAGGCTGGCGTGCCTCAAGATTGCCTCAAAGATTGTCCTGGCCGTGGGCACTTTGTTGTATAACTCAGCTCATAGATTACATCTAAAAGGAGTCTTCCCTACCTAGGTAACGTCACTTCTGATTACAAATTCTAATGTCTCTAATCTAATGGAGCCCTGGATAATAGTAAAACCCCAAAAGAAGTTCTAATTCTTTCCTAGTTCGTCCAGAACTGGGGGGAAAAAAGGTGTTGCTCTTTTTAAGCACATATAAAGCTAAATGCCCATCTAAAATATACTGCAGAACGAACAGTGTTGTCACAGGAAGTGGATAGAAGTGGATAGAATCGCAATCAATGGGAAATTAGACTATGTTAAAAGTGACTAAAATAAATAAATAAACTGCTGAGCTAATTCTAGTGACAGAGAGCAGAATATATACCTGGAGTATTGACTTCAAATTCAAGGAGGTCCAGTCAGTAAAATGTTCTTCCAGCAGAGGTCCAGACATCATGCTTGCGCTATGACTTGGACCCTAGTATAGTATATATGTAGTCATTTTATGTTTATCAAAAAAGCATTGTAAAATATCCATAGCATTTTAATAATATGTTTTCAGCATGTGCCCCCTTCTATTAGGTGTCCTCATCAGTGGGGCCACTTATATCAGGTATCCACATCAGGGGGTCTCCTTACATCCGGTGGCCACATCAGAGTGCCCCCTTACATCCGATGTATCCATTAGTGTGTTCCCTTACATTAGGTGTCCCTATCAGTGTGCCCCTATACGTCAGGTGTCCCAATCAGAACGCCTCCTTACATCCGTGTCTCCAACATTGTGCCCCCCTTACATCAGGTGTCTTAATGTGAGCGTCTCTTTACATCAGGTGTCCCCATCAGTGTGCCCCCTTACATCGGATGTCTTCATCGGTGTGTCCCCTTACATCGGGTGTCTCCATTAGTGTGCCCCCTTACATCAGGTGTCCCCATGAGAGCGTCCCTTTACATCAGGTGTCACCATCATTGTGCTAGTTTACATCAGGTGTCCCCATCAGTGTGCCCCCTTACATCAGGTGTCCCCATCAGTGTCCCCCCTTACATCAGGTGTCCCCATCAGTGTGCCCCCTTACATCAGGTGTCTTCATTAATATGCCCCCTTACATCAGGTGTCTTCATTAATATGCCCCCTTACATCAGGTGTCTCCATCAGTTTGTCCCCTTACATCGGGTGTCTTCATTAATGTGCCCCCTTACATCAGGTGTCCCCATCATTGTGCCCCTTTACATCAGTTGTCCCCATTAGAGTGTCCCCTTATATCAGGTGTCCCCATCAGTGTGCCCCCTTATATCTCTGTCACCATCAGTGTGCCTCCTTACATCAGGTATCCCTATCAGAGTACCCCTTTACATGAGGTGTCCCATTTCAGACTGTCACCTTACATCAGGGATCCCCATCAGTGTGTTCCTGTACATCAGTTATCAGAATGTCCCCTTACATCAGGTGTCCCCACCAGAGTGTACCCTTCCTTAAGTGTCCTCATCAGATTGCCCCCTTACATCAGGGAATGCCTCGGGTGCTTATGATTGGCACAGTACAGATGACAGCTTCCTGATGGGATTGCTCAGATGGGTTTGGACTAGGATCCCAACACACCTCAGCTCAGCCCTAGCAGTTAGCAGATACCAGTTTATAAAATATACTGGATAGCAGCCTAAATGCATTGAGATTATTTTCATTTGAGACTAGAAGTTTCAGTTTAGAAGTGAAATGTGCCTGCCATCTAGTGGACATTTTACAGTACTACACCTACTGTAAATGCTCCCACCTAACAAAAAACAAAAAGCTAATGAGCTCTGAAGTTCCATGAATTAGGGAACGAAACATGTAAGTTTTTTTACACTGGGAAGAGCACCCCCGTTATTCACACACCCCAGCTAACACTCGTTTGTGGGTTTGAGGGTAATGAACTGCTACCTGACTAATACCACTCAGGAAGTGAATAATCTTAATGACCTTCAGATGGGCTACCACGGATAATCAACACTACCAATAGACATCATGGATATGGACAACAATCATCCTTTGGATCGTTACTAACCCATGTGAGATGTACTGAGACACCGCTTTGAAATACAGACTACATAGTCAATCAATTGGATATTCACAGCACATACATTGATCGGGAGATAGAATCTCACTGTGTATTGGAGAGACATCTGAGTGATCAACCATCAGTGAGTAATCGTTGTTGTGCTCCCACATACCTCTGTTTACTACAATTGTTGGGAGGATATACAGCTATCAGTAAGTAACCGAAATTGTATCTTTATACAGCCTTTATTGCTACAAGAGCCTGGAGGACACACCTGCATGCAGTGGGCACCTCGGCATATGGTTACATTGTATACATATCGAGGAGTATGTTTCTATCTCTGTGATGGTATATCCAACTGGTCTGGACTATAGTACCAAGCGATCCATTAACAGTGTCTGTCATCTCACTATGATCTTTTATTTGGATTACAGGATGAGAATAATTACCCACATTTGAGGATATTTATAATTGAAAGGAGTACAGTGCTCTCCTCCCCCATACATCCTTTGTTTGGACTATCATACAGCATTCAGTTTTGTTCCCTGTTTTTTCCATGGCATGGCGCTTTTTTTGACTGACGGACTGACTATTGGTTGATTTTCTTTGTGGTCGGCAACTGTGTCATTCCATTTAGGAAACAGCGTGAACATTTCTGTGTTTGAAGAATCATGCTGTTTTCTCAGGAATTTTTACAGTTCAGCCCTCACCCTTAGGTAGCTGGGGGCAGGCCCGGACTGGCCATAGGCATTTGCCCGGTGGGCCGGGGCTGCCTGCTCCGTGGCCTGTTGATGATCAGGCCGCATGGCGGGAGGTAAGTGGCGACCACGGCCTGAACATGGGTAACACAGGCCGCGGCTACCGCCATGCGGCCGTGCCTGTGTCATCTCTGGTGGCTGCATGGGCTGAGCTGTGTGTCTCTCTCACAGACACAGCTCAGCCTCAGAGCCGCGCTGACAGTTCCGCAGCCGCTCTTCTCCTGCAGGCATGAGCGTCCGCACAGTGAGGAGAGCTGCAGGCTGCTGTGACGATATTCCCCCCTCGCCCCCCCCCCTTCTCACGTCGGCAGCAGGGGAAGAGAAGGCTTTCCTGTCTGTTCGTTTTCCCTCCCCATTGGCCACAGCAGAGGGCCAACCAGAAGCAACTAGAAGGGCATCATAGGAAATGTAGTCCCAGAGATAGGTGGCCCAATTGTTCTCAGCAGGGAGCAGACTACAGTCCCCAGCATGCACTCTGCTGGGGTGAAAGAGAAAACCCGGAAACAAGCTGAGGAGTGCTTGTAGCAGCTACTACAGGAGACATGGAAAACGAAAGAGAGGACTATGCTGGGGGAACTCATAGCCCCAGCATCACCAGAGAGAGCCACGCTGTACCCGCACCACCAGAGAGAGAGCCATGCTGTACCTGCACCACCAGAGAGAGAGCCATGCTGTACCGCACCACCAGAGAGGGAGCCACGCTGTACCCGCACCACCAGATAGAGCCATGCTGTACCCGCGCCGTGAGAGAGAGCCACAATGTACCCGCACCATGAAAGAGAGCCACGCTGTACCGCACCACTAGAGAGAGCCACGCTGTACCCGCACCACCAGAGAGAGAGTCTCGCTGTACCTGCACCACCAGAGAACCACTCTGTACCTGCACTACCAGAGAGAACCACGCTGTACCCGCACCACCAGAGAGCCACGATGTTCCTGCACCACCAGAGAGAGCCACGCTGTACCCGCACCACCAGAGAGGGAGCCACACTGTACCCGCACAACCAGATAGAGAGCCATGCTGTAGCTGCACCACCAGAGAGCCATGCTGTACCACACCACCAGAGAGGGAGCCACGCTGTACCCGCACCACCAGAGAGAGAGCCATGCTGTACCGCACCACCAGAGAGAGAGCAGGCCAGTGTCACTGGGCCGTGTGGGCACAATAGAAGACAGACAGTGCTGGCATTGTATGGCCACAATAGGACCGGGACACTGTAATATAAAGGGGACTGCACTGTAATCATTGCAGTGCCCCTTTATAGTGCAGTTCCCTTTATATCACAGTGTCCCTGCACATTACAGTGTGGAGGACCGACACCAGTCATCCCCGCAAATGTCTACAGACCCCCCCGGTCCCTGGAAAAGTTGGCTGCTCAGTCTAAAATGCCCGGGCCTATTTTTTGTCCCAGTCCGGGCCTGGCTGGGGGTACTAATAGGTGTAGAAGGGGAGTGCTTTATATCTGGGAAGGGAGGGTTCTTTGGACTGCAGGTTTCTATTTTTCTATGAGAAGTGATCACTGCATACATTATCTGTTTTACAGGTTACTCTTTAGGAGGTTAAAGACAAGTTGGAAGACTCCCATTTTGTTGGGACTTCCTTTTTTGGTCTATCTATAGGGGATCTAGGGACTTTTTATTGCCTTTTTGTATTTTGCTTATTTATAGCTAATAAAATCATGTAGTTTAACTCTTTAGGGTGTGTTTATGGTCATTTGGTTTGTTATTTTTTTTTCTTTTTTGCTCTAGTATTTTGATTACACCCCCCGATACACATTCGGTGAGTGCTACTTTCTGCTTAATATAGGCGGGATTCCCATTTCCTTTTTTGTTAGGAATCCATGCATCTCCCCATAAGGGCGTAACGGACCTAACAAAACATTATGGGCACATCTTAGAGGTAGTAGATTCCTGTGTTGATGTCAGGAACATCAGATCAAGTGTTAGAGAGATCATGCCAGCCATAAGGCTCATACTCAGGCACATGCACATGCACATAAATGTGCATGTTTCAGGCATGGGAACCTAAGTAAGCTATACTGGCACCTAGTGGCCTATTTAAATCTAGACCCTTCAAGGAATCATGGCTGGTTGGTCTTTCAGCTTGTATCTCTGTTATTTTTGATCCTGAATCTGCTTGACTCTGTTACTGACCCGGCCTATATCTGACCTGCCTGTTTATGGTTGCTGCCTGCCTACCTGTGTTACTGACGTCGGCCTGGACTCTTAACCAAGATTTTACCTACCAATTCTGTATCTCATTACAATTAAAGTTGACAACCTCTGCTTGTCTCTGATCTTGAAACTAAACATGTGCGGTTCGTTTTGCTCTGAAATTTAATTACAAATTTTTTGTTAAAATTTTAGTAATGCTATAACAATAGTTTGTTATAACAATAGTAACAAATTTAAACAAATCCAAAATAACAAAAAACTATTTTGGATGAAATTGTAATTTGAATCGTTTTCAAATCGAATTTGAATAGTTTTCAATTTGTTTTCAAATTTCAGAAGAGAGTAACAGATTAGAAAATAAAGGAAAAGAATAGAAAAAAATGGTAATAGAATATAAAAGAATATAATAGAAAACAGAATAGAGTAAAACAGAACGGAATAGAAAATAAAAGAATAGAAATAAAAAAAATGGAAAATAAAGATATGGTATAGAATAATAATAATAATAATAGAACAGAGTAAAACAGAACAAATTAGAATAGAAAATAAAATAACAGAATAGAATAGAAGGCATAGGAATAGAATAGAATAAAATAAAATAGAATATAACCAGCTTCTGAAATTCGAATTTCAAATAAAATTAATCCAAATTTGAATACAATAGAAAAGAATAGAATAAAAAAGAATAAAATAATGGAATTAACAAAACAGTACATCTCATCTATTGAATATCTGGGATAAAAAGGCCTTGCGGCTAGGGCTTTCTTCACAAGTAGGACCTATGACACCCCTATTCGGTAATCCTCAATTCCCACCAGCAGTGGGCCATATAAGTTTCCTTGCATGGAATAAGGAGTCTCACCGAAGAGGGAGCCAGATTCTGTCAAGGAACACTTCCGCCCCTACTAAATGTATTCCCTACACAACAACCATCATTTATGCAATGGTTGGAATATCAGCAACTGCCATCATTTCTGTCCCCCACTCCCTTAACCACATGGCGACCAGCCGCCGCAGTTGTACTGTGGCAGAATGGCACGGCTGGGCAAAACGACGTTATGAAATGTCGTTTTGCACTGTGGCCACTAGGGGGCCCCCCAGCTTGCTCCGCGAGCCGATGCAATTGCCCAGCGGTCTCGATCGCCGCCGGGCTCCCGCGATCGCTCGGGGCACACGGAGAACCCAGAACTGTGTGTGTAAACACAGTTTCCAGTTCTCTGAGGGGAGAACTGACAGATCGTCTGTTCATACAGAGTATGAACAGCGATCTGTTAGTTTCCCTGCACACTCCACATCCCCCTTCAGTTAGAACACAAACTAGGGCACACATTAACCCCTTCACTGCCCCCTAGTGTTAACCCCTTCACTGCCAGTGACATTTTTGCAGTAATCAATGCATTTTTAATCGCACTGATCGCTGTATTAATGCCAATGGTCCCAAAAATGTGTCAAAATTGTCGGACGTGTCTGCCATAATGTCGCAGTCACGATAAAAATCACTGATTGCCGCCATTACTAGTAAAGTTTTGTAGACGCTATAACTTTTGCGCAAACCAATCAATATACGCTTATTGTGATTTTTTTACCAAAAATATGTAGAAGAATATGTATCGGCCTAAACTGAGGAAGAAATTTATATTAATTTTATATATTTTTTGGGGATATTTATTAAAAGAAAAAGTAAAAAATAATGCGTTTTTTACAAAATTGTCGCTCTTTTTTTGTTTATAGCGCAAGAAAAAAAAAACGCAGAGGTGATCAAATACCACCAAAAGAAAGCTCTATTTGTGGGAAAAAGGGATGTCAATTTTGTTTGGGAGCCACGTCGCACGACCAAGCAATTGTCAGCTAAAGCGACGCAGTGCCGAATCGCAAAAAGTGCTCTGGTCTTTGGCCAGCCAAATGGTCCGGGGCTGAAGCAGTTAAACAAATCCTTTTATAGAGATCTAAACCTGTTTGCGTCCCTTCTGTTGCAAGATTCTAAACCAAAGCATGTCTTATCAACAATATATAAGATTCTTATTATAAAAAAAACATCCTGAGCTCCTGGAATATGTAAAAAAAATGGGTCTGTGATCTCAATGTTCAAATTGAAGCCAAAGAGTGGGAGAAGTCATTCACACATTGCTTGTGATTTAAAGCCCAAGAGACGAGCTACAAGCTCCTCTCTCTAGTTGGTATCGGAGTCCAACGTCCCTTCAGCGTATATACCCAGATGCATCTGACATATGTTGGCGGTGTCACTCTGCCAAGGGTTCGCTGTTACACATTTGGTGGCAATGCCCTCAAATTCATAACTTTTGGGATAGGGTTATGCAACTGTATGCTACAGTTACAGGAGGGTTAGTTCCCAATACGCCTCAAATTACCCCACTTTCCATTTTACCAGGTCCCTATAAAAATATTAAAAAAGGGTCTTCTAAGACATTGGTTGACAGCGGCGAGATTGGTCATTCCGCGGCATTGGCGGTCAATACAATCCCCATCGGTGAATGAATGGGTTATAGAAATGGACTACATTGAGAGGATGGAGACCCTCTTAGCACATGATTTGGATACATATGAAAAATGCTATCAGTTATAGCCCCCCCCCGGAGGGCTTTTAAGGAATCAACAGGAAATTAGAAGGCTTTAAGGGAAGTAAGGACTTTAAATGTGATTAAGTAAGGTTTCAATACAGGACGTCCATTTGTTGTCTTTCTCCCCCATTTTTTTATTTTTATTTTTGCTTTTGTTTTTGATGTTGGTTTGTGTAATGTTTTGTAATATGTTTTAAATTGTAAATTCTAAAAGGAAGCTAAAAAAATATATTAAAAGTGACTAGGTGATCGTGGTACAAGAAAAACCAGTCTGTGTACCACTAAAACAATGAATGTAAACAGTCCTCAAATGATTGATAAAAGAACAAGTCCAATGATTGCATGCAAGTGAAATGAAGACAAAACACCACCAGCTTATGTGAACCTCCACCACATAAATTGCACGCTTACCGGAAGGCAAGCTTAAGCAAGCCTGTAATGTTGATCAATATCAGGGCATATATCCAGCAGCAGCTCAATGAAGTGGGACCGAAGGTAACCCGGGTGACATCAAATCAGCGGGCGTACAGGGCAAGGCATCAATCATGTACCCAAAGAGTGGAGAAAAAACTCACCATAGTGTAAATCAGACTACTAGAAGTTTATTCAAATAAAAGGTTGCACTTACAAAGAAGCGTAGATAAAACATCCATAAAAGGTTTGCCAGCTGGCTTGCAGACACCCGTCCACTCACAAGAACCACCGCGATGATGTCAGCACGTTAACCTCCCGGTGTACGTTTCGTCATAAAAAGACGTTGACTTGGGGAACGGGCGACGCACTGACTCATTGCATTAAGTAGTGATACAGAGAATCACACCTTGTTTTGAATCCTAAGTGGCGGAACCTGATCACCTCAACATAAAAACTAACTACTCATCCATAAAAACATTTAAAAATATTGATAGAACTAGTAAAATTTAAACTAGAGCATATCTGAACATATATATAAAATATATAAAGAGAATATGAACATACATAAAAAAAAACAAAACCGTGTCAACTAGCGGCACGGAAATTACCAGAACCGTTTTTAATTAAATTGTATACATAGGATCTCCACCGTGCCCCCAGTGGTAGAGATGATTATGATACTCAGGAATACACATTTTAATAGGCCACCACGGGTTGATAATTGATAAGGCATCCAAAGATGACACAAAATAAAAACTGAGCTATGTCTCCCTAAGTAGAGAATGGATATGCCATCCTCATTAATACTACGTGAACAAGAAGGAATTAAATATTGTACCCAATCAGTGGTACCTAAACCAAAATTCTGGGAGCCAACAAAGTTAAAGGGGTTGTAAAGGTAAAAATTTTTTCACCTTAATGCATTATATGCATTAAGGTGAAAAAACTTTTGACAATACCGCCGCCCCCAGCCCCCCCCGTTTTACTTACCTGACACCTCGAATCTCCGCTGCTCGTTCCCGTCATCTCTATTGCAGCTCAGCCTGGTCGCTGATTGGCTGCAGTGGATGGATTGAAAGCAGCGCAGCCATTGGCTCGCGCTGCTGTCAATCACATCCGATGACGCGGCGCGCCGGGGGGCGGGCCGAGTGATACAGTGAGCGGCTATAGCTGTATCACGGGAGCGCGCCCGCAATAACTAACCACCATGCGAGGGAGCTCGCATTAAGGTGGTTAATGCTTGCGGGGAGGAGCTGAAACAGCCGCCGAGGGACCCCAGAAGAGCAGGTTCGGGGCCACTGTGTGCAGAACGAGCTGCACAGTGAAGGTAAGTATGACATGTTAGTTATTTTAAAAAAAAAATAAAATTACCTTTACAACCCCTTTAACCTTCTGAGGAACAACATTTGACCTCAAAAAGGTTACTTGTGCCGCCCCAACAGAGCATAGAATTTATAGAGATTGTTCCTTAACCATTTTCTATGGACTTTTATATTTAGTTCACATGCTGCCATCTAGTGACCTTTTGTGGTAATGCACTTGTTTCTTATGTTCTTTTTCCCTTATGTTATGACACACTTTAATTGTATGTAATGGTCCACCCTTCTTCCTGTTATTGTTATTATCCTGTGTTATTGATGCAGCTAACAAGCCACATGTAGCAGGGCACATGTATTCTGCATTCTAAGCTACATCTTTTGACTGCATAAATACCACAACCTATTCATCTGTTTGTATCCTGTCATATGCTATAACCTGATGTTCAGAATAAAAACATCTTGTTGATGGAATCGGTATTTGGTGAGTTCAAGCTATCTAATGAGGATTGTCCTCAGTGATTATATCTTATACAGGCCAGGCATAGAGGTCTCACGAGGGATAAATCGCTTCACAACAATTGGAGTCAGAATAATCAAAAGATGTGTAGAATTCCCACAGCCTGCTGTGTATATGTGCGCTCCTGATCTGCAATCAAGCTCAGTGCCATCCGCCATCTTGTGAAGCACATGGTCGCACGAGTTTATTGCACCTCATGCGAATGTTAAAGACTGTTTCTCTACATTGAACTGTGTTACCCCACCTGTCTAAGCTGCTGTTCGTCTTTTTTTGCAAAAATGTCAAAAATGTCTAGACAAGGCTCTGAGCACCCTTTTGTGGCTGAACCAACGCAGATTCATCATGCCTCAGAACCCGCAGATGTACAGGGAGCAGATTCTGCAGATATTGCCGAACAGAGTGTAATGCTGCATACACATGATCGGAAGTTCTCGTCGGAAAAAGCTATGATGGTTTTTCCGACGGAATTCCGCTCAAGCTTGTCCTGCATACACACGGTCACACCAAAGTCCGACCGTCCAGAACGCGGTGAGGTACAACACATACGACGGGACTAGAAAAGGGAAGTTCAATAGCCAGTGCGCCACCTTTTGGGCTCCTTCTGCTAATCTCATGTTCATCTTGTGTTAGTAGACGTTTGGTGAGAGACAATTTGCACTTTTCAGACTCCTGCGTTTTCAGATCGTTTTACTGCTGTTCATATGTGCTTGTGGATTTGTATCTGGTTTTCAGTGCGTGAAGTCAGTTCGCATTTGTTTTTCAGTGCGTTCCTGTCTGCTCGTTACTGATTTCCAGCTCGCTCTTCACAGGCCTTGCTGTTCTGCAGTGCGTTCTGTTTAGTTCGTTCTGACCAGCCAACCGATTTGAAGCCATGGTGCGGGTACACACTCGTCGTAGAGTTCGTGCAGTGCAGGGGCTTGATGTTGGGCTTCTAGCTTTGACCCAAGCCCAGTCCATGAACAGGGCGAGGAGGAGTTCATGGCCCAAGAATTAGTTGCTTCAGCGTGACCAATTCTCTCATATGCCTTTGCTGCCGGAGATCCAGGAGAATAACCCTGATGATTTCAGGAATTATTTCCGAATGACGGACCCCATTTTTCACCATTTGTTGGCTTTGCTGTCTCCTTATATCAGCAGGTAGGACACTCCCAAGCAGAGGCTAGTCACCACGTTGCGGTACTTGGCAACTGGGAGAAGTCTCAGGACCTCAAGTTCTCGACAGGCATCTCCCCCCAGGCTTTGGGGATCATTATTCCAGAGACCTGTTCTGCTATTATTCAGGTCCTGCAGAAGGACTATATTAAGGTAAGATTTCTCCTTTAACATCACATTATATGTATTTAATGTTTGCTAATATATTGTATTTCTTTCATCATTCCCTAATTACCATGATTGTAATATGCTGTGAAGGTCCCCTTTGTTCTCATGCATGCTGGAATTTTTAAAAGTTTGTTTTTTATCCTTCATGCATATTTGCCTTCACTAACCTCCCCAGCATGCTATCCCGGGCCCATATCCACCTAGCCTAATCACTTAACAATGTATTTTGTCAGCTCCATTGTAGTGCTTTATCCTAAACACCCCCTAAAATGTGTCCAAATGTTATTTGTGTCCTTAAATTGAGGCAGAGTGCCAGAGGCTTTTTGGGGGGAGGAGCAAAATCATTTGGAACCCTCCCCCCCCCCAATCGCTAAGTCAACCAATACCAATACTCTATCTGCTGACTTTGCCAAACCTATACACACTATATCTACCTCTTTTTTGTTCAGATTTATGGATGAATTCCACAAAGCATGTAGTGAAAGGGCCTGCCTGAATACTTTCAAATGGTACTGTTTAAAGTTTTGTCCTCCTATTATCTTGATAGGTAATTGCAGAATGTAAAAATGTGCTTCCATTTGTACAGTGTATATTCATATTTTTGTATTATGACACTTCTTACCTGTCCAGTGGGCTGCCAGTAGGGTAAGTAAGGAGGGGCTGGCCAAAGTAACAGACATTATTTATGCATTCAGCCCTCAATGAAGTTGAGAGGGTTACCTGTCCAAAACATACCCCCCTAAAATATTTCCAAGGGGCCATCAGAGGGGGTGAGGGATCTGATAAGTGGGCCTTATATTTTTGCCTTTAAATACTCCTTAAAATAAATGTTATACTGATGTTGGCCAAGAATGTTTGTGTCTAATCTGCTTGCAATGTTTATGTGCAAAATGACTATTTTTTTTTTCTTGTTTGACTCCACAGTTTCCTTCAACACCACAGGAATGGCAGACTTTGGCTTCCCAATTTGCCCAGCGGTGGGACTTTCCTAACTGCAGAGGGGCAATCGATGGGAAGCCCGTCCACATCATCCAACCACCCCATTCTGAGTCATACTATAATAATTACAAGGGGTTTGATAGTATTGTGTTGATGGCGGTGGTGTCGGCGACATATGAGTTTTTATATGTGGACATGGGGAGGAATGGCCGGATGTCGGATGGTAAAGTATTTGCCCGCACCGAGTTCTATCGACGTCTCGAGAGTGGTGGCTTGGGATTGCCACCTCCGGAGGAGAACATGGAAGGATTGCCATTTGTCTTCATCGCAGATGAGGCATTCGGTCTGGGTGACCACGTGATGAGGCCATTCCCCCAGAGGACCCTCACCCCAGAGAAGAGGGTTTTTAATTACCGGCTGGCCAGAGCCAGAAGAGTCGTGGAGAATGCATTTGGGATCCTGGCCAGCTGGTTACACCTATTTTAAACAGCCATAAATATGGCGGAATACAAACTAAACCATATCATTTTATGTTGCTGCATCCTGCACAATTTTTTAAAAAGATGTAATGCAAGTTATGTTGCCTCCGTTGGGCCTGAGGCCGGACTTTCAGAAACTCCAATGACGGCCCTGGAAGCTGGCCGTCCTGGCTTGCCCCCCCAAAGTGCCCGTAAAGTGCGAGAAAAATACGTAGAATATTTTACGGTTAGGGGGGCCATTGCTATGCCAGCACATTTTGAATAAATTTTCTATTTTATCAGATCAAATCTTGATTTTCATTTACTGCTTGCATTTATTTTTGCTGTCTCCTAGGTTCTCCTAGTGCACTTGTAGTGCCAAGTGGTTTTTCCATTATTAAATAACACCCATTGTCACTGTAAACACCAACTTAACACAAAAAATGGTATTGATCATTGAAAGAAGAAGCCACACATTGTTGAGTATAAAACCAAAAAAATTATACGAGAACCCCCTAACGGGGCTTTAGAGCAGCCAATGAATAACAATATCGATAGTTGAAAAAATTCAGTTTTATTAGTACAAAAAATATAAATAGCATATTATAAAAATCGCTGAGGATAAATACTGACTATTCGAGTCAAGACATAAACTGAATATGACATACCATTACAGTGAACAAAGCATACAATTAAACCAAGTGCCAGGCACAATGCATTAAAGGGCGACCAACGTTATCTTAAATGTTAGATTCTTAAAATAAGTAGCAACAGATATTGCCTATGAGTGAGGGCAATACAGTACATGTATGTGGAACAACAGAAGTTGTATACATAAATACTGACGCGTTTCGACCCTTCCTGGGTCTTCTTCAGAGGATGGTTGTCCGCTGTGAAAAGGTCAACATGTGTCAAACAGCATCAAA
This sequence comes from Aquarana catesbeiana, assembly GCF_042186555.1. Classification (NCBI taxonomy): domain Eukaryota; kingdom Metazoa; phylum Chordata; class Amphibia; order Anura; family Ranidae; genus Aquarana; species Aquarana catesbeiana. Next base: position 646,963,651 of record NC_133326.1, read on the forward strand.
TCCAACAGTACCAAACTTATATATGTGCACTATCTACTAAAGTTGCCTGGATCGTATAATTACCTATTACAGGAATTCTGACGTTTCCGCATTCAGTTTAAGACATTGTAGATTATTTTATTTTAGATGGTACAGTAACCGAGGAGAAACTGTACCATCTAAAATAAAATAATCTACAATGTCTTAAACTGAACGCGGAAACGTCAGAATTCCTGTAATAGGTAATTATACGATCCAGGCAACTTTAGTAGATGGTGCACATATATAAGTTTGGTACTGTTGGATTTGATGCTATGTTTGACACATGTTGACCTTTTCACAGTGGACAACCATCCTCTGAAGAAGACCCGGGAAGGGTCGAAACGCGTCAGTATTTATGTATACAACTTCTGTTGTTCCACATACATGTACTGTATTGCCCTCACTCATAGGCAATATCTGTTGCTACTTATTTTAAGAATCTAACATTTAAGATAACGTTGGTCGCCCTTTAATGCATTGTGCCTGGCACTTGGTTTAATTGTATGCTTTGTTCACTGTAATGGTATGTCATATTCAGTTTATGTCTTGACTCGAATAGTCAGTATTTATCCTCAGCGATTTTTATAATATGCTATTTATATTTTTTGTACTAATAAAACTGAATTTTTTCAACTATCGATATTGTACTTCATTGGCTGCTCTAAAGCCCCGTTAGGGGGTTCTCGTATAATTTTTTTGCACTTTATGGGGTGTGCAGCCTACCTGTCTACACACATGTGAGTGCTCATGCTGTTTGTTTTGAGTATAAAACCTTTTACTCTGTGCACATTCACATGTGCATTTTATAAAACATTTGGCAGTAAAAAAAACACATCTTTTTTTTTTCAAAGTTTTACCTTGAAATTTATGAAAAAATACAGAAATAGGCATGTTTACAAACATAGCATACACAACTCTGTCTGAAGCTTACAAAGTTTAACATTGCAAAAAAGAAGGCAATATCAGACATTTTATAGTGTGAAAAAGATCTTGGTCTTGCCTTCATCAGATGGGGTGAAGTCACCCCTGTAAAAGCCTAATTTAGAAGATGCACACAAGTTGTGAGTCAAAATGGGGATTTCCTTTCTGATCCCAAACCTAATGTCAACATGTGCTATCTCCCATCATGGGGGATCAATGGATGTGTTTTGGGGGTGCAACAACTTCCTCTCACCTACTAGAGTTGGGAGGAAGGGGTTGCACCCACAAAACGCGTACATTGAAATCCCCTGATGGCAGATAGCACATGCTAACACACTGTGTGCATCTTCCAAATCTGGCTTTTAAACTGTATTAAAACTTTAGATACATTTTTTTTTCAAAAAATAAAAAAAATTCTAGGAATCTTTTTAGGATTTAAATTCTCCCTAGTACATCAATCATGTTCTTCAGTCTTTGTTCAATCTCCTTGGTTTTTTCTTTGATAATGTCCAAATCACGACTACAAAACATGATTTGCTGGATAATCCGTTGGGCACTGTCACTGGTGAAATGACTGGATTTTGGTACCACAACCTGAACATCACCTAAAATAAAAATACACACCATGTATTATAAATATGCAGGCATACATCTATTACCTGAATCTGTGGTGTCCAACACTGACATGTTGTGGTGCCAAATTCGAGCACTTCTTCTATCTCTCCTTCCTCCACATCCTAAGGTACCACAATACTCTGCTCCCCTTCTTCAGGAGGTGGGGGGTTCCTGGTGTCCTCCAACGGAGCGAGTCTTTTCTCCCCTATGAGAATGAAACAAAAGGTATACTTAAAATGTAAAATATGAAAATGTCGCGCTCACAAATATTAAACGTGCAAAACTAAGTATAAATAAGTGCAGATTTAAACAAAATTCATATGAAATAAAGTCCAAAAAAATATTATTTTAAATAATCCGATCCATAATGGAAAACTTTCCAGATGCAGTAAACCACAGACGCACCAAAAAAGATAAGAAATTGAACTAATAGTGAAAGTACCGTTTAAAAGGAATTTATTCCACATACAAAAATGGGTACTCACAAAATAGCTGTTAAAAACAGGCATGTTAGGGATTATAGATGTATCCAGATGCCACTCACATGCGTCAAATGCATTTCCGGCAGGACTGGCGTCATTTCCTGCTCCGTGGAACGCACTTCCTGGTTCCTGGAATGCATGCCTATGAGCAGCATCCAGATACATCTATAATCCCTTACATGCCTGTTTTTAACAGCTATTTTGTGAGTACCCATTTTTGTATGTCGAATAAATTCCTTTTAAACGGTACTTTCACTATTAGTTCCATTTTTTGTCTTTTTTGGTGCCTGGCGATTCTGCTGAGAATATCTAATAAGGATCCTTTGATTTGAAGTGCACATCACTACCCCTGAACTTCTCTGGATACCATCATTTAAGCCTGAAGTGACCCCCAGACTGCAAAGCTGGGGGTCATCGTCATTTGGTGAGTGGGGACACATATGGGGGTGTTGATTTGCACCTGAAAAGTTCTTGAGCGTCTGTGGTTTACTGCACCTGGAAAGTTTTTTCCATTATGGATTGGATTATTTAAAATAATATTTTTTTGGACTTTATTTCATATGAATTTTGTTTACATCTGCACTTATTTATACTTAGTTGTGCACGTTTAATATTTGTGAGCGCCACATTTTCATATTTTACATTTTCTAGTGAGTAGCACTTCGTGTGTGGCAGCTGCTTTAGTTTTCTTTTTTCACACTTTTTTTCACCATTCAGCGTGAGTTTATATTTTAGGATATACAGTTTATTAAAAGACATACTTAGCACACAGATATTTATGGACAGAAATATGAATGTGAAACATTGCTTGGAAGTGGTGTACAATTGTCTGATTGGGCAGAGTTCCAAGTTGAAGACATGATTAATTCCCTTAACCAATCTGGAATACTTACCTTTTTTGGACAAGTTTCACACATGGAGACACCCCAAGTATCCACTATAGCACCTGTGTGGGTCACCCTAAAAAATGTGCTCTGGTGTCCCACACTAGTGCTCCAGAGTGCAGATGTGTAAACAGCTGCTGAGTGTCCTCTCCTTACATTCCACTGAATCAAGTTTGCAATTCATTCTAGTTTCAAAGACATCTAGACAACAATGTCCTAAACTTCTTTTTATACAAATTATCATGACCAAATGTAGTTAACCCTGTATCTGGTTAAAACATTGTATTTAATTGGCAAACGAACTATGTTTCCTACGACCGATTACTGTGCCCATGAACACAAAAGTAGCCATTTTAAACTGTACAACATGGAGCAGCATGCAAGTAATATTAAGAATAGGAACACACGACAAGTACTTACATTTTAGAAGCACTTTCTTGATCCTTCTATACTGATCCTGCTCCCTTAATTTGAGGTCCGACCAGCGTTTCCTCAATTGCTTCTTGGATTGTCATACCCCAAACTTCCGGTGCAGACTCTTCACAACTTAATCATGATCATGGCCTTTCTCAAATTTGGGTTTAGGAACGGTCCATACTTCCCATCATAGTCGACCCTCTTCAATATGTCGACCATCTCTTCAAAGGACATATTTGAGGCCTTAAATCTCCTCCTCCTGGATCGGGACGTTTCTTGCTCCGGGCTTTCCTCCTCGTTACTGCTATTAAGCACCTGCTGTGCCTCTCCCACTGCGACAAAAGAGACGGGGGGATTATTCGATAAAGAATGTAAGGGGCAGGCGATGTGGGCGTAGTTTCATGCATGCGCAGTGTATATATAATAAAATAACACGCGTGCACCTTACGTACAATCTGTGAGCGGAGGAAGGTGTAGCGGAAGCACCGATCGTTATAACGAAGGTACAATTTTAAGTTGTTGCATCAGTGGCCTTTACTGCTTATAGATTGAGACCTATATTGGGTCAAGATTAGGAGAGTTTAGCCTGACATTAGGGTTTGTCTTGTGCTGTGTCTTGCAGAGAAAATGGATCTATTCAATGACAAGGACTTTATGCTCATATTCATTGATATGTACAGGGAGCTGTCCTGTCTGTGACAGGTAAACCACCCCTTTTATAACAATAAACCAAAGAGGAAGGCAGCGCTGGATCAATTAGTGGAATTTGTGAAGCCGGTGATCACCACGGCAGACATCCCCTATTTGAAGGCCCTAATTGGTGGCATGAGGAGCACTTATAATAGGGAGCTCAAGAAGGTACAGGATTCCCTGAGATCAGGTTCTGCAGCAGATGACATTTATGTACCCAGGCTGTGGTACTATGACAGACTGCATTTTCTGGCAGGCCAGACTGAACCCAGGCCAGCACTCTCCAGTCTTTCTTCCACACTCCCCCCCCCCCCCCCAGCTGAGGCTTCTGACGTCCAACCTGGGCCTTCCAGGCAGCAACATGTGGAGAAGCTCAGCTGGAGCCAGGTATAGCATTCTTCAAAATATTTCTGGTTGTCAAATTACTGATGTTAAATATATGCTAATTTTGATCACTAATTTCTGATTTCACAAAGTCGTTTACATATCAATAGACAGTAGTGGCCACAAATGATTGGGACAAGAATGAAAAATGCTGGGGTCAGAATGTAGTTGTTTCTATTTATTAACATTCAATTTGCAACAGTCATGAGATGAAAATTGTGTGTGATTGATGATTGACCAAAAACTAAAATTAGGTCCCTTTTTCATACATAGGAAAGCCTCAGCCAGGCCATGGAACGTGGCAGCAAGGAGGTGGCTGGACCCAGTAGCCTGCCAGAATCGCAGGTCCCTCACCTCCGCCTTCCACCAAAAAGTGTCAGGAAGAGGATTAATGTGAAGGAGGCAGCAATTGGCCAATTTATGAAGGCTACTGCAGCGCTCAGAACCCCCCACAGTGTTCAAGAGGACTTTGCGTACATTACAGCCTGCAAAATGCGGAAATGGAGGAGGGCCAACCAGTGGCGTCCCCAGCTTTCATATTTAGGGGGGCACATGGACAAAAGTAGGGGGGCCAACTATAAAACGCAATTCTATACCCATACCCATACCCAGGGTGTGCTACTTGCAGAGTACTGATTTCAGGGTGTGCTAGGTGCAGAGTACAGGGTCCAGGGTGTGCTACATGCAGAGTACTGAGTTCAGGGTGTGCTATATGCAGAGTACTGAGTTCAGGGTGTGCTATATGCAGAGTACTGTGTTCAGGGTGTGCTACCTGCAGAGTATTGAGTTCAGGGTGTGCTACGTGCAGAGTACAGAATTCAGGGTGTGCTATGTGCAGAGTACAGGGTCCATGGTGTGCTACGTGCAGAATACAGGGTCCAGGGTGTGCTACTGGATGTGCTACGTACATAGTCCAGATTTCAGGAGTGCCACATTTCAGCTGAGAAAAAACTTGGAGTAAAAGTATTCAGTGCAAACACTGTCTGCAGCCATGAAAGATATAGCCACAGCACCTGTGATCAGCATGATAATGCTGATCACAGGTGCTGTGGCTGTATCTTTCATGGCTGCAGACAGTGTTTGCACTGTATACTTTTACTACTCTTGTGAAAAGTAGTAACAGCAGTATATTGTAGCAACACCTGCAGTCTGAGTCTCACTCTAGTACTATACTAGCCTGCTGGCTGAAAGAAAAAAAATATATTTAAGGACTGTAAAGATTGTATGAGGCTGCAGAACAGTTGGAAGTAAGCTGGGAATGAAAGGGTGTCATGCACACAGTCAGTGTGTGGACTCCTAGTTTGGAATGCCCAAATCTGAGACTGGAAGCTGCAGGATGTGTTCAGTGCAGATTTATGGGAGTGGAGAGCAGAAAGTAACAGCAGATAGTGAACTGGAAAGGGGAGGGGGATGAGGATCGGTGTGTGAGTGTCTGATCACTGCATACTGCATACTGCATAGTCTTATCAGGAGGATGTGGAGCCATGTAGTACACAGAGGGAAGGAAAGTAAAGCTGGGGGTGAAAGATGCCGATGTATCAGGAGAAAGTGAAAGTAACTTTTCTCCTCTCTTACCTCGATCATTGCAGGGAAGTCACTCCAGGGAAGTCAAGTGTGAAGCTAAGGAGCTCATGTTTCCCGTGGTACACACACAGGAGAGGGGAGGGGGAGAAGGAGCAGATCGTCTGTGTATCATTCAGTGTGAGAGAGGAAGGAGGGGAGAGAGAGACATCAATGTCATTGCCGGTGTCTTGTCGAATACAGTCCCCTATCCAGAAGTGTCCGCCCTGTACTGCGCAGGCGCAGTACGGAGGACAAACGAGACGCCGAAAGTCTCCGAAGTTCAACAGCTGATCGTCAGCTGTACACGGCGCCTGCGCATTTATTCTTACCCTATGTCCAGGATCATTCCCTACTATCCAAGTGGACATAGAGTAAGAATAAATAGTTGCCGAGCGCAGCGAGGCCGTGCCCGAAGCGTGGCGAGCGAAGCGTGGCGAGCGAAGCGTGGCGAGCGAAGCGTGGCGAGCGAAGCGAGCCTGCGAGGGGCCCTCTTACACTGCCATCGCTAACAAGTGCCCGAGCTGATCAACTTCGGACATTTTCGGCATCTCCTGCTGCTCCGTACTGCGCAGGCGCTGCGCCTGCGCAGTACGGGGCGGACACTATTTGATAGGAGGACACTATATGTCAGAACACCGGCTCTGATGTCACTGGTTGCTAGACGCGAGGCGGTTATAGCAACCAGTGGCTGGGAGTAGACTCAGGAGGTGGAGGTTGAGCCGGAGCCAGCAACACAGCGGCTCAGTCCATACCTGTCCCCTGCATTCCCAGTGTCTGTTTTTTTAGTTGGGGGGCACATGGGGGGGCACAGTATAATGTTGGGGGGGCCTGGCCCCCCTAGTGACGCCACTGGGACCAACGCCTCTTATGTAAAGAAGTGATGTTACAAGCCCTAAATAAGGGGTTGAGAGGCCAACTCAAAAGTCAAAGCCACATTTGTGAGTTGAACCATGGTCCTCCTCCTCCTCCACCTCCTGCCATACCTCCAACACCACAGCCACATCCTGGAAGGAAGCGTCTAAGTAAGACCAGAGAGTGATGACCTGGGTTCAGTCTGGTCTGGCAAAAGATGCAGGCTGTGGTATGACCACAGCCTGGGGCCAGATATGTCATCTGCTGCTGTTCCTGATCTCTTGTAGTCCTGGACCGGATTGTGCTCACTATTATAAGGACTCCTCAGGCCACCAATTTTGACTGTAAAATTATTGATGTCTGCCATGGGGTACAAAGGCTTGGCAAATTTCACCAGTTTCTCCAGCGTTGCCTTCCTCTTTATTTTGTTATGATATTTTGTTTTCAGAAATACTTGCCTATGTGTTTTATTTCAAAAAGGACAGTTTGTGAGTAGGCAGGTACATTTAAATAATACAATGTCAAATTAACAAGGGACACCAACCAACCTCCTTGAGATTTACAAATACAAGATAATAATGGTGTTGTGGAAAGTGACATACAAAAAAATAAAAAATGCAGATCACTATAAAATAATAAAAAAAAACAACAGGAGATCTTGATTAAAACAATGACCATAAAAATTAATTCTAAACATTATTAGGGAGATCTGGCTTGAAAAACTAAAAAGATTTTTCAGGAGATCACGAGAAATAATAAAGAAATCAGTTTGTGAGAACTCTGTGTGAATATGAGCAGCAAAACAACTTAATTCTTCTAGCATTAAAAAGAAGAAGAGAATGCGCTGCATTGAAAGATTTAAAAATTTGCAGTGTGACGAATGTGCCATCTCCATTACAAACAGTCGTTTTACCAGACTGAGCGGCTCCATCTCATACTTGATTCTGACCATGCGTGGTTTTTTGCACGTCGGAATTGCATACACACGAACTGAATTTCCGATAGAAACTTTTTCCGTCTGAAAAATTGAGAACATGCTCTCAATCTTTTGCTGGCGGAAATTCAGCCAGCAAAAGTCCGATGGAGCATACACACGGTCGCATTTTCCAACCAAAAGCTCTCATCGGTCTTTTGTGGCCGAATTTCCGATCGTGTGTACGCGGCATTAGACCCAAACGTACAATAAAATCGACACAGAAACTCAGAGAAAACTATGAAACTATTAGAGATGAGTTCTCCAGCAATCTGTCAGACTTATGGGACAGAACTTCACACTGCATGTCAGTTTTGTCACACTTTAATGATCAAGGGATCTCTTAGTGCAAAATGCTCAGTATAAGGCAGAACCTGCTCAACTGCAGGAGACCAAATCTCACAGATCCACACCAACCAAGCACACTGCACATTCATATCCTCTCGCTTCAGAAGCTCAACATTAAGCGACAAGGTAATAGAGGCCCGCGCTGATGCAGAATGAAAAAAAGTGCAAAGCTCCTTTACCAGAAAGAGAGTAGAAGTAGAAACACAAAAGGCAGCTTGCCATGCAAAGTTGGTAAATTGCCAAGCAGAGATGTAAGCTCAGAGCAAAGCTCGCCAAGCAGAGCTGGAAGCTCAGATCAAAGCTCGCCAAGCAGAGCTGGAAGCTCAGAGCAAAGCTCGCCAAGCAGAGCTGGAAGCTCAGAGCAAAGCTCGCCAAGCAGAGCTGGATGCTCAAAGCAAGACTTTTGAAGCAGAGATGGCATCTCAACAAGCAGAGGCAGATTCCCAAATAAAGATTCTGCAAATGGAAAGGGAGGAAGCAGCTGCCCTAGCAAGGCTGAGAGTCCTTGAACAAGAAAAAAGAAAGTGCTAACTCAGACTGATCCATCCCAGCGTAACTGCAAGACCCAGTTGAACGCACCAGTGAATATGTACTAAAGCATAATGTTTGCAATGATACAGAGTTATCTCCTGTACGTCTTACTAACAACACTTGAAACACGAGAATTGTGTTGGGACTTTATATGAGACCATGACCATCCAGTACATAGGTCTCCATTCCTAATTATATGAGAAAAAAAAGGGGGAAAAATAAAGGGGAGGAGGGGCAATTGGGACTTTATATGAAACACACACTAGGGCAGGCTGAGTCATCAAGTGTAGAAAAATTATTGGATTTATTGATATCTCATGAAGGCAAAGCGCAATAAATGACATTCACATAAAATCAATGGATGTGGTACAGAGTCAATAAAATATGATAATAAAACATGTAATAATAACATGGTAATATGTTAGACACTCTAGCACAAGGCAAATGGCAATATCGTCAACATTACACCCAACATGAGTATACATAATCAATATAGTATTAACATCAAGTTGATGACTACAACATTAAAATGCCCATGGTAGATGCATCATTGCTGTGACATGTCATCTGTTGTAAATGCTCAATTGTAAATGCTCGACGCGTTTCGTGGAAGTTTGTCCACTCATCAGGAGCAGCTAACTGGAAGTATCTGGAGTATAATATAAAGTAGTAATTAATGGTAATTATCTACAACAGGAAGAGGGGGAGCAAAAATGCTGGTCCTAACACTCTTACCTGTGGGTGTATGGTATAATGAAGGTAGAACGTATATGATGATGTTAATGGTGGTAGGAGGTCATCAGGGGTGAATATAGCATCCCCACGGGAGCTGAGGAGGTAACCAAGCGGCGGAAAGGCAGGGCAATACAGGACACACATGGAGGAATAATTTGCAAGAAGATCCCCCTAGGTTTCCAAATTAGTGGTGTAGAATGGAACATAGACCCAAAGGTAACTGTAATATAATATAGTAAAATTAAGTGTATAGTAGTAAACAGAAACGGGTAGGGTATCAGATAAACATAAGGAGGATATGGTGTATGATGTGGGTGAAGTAACGGTGTTAGGTGGGCCTAAGGAGACCAGACAAATGATGGCAGGGGAGCAGTGTGACAAGAGAAGAAAAGGAAGAAGGGAGGGTGCCCGCCAAGAACACAAAGTAAACAGGGTTGATAAAGGAGTGCCTGATAGTGAAAGTGAAGGAAAATAAAATGGGGATATAGATAGCATGGTGCATGAAGGAAGAGGTCCATGGTTACCTGAGATGGCAAATTGCCCGCCGGCCAGCCAGTGAGGAACCGCCAACGTCACGCTGGGTCGTGCTGTGAGGGAGGAGGGGGAAAAGCCTCATACAGGCAGCTAGCACCTATATAGGTAACCTCCGCCTCCGTCAATTTGCACGCCAGGTGGAACCAGCGCACATGGCGTCAAGTGACATCAGACGTGCCGGCGTGCGGGGCGTGGCGTCGACGCACAGTGGAGACAAGCCCCCAGTCCCGTGACCAACGGATCAAGGGGATCGGGGCATAGTAACGGTGCGCGTCGCAGCTCCCGGGGATGGATAAAATCCACCCCCCGGGTACAAGCCTAACAAATTATACTAGGATAAAACGTGGATATTCCAAAATAGCAAGTAACATATAATGGCACTAGATGCAGGACAGCAGCAATAATATAGTAGGAAAAAATATCTAGTGTGTGTTTCCATCCCTAAATCATTTGAAACAGGAGAATTGTGTTGGGACTTTATGTGAGACCATGACCATCCAGTACACAGGTCTCCATCCCTAATTATATGAGGAAAAAAGGGGGAAAAATAAAGGGGAGGAGGGGCAATTGGGACTTTATATGAAACACACACTAGGGCAGGCTGAGTCATCAAGTGTAGAAAAATTATTGGATTTATTGATACCTAATGAAGGCAAAGCGCAATAAATGACATTCACATAAAATCAATTGATGTGGTACAGAGTCAATAAAATATGATAATAAAACATATAATAATAACATGGTAATATGTTAGACACTGTAGCACAAGGTAAATGGCAATACCGTCAACATTACACCCAACATTATTCTAACAGAAAAATTTGCGCTAGGTGTACAAAAAATGTGAATAAAATTATGAATAAAAAACCTGTGAAAAAGGTGTCCTGCAGCTGAACACTATAACCCTGATAGGGGGCACCACTAAGTATATATACAAAAAAGTGCAGCGCTGGATATAGACAAACACTAGAAAAATATAATATTGAAAAACACTGTGCTGGATATAGACAAACACTGAAAATATAAAATTAAAAAACTGTGCACAATGATTCACTAGTGATACCCAAATCAAATTAGTATATATTGTCCATAAGTGTTCCCATATAATAATAACAAACTGAGGTGTGGAATAAAGTGCGTGGCTATCACCACCGCAAACCTTTACCTCACTGAAATAAAACGTGCTTAATCCTCATATAGTGTCCATAAATATATATGTGAGAATCCCTGTTGGGTAATTCTATGACTTCCACCGCAGATAGACCCGTCACCATAGAGAGATTTAAGGCTTACCAGACAGCCCTTAAAGAAAGGCATGAAATAACCTCCACTCTGGATGTTGTCCCTTTTGTGGATGGGTCTTGTCCGGAAGCGTTGGGTGGATATTTGCAGACTGTCATCAGTGGAGGGGGTTCACTCTCAGCAATGATAAGTATCCTCATTCAAAGTCCCAGGGCAGTATTTTCTTTTTGTCTTCTAATATGAAAAGCCTGCCTTTCTAACTAAACTTATCTCTCCCATTGTGCACTGCAGCAGTCAGTGCCTCAGATGTTTCTTCTGCATGCCACTGGCTGGACTCAAGAAGATGCCAACTCCTCCCTGCATCTTCTTGAGTTCAGCCAGTGGCATGCAGAAGAAACATCTGAGGCACTGACTGCTGCAGTGCACAATGGGAGAGATAATCTCCAAATGCCTGAGCTTCTTCAAGTATACAACACAAGTGCATCTATGCAGCAAACCGCATCACCTCTTACTGACAACAAGGTGACTTCCAGTGACAAGCCGCAGCTCAAGCCACAGCCAGCACAAGCCTTAGGGACTACACCACAGTTAAACGCTCCTGCAACATTCATTTCATCCTGGTAAACCTCACCCTACTTCACCAGAGAACTTTCACACCCGAGGGGTTCCACAAGTTACTTTGGCACTGAAGAGTTAGAGATACCAGACTTGAATGACTTTGCCAGGTATATGGTACGCCATGAGCTCATTAACACTACCCTCTCAAGATTTGACGATTGTCCGGAGAGCTACAAGGCCTGGAGATTCAACCTTCAAAGCTGCCATTGCTGATCTGAACCTTACTACCAAGGAGGAACTTGATTTGTTCATAAAGTGGCTAGGGCCAGAATCTGCAGATCGTGTTAAAAGACTGAGAGCCGTGCACATTGACCACCCAGATGCAGGTCTTTTTGCTGCATGGGCAAGACTTGAGCAAGCCTATGGTAGCTCTGAAGCCATAGAAACCGCTCTATTCAAGAGACTACAAAACTTCCCAAAAATAAGGAACAAAGACTATCGCAAGCTCCAAGATCTGAGTGACCTTCTCATGGAGCTGGAGTTGGCAAAGACAGACCCATGTCTACCTGGACACTGCTCATGGTGTCAATCCAGTGGTGTCTAAACTGCCATACAGCCTGCAAGAGAAATGGGCACAACAGGGCTCAAGGCACAAAAGAAACTATAACGTATTCTCCATTCGCCTATTTTTGCAGGGCTTAGGGCAAAGACGTTACAAGAGCGCAGGGAGATTCTTCAGAAACTTGGAATATGCTACAGGTGCTGTGCTTGTTGTGGGCATTTTGCTAAAGACTGTAAAGTTGTCATCAAGTGCACAGAATGCAGTGGCGACAGACATGTTACAGCTATGCATCCGGGCCCACCCTCAGACAATTCACAGCAGCCGCCTACCTTCAGCCCTTTCTTAAGTCATGGCTGGGAGCAACAAGGTCATGCTCCAGCTACAGCTAACGTTTCTTCTTCATGCACAGAAGTCTGTGGGGAAGACTTAGGTCACAAGTGCTGTGCTAAGATATGCTTAGTCAAGATATACCCAAAGGGTCAACCTGAAGAAGCTGTTAGGATGTATGACATAATAGATGAACAGAGCAACAGATCTCTGGTTAAGCCTAAATTCTTTGAGATCTTTGGGATAGAGGGAAATGCATCACCGTATACTCTCAGAACCTGTTCTGGTCGTGAAGAGACCTTTGGAAGAAGGGCCGAAGGGTTCATGGTCTCTCATATCAATAAGAGAGGGCATACCCCTACCAACGTTAGTCGGGTGTGACCAGATACCAGACAAAAGGGAAGAAATTCCTACTCCAGAGGCTGCATATCACCATCCTCACTTGAGGCACCTTGTGAATGAAATTCCTGCAATGGACATGAATGCTGAAATCTTGATCTTGCTAGGAAGAGACATTCTCAGAGTACACAAAGTATGCAAGCAGTGCAATGGACCTCATGATGCCCTTTACGCACAAAAACTCGATCTAGGCTGGGTAATCATGGGCAACGTATGCTTGGATAGAATGCGTACATCATCCGATATTCACTCCTTCAAAACTTACATGTTAGGAAACGGATGTGCATCCCACTTCAAACAGTGCCCTTGCCACTACGAAGTAAAAGAGAAGCCTCTTGACATCATCAAAGTACCTGATGTCACTCCTAACCTTTGTGATGACAACCTAGGTACCACAGTGTTCTGTACTACAAGCGATGACAACAAAATAGCCTTGTCAGTCGCAGACAGAGCGTTCATCTAAATAATGGACAAAGAATTCTTCCAGGATGAGTCTAACAGCTGGGTTGCACCATTACCTCTTCGTTCTGCAAGGGTTAAACTCCCAACCAATCGGGAACAGGCTCTATCCAGATTCAACTCACTTCAACGAACACTACCAATAGGCCAGCTTTCAAAGTTGGAGTACTGGAAACCATCTCTACATGCCTTAGATGGAATCCGTATACCACGCTGCTACACTTCTGCCTCCCTTGCCACAAGTCAGAGGAAAGAGCTTCACATCTTCTCAGATGCATCTACTGAGGCCATAGCAGCTATTCTAATCAAGCCCACTTAGGGTTTCTGTTTGGGAAAGCTAAGTTAGCACGTAAGCCTGAACACACGATTCCCAGGCTTGAACTTTGTGGGACTGTGCTAGCTGTAGAAATAGCAGATTTCATACTGTGTGAGCTAGAGATTCAGATAGATGATGTCAGATTCTACACAGACAGCAAAGTTGTTCTGGGCTACATATACAACCAGACTAAATGTTTCTATGTCTATGTCAGCAACCATGTAGGGAGAATCAGGAAATCATCTAAACCTGAACAATGGCACTATGTTCCATCTGAAATTAACCCTGCAGATCGTGCCACCAGGCCAGTGTCTGCAAGTGTTTTTGCAAATTCTTCTTGGTTAATAGGTCCTGAATTCCTGCTGGATTATCCAGAAGAAACCACAGCTGAAGTCTTTAGTCTTATAGAACCTGAAAAGGATTCAAAGATTTGTCCTGAAGTCAAAACCCTTGTCACCAAAACTGAAGAAAGACTCGTCTTGGGCTGTCAACGCTTTGAACGTTTCTCCAGGTGGAGAAGGCTTGTACGCACCACCACAAGGTTAGTTCATATTGCAGATTGCTTCCACACAAAGCCCACAGATGCTCACTGTTGGGGTTGGCACGTGTGCCAAAAGCTTCTTTCTGCAAAAGACATTGCTGAAGTTGAATTGATCATAATACGCAGTGTACAACAGAGTGTCTTTGGCTCAGAAATTAAAAGTATCCGTGACAAGAGGGACATTGCAAAAAACAGTCCAATTGCCAACCTGAATCCATTCATTGACAACGATGGCATGTTAAGGGTTGGTGGACGTTTAAACAAGGCTGATTTGAGTGAGCAAGAACAGAATCCTCTCATTATACCTGCTCGCCATCACATCACCACTTTGCTCATACGACACTACCATGAAGTTGTTAAGCACCAAGGTAGACACTTCACAGAGGGTGCCATAAGATCTGCAGGCCATTGGATTATAGGAGCAAAAAGACAGATCACAGCTACATTGCACAGCTGTGTTCAGTGCCGCAAACTTAGAGGGAAACACCAGCAACAGCAAATGTCAGATTTGCCAGCTGACAGGTTAAGTACTGACCCCTTTCACTCATGTTGGTCTGGATGTCTTTGGGCCATGGATGGTAACAGCCTGTAGAACTTGAGGTGGCCAAGCAAATAGCAAATGATGGGCAGTGCTGCTCACTTGCATGAGTGTGCGTGCAGTACACATTGAAGTAATAGAATCTATGGATGCCTCAAGTTTCATCAATGCTCTAAGACGATTCCTAGCCATCAGAGGACCAGTCAAGACACTAAGATCTGACTGTGGAACTAATTTCGTTGGAGTCTGTCGAGAGTTACAGCTCAACTCTAGGCCAATCCAAGACTTTTTAGCTGAAAAAGGCTGTACATGTATTTGTAATCCTCCTCATTCTTCCCACATTGGTGGCTCATGGGAGAGAATGATAGGCATCACACATAAAATATTGGACTCTATGCTTATGGATTTTAACTCCACAAGACTTACCCATGAGATTCTAACCAACTTCCTAGCAGAGGCATCTGCCATAATCAATTCAAGACCACTTGTTCCAGTGTCCAAAGATCCAGAGACCCCAACTATCCTTGGGGGGGGGGGGAGACCCCAGCTACTCTTCTTACCCAGAAGCTTGGGTCTGTTCCTGTTCCACCTGGAAACTTTAAAGCAGGAAATCTGTGTTATGACCAGTGGAAGCGAGTACAACACCTCGCCAACTGCTTCTGGAATCGTTGGAAGATGGAATATCTTTCTACTCTGCAAGGACGCAGGACATGGCAATGGCTGAACCCTAACATACAAGATGGAGATCTTGTTCTGCTTAAAGAATCGAATGGCCCATGGGACTTATTGTAAAGAGCGTTCCTAGTGATGATGGTAAGGTACATAAGGTGGAGGTGAAGGTTTCAAGACAAGGGACTGTAAAGACTTTCATCAGACCTATCACGGAACTTATTCTGCTCTTACCCTTTGGAGAATGAACTTGTTTGCCTACGCTGCTTGATCCTACCTGTGACTTCAAGAAGAAAGTGTCTTGAACTTTAGTTGACATAACTTGAAGCCTTGAATTAAGAGTTATTGTTATTGCGTTATATGCATGTTGTTTTTCTGTCTTTTATGTCTTTAAGACGTCTAGCAAATTACACTGTTTGTTATTTGCAGTTGCATAACTATCGTTCTGATGTATAAAGTGACATTTACCATGCCAGACGGGGAGTGTGCCGCCCCAACGGGGCATAGAATTTATAGAGAGTGTTCCTTAACCATTTTCTATTGACTTTTATATTTAGTTCACATGCTGCCATCTAGTGACCTTTTGTGGTAATGCACTTGTTTCTTATGTTCTTTTTCCCTTATGTTATGACACACTTCTTTGTATGTAATGCTCCACCCTTCTTCCTGTTATTGTACTTGCTGTGTCATTGATGCAGCTAACAAGCCACATGTAGCAGGGCACATGTATTCTGCATTGTAAGCTACAGACAATATTATCTTTTGACTGCATAAATACCACAACCTATTCATTTGTTTGTATCCTGTCATCTGCTGTAACCTGATGTTCAGAATAAAAGCATCTTGTGGATGGAATCGGTATTTGGTGAGTTCAAACTATCTGATGAGGATTGTCCTCAGTGATTATATCTTATACAGGCCAGGCATAGAGGTCTCACAAGGGATAAATCGCTTCACAACAATCTGAGTCAGAATATTACTTGTGGTCAATACACATTAATCAATCTATTGAGTAGGTATATAAAAAAAGTATTGCCACTGAGGATTCACATCGAGTTCACATAACAAAAGGATAAAAATAGAACCAAAAAATAAATAAAAATTATTAAGAATTATCAATGAATGCATTTAGGCCTACATCAACGTTCAACCCAAAGGGGGCATAACATTTGATCTTGCATATCCAAGACATCTCGAGTCTCGAGATGCTACTCACCAGAGAGCCATCTCTCCATTGCGGGGTGTACCTATCGATCCCCAAAAAGATGGTCTTAGCGGGATTCTTATCATGAAATTCCAAATAGTGTCTCGAGACTGGGTGTTTGAGAAAGCCATTTTTTATGTTTATCACGTGCTCATTGAGTCTAACCAGGAGAGGGCGCCTGGTCCTGCCCACATATTGCAGTCCACAATGGCATTGGAGCAGGTAGACAACCCCCTCACCCCCTTGAGCACGTGATTAATGGCTTAATCTCAAATTCTACTGAAGTGCTCGATGATGCGAATTTGTGAGTTCTCCTATGCACGCATCCACTAAGAGAGCACACCCTGCACCTCCTACACTGGTAGAAACCAGTCAGGTTCTCAAAAAAACCCTTCTTAATAGGAGGGTCAAGCACATTTGGTGCTACTCTACCCCTAAGGGAAGAGGCTCCCTTATAAATAACCTGTGGCTTACAAGGAAGAACAGTATTCAGAATCTGGTCGTTGGTAAGGATATGCCTGTGTTTTTTAATAAGTTTCTCAACATTTCTATGCTGCACGGAATAGGTCATAATGAAGGGGACAGAAGGTGTGCTATCCCCTCTAGATGATCTTTCCCTGAGTAAATCACTCCTATCTATTAATGACACCTCCTCTAAGGTGTTTTTTAGGGAGATGTCTGAATAACTCTTCTCTATGAACTGTCTAGTCAGAATCCCTGCCTGCATCAGAAATTCTCTATTGTCAGAGCAATTTCACTTTAAGTGTATGTACTGGCTCTGTGGAACTGATCTAAGCCATGCTTCATGGTGGCAACTGTCGACAGGAATGTAAGAATTCCGATCAGTGCTCTTAAAAAAATGTTGCCGTTGTAAACTGGTCACCCTTCACACCAATTTTTAGATCCAGAAAATTAATATCTGTCTGGCTGGCCTCATGATTGAGAAAAATACCTCTGGTGTTGTTGTTTAAATCTTCCATGAAGAGGTCCAACTCAACTCTGCTGCCATCCCATAGGAGGAGGATGTCGTCTATATACCTGGCCCACAGCACCACTTGGGGCTTCTGGTGAGCATAGACGACATCCTCCTCCCACAAGGCCATAAAAAGATTTGCCAGACTCGGGGCGTATTTGGCCCCCATGGCAACCCTTCTGTCCTGTCTATAGAACTGGCCACCAAACCAAAAATAACTATGGGATGCCGCAAATTGAAGCAGTTCCATAATGAAAGAGATTTGTTCATCGAATAAATCTGAATCGCGCCTCAGAAAATATTCAATGGCAAACAATCCCAGATCGTGCAGCATGACCGTATAAAGGGACGTGACATTCACTGTCACCAACCACAGCCCTGTTCTGGGGGTATGCTCTGCCAACAAATTAATCACGTGACATGAGTCCTTAATGTGTGAGGGCATTTTAGTTATCAGCGGCTGTAAATAAAAATCAATATACCTGCCCACCCGGGACGTAATGGAATGAATACCACTCACTATAGGATGTCCCGGGGGGCGGGCAGGTAGGGTGTTTGTGTATCTTCGGTAAATAATAAATTACCGGTGTACCTGGTGCTTTAGGCACCAGGTACAACTTTTCTTTCTTATTTAAGATACCCTGTTCAAAACCTCTCTGAATCAACACCTCTAATTCTTTTTGATACTTAACCTTAGGGTCCGAAGAGAGTGGGGTATAAATATCGTGGTCACCCAAGATTCTATGCATCTCCGTCAGATAATCTTTTCTATCAAGAATTATGATACCACCCCCTTTATCCACTGGTCTGATAACCTACTCCCTGTTGTCACACAGAGAGTCTAGGCCTGCCACCATTTCTGTGTTGGATCTAACCCTCTTGATAGGCATTTGATCCAAATCTCTAAGTACTACATCTCTGAAAACTTTTAGAGATGGAGCTAGAGCCCCCGGAGGATTAAATAAGGAAGCATTGGAAAGCCCTGAATGGTGGAATTCAGTAAGTGTGGCTCTATCAGCCTGGATGGGATTAGAAACCATATGTCATTTAATACTCAACCTGCGTATAAATGTAGTGCATATCAATGTAGGTCTGAAATGTATTCAGCCTACGTGGAGGTGCAAACTTCAGACCTTTTTCCAACACAAGTTTTTCGGAGTTGGTCAAAACTACCATACTCAGGTTAAATATCCCAGCCCCCGTTATGGTCTTTTTCTTTTTAGCTCATAGCCGCCTCCCTCCTCTAGATCCTCTCTTTGGTCTCCTGACTGTTTGATGCCCTGGTTGGGTTTGTGAAAACCCCAATGTTGATAATCCTGGTTAGAAGAACCAGGACCAACAAAACCACCGGAATTCCCAGGAATGGAATATTGGGGTAAGTTTACCAAACTATCACCCCCTCTCGGATCATGTTCACCCAAGGGACCCTCTATGTCCCGTAGGGGAAAGAAATTATTATATGTACTGACATTGTAGTCAAAATCATTCCTTCTTTCAAGAGGACCTGGATGGTCAAAATGGTGCGGTTCCGATCGTAATCTATCAGGCTGATTGGGCCTGGGCCCATAGTTAAGACCATACCTTAGTACGAATTTATCACGTGGTCGGGGCCACGGGGAGGTGGAAGGCCCCCACCAATACCGTTACCATAATGCCCCTGAGCTCTGATATAGGAAGGGCGACCCTGATTAGACCCAGTATTTACATAAACATTACCACAAACATGTCTGCCACCGGAGGTATTACCGATCCACGGGGCAATGGTGGTGGCAATGGTATGTGAACATTAAATAGTGGAAAAAGCAAAAAGAAAAAGCTGCAGCTCAAACGTGGGAGATACACATAAACAAGTAGTAAATTATAAAAGGAAGCTGCGCTAAAAAAATATATTAAAGTGACTAGGTGATCGTGGTACAAGAAAAAACAGTCTGTGTACCAGTAAAACAATGAATGAAAACAGTTCTCAAGTGATTGATAAAAGAAAAAGTCCAATGATTGCATGCAAGTGAAACGAACTTCTTGACACAAAACACCACCAGCTGATGTGAACCTCCACCACATAAATTGCACGCTTACCGGAAGGCAAGCTTAAGCAAGCCTGTAATGTTGATCAATATCAGGGCATATATCCAGTAGCAGCTCAATGAAGTGGGGCCGAAGGTAAACTGGGTGACCTCAAATCAGCGGGCGTACAGGGCAAGGCATCAATCATGTACCCAAAGAGTGGAGAAAAAACTCACCATAGTGTAAATCAGACTACTAGAAGTTTATTAAAATAAAAGGTTGCACTTACAAAGAAGCGTAGATAAAACATCCATAAAAGGTTTGCCAGCCGGCTTGCAGGCACCCGTCCGCCCACAAGAACCACCGCAATGACATCAGCACGTCAACCTTCCAACGTACGTTTCATCATAAAAAGACGTCGTCTTCGGAAACGGGCGACGCACTGACTCATCGCATTAAGTATTGATACAGAGAACCACGCCTCGTTTTAAATCCTAAGTGGAGGAACCTGATCACCTCAGCATGAGGTTAAAAACGAACTACTCATCCATAATAACATTTAAAAATATTTTTAAAAATATTGATAGAACTAGTAAATATGAACTAGAGAGGAACAGGAACATCATACAAATATAAATATGGAACAGATCACCATATATAAAAAAGCCAAAACCGTGTCAACTAGTGGCACAGAAATGACCAGAACCATTTTTAATTAAACTGCATACATAGGATCTCCACCGTGTCCCCAGTGGTAGAGATGATTATGACACTCAAGAATACACATTTTAATAGGCCACCACGGGTTGAAAATTGATAGGGCATCCAAAGATGACACAAAACCCGACCAGGGCATCAAACGGTCGAGAGACCAAAGAGTATATCTAGAGGAGGGAGGCGGCTAAGAGCTAAAAAGAAAAAGACCATAACGGGGGCTGGAATATTTAACCTGAGTACGGTAGTTTTGACCAACTCCGAAAAACTTGTGTTGGAAAAAAGTCTGAAGTTTGCAACTCCACATAGGCTGAATTAATTTCAGACCTATATTGATGTGCACAAGTTTATATACAGGTTGAGTATTAAATGACATATGGTTTCTAATCCCATCAAGGCTGATAGAGCCACACTTACTGAATTCCGCCATTCAGGGCTTTCCAATGCTTCCCCATTTAATCCCCCAGGGGCTCTAGCGCCATCTCTAAAAGTTTTCAGAGATGTAGTACTTAGAGATTTGGATCAAATGCCTATAAAGAGGGTTAGATCCAACACAGAAATGGTGGCAGGCCTAGACTCTCTGTGTGATAACAGGGAATTAGTTATCAGACCAGCGGATAAAGGGGGTGGTATCATAATTCTTGATAGAAAAGATTATCTGACGGAGATGCATAGAATCTTGGGTGACCACGATACTTATACCCCACTCTCTTCAGACCCTAAGGTTAAGTATCAAAAAGAATTAGAGGTGTTGATTCAGAGAGATTTTGAACAGGGTATCTTAAATAAGAAAGAAAAGTTGTACCTGGTGCCTAAAGCACCACGGACACCGGTAATTTATTATTTTCCGAAGACATTACGTCCCGGGTGGGCAGGTATATTGATTCTTATTTACAGCCGCTGATAATTAAAATGCCCTCACACATTAAGGACTCACGTCACGTGATTAATTTGTTGGCAGAGCATACCCCCAGAACAGGGCTGTGGTTGGTGACAGCGGATGTCACGTCCCTTTATACAGTCATTCCACACGATCTGGGATTGTTTGCCATTGAATATTTTCTGAAGCGCGATTCAGATTTATTCGACAAACAAATCTCTTTCATTATGGAATTGCTTCAATTTGCGGCATCCCATAGTTATTTTTGGTTTGGTGGCCAGTTCTATAGACAGGACAGAGGGGTTGCCATGGAGCCTGGCAAATCTTTTTATGACCCTGTGGGAGGAGAATGTCGTCTATGCCCACCAGAAGCCCCAAGTGGTGCTGTGGGCCAGGTATATAGACGACACCCTCCTCCTATGGGATGGCAGCCGAGTTGAGTTGGACCTCTTCATGGAAGATTTAAACAATATCAGAGGTATTTTTCTTAATTATGAGGCCAGCCAGACAGATATTAATTTTTTGGATCTAAAAATTGGTGTGAAGGATGACCAACGGCAACATTTTTTAAGAGCACTGATCGGAATTCTTACTGTCATGGACGTACGGCTTTCAGACCTGCAATAGGGCTCAGGTGCACCCCAGTCAACAGGCTTCCAGCAGCGAACACACATGCGCCAATGCACATGCACGTGCACCGATCACGGAGATCGTGCACACGTGCACAGTAACATGGCTTTGGTGCCCAGTGGCCTTTAAAAGTGGCTCCTACCGTTCAGTTCTTGCTGTCTGATCTGCAGCTTTTCCTGTGACCTGTTCCCGAATCTGCACCCGATCTCATACTGACCCGGCTCTCTGACCTCGCTGCTGTCTCTAGTCCTGGACTTTGTCTTTCCTTGACCCTGCTCTGTTTACCTGATCTTCCATTGCCAGAACCAGCCTGAACTCTGACCATCCCTTGCCTGTCGATTCTGCCTGAACTGATCCACTGTGTATGACCTGGCTTGTCTGACCTTGCTCCCGCCTGCTGTGCGCGCCTGCGTGAGCTTGTTGCTTTTTGGGGCATCTGCATCCTGCTGACCTGCATCCAGCTTACCCGCATCCAGCTGACCTGCATCCAGCTGACCTGCATCCAGCTTACCTGCATCCTGCTGACCTGCATCCAGCTTACCTGCATCCTGCTGACCTGCATCCAGCTGACCTTCATCCTCAGCACTCCAGCTGGTTCCAGCTCCTTCCAGTGGTCATCATCTCCAGTTCCAGAGAACTCAGCAGGCATTCTTACCTCACTGTGCTCCTACGGTCACTGTCCCAAACCCCAGTGACCCGGGAACCAGGGCTGTACGAGAGGTCTCCCTCAACACGTCAGGCTCACCTCCGAGGTATGTGTCAGTATCAGACAGCATGCCTGAGCCTGCAAGAGGGACCTCCGCTACCAATGAGATCTGCCAACTTCTCTCAGCCCTCACTCAAGAGGTGAAATCCCTCCAGGATGGCTATGAACGCCTAGAGAGACAAGTGCAATCCCGGACGACCACTACAGACCTTCCTCCCAGAGGGATATCGTCAGAGACTACCTCCGCACCCCCTGTAATGATGTTACCTCCAGAGCCAAGGGTCCCAATTCCAGGAGAAGTTCTCCGGGGATCATAACAAATTCCGGGCCTTCTGCAATGCATGTGAGTTATTCTTCTCCTTAATGCCTTTAACCTTTTCACAGGAAGCCACCAAGGTGGGGTTTGTTGTCTCACTTCTGCTAGGAGAAGCACAAACCTGGGCCCATCATCTGCTGGAAGAACACCATGCTTCACTGGATTCTTTGTCATTCTTTTTCAACACTATGTCACTCCTATACGATGACCCACAATGAACCTCCACTGCAGAGGCTGTTCTTAGCATGCTCCAACAAGGCCACAGAGCGGTCGAGGTCTATATAACAGACTTAGAAAGGTTAAAGGATAAATTGGCTCGGGTTGGCATACCAAACTCTCTGGAATTCTTGATCGCCCTAACTATCCAGATAGACCATCGTCTTCGGGAATGCAGGATGGAGAAAGTGATCCAGCAGACAATGGACTTTCCTAAACCTATGCAGGTCGGACTAATAAGACCCTTATTGTCCGCCGAGGAACGTTTACGTCAGGAACAGCTCAACCTCTGTCTGTACTGCAGGGGAGCTGGCCACTATGTTCATTCATGTCCTGCCAAGTTCTGTAGATATTCGTCCATTTCTTCTGCACTCTCTACCAACTCTACTCACCTGGCTCTCACCATGTCATTTCGGCTTCCAGGAAGGACTGTGTCTGTTACTGCAATAATAGAATCTGGTGTATGCAGTTGTTTTATTGATCTGAACTTTGCTAACCAACAACGCATCCCACTCCAGCACAGGGCACAAGGACTTTCCATCTTCCTGGCGAATGGGTCCCGTATTAAATCTGGCCAGGTGACCCAGGAGACTCCTACACTGCCCTTGGTCACTGTCTCGGACCATAAGGAACTGCTAAAACTTGATGCAATTGCGTCCCCTCTGTTCCCGGTCATCTTGGGTCTACCATGGCTTCAGGCCCACAACCCGCAAATTGACTGGGGCTCCGGTGAAATCAAATTTCAATCCCTCTACTGTCAAGGACACTGTCTGCCCATACCTCCCAAGGTTTCTGGCCCTCTGTTGTGCCTGGAGGCTGACTTAGAGTTACGCTTAGCAGTACCTGAACAGTACCACGAGTTCTTAGATGTTTTTAGTAAATGAGGGGCAGAGACTCTTCCTCCCCACCATTCCTACGATTGCCCAATCAAGTTGCTGCCTGGAGCTGAAATCCCCTTCGGCGGATTTTTCCCCTATCTGAGCGGGAGTTGGAGGTATTAAAGGAGTATGTGGACGAAAATCTGAAGAGGGGATTCATCCGACCATCTACGTCCCCGGCTGGGGCAGAAGTCTTTTTTGTAGAAAAAAAGGACCACTCATTGCGTCCTTGTGTGGACTATTGGGAGCTGAATAAAATCACGGTCAAGAACCGGTACCCTTTACCCCTGGTGCCCAAGCTTTTTCAGAGACTAAGAACTACTGTTGTGTTCACCAAGCTCGACCTTCGGGGGGCCTACAATTTGGTTCGTATTCGTGCAGAGGACGAATGGAAAACGGCCTTCCGTACCAGGTTTAGCCACTTTGAATATCTAGTGATGCCCTTCGGCCTGTGTAATGTCCCTCCCACCTTCCAGCACTTTGTAAATGACATCTTCAGAGACTGTCTAGATATCTTCGTAATAGTCTACTTAGATGATATCCCGATCTTTTTCACATCCCTGGATCAGCACAGGAAACATGTCAAGATGATACTCTGCCAGCTCCGTCAGCATGAGCTATACGCTAAACCAGAGAAATGTGAGTTAGAAAGGCAGAATATCCAGTTCTTGGGCCTAGTAATTTCCATGGAAGGGTTCAAGATGGACCCACAAAAGGTCACAGCTGTCCTGGACTGGCCTGCACCCCCAGACAAGAAGGGGGTGCAGCATTTTGTTGGCTTCGCAAATTTTTACAGAAGGTTTTTCAAAGGATTCTCTGCTATCATTTCCCAGATCACCCAGCTAACACAACAGAATGTCCAATTCCACTGGAATTCCAAGGCACAAGCCGCCTTTTCTACTCTAAAGGGACTTTTTACCTCTGCTCCCATCCTGAGCCATCCATATCCCTCTCTTCCCTACTTACTCGAGGTTGACGCTTCAGAAACAGCTGTGGGGGCAGTTATCTCTCAGTGCCAAGGACTCAAGGATCTTATGCACCCTATAGCCTTCTTCTCCCGTAAGCTTTCTCCTGCCGAGAGGAATTACGATGTAGGTGACCGTGAACTTTTGGCCATTAAAGCCGCACTCTAAGAATGGCGATACCTGCTGGAGGGAGCGGCACATCCCATACATATTTACACGGATCATAAAAATCTGGAATATCTGAGAACTGCCAAACGTCTGAAGCCACTCCAAGCATGGTGGGCGCTATTCTTTTCCAGATTTTCTTTTCACATCA
The DNA here is from genome assembly GCF_042186555.1 of Aquarana catesbeiana. Classification (NCBI taxonomy): domain Eukaryota; kingdom Metazoa; phylum Chordata; class Amphibia; order Anura; family Ranidae; genus Aquarana; species Aquarana catesbeiana. The sequence continues at coordinate 646,989,014 of NC_133326.1, forward strand.
CCTACCAGCCAGGGTCAAAAAACATCAAGCCAGACGCTCTCTCTCGCATGTACGATGACCCCAAAGAAACCTCAGTTCCAGATACTATTTTATCTGAAGGCAATTTTCTGCTTCTACAGATAGACCTGATGTCCGGTCTAAAACAAGCCTCAGTGGGGGTGTCCTGTCCACCAGGAGTGACCCTAATATCTAAGGATGGAATGCTTTGGAAAGACAATCAAATTTTTGTGCCAGAGAGGTTCCAGATAAAAGTACTAAGCCTTGATTATGACCACCCCCTGGCCAGCCATTTTGGGGTCCACAAGACTCTCGAATTAATTCAGAGCATGTTCTGGTGGCCAAAGCTCGAGGGAGATTGCAGGGAATATGTCATGTGTCATCTGTACCCAAAGCAAGTCTGTCAGGACCAAGTAAGTCCTGGGGTCTCCTCAGACCATTACCAATTCCTGACAGACCCTGGAGCATGATTGCCATGGACTTTATAGTTGAGCTACCCCCTTCTGAAGGACATATGGCCATTTTTGTAGTGGTCCACCAGCTATCCAAGATGGCCCACTTCATACCCCTAAAGAATACGCCTTGTGCCATGGAAACCGCTCGGGTGCTCATCCGGGAGATCATAAGACTACATGGGGTACCTTTACCTCTCGCTTCTGGAAATCACTATGCCAAATCCTGAAAATTGAACTTTCCATGTCATCTGCCTTCCACCCCCAGACTAATGGACAAACTGAGAGGACAAACCAGACCCTGGAGCAGTACGTCCGTTGTTTTACCACGTTTGTCCAGGATGATTGGGTAGCACTTTTACCTCAAGCAGAATTTGCTTTCAATAATGCCAGCCATTCAGTCACAGGTCAGTCACCATTCTTTGTAAACTATGGATTCCATCCTGTCTTCCTGCCTAACATTATCCCGGAATCTCCAGTTCCAGCAGTACAAAGCACTGTCGAGTTTCTGGGTCGCAACAACAAGTTGTTGCAAGAGACTATGGCCAAAGCGCAGGCAACCAACAAGAGGCTATACGACAGGAAGAGAAAAGGGGAATTACGTCTCTAACCAGGTGATCAGGTGTGGTTATCTACTACCAACCTCAAAATGGCTTGCCCCTCGAAAAAGCTGGCACCCAGATTTATTGTCCCTTTCCCAGTTAAAAGGAAATTGAATGAGGTCTCTTATGAACTTACCTTGCCCAATTCGCTCAGAGTTCACCCATGTGCTCCACGTGTCCCTGCTGAAACCCACAGTACCTGACCCCTTCCCGGACAGAGGATCAGGGCCACCCGAACCCGTAATGGTTAATGGGGACGAAGAATAAGAGGGGGAGGCTGTAGTAGACTGCAGGAGAAGAGGTAATCAACTTCAGTATTTGATCAAGTGGAGGAGGTATGGACCAGAGGAGAACTCATGGGAACCTAAGCAAAATGTGCATGCCCACAGGCCTTCTTCCACAGTCATCCCCAAAAAAAAGAGCTCTTTTGGGCACCCGGAGGTTGCCCTTAAGGAGGGTGCAATGTCATGGACGTACGGCTCTCAGACCTGCAACAGGGCTCAGGCGCACCCCAGTCAATAGGCTACAGCAGCGAACAGACATGCGCCAATGCACATGCGAGTGCGACGATCACGGAGATCGTGCACGCGCGTACAGTGACGCGGCTTTGGCGCCCAGTGGCCTTTAAAAGGGGCTCCTACCGTTCAGTTCTTGCTGTCTGCAGCTTTTCCTGTGACCTGTTCCCGAATCTGCACCCGATCTCATACTGACCCGCCTCTTTGACCTTGCTGCTGTCTCCAGTCCTGACCTTTGGCTTTCCTTGACCTTGCTCTGTTTACCTGCCTGTCTGATCTTCCGTTGCCAGAACCAGCCTGAACTCTGACCATCCCTTGCCTGCCGATTCTGCCTGAACTGATCCACTGTGTATGACCTGGCTTGTCTGACCTTGCACCCACATACGCTTGTTGATTCTTGGCGCATCTGCATCCTGCTGACCTGCATCCAGCTTACCCACATCCGGCTGACCTGCATCCAGCTGACCTGCATCCTGCTGACCTGCATCCTGCATCCAGCTGACCTGCATCCTCAGCACTCCAGCTGGTTCCAGCTCCTTCCAGTGGTCATCATCTCCAGTTCCAGAGACCTCAGCAGGCACTCTTACTTCACTGTGCTCCTACAGTCACTGTCCCAAACCCCAGTGACCCGGGAACCAGGGCTGTACGAGAGGTCTCCCTCTGCACGTCAGGCTCACCTCCGAGATACGTGTCACTTACATTCCTGTCGACAGTTGCCACCATGGAGCATGGCTTAGATCAGTTCCAAAGAGCCAGTTCATACGCTTAAAACAAAATTGCTCTGACAATAGAGAATTTCTGATGCAGGCGGGGATTCTGACTAGACGGTTCATAGAGAAGGGTTATTCAGATGTCTCTCTAAAAAACACCTTAGAGGAGGTGTCATTAATAGATAGCAGTGACTTACTCAGGGAAAGATCGTCTAGAGGGGATAGGATGCCTTCTGTCCCCTTCATTACGACCTATTTCGTGCAGCATAGGAATGTTGAAAAACGTTTTAAAAAACACTGCCATATCCTTACCAACGACCAGATTCTGAATATTGTTCTTCCTGGTAAGCCACAGGTTATTTATAAGGGAGCCTCTTCCCTTAGGGGTAGAGTGGCACCAAATGTGCTTGACCCTCCTTCTATTAAGAAGGTTTTTTTTGCAAACCTGACTGGTTTCTACCAGTGTAGGAGGTGCAGGGTGTGCTCTCTTAGTGGATGCATGCATATGAGAACTCACAAATTCACATCATCGAGCACTTCAGTAGAATTTGAGATTAAGCCATTCATCATGTGCTCAACTGAGGGGGTCATCTACCTGCTCCAATGCCCTTATAGGGTGCAATATGTGAGCAGGACCAAGCGCCCCCTCCTGGTTAGACTCAATGAGCATGTGACAAACATAAAAAATGGCTTTCTCAAACACCCAGTCTCAAGACACTATTTGGAATTTCACGATAAGAATCCTGCTAAGACCATCTTTTTGGGGATCGATAAGTACACCCCACAATGGAGAGGTGGCTCTCTGGTGCGTAGCACCTTGAGACTCGAGATGTCTTGGATATAACCCTTTTGGGTTGAACGTTGATGTAGACCTAAATGCATTTATTGATAACTCTTAATAATTTTTATTTATTTTTTGGTTCTATTTTTATCCTTTTGTTATGTGAACTCGATGTGAACCCTCAGTGGCAATACCTTTTTTTATATACCTACTCAATAGATTGATTAATGTGTATTGACCACAAGTAACCTTTTTGAGGTCAAATGTTGTTCCTCGGAAGGTTAACCTTGTTGGCCCCCCAGAATTTTGGTTTAGGTACCACTGATTGGGATACAATATTTAATTCCTCCTTGTTCACATTGTATTAATGAGGATGGCATATCCATTCTCTGCTTAGGGAGACATAGCTCAGTTTTATTTTGTGCCATCTTTGGGTGCCCTATCAATTTTCAACCCGTGGTGGCCTATTAAAATGGGTATTCCTGAGTGTCATAACCATCTCTACCACTGGGGGCACGGTGGAGATCCTATGTATATATATAATTAAAAATGGTACTGGTCATTTCCGTGCCGCTAGTTGACACGGTTTTGGCTTTTTTATATATGGTGATCTGTTCCATATTTATATTTGTATGATATTCCTGTTCCTCTCTAGTTCATATTTACTAGTTCTATCCATATTTTTAAATATTTTTAAATGTTATTATGGATGAGTAGTTAGTTTTTAACCTCATGTTGAGGTGATCAGGTTCCTCCACTTAGGATTCAAAATGAGGTGTGGTTCTCTGTATCACTACTTAATGCGATGAGTCAGTGCGTCGCCCGTTCCCCAACACGATGTCTTTTTATGATGAAACATACGTCGGGAGGTTGACGTGCTGACGTCATCACAGTGGTTCTTGTGAGCGGACGGGTGTCTGCAAGCCAGAGGAAAAAAGAGTATCCTGGACGGCCACACACCATAGAAGGCATCTTTATTGATATAAAAAAGTAAAATCCAAATGCAGTCACTTCATGTACAGGCAAAAACAGGAAAAATATCTAACGTGTTTCATGCCCTATTGTGGCGCTTATTTATAGCTAAATGACTAAAAGTTTGATCATGGGCATATATAGAGACTTCAGGTTTTGATGGCCAATGGAAAAATGGTCTCAAAAGAAGATACGCCCACACAATCAAATTCTAGAACAACACCCAAGAGATAGGATACACCTGGGATATGAAGTTGAATTTTAAATTAAATTTTGAGGACAAAGTAGTATAATAATGTGGTAATATAATGATATAATAATGCCTGCAAAGGTCCACCAAACTAAAAAAGTATATTAAGTTAACCAATACGCATACATATACACATGTGTACTAGACACATGATTGTTTTCTTTATTTACATAATTCAACTTCTCCCATTGTGTGCATCGATAACCTTGGGATAGAGACCATGATAAATACTGAACGATCGCAGAGTATCAAAATAACAACACTGATTTCCAAATTGTAAATAAAGAATAATCTCAAAGGAAACCTGTATATAAATGATTAATAAACAAAATTCATGAAAATGTAAAACCTGCTGAATTTATACAAAATCGCAAAATGACATATACATGAAATTGATGTGGAAATACTGAGTGAACCCATTCTCAACACTATCAATAATATCTTGGTAACTGCATATGTATACACATCGTCCTAAAATATAGTTGTATTTGAAAGTTGTCTAAATAAAATAATAATATTTCATTAAAAATGATTTATATAAATCATTATACCCACATAAATCCATGCACCTAAGAGTCTGCAAGCCAGCTGGCAAACCTTTTATGGATGTTTTATCTACGCTTCTTTGTAAGTGCAACCTTTTATTATAATAAACTTCTAGTAATCTGATTTACACTATGGTGAGTTTTTTCTCCACTCTTTGGGTACATGATTGATGCCTTGCCCCGTACACCCGCTGATTTGAGGTCACCCGGTTTACCTTCGGTCCCACTTTATTGAGCTGCTGCTGGATCTACGGCGACCCGCGATTGCAGTGTGGTGAGGTAGAACGGGGAGATGCCTATGTAAACAAGGCATTTCCCTGTTCTGCCTTGTGAAATGACAGAGATCCACTGCTCCCTCTCATTGGGAGCAGTGATTGCTGTCATGTCAGTAGTAGCCCCTCCTCCCTACAATTAGAACACCTCCCTAGGACACACTTAACCCCTTGATCGCCCCCTAGTGTTTAACCCCTTCCCTGCCAGTGTTATTTACACAGTAATCAGTGCATTTTTATAACACTGATCGCTGTATAAATGACAATGGTCCCAAAATGGTTCAAAACTGTCCGATGTGTCCGCCATAATGACGCACTCACGATAAAAATCGCAGATCGCCGCCATTACTAATAAAAACAATTAATAATAAAAATGCCATAAATGTATCCCCTATTTTGTAGACGCTATAACTTTTTTGCAAACCAATCAATATACGCTTATTGTGATTTTTTTTTGCCAAAAATATGTAGAAGAATACATATCGGCCTAAACTGAGAAAGAACATTTTTTTTTTATTTATTTTTGGGGGAATTTTATTATAGCAAAAAGTAAAAAATAATGCTTTTTTTTTCAAAATTATCGCTCTTTTTTTGTTTATAGCGCAAAAAATAAAAACCACAGAGGTGATCAAATACCACCAAAAGAAAGCTCTATTTGTCGGAAAAAAAAGGACATCAATTTTGTTTGGGTACAACGTCGCATGACCGTGCAATTGTCAGCTAAAGCGACGCAGTGCTGAATCGCAAAAAATGCTCTGGTCAGCAAGCCCCTGTAAAATCTTCCAGGGCTGAAGTGGTTAAGCTTGCCTTCCGATAAGCGTGCAATTTAGGTGGTGGAGGTTCACATCAGCTGGTGGTGTTTTGTGTCAAGAAGTTCATTTCACTTGCAAGCAATCATTGGACTTTTTCTTTTATCAGTCATTTGAGGACTGTTTACATTAGTTGTTTTAGTGATACACAGACTGGTTTTTATTGTACCACAATCACCTAGTCACTTTTAATATATTTTCCTGTCGCATCATGGTAGCATACACTTTAGGTTGTGACTCCTCCCCCACAACCTGATAGGACCACATAACTATAAGTTGCAGAGAGGGCCCCTGCCCAAGTATTCTCTTATTTTTCCTCACCTGTCAGTACTGAGCGGATTAAGAAGCACCCCCTTACCGCTTCGCCCCAGCCAGGTTCTAGCCTCTCCTGGGTGGAAGTCCTTAGCTGTACAGCCTCTAAACGAGCTAGATGGAAGGAGCCCCACTCTGGTGATCTCAGGGGTGTGTCAGCAGCTTTAGTATAAGCCTTAAACAGGCTTAGTTGTTGTGCAGCGGTCTCCGAGATTCTGTTTCCTTCACTGGGGTTCCTGTGCCTTGTAGTCCCTCAGTGAGGCTCCCTGGATGGCGCTGAGTGCCTCGGCGCTTCCGCGCATGCGCAGTGCACGGCTTTAGGGCGTTCTCATCGTTTTTCCCAGGCTCCAAGATGGCACCGCTACTGCTCATGCGCGAGCGGGACGTGACCTCGGCGGCCAGGGCGGCAGCTTTAAAAACCTCCTAATGCTGTTTTTCTTTGCTCCTGCCCATTCTCTGTGTGTTTGGCTACCTGTGTGCTCTGTCTGCGATCCTGGTGTTCCCCCCTTTCTGGGTAAGTGGCTGTCTTATCGCATGTACACTCTTTGTCGCCTTACTCTGCAGGTTCTTACCTTCCTGTCTCTCTTAGGTGAATCACTCTTTCTCCCTATAGAGGCCACTGCCCCAGCAGATTACCATCAGCCTAATAGGTAAGGGGGGAGGAATCCTTTTGGTAAGTAGTGAAAATTGAAAAAGAGAGCAGGATTCCACTAACGCTGCCTAAATTGGTCAGCCCTATCAGGTCCTCAAGATCGTCCAAATCAAGACGAAGCGAGACCTTGCACAGGAAAAGCCGCTCCGGCCACAGGCGAAGCCGCTCACGTGGAAGAAGTCGCTCAGGCCACAGGGGAAGTCTCAGAAGGAGTCGATCCAGATCCTACTCAAGACATAGCTGTTCTTATCGCAGAAGATCCCCTGCACGCAGACACCAGTCACCAGTGCACCCCTCCCATCCTGTCGGGAACGCTTGCTGGCTTGCCGCCCTACCAGATAAACTGGCTTGTCGCAGATGCATCGACGAAGCCGCCAAAGGGAAAGAGCCGGACACAATAGAACTCTCAATTCCGCAAGTCTCAACTCCTGATGCGGAGTTTACAGGCTAAAGTGCCTCACCCACTCATCCCAGTACATCAAGGGAGCAAGAACTCCCGTCTGACAACGAAGAGCTGGAGACATCAGCCAGATTTTATTTCTTGCTAATAGAACCATTTGTTAAATCGGTCAAGGTAGCGATAAACTGGGAGGAGCCCAAGGAGACCCAACAGAAACAGAGGAAATATTTCCCAAATCTCAAAAGAGTTCCAGAGGCTTTCCAGTTCATCGACGAGTTAGATGAGCTGATCAAGGAGGAATGGCAGAATCCTGAAAAGAAGACTAGTCTAACTAACAGACTTGCCAAATTGTACCCACGCAAGGAGCCCAAGGTGTCCCCTTTAGTTTCCCCTCCAGTAGTAGACGCATCCTTGATGCGTCTAGCTAGACATGTGACATTCCCTATCGAAGACGCGGTGACGTTTAGAGACGTACTCGATAGGAAAGTTGACACTGACCTTAAAAGAGCTTACATATGTGCGGGAGGTGCCTGCAGACCAGTCGTGGCACTGGCTGCGGTGGGAAGAGCTATCTCCAGTTGGTCCTCAAGCACTGCACAATAGTGGAGGTTCCGATAACACAAAGAGGCAAAGGCTTCCACTCCCCGCTTTTCTTAGTCAAAAAGAAGTCAGGGAATTTGTGTCCGGTCTTGGACCTGAAAAACCTCAACCGATTAATCCGGGTAGAGTCGTTCAAAATGAAAAGCCTACAATCGATCCTCCAAGCAATAAACCTCGGAGATTGGATGCTTTCAATCAACCTCCACGCCGCATTCCAGAAATTCCTTCGTTTCACCTTAAACCATCAGCACTTCCAATTCCGAAGCCTCCCGTTCGGGATTTCTACCGCACCCAGGACATTTACGAAAGGTCCTGTTACCCATAATAGCCTACTTGAGGGAAAAAGGACTAATGGTCCACCATTACCTGGATGATATCCTGCTTCTCTCAGACGGCCAGGGGTCTCTCATCCAACATTGGGAAATTCTAGTCTCCACACTGCAGGGTCTAGGGTGGCTAATAAATTGGAAGAAAAGCAATATCCAGCCCACCCAGAGAATGGTCTTCCTGGGAGCAGAACTGGACACAAGAGCTCCCTCCAGAAAAAATACCTCTCCTAATCCAGAGAGTGAGGAAATCAACCTCAACCACAACATTACCAGCCATAGCATGCCTCAGTATCTTAGGCTCACTGTCAGCGACCATTCCAATGGTCCAATGGGCACAATGGAACTCAAGACCCCTCCAAATCTCCTTTCTGTGCCAGTGGGATGGCACGTCTATGTCCCAGCCGATCTCCATCTCAGAGGAGGTCAAGCAATCACTGCGATGGTGGACACGGCCTCACAACTTGAAGAGATGCAAGCACAAAGTCACACCTCCTCAGGAGACAGAGACCTCAGATGCCAGCATGGAGGGGTGGGGGGCACACTATCAGAACTACGCAGCTCAGGGCCGCTGGCCATTCAGGTCACAGGATTCAGTTTCGAACATGCTGGAAATGAAGGCAGCATTCCAAGCTCTCCTGGCCTTCAGCCCTCAGTTGAGGGGGAAACAGGTCCTTCTGAGAAAGGACAACAGAGTGGCTGTCGCCTACATCAACAGGCAGGGGGGCACCAGAAGCAGCTCCATGATGCAGGAGGTCCGTCCTGTTATAGAATGGACACAGCTAAACCTGTCAGACTTGAGGGCGGTTTACGTCCCGGGAGCCCAGAACCTCTTGGCCCACTCACTGAGCAGGAGCTTCATCTCCAACAACGAGTGGTCCCTGAGTCTCCAGGCATTCGCTCTCATATCTCAGACCTGGGGATCACCGGATATAGAACTTGCAGCAAAATCAGCAAATACAAAATGCCAGAGATTCTTGTCAAGAATTCCCTTTCCTACAGCAAGAGGGAACGGATTGCTTCCAACACCCCTGGAGTTTTCGCATGGGCAACATCTTTCCCCCGACTCCCCTCATAGCGAGATTCCTTCTAAGGCTCAAGAGATCAACAGCATTAGTAATTGCAGTGATCCCCTTTTGGCCGAGGGGGCCATGGTTCACCACTCTCCTGCTACTGAACACAACAGACCCGCTCGCTCTCCCGTTATCGGCAGACCTGCTCTCCCAGGATCATCTACTTCACCCGAACCCAGAAAAGCTACATTTGATGGCCTGGAGACTGAAAGGGCTAGGTATTTAGATCAAGGCTGTTCCCAAAAGGTGGTGGACACCTTACTCCAGGCCAGAAGATCTGCCACCAACAACACCTACAGAGGGGTCTGGGAAAAATTTGTCGCCTTTACACAGCAGCAAGGCTGGGACTCATCCTCCCCTTCGGTATCACAAATTCTCGAATTTCTACATTCGGGCCTAGAAAAAGGCCTTAGGTCAAGCACCCTGAAGGTCCAAGTGTCGTCCCTATCCGCCTTGACAGGAGTTAAATGGGCACAAGATCCCCTTATCCAGTTTCAAAGGGCCTGCCTAAAACTAAGGCCCCTAGAAAACCTTCCTTCCCAGTCTGGGACCTCTCAGTTGTTCTAAGGAACCTTTCTTCCCGCTCGAGAACATCTCCTTCTGGGACCTAACACTAAAGGTTTCATTCCTGATAGCCATAACATCGGCTAAAAGGGTGTCAGAGATGCAAGCTTTACTTGTTAATGAACCGTACCTGATCGTTTACCCAGACAGATTAGTCCTGAGGCCTTCAGATCATTTCATCCCCAAAGTATCCTCTTCCTTCCATTTCAACCAAGAGATTAATCTCCCAGCACTTGTCATGGATCAGGGTAACCCTCATCCATTAGACATCAAGGGCAACATCTTGGAGTACCTCTCGGCAACCAGATCCATCAGAAAAACGGAGAGCCTTCTAATTATCCCACAGGGATTCAAGAGAGGTCAGGCAGCATCTTCACGCACCATTGCGTCATGGCTAGTAAAGGCCATTAAGAGGTCTTATTCGCTAAGTAACCATCAGATACCTGAGGGCTTAAAGGCACATTCCACCAGGGCAGTGGCAACTTCCTGGGCGGCCTACTGTAGAGTCTCGGCAGAAACCATTTGCAGAGCGGCCACCTGCTCTTCCTGAAACACCTTTATGTCTCATTATAAGGTGGATTCCGCTCGCTTATGCACAGTGGATTTCGGAAGAACCGTTATCCAGGCCAACTCTTCTATTCTTTGTTAATAAACTTAATTTGCATTCCCACCCAGTTGCGAGTTATTCCCCAAAGTGTATGCTGCCATGATGCGACAGGAAAATGGAAAACTGTATACTCACCTTTCCGTAATTTTCCTTTCCTGTCGCATCTTCATGGCAGCATACAATTGCCCACCCTTCTGAGGTGATGTGTATATATACAGAGAATACTGGGGCGGGGGCCCTCTCTGCAACTTATAGTTATGTGGTCCTATCAGGTTGTGGGGGTGGAGTCACAACCCAAAGTGTATGCTGCCATGACAGGAAAGGAAAATTACGGAAAGGTGAGTATACAATTTTCATTTTTTTTAGCGAACCTCCTTTATAATTTACTACTTGTTTATGTGTATATCTCACGTTTGAGCTGCAGCTTTTTCTTTTTGCTTTTTCCACTATTTAATGTTCTTTGTAGGCATAGCATGGTATTTTTTCTATTTACATTTGTAATATGTTTGATGGTATGATTATGCCATCTATGTATGAATTTGTGTTTGTCTGTACAATAATTTTCATCAAAGTTAGAGTATAATAGAATAGAATAGAAAGAATATAACCATTTCAAATTTGAATAGAATAGAAAATAATAGATTAGAATAGAATAGAAGATAACAGAATAGAATTGACTAGAATAGAAAAGAAAAGAAAAAAAACAGAATAGAATAGAAAAGAATAAAGGAATAAAATGCAAAAATCAATAGAATAGAATAGAAAGACTATAACCATTTCCCAAAATTCAGATAGAATCAATTTGAATAGAATAGAAAAGAACAGATTAGAATAGAAAAGAACAGATTAGAATAGAATAGAAAATAACAGAATAGAATTGACTAAAATAGAAAAGAAAATAATAAAATGGAATAGAAAAACAACAGAATAGAATAGAAAAGAAAAGACTAGAATAGAAAATAAAAGAACAGAGTATAAAAGAAAAACAATAGAATAGAAAGAATATAACCATCATCCAAAATTCGAATAGAATAATTTAGATTGCTAATGGAATTTGAATTGATTGGAATTAGGAAAATTTGAATTAATTGGAATTCAGATAAAAAAAAAAAAATATTCCGAAAACAAATTAAACAAATTAAATGAAATTAACAAAACAAATTTATGTAAATAATGAATAAATAACAAAACAAAACAAATTTTTTAGTTCCACACATGTCTATTTGATACTGCTTGTGATTTGGTGCCTTGGCTGCGCTTGGCTGTTACTGAACAGTTTTCTGGGGGATCACTTAGGTGTCCCCTTCCTATATAGGGGGGCTGCAGCTGTAAACCAGTCTGTAAGCGCGGATCTGTCGATATATTTATAATTTTTCTGGCTCCTGCGGGTGCTAAGTAGAGATCTGCAGCTATGGACATATTTGGGTACATGTTAAATAGGAAGATTGATGTAGGAGGGATTTTTAATCAAGAGCGGGTGAATAACAGGCAGGATATGACTGGGTTATTTAAGCAGTTAAGACACACCCTGGAAAAACAGTTAAGGGTGTGGTGGGATATTGTCACCCTGGAGATGTATGTTAAAGAAAAAATGACACCCAGAAGGCTGAGGTGGGATCTGAGTCCAAATGATAGCCTGAATGATGCATCTCTGAACGAAGAATGGTATTCCTTCTTCTCAGGATGTGAAAACGAACTCCTGCATAAAATATTAGAAAGGAGACATTTTAAATTAAGAAAAGTAGAAAAAAGAATCACAGAGATAAAAAACCTGCTACTTCCGTTTATTGATCAACAAGAATATAAAGATAAGGATAGAGAACTACAGGACATCATAAAGAAATATGATTTAGATATACAAACAAAAAAACAGAAGAAATATAAGAGAGATGTCCTAGATTATGCCAATAAAAGAGTCTACAAATGGCAAGAAGAAATAGATGACTCAAACAATGAATTGGAAGAAAACTCTATGGATGAGAACCCAACAGAGGAAGAAGTGATAGCAGAGACTCTGCGACAAACCAGATTTGAACACACTCCCAACATGAGACATACTGAAATACCACGCACACCCAATTATCGAATGAGTGGACCTTGGACAAGGGGAAGGGATGAATATCCCCTAGAACCCATGTATGGCAGATCTCCAGCCACTCCAAGATATAACGTTCCTATCCAAAATAGGTATTCACCGTTGATGGATAGAAGACAGTATGGTACCCACAATAACCAACAACACAGAAGACCCCCTAGGGAAAATGGGGATTTTCACAGAGGTGGCCCACCTGGGAGATGGAAGGCACGACCTCCCTACAGGAGACAAGGATGGAAAGGACCACCAGAGAGCAGCAGAGACTTCCAAAGACAAGGAGGCCTACCTACACACAGAGAGGAGGAACACCGGGCCTTACAGATATCCACAGCAAACAGGGAACAGACCGTACAGGAATCAGGACAGAGAATCGGATCATACCATAAGAGATGTCGAAAGAGGATACAGACAAGAGGAAAACGAGGAGGAAAGAAGAGGAAAGAGAAGAAGAGAGTATTAGGAGAAGGAATTTTTAATTTGAGTGATGTTATTTTTTCTGAAGAGGAATTAAAGATTTTAGATTTAGGATTGAAATTCGCACCGGAGAAAAATATTGATAAATTTGAGGTTTTTATCGACTTGCAAAAATGTATGCGTAAATTAAGAATAAGAAAACATTATGCCTTAAACAAAGATAAAAAAGTAGGAGGGGAACCATCTAGCTTTAGACACACTGATCTCAGGAACAACTCCATTTTCAATCCAAAAGTCCCTGGTGACCAGTGTATGAATGCCTTCAAGAAGATGGTGGAAAACGATCTTGCAAAACTGGAAAGGAAGAAACCTAAAAATAGAAATGTATGGAAAACTATTAAAGAGATTGGAAAAAGAAATCAGGTAGTCATACGCCCCGCAGACAAAGGGGGCGGATTGGTTATATTAAGAAAGGAAGATTACGAGGAGGAGATGCAGAAACTCCTTAGGGTGGAAAACACCTATAAGAAACTTAAAGGTAAACCGAAACAACTTTTTGGAAAGAAACTAAGAAACCTGGTAAAGAAAGGGAAAGACATCGGTATTTTAAATAAAAAGGAAGCAAAATACTTGATATGTGAGTCTACGAAAACACCGGTAATATACTACTTACCAAAAATACACAAACGATTAGAGAAACCCCCAGGAAGACCAATAATAAGCGGTATCAATTCCTTATTTTCCAGACTGGGGGAATACATTGATTGTTTTTTAAAGCCATTGGTGGTGAAAGGAAGATCATACCTAAAGGATAGTACACAACTAATCAATGAATTGAAACATGTGACCGAGGTTAATGAGTGCATTCTTGCAATGATAGATGTAAACTCCCTCTACACTAGTATTATACAAAAGTATGGTATCAAGGGGGTAGAGAAAGCACTCCGTGAGGATGAGAACCTCAAACGTGAACAGATCGATTTTATTTTAGAGGCCCTGAAATTAGCGATGGAAAGCAATTATTTTTGGTACCAGAAAGATTACTACCTCCAGACTAAGGGCGTTGCCATGGGGGCTAGATACACCCCGAGCGTGGCGAATTTATTTATGGACATGTGGGAAGCAGAACATATTTACAAGAGATTACGCCCAGAGATAAAATGTTACCGTCGCTACATAGACGACGTGATCATTGTGTGGGAAGGCACGTCAGACTCCTTCCAGGAATTCCTGGGAACGATGAATCGGAACCAATATGGTATCTCCTTTAGTGGTAAATGCGATTCTCAAGAAATAGAATATTTAGACTTACAAATCTTTAAAGTAAACAATGAATTACACACCAAAACTTTTTTTTAAAACAACTGATCGCAATGGGTATATCCCGATTTCCAGCTGTCACCACCCCAAATGGAAGGAGAATATCCCGAAGGGTCAACTAATGAGACTACGAAGAAACTGCCACAGAATAGAAGATTATTATATACAAGCTGATAATCTGATCGGAAAATTTATTGATAAAGGGTACCGAAAGGAATCCCTAGTGAGGCAGAAGATGGAGATAGGCGACCTGAACCGTGATTCCCTATTGAGGAAAAAAGAAAAAGATAACAACCACTCTGGGACAGACACGGCATTTATTACGGGATTTAATAACCAATACCGTTCAGTTGAACATATCATCAGGAAATACTGGCCGATTCTAAAATCTGACAGGACCCTGGCAGGGCTGCTTTAAAAAAAAACAAGATTTATCTACAGAAAGGCCCCCAATTTGAGGAATCAACTGGTACACAATGTGATCGATCCACCCAAGACAATCAGACTGTTCCCTGAAATTAAAGGTTTTTTCAGATGCCAAAAATGTTTGCCTTGTCGGGTAAGCAAAAAACAGCCGAGGAAAAAATTATCTTTTAAATCCAGATCCGGCAAAGAGTATCAGATTAGGGAACTGATCACTTGCGACAATACTCACGTTACATACGTGATCGAATGTCCTTGTCGATTACAGTATGTGGGAAGGACTACGAGGCCGCTTTCTGTCAGGATCAGAGAACATATTAACAATATTAAAAAAGGATTCCCAAAACACAATCTCTCGAGGCACTTCGACGAATTCCACAATAGGGACCCCACGGGACTGATTTTTTATGGCATTGATCTGATTAAAGACTATTGGAGGGGTGGTAACAAGAAAATAAAAGTGTCCCAGAATGAAACTAAATGGATTTACCGCCTGGGCAGTTTGGTTCCAAGAGGGTTGAATGTGGATATAGACCTCAACTGTTTCCTGTCTAATTTTTAATACAATCACTGCCTAATAATACCACCAGTAAATCGAACACATTAAAAGTGTCCTAGTAGTAGACCATTTTAGGCTCACGTAGACTTTTATAACTCGCTTACATATCAGAGATTCTACTATAATTTTTTATATATAGATATGATAGGAACATGTACATATACACATGATTTTTATTTCCTATTTCCTATTTTTATTGAATTTAATTTATGGATTGCCCCTTATATAATAAATAGAATTCATTACCCTTTTCCGTATAGATAACTCAATTAGTATACATGGGGTTTATTAAATATGCCCCACATCAATTCTCGTTTACCCTTTGTTAATAGGAATCTCCAGAAGTCTAATTATATAACACTGATAGAGGGTCACTTATTTATAAACTGATTTAGGGTCACCCATCTATAAACTCTCTCTTTATATTTCCACTTGCCCTTTTATGAATATATGGGTATGGTTAGAGATTTTAATAAATAATACATTTTATTCATTTTTTATAATAAACACATTTTTTAATTTTTTAAACAAAAAAAAAAAAATTTTATTAATTTTATTTTTATTAGTTTTTTCACTTTTTTTAAATTTATTTTTCTAACCTAAAATAATTTTCTATCAAGCTCGTACCTCTTGAAAATAATGTGATGCATGTTGGATTATGGAATGGTTTGAAACAGTCACCTTTATTGCATTATGAATACAATTGTATATTAATAAGTTCTGTAAAACATTTATGTTTTAATGAATGCCTAAGTGTAGGTGATCGCTGCGGCTGTTGTAGTAATCGGCTTTGTCATATCAGTAGAGGGCGCTACGGGGCTATGCTAGGCTATGCTCCTATGTTATTTTCCATCGCTACACTACTCTTTGTAGGCCTAATCTACCTAGCAACTAATTGCTAATTCACACCGCCGGATGTGTGAGTCTGACAATTGGGAGTTGATTGGCCGCAGCGATGACTACACCCTCGATATAAGACGTTGGGAGTGCCAAGATGGCAGCGCCTCCGATGACGTCCGTATGACGAAACGCGTAAGGCGGGACTATCTTGGCACACACAACGTCACTTCCGCGGATCGTGGTTCCCGGATATCCGACTGGTGGAGCGGCGGGGTTCATGCTGGCGCTGCGTCCCCGGATTGTGTGGAGAGTATACGAGCCTGTGAGCTCACTCTCCTGTTTGGGAACATTAATTATTTTATTCGCCAGTGTGATATCAGTCTTTTGTGACTGGACTGTTTTATATAAATAAAGGAATCCATTTTAAAACAGAATCACGCTATGTGGAAACCTTTTTTATTTTTCTAACACCTAAGTGGATATCCAGTGGGGACCTTTACTACATCAAGGGACAGGAAGTCCCCACCTTCTTGTATGCAAGTAGCTGCGTTTAGGATTGGGGCGCGTGGAAGGATACTGGCACCCATACAACCGGGGAGACAGGATCAACATCACACGCTCGTACCCCTGCAGGGGTGGGGTGCTCCGGTGAGTGTAACCACATTGGGGGGTGACTGCCAGTAATTACAGCACGGCTCTTTACTACTAAAGAAGAACTTTCTGCACGATTTCTACAGGGTTTTGGTGCACGGCACATTATATTACTCTTATAAACATTTTGCAACAAACAGTACATGGGATTTTCTTTGATATAAAGTTGCGGTTTTTACACATTATTAATGATTTACTATTATGGTTCTCACACATCAATGCACTATGGTTTGATAACCACAGTTTTGGGCACTTGTCACTTTATAATTATTAATTAGAAGATTTATATATGTTATATAATGGTGATGATTTAAAATTTGTGTTATTGTTTGCACTTACAGTAGCAAATTCTCTTTATCACTAAATAAGGATTTTTCACCAAAATAGGGACACATCGTTTTTTGGGAGTTTTGTACTATAACAAATTCTTCACTTATAAAAAGCCATTATATTATACACTTGAGCACTTGTTTAATTTACAGCCACACCCTTAGTTCTAACACAGCGCCACTCCCTATACTTTGACTTTCTGTTACTGAACCTGGTTTGTGACCCGCCTCTATTATTTTCTGGTCTGGGTGACGTCGGGGTGTCCTCATCGCTGTGCTTCTGTTTACCTGACATCTTTGCTCCCAAGTTCAAGTCTGCGTTTCCAGCTTTATGCCTCCTCCCCCCTTCCATTGCTTTAGCAGTCCCTGCCTTCAGTGGTGCTCAGAAGGGAATTTTACAAGAGGCCACCCTCATCATCTCGAGCTCCTCATACAGGTACATGACAGCCGATAACTGATAACCTAGCCTTATCTGGGAGCTTCCCCTATGTTAAATGTTCTTGCTGTAGTTGTAATGTAATGCATTTATTAAGTCTTACAGTACATACTTTTTGTGGGGAAGTGTCACCTCTCCAATGACTTAATCGATCAAAAAGTAGGTCACTTTCTATGCCACATGCCTAGGTATGGTGCATCGAAACTATAATTATAGTGGGAAGTGTGGGGCTTTTGAGGCTCAGCATTTTAGTAAAAAGTATAATATTTTATTTCATTTCCTTAAAATTGGACATATAGTAACAGACTTACAGTGGTACCTTGGATTATGAGCATAATTTGTTCCAGAAGAATGCTTGTAATCCAAAGCACTTGTATATCAATGCGAGTTTCCCCATAGAAGTCAATGGAAACGCAGATAATTCGTTCCACAGTGACTTCTATTGTATGCAATACCGCATGTGGCCAGAGGTGGGGAAAAAGTCATGTGACCTGTTACACAATGCGTCGGGGAGTCAGTGACTTCACTTCCGGTGTTTCGTTATACTGGACGTGCAGTGAGGAGGAGAGCTGCTTGCACTAATGATCATTCGATACGCGTTTTTTTCATCAAGTAAAATGTGAGTGAATATTTTATATCAAGTAGGAATAATTAAATATACAGCAATCTTGTGCAATGTTGTCCATTCATCTTTGTTGAGAGTGAATTTAATTCAGAAGAACCTATCATCTTTGGAGAAACACAGATAAATCTTTGAATCACCATCTAGACACGGGAAACATATAAGCTGATCCTAGTGAGGATCCCTGTTTTGAAAAGTGATATTTGCCCCAGGGGGTTCCATATTTGGAAGGTGAGTAGGAATTTCACACTGAGGTGGTGGTAACTTTTTCGTTGGAATTTTTTCTTCATTTATTTATTTATTTTTTCTTCGCTTAATTTTTGTCACTGATTGTGTACATATTTTTTATCACCCCTACTCACAGAGGAAGGAGTATTATTATAAACCTTTTTTGTTTATCATTTAAGATACACAATAATTGTGTGCTTATGGACAGTTGTACTTAAGTGTTTGCAGTATCATGCAATGTGCATTCATTTCCGCCTATTTTTTTTTTTTTTTAAGTCAGCAGCTACAAATACTGCAGCTGCTGACTTTTAAAATAAGGACACCTACCTGTTCAGGGCGCCCGCGATGTTGGCACCCGAAGCTGACCCGTCCCTCGGCTCTCGGGTGGAGGCGCCGCCATCTTCGGTAAGGGAATCAGGAAGTGAAGCCTTGGGGCTTCACTTTTTGGTTCCCTACTGCACATGCGCGACTCGCACTGCGGGATCCCACTAGTCCCTGCTGTCTTCTGGGACCTGTGTGTCTCACAGAAGACAACGGGGGGACGGAGAAGGCTCCGGAAGTGGAGTAGATACCCGTGGGTGGCTCGGCTATCTATGCCTGGAAGTGGGAGCAAAATACCTGTATTAGACCGGTATCTGCTCCCCCCTCCCCCCTGAAAGGTGCCAAATGTTACACTGGAGGGGGGGAGGATTCCGAAAAGCGGAAGTTCCATTTTTGGGTGGAACTCCGCTTTAAGTTGGGTTTGAGTGCACTATTATTATTTATATTTACTTATCATGTATGTGGTATCAGAGCACATTTAAATAACTGCAGCTGAACAATTTATTTACACTTATTAACTAGGTTCTTAATCTATCTGTAGCAGCGCTTAAGTAAATTATTTTAATATTATAGTACTATCATTATCATTATTGGTCTTTTTATAGACTTTATGTGAGGAATTAAATCTAAATTGTTTTTATTATATAGACAGAGGGGGTCATTTACTATAGCGCTGAAAAATGATCCTGCAGTCCCAGAAAATAGCGCCCAAATAAGGCCAATAAGACTTCAACTCTCAGGAACTGAGCGCCAATGCAAATGCAAATGGAAAGCAGGAATATTGCAAATCACATATGCAGGAATAGTGGAAGTCAATGGGGCTCGAACCTGCAAAATCCAAAGTTCTCACTGAAGGCTTATATGCAAGTTCTTTGCCATAAAAAGTGTATAGGGACCTGGGTCCTGCCCCAGGTACCATGTATCAATTGGAAAAAATGTTTTTAAAGGGGCCGTTTTTTCGGGAGCGGTGATTTTAATAATGCTTAAAGTGAAACAATAAAAATGAAAAATTCCTTTAAATATCATGCCTGGGGGGTGTCCATAGTATGCCTGTAAAGTAGCGTACCTTTCCCGTGTTTATTACTGTACTGCAGCAAAATGACATTTCTAAAGGAAGAAAAATGTTATTTTAAAATTGCTCGCAGCTGTAATGAATTGCCGGTTCCCGGCAATATAGAATTAAAATCAAAGAAAAAAACAGCGTAGGTTCCCCCCACCAGTCCATAACAGGCCCTTCAAGTCTGGTATGGATATTAAGGGGAACTCCATGGCAAATTTCTTTAAAAAAATGGCATGGGGTCCCCCCAAAATCCATACCAGACCCTTCACGCCATTTTTTTAAAAATTTTGGTGCAGGTTTCCCTTAATTTCAGGTCTTGGGTAGGACCCCTATGCCATTTTTTTTTTTAATATTTTGGCGTGGAATTCCCCTTAAAGTCCATACCAGATCCGAAGGACCTGGTATGCACTGGAGGGGGAGACCCCACGCTGTTTTTTTTCCTAGATTTTAATTCTATATTGTTGATAGCAGATTTTTTGAATTCCACACCATAACATGGTTGAATAATTACATACCATTGCATGCATTTGAAGAGTTACAATGATGGAATAAACCAAACTGATGTGCATTCGCTAATTATGCTGCTGAGTACAATGTACATTTTCAGGAGGTCAGACCATTGGTGGGATTCAAACCCATGTGTTGGATAGCGACATGGTTTAATATCTTACTTCTGGTATTACACTTCCTGTTTGACACAGCCAGGTAGGAATGAAACACACCAAAGCTTTGTGATCAGAAGAACAATGCCTTGGCTCAAGCCCACCTGCTGTGACATGTGCGAGTACAAGCTTCAAAGAGACCACTGCTGCCAAGATGTCTATTGAGATTTGACACAGGGCTAATAGAGACGCTGGCCCTGGGGGACAATATAGCATGCCTCCTGGAGAATGGGCAGACATCTGAAGGGATACCTCTCGGCAATGTATATTGTATAAAAGGCAAATGGGGGTGGCTACGAGTGGGCGTGTATGTTTGAATGTAAGGGACACACAGGCTTTTGTTCTCTCTCTTGGTTGCTGAGAAGCCTGCCGTAAGGGTCTCCCTCTGCCATCTTGGGACCTCGCTCTGACTGAGGGCTTGGGCCTAAATTCCATGTGGCCCAGACCCACTTTATCATCCAGAACCAGCAGATGAAACCATGTGTGATAAGTATCTTTGATATTTCATTGTTGTTATATGTTGTAGAGATATGCTGTTAAGTATATTATATTCGGATTGTAAGCTATATGTAACATTGTAATACCCTTTTAGTACGTTTATGATAGTTTCCTAATTCCTTGGGAAATAAAATAAGATATTGTTTTACCAGCAGCACCGTGTGTTTGGTTTCATAGCTAACCTGGTATTATTGTGATATTAACAAAAACATGTGCTCAGAGTTTAATAGACCAACTAATTATAGGGACTAGACAAATTAATACACAGATATAATATTAATAACTATATTGATTACTTCATTTGGCACCCAGAAAAGCGTGTGAATTTTATTTTTACACAGAATCCACAAAAACCTAATGTATTTTTGTCTTGAGTCCCTGTAAGCATAAATCCTCAACTACACCAAGAACTCAAAATCATCTCTAGTGTGGACAAGATTGGCGCTGCTCGCGAATTCTGAAACCACGCTTGGATGGTCATGAAGATTCTGTGAAATATTTCATCAGGGAAACGTAGAACCTGGTGAGATATTTGGCTGATATATGTATATATGTTAAACGTTTGTATCATAATATGCTTTAGGCCTGTAACCAGTAAAAGGTGCTGGTGAGTAGAGGGAGTGATCATCCCTGGTTCTGATGTAGCCTGCAGATTGACAGGGCAAACCACACATCTTTGAGGAAAAAGTGGGAGAAATATAGATTTAAAATTTTTTTTTTTTTTGGTTGTGGGACTACAGGTAAAAAGTTAGCTTGTAAACAGCTATTATCTGTGTGTTTTGTATCTGTCTATCTGTGTAGCTGTGTGCATTGTGTAAGCAGGTCAGACGAGCTTCAGTGGGGATAGGCTAATTAGCATATCAATGGATATTCCCCAGTAAGCATGTGGTAATCCTAAAAGCCACATAGAACCTACAGGACAGAAGTGCTCATATACAAGGCAGCCGATAATGCCACAGTAAGTGTGGTGGGTCTTTTCTATGGATATGCAAAAGTTTAATGGTTTTGAAGGATATCAGGTAAAAGTGGTAATGAATGAAGAATATTGAATGCTAGAAGAGCAATTCAGTTTTTTTTTTCGTGAGTTGTAAGAGCTAATGATAATTGAGTTTGGTTTATTACTCAGTGCAGTGTTGGAACGTTAGTACAAATAGAATTGTGTATTGTGTGGATTGTATGGTTGTGAAATGGAACTGGTGTATACATATGTTAAAAAGTACGCTTCTGCCAATTATCATTCATGTGCAGATGAACCTCTTAAAAGCCAGTGTAAGGTACTATTGTCGCAGTGTCAGCAACATAATAGCAGATTGGGTAAACAGCTAAAAAAGAAAGTTAAAAAAGAAAGGTTGGCAAATGAAATTGCAGTGTTGCTCCGAATTAAATTTATATCTGAGCAAATGGAGGGGAAGTGGGAAGCAGAGAGGAGACGTCTCGGGGAGGACATAGAGAAAATCAGTGAAAACCTTCTAAAGATTGCAACAGCCTCCAGTAGTGAGATGGATGAATTGCGGGCTACAGCAGGCAGTTTGTCAGAAAGAAACAGTGAGCTACAAGAACAGCTTCAGAGGTGCAGCATGGACTCTGATATGAAGAGCAAACTTTTAGAGTCATTGCGAATAAAGTTGTCAGAGATGGAAGAGTTGGTTATGTCTTTAGAAAGAAAGTTAGCAAATGCACACTCCCAGCTTCTTACTAAAGAGCAATGTATAGTATCACTCAATGAGCACAAAGGAACATGCCAATTGGCCAATATCTGCACAGTCAATGAGGAGAAGGGCTGTGAGGAAACACATTCTGCTATTGCACCCATAGCTTTGAAGCAGAATGACAGTTTGATTACAATCCAAGAGAGACTTACTTTGTGCCAGATTCTGGGTGAATTTAATGCCCTGGAATCACCAGTGAGTCTGTCCAATAAATTTGAGGCTCTAGTCCTTAAATTTAATTTGAGTAGAGGATGCATGTTCTCTTCTGAGAGCATGGCTACCAGGACCTTTGGCAGGCCAGTTATTTTCACAGGTTAATGATAACTTAGCAGATGCAGAGGTGCGGAGGAAAGAGTTGCAGCGTATTGTGGACAGTCGTGATAATGGTATGAGTGATTTACAACGAATGAGATTTAGGAGAGGAGATGATCCAATTTTGTTCTGCAGTGAGTATCTTGCATTGTATACGAAAGTGTTCAACTGTCCTGAGTTATTGGAGGATGATACAAGTGTCATATACTCAATGGCCAATAAGTGTTATGTAAGCTATCCCACTAGAATGGCTCTGAGGAATGCTAGATCCTACCAAAATTTTGTCAATATCCTGCGAGACTTCTGTCAAGAGTCCAGTGATAGGGAATATGGGTCAAAGGCAGGTGTATCCGTAATAAGCAGAGGTACAGGAAGCAGAGACAGTTTAGACGTTCTAAATGGAATAGGCATGGACATAGATTTTGTAAAGTCCTTAACATTGCTAGCATGGAGCAGGAAACTCTAGGATTACAGGGTGCACGGGCAGCCATAATGGAGTTATCCTCCAAACATGCAAAAGCCGAATGTACAATGGCGGAGGTACCCTCCACACATGCGCAGTGCTCAGCAAAGATAGAAGTGAAACATGCAGAAAAACCAGATGCTCGTATTGCTGCAAGTGATGTTGCTATGACAGAAATCAATGGTGGAGATGTCAATAAAAATGCAATAACTGTGCTAGAAAGTGATTCAGGAGTTGAAACTTCTGATGACTCCTCAGACGATGAAAGTGTAAAGTCTGCTTATTCCAAGCATAGTAATCATAGTAATAATGTCCAGCAATGTGAGTTTCCAATGCCGTATGCTCAAGAAAGGGTCTATACAGAGAGACCAGCCCTCAAATGTTTTTGTGTAAAAGGGGGGTCACATCGCTAAGTATTGTTGGGCGGCGAATAATGATATCAAAAGAAGATCGCAGTACCCCAAAACGACCCCAAGGCATTGTGAAGTATATTCTGCCCGATGGGGTAGCAACCCAAAGCATGGAGGCCATAGGAATCAAACCCATTTCCCATTAAAGACCCAAATGCAGAGACTACAGACTGAAAATCATCAGTATGTAGAACAGTTATGTAAAGTCAAAATGGAGGTAGCCGCATGGTTATTCAAATGTAGCACTGGGGGAAACAATGTTAGCAGCACTTAGTGAGCTGCATGGATGCTCCTTGCCATATTTTATTTAAATACGACGCTCACATCTAAACCTTATACATAGCAAATGTTCCCCTACATTACAATTAATGGGAAAAGGCTTGGGGGACTTAAAAAGTCAATTGTCGTGATAATTGTGTGTATTCACCGTCTTTGTGTTCCTTTTTCAGAGACCTTGGAAGAAGATAAAACTGGTTTGGATACTAATGTCTGTGTTTGTTTGCAGGTTCTTCAAAGAGAGAACAACAGTGGGCACATTTAGCAAAACAGGGGTTAGGTTATGGTAAAGGCATAATCAATTATCAAATGGTACCATGAGCTCATTAATTAGTAATTGTTCGCAAATAATGAAAAAATAAGATAAACAATAGTCAGGCATTAAGGGTTTCAAGTGTTACAAGTGAAGTTACAAATGTTGTGATGAGGTACAGATGTTTTGTTTGTTTGTTTTTCTCATTAACTAATTGTCTTTCAGATGGAAATGAGCACTTACTCTTCTCAGGAGGAAAATCCATGGATGTCTTTAGTTAAAAGTTGAATGTTTGTCATTGTCTTATGGTGGTTGTCTTGTCATGTTGTTTTTGTGTAATAATGACCAGAATTTTAATTTTTTGTTATTAAGTTTTTTTAATTTTTTAAATATTTTTGATATTTGTTTAGTCATCCATTTTATTTTTGTTTGTTCAGGTGGAGAAATTATTGTTTAGTCCACCTGAAAGGGGGGTAATTGGCTTTGTCCACCTGAAAGGGGGGTTGGTGCATAGGTCTGAAAGTACAGATAATGCATTGTCTTTTTGATGCTTAAATTGAGAATTTCTGAGAGTCAACATTGACGTTCGTTTTGTTTTTACATTTTTGATCATACCATGGGGATCCATTTTAGAGTGGGTTCAGCCTAAAGAGGTCATGGTTGTTTTGATAGTTTGGTCAGAGTTGCAGATGCCAGAAATACTAAGTTCCTGGGTTCCAAGGAAGAAAC
This sequence comes from Aquarana catesbeiana, assembly GCF_042186555.1. Classification (NCBI taxonomy): domain Eukaryota; kingdom Metazoa; phylum Chordata; class Amphibia; order Anura; family Ranidae; genus Aquarana; species Aquarana catesbeiana. The sequence continues at coordinate 647,014,063 of NC_133326.1, forward strand.
TATAAGTAAACGTAGTAAGCGAGCAGATATTATGGATAAGAATTTGATTCTGCTCTTGTTTTTTTCACTTCCAGAGTCCTGGTGAAGCGAGATTGGAGAGGTCTCTGGAACATGGATGACAGATGTTCATCTGGATAGCAGTCTGTCTGTGCCATACCACACCGCAAATTTGTTCTGATAAACATCAGGAGAGAAGGGACAAATGAAAAGATTCAGTTTAATACTTGTTTTTGCTTATGGACAATTTAGGGCCAATGCTAAATCTGAAGGACTGCCCATCAACAAGACTTGTGAAACATTTTTGCCGGAGTCTCTCCTGATGAATGCAAACATGCTATTAATACATGTGCAATGGGTTGGAGGTTGGGGAAGGAATATACACATCCAATTCGTCAGAACATGAGATGTGAAATATATGTTTTTTTTTGTTGGAGGGAGAAATTGAAAGAAGAAAGGTTTTGAATGTATGACATGTATTGATGTAACGGAAGTAACACGGTGCAGGTACCCAGGACACTGGCACTTATACATAAGAAGGTGTCGGTTGGCCAGACTAGAGGTTGGCCAGGTGACACATCAATGGGGTGAAAATTTCCTTGTATGGGGGGGATACGCCTGGTTGATGTCTCACCTGAGAGGTTGAAACCCTGCACAGGGAAGGCCAGTGAATACACACAGGAGCATGCTCCGTTAGATAAAGGGAACAAAATGCTGGCTACTAGGTTACATGCCTTCACCACATGGCGCTGCAACATCTCACAGTGGTTGATAAAAACCTATTACCCTATATGTGCTGAGTATACACTGAATCAAGTGCAATCATTGTACCAGTGACTTGCTCCCAGAGATGTGTGGACACAGAATGAGGTTCATGCAGGGCGTGTAGGTCTGAGGAGTAACCGGAAGAGGAGGGATGTATTCAGCACTATATTGGGGGAATAGGAGCTGGGATGGGTGTTGTTAATGGGGTGGACATCGGCCTCCTGAGGCACAAACTCGCATCCATAGCTTCAGAGAATAAGTGGGGCTTTGTTACTCAGAGAGATTGGTGGCATCCTTAATAACATTCAACAAAGTCACATGAATACCCAGGTTAAAGTGGTTCAAGATTTTGTCAACCATGTTGAGAGGTTGGTAGAGAATGTGATGGTATAGGACACAAATCTGTCGTTGGCTCTGGCGTGCACGCAGTGGCAGGTGGAAGTGTCAACCAGCATTGAGCTGATTGTATAGTCTCCATATGAGGGACAGAGGCCTTATGAGTTAGCATCACCGCTCAGTAAGACGTTGCCAAACACGTTGCTTACACTGATCCAAAGTGGTGGTCGAATGCCTGGATGGGCTGTACCAGTTTGGATTGTGAAAGGTGTTATCCTGTATGATCTCAAATACAGAAGTGCAGACTCGGTCTGTATATTTAGTGGCATTAATGGGCTTACTGACGGAGGATTCTATCTTGTTGCATTTGAGGCTAATTGCCCACACATGATCAAAGAAGCTGGAAGCTGGAGTTGATACTTCCCTCGGTCAGAAGCATGACCATGATGTCCTTTGTATGCCAGGTCAATACATGGAGGTGAACGAAAAATGTTGGGAAGATATTTCATTCTGTATTCGGGATAGAGGGATCATTGCTGGGAAGGAGGCACCTGGGTATTATTTGGGACATAGACGAGTTTGTTTCTTTGTCCTAAAGAATACCAAATGTAAGGTTAGTCATGGAACTAGAGGGCTCCTTGAACCTAACCATAGGTAGAGGTGCATGGTATACCCTGGGCATGGTCTCTGAAATGCAGGCACAGGGATGGAATTGTGTGGGTTTTGTCATTGTTGCAGATTTATATGTGTTGTTAGACTTGATATTTATATAGAAGGGTCGCCCAGTTATCTATGCAAGCTGGGAGACGAAGTGACGGTAGGGTCTCGGTGTACAAGTTAGAGACTTTGCTGCCAAGTCAGAGCCCTGCAATAACGCTGAGATGCCAGAATTGTGGTAGGAAAGGCCATTGTGAGCGAACCTGCCTAATCCCGGCCCGTATCTACACTGAGGAATTATAGGAGGTTGGGAGCAGGATGAGTAATCTGATGGGTCATAGGTATATATGTATATATTATGGTAATGAGTTTATTCGTGTTATGGTATAGTGTGATAAAGGTGTATTTTAGGCCAGTAATATTGGCAGAAGGCCCTCCTCGAGACTCTATATCTGAAAGCTGGTTAAGATGCTTCTCTGGATGTGTGCTGGTGAATGGTAAGTGTATGGACACCCCTTGCCTGTTTTATACCCCTTCATGGAGATGTTAGAAAGAAGAAGATACAGAATGGTGACATGGGAGCTGTCACGGAAGAATGATGTTGGTGTGTCACCCAGTAGCAAAGCGGCACGTGTTGGGAAACACAGCATGTTAGGACCGTTATGGACTGTTCCACAGGAGCTGGTTCTGAGGCCTATGTTGAGAGGCGCAACATGCGACATTTATGGATTGTTCCATAGGGGTTGTTTCCGCACATGTTGAAAAACACGTTAAGACAGTTAAAGACTGTTCTATAGGTACTGGCTTCGAAACACACGTTAGGGAGAAAACAGTTATGGACTGTTGAATAGGAGCCGTGTCTGAAGAAGGGTGGTTTGCGCCCTTTAGGCGCAAATTGGCATATGTTGGATAGCGACATGGTTTAATATCTTACTTCTGGTATTTCACTTCCTGTTTGACACAGCCAGGTAGGAATGAAACACACCAAAGCTTTGTGATCAGAAGAACAATGCCTTGGCTCAAGCCCACCTGCTGTGACATGTGCGAGTACAAGCTTCAAAGAGACCACTTCTGCCAAGATGTCTATTAAGATTTGACACAGGGCTAATAGAGACACTGGCCCTGGGGGACAATATAGCATGCCTCCTGGAGAATGGGCAGACATCTGAAGGGATACCTCTCGGCAATGTATATTGTATAAAAGGCAAATGGGGGTGGCTACGAGTGGGCGTGTATGTTTGAATGTAAGGGACACACAGGCTTTTGTTCTCTCTCATGGTTGCTGAGAAGCCTGCCGTAAGGGTGTCCCTCTGCCATCTTGGGACCTCGCTCTGACTGAGGGCTTGGGCCTAAATTCCATGTGGCCCAGACCCCCTTTATCTTCCAGAACCAGCAGATGAAACCGTGTGTGATAAGTATCTTTGATATTTCATTGTTGTTATATGTTGTAGAGATATGCTGTTTAGTATATTATATTCGGAATGTAAGCTATATGTAACATTGTAATACCCTTTTAGTACGTTTATGATAGTTTCCTAATTCCTTGGGAAATAAAATAAGATATTGTTTTACCAGCAGCACCGTGTGTTTGGTTTCATAGCTAACCTGGTATTATTGTGATATTAACAATAACATGTGCTCAGAGTTTAATAGACCAACTAATTATAGGGACTAGACAAATTAATACACAGATATAATATTGATAATTATATCGATTACTTCACCATGGCTTGAACCTTTGAAGGTAGCAAGGCATACCACTATGCTATGGAGCTGAGCACAATCATACATAGAAAATACTATTACTAATGTTTGATTCTTTTCATTGTATACAATAATGTTTTGCATTTAGGCATTAATATTATGGTACCAACCATGCTCATGTGCCATTGGGTAGGGATGAGCTGAACGCACCAGAACTTGCGAAGAGGCCAAAAATGTGTGCGAACATCATTAAAGTCTATGAGACACGAACATGAAAAATCAAAAGTGTTCATCTTGGAGGAGGAGCTGACGCCCAAGATGGCTGCTCAGTGAAACAGAGTGGCTGGCACGCTGACATGTTGTTAAGCTGAATATAGCAGACGCTGAACACAGGTATCTTTGGGAGATTGTCTCAAGACACAACCAAAAGCTTACCATATCTCTGTACTATAACTCATCTGCCTGGATAACGGAGGGGTGACCCTAAAAACGAAGCGCAATCCTACCTGTGGAGTGCCAGCGAAGAAGCGAAGGCGGACCTGAGCGAGAGCGCGTGGCCAGACGGGTGCCTGGCGGGTCTGCACACACAGTCGGCAGATTCGACAGAGACGGCTCACTGGCAGAGACGCACGCGCATGGTCGAAAGGCTCAATCCGGCAGGGATCAGGAGAAAGCAAGAGGACCGAGGGGTGTCCCCTCAACACGGCTTAACGGTAAAACCCCCACCAGGTCAGAAAGCGGTTATCAGGAACCGGTAAGACAAAAAATACCTGTCTACAAACAAATTATATGTATGGACTTGCAAGAAATATGCAATAGGGGTATATAAAAAGAAGAAAATTAAGTCTCCTATATATATCTGGGAATAACGCAGACACTCATGTTATCTCATTGCATCTGACATACTAGAAGATACATAGACTTTTGAATCTGACAGGCTGGATTAGAGCATAGTGCTCAAAGGAACAGAAATACAAACATATAAATATAAAAGACACTAAAGGCAGAGATATTGAGCGGACCATCTATTTTTTTTTTTTTTTTTTTGCTTTCCCAAGAAAACATCACTGTATTGGGGATAGCCTTGGTAAAGAGAGACCATAAGGTGCAAAATATTGTTATAACGTATAACAGAGTATATATGGGTTGGTAACTTTTGGGCCATATAAAATACCCCGTAAAGAAAGAGGAAAAGAAAGGACAAGATAAAGCACAAAAGGGTATAATAATAAGAACAGTATCTCCTTTAGTATGGCGCCCAAAAAAGGTAATAAAACGCCACAACTCCATAAAAACAAAAAGGATAAAGAGGAAAATAAAAGTAAAAACCTCACTGGGACACAAACCACACAGACATCAGATATTAAGGAGATATTTCAACAACTTCAGTTGCAAGCTCCTCGAGCTCCACAAGGGATTAATACACCACAAGATATCTCAAATATAGCGGAAACATCAGTTACATCTAGTTCATCAGGGGAACTGCAACTGCAACACCCTAGATACAGCTCATTATTAGATACAACAGGCTCAGCCAGTGATCCAAAGGACATGGAAAAAGAAAAATGGGATATGAGAAAATATATCCAATCCCTCCCAACCAGGGAGGATATGGACCAATATGTGCACAGATTGGAAAATTCATACAAAACGGAAATACAAGAGCTCAAAGAATCCATTAAAACCACACAGGAAAAAACCTCTAGACTAGACACAAAAATCTTAAAAGTAGAACAAGAATCAAAGAAGCTAAAGGAAAATGTGCATAAACAAGGAATACAGATAAATCAACTAATAGGCAATCTCGACGAGCAAGAGAACAGAAGCAGGAGATCCAATATTAGAATCAGAGGATTAAAGGAAAAGGTGGGCGGTAAAGCGTTAATATCTACACTACAAAAGATCTTTCAAGATCTGACTCAGGAGATAGAAATGAAAGATTTATTAATAGACCGGGCCCATAGAACAGCAGCAAATAGAAGAGTGGATCCCAATAGGCCGAGAGACATTATCTGTAAGATGCATTATGCCCATATAAAGGACAAGATCATGCAAGCTGCCCGACAAAATAACGGTATTCAGTATGAAGGGGCCCCATTGCAATTTTTCCAAGACTTATCCAAATTTACACTGGACCGTAGAAGAGCATTAAAACCCCTAGTGGAACAACTGAGGAAAAATAATCTACAGTATAGATGGAAGTTTCCATTTCAACTACAGACACAAAAAGAGGGACTCAATATAGTTTTCAGGGACCTGGAAGATTTACCACAGTTTGTATCAACTCTTAATCTACCGGAAATAGAACTACCGAATTGGCCCGTTTCATCTATGCAGTTGTTCAGATAACTCTAAAAGAATATACATAATAAATGGGAGTTGAGAATGGGGGGCTCTGGGTATGACGGGGAGGAGGGAGGGGATGGTGGCCCCCCCTTTTTTTTATTTTATTTTTTTTTATTTATTTTTTTATTTTTTTTGGGTGACAATATGTGCACACTTAATAGATGATGAGATATAGAGGGGAGGAGGGATGTAATGGGGAACTGATGATAGGGGTATATGTAAACACACTGAAAAACAGATGGTAAACAGACACACTTTAAAACACATAATTATAACATAGAGATAGATAGGGGGCGGAGTTTCTCCCCCCCCCCTTTTTTTTTTTTTCTTCTTCTTTTCCCTCACTATAAATAGATTTGCAAACACAAATATACTAGATGTAAAGAGGACATTTGGTTCAAGATAATACACTTTTTCTTTTTTTTTTTTCACTAGAGCAGGTTTTGAGCACAAAATTTACAACCACTGCGCACACTCTCAATACACCAATTATTGTATATGGGATACTCTTCCTCTCCCAGATCCCCCTTGGATCTGGGGTTTGGTGAGGGCAGGGGGTCTGGGTCCAAAAAGGAAAAGAAGAGGGAAAGAAATTTTTTTTTTTTTTTTTTTTTCCCCCACTATTAAAGGTACTTCACTATATATTGGACACGAAATGGAACCTTCGTTGGATGTTTTAATAATATTTCTTGTATTGTGGACACTAAATGGAAAAAATTTTTTTTTTTTTTTTTTTTTCTGTAGTATTTCTTGCATTATGGCAGATTATGAGTATATAGAAATGTATTGATGGGTAATGCACTTCCTGTTTTGTGCACGTGATGGGGATGCGGGGGGGTTGGGGGGCAGGGTGGGATTTAGATGTAAATTATGGTAATAGTTTGTATAGTTATCAGCACTGTATTTAGGATCTCATGCACTCATTTTGAGATAGGGATAAGCAAGGTTGCTTTTTTCCTCCCTTTTTGTTTTCCTTAATTTTTTTTTTTTTTTTTTTGGATATAGAGTCTTTTATAGATCATGAAGCTAATATCATTACCATGGTAGGGTATACCACATATTTTACGGATAACGAAGGATGAGAGGAGGTTGGGATGGGGGGACAAAAAATTCCCTTTTTTTTTTTTTTTTTTAATTTTTTGTCCCCCATTCCCTCCCATGCCTCGGGGTCTCCTTTCTCCCCCTCTCCTTCCCTCTCCCTCTTCCCTGCCGGTGGGTCAGGGGGGGGGGCTAGGAGACAGAAGCTCCCTTAAGTGGAACGATCCCCCCTAGACTCCAACACTCAGAGAGAAGATGCATAATTTAAAGCATATATAAGATTGTAATATAAAAGGTCAGCGTGTCGCCACCGACTGAGTGGCAGTAACTGGACGTTAGGCTCCAATCTCCCTAAGTTGAGGGAGCTTACATAAAGTAAGATAGACTGTTTTTTTAGTCATTAGAGTACGAATCGGGGTGTGTGTGTGTGAGTGGATTACATCGATTTCCTTTTTTTTTTTTTTTTCTCTCTTTCTCGTTTCTTCCCCTTTTCTTTTCTCCTCCCTCTTTTTTCTTTTTTTTTTTTCTTCTCTCTCTTTGTTCGGTCATCTTGGAAATATAATGAATATATGCTCATATAATATTAGGGGCCTTAACTCGGCATCGAAAAGATCCCAGGTTCTATATTCTCTCCACAAACAAAAGGTTGGAATAGCCCTCTTTCAGGAGACGCATTTCCGGACAGATCACATACCTAACCTGCGTAACAAATATTATACTACATGGTTCCATGATTCCTATGGATATTCAAAGGCGAGAGGAGTATCTATTGCAATCCATAGAACAATCCCTTATCAAATACTGGAAGAATGGCGAAACAGGGATGGCAGAGCAATTCTATTGAAGCTTAACATATATGGTAAAAAGTATACGATTATAAATCTATATTTACCCAATCAAAACCAGATTAAAATAGGACTACAACTGATTAGCCAACTGATGGAAAAAGCGGAAGGTATATTCATAATCGGGGGGGACTTCAATTTTGTTTTGGATAAAAATATAGATACTACAACGCCAAAGACAATACAGGTTAGTAAGGATAAGAAGAAATTTAAAGAAATGATGCAGAAATGCCAACTGGTGGATATATGGCGTCTTTTACATCCATCAGAGAAAAATTTTACCTTCTATTCTAAGGTTCATGGTTCATATCATCGATTAGACTATTTTTTAATAAATCAGAGAGGGGTAAATGCTATATCGACCGCAGAGATCGGTAGTACAATATGGTCCGACCATATGCCCGTTTTTGTGAAAGTAGATACATATATAAGCGAGAATAGTAGGGGAAATTGGAGACTTAACGATAATTTATTATATGATGAGACATGTGTAAAGGAAATAAGAAAAGCAATAACGGACTTTGTAAATGATCATACGGGAGACAATATATCCCCGCCAATACAGTGGGAGGCACTGAAGTGTGTGATTCGAGGCCTATTTATAAAACACGGGGCTAGGCTGAAAAAAATGAAAAATAATAGAATAACTCAATTATTCAAAGAAATATCCCTAGGGGAAGACCAACATAAGCAAAATCTTACACGAGAAACACTAATAGAGGTAACAAAATTAAAAGCAGAATTACAAACACTATTAAATGAAAAAACACTTAATATTAGGGATAACAATCGTTCCCTATATTACCAACAAGGGAACAAGCCAGGCAAATTGTTAGCCAGAACCCTTAAAAATAGAGGTAAAACAACACCTATCATAAAGATAAAAACAGAGTCGGGCGAGACGAAATATGACCCAAAAGGGATCTTAAATGAGTTCCAGAGATTCTACACGAAATTATATAATATCCCTAATCATTGGGCGGATAGAAACCCCGATAAATTTCAACAAGAGATACGGCAATATATAAAGGAAACTGCAATACCGGCTATAAACTCTTTTGAGGCAACGCAGTTAGAGCAAGACTTCACTATAATAGAAATACAAAGAGTGATTGATTCGCTAATACTCGGGAAAAGTCCAGGCCCAGACGGGTATACCCCACGTTTTTACAAAACATTTAAAACAGAGCTGATGCCTATAATGAAACGAACTTTTAATACAGTATCTACAACAACACCTTTCGGATCACAAAGTATGCAGGCTTACATCACGTTAGTACCTAAACCAGACAAGGACCATACCTTGTGTGGAAACTACAGGCCAATATCGTTAACAAATATCGATCTCAGAATATACTCAAAAGTTATTGCCAATAGGCTCACCCCTATAATACCTGACCATATACACCTGGACCAGGTGGGCTTTGTAAAGGGTAGAGAGGCTAGGGATAATACCCTGAAAACTCTTACATTAATGGAATATGCACATGGGGGCTCCATCCCATCCTGTCTACTCTCAATAGATGCTGAAAAAGCATTTGACAGGGTGGGATGGAGCTTCCTTAAAGAGACACTTATACAATGGGGAATAGGACCTATACTGTTAAATAAAATAATGGCACTATACCAACACCCTACGGCAAAGATTCGGGCGAATAGTGGAATGTCGGAAGAAATACATATAGCAAATGGTACTAGGCAAGGTTGCCCACTATCCCCAATACTGTACATACTGGTCATGGAGCATTTATTAAATGCGATTCGGGCGAGTAAAGATATACAAGGGGTAAAAGTAGGAGATATGGAATACAAGATGTCGGTATACGCAGATGATATTTTGCTTTATGTTACAAACCCACTAATAACATTACCAAACCTGATAGCTGCATTTGACCGATTTGGGATCTTAAGTAACTTCAAAGTAAACTTTAATAAATCCGAGGCATTAAACATCAATATGTCAAGAACTATGATAGAATTGCTCAAAAAGGATTTTTCCTTTAGATGGCAAGAAAATTCTATCAAATACCTTGGTACATATATCCCCACAGATTTGAAAAAACTGGAGGTATATAATTATGTACCGATGGTACAAAAAATAACGAAAACACTCCAGCAATATGAAAAGGGCACTTTCTCTTGGATAGGCAGGATAAATATCGTAAAAATGGATATATTGCCCAAAGTATTATACATCCTACAAGCGATCCCTATATATCCTGCTACGGGCATTATGAAAAAACTGACCAGAGCGATTGGACAATTTGTTTGGGCGGGCAAGACACCTAGATTAAATAGAAAACTACTAAATAAGTCTAAAAAAAATGGTGGCCTTGCCCTCCCGGACATAGCAAGTTATTTAAGGGCAATAATGATCACCAGAATCGTAGATTGGTTCCAAAATAGGAATAATAAACAGTGGGTAAAATTGGAAGAGGAGATCACAGGATTAAAATTGAAATCCCTACCATGGATTCAAAGAGAACAAAGATCGGTAGAGGGCGCTATACCCTCTTTAGTAGTTTCAACAATGAAAACTTGGGATAACATGATTAAAAAGGGAATAGGTTCTACGTTTAAAGGGCCTATGACCCCATTGTTTGATAACCCCGAATTTCCATTGGCACTAAAAGCAAAAACCTTTCTCAAATGGAAAAGACATGAAGATACAAGGATAATAGAAACCATGGTGGGGAACAATGTGCTCCCGTTGGGGATGATGGGAGAGGACCACAAAAATGAATGGATGCAACATGGTCTACTCCAAAGATATGTATCATCCCTGGTAAAAGAAACAGCAATGGATAGGCCCTTAACAGCCCTGGAAAAAATTTTTACTCAAGAAGAGAGACCCGTACATGTACTATCTAAGGTATATAAAATCTTGAATGACGAAAGCCAAGACCAGGTGATATCATATATTAAGAAATGGGAGGAGGAACTGGGGATAGAGATCCATAGGAAAAAATGGGAAAAAGCCATTGCAGTAACCCATAAATTATCCGTATCCAGTAAGCATCAGGAAAGAAATTATAAAATTTTAGCTAGATGGTATAAGTGCCCGAAAGATTTACATAGGATGAACCCAACAAATGAAGAAGAATGCTGGAGATGTCAAGCTTCATCAGGGACTATGTCCCATATATGGTATTACTGTCCCAAAATCCTGCCATTCTGGCAAAAGATTTTTGAAATCTATAGGGCTATGACAGGAAATGAAATATATCCAGATATACTAATAACAGTATTATCTATGATACCTGGTTCAATAAAAAACATAAAAAGAGACTCATTAAAATATTTCTTAACTGCTGCACGTACTTGCATAGCGAGAAAATGGAAAAGTAGTATTACGCCCTCCATGATGGAATGGGAGTGTGAGATGGCGGAAATGCGGGCTCTAGAGGAGAGAAAAGTGCTAGAGGAGGGCTCAAATAAACAGATAAAACAGATACAAGCCACATGGGCTAGATGGGTAGACTATAGTGCCTCCTCACAACTGTTATGTGATGGATAGAAATATGTAGACCCCCGGGGACAGGAGACATTGTATTTTTGGATGATTCTTCCTCCTTTTTTTTTTCTCTCTTCCTCTTTCTTCTTTTTCCCCTCCCCTTCATATGAATGGATGGTTAGGATGAACGGGTGGATGGTGGGATGATATAGGAGTTTTTATGTGTTTAATCCAAAATAGTTAGTTAGTATGAGAGTGGATGTAGATTTGAAGCGTACTGAAGATAAATACTTTTGATATGATTGTGTTTGTATGTTATGTTATAAAGTGTAAAATGTTTTGGACAAATAAAGATATTAAAAAAAAAAAGTGTTCATCTTAAAGGCTTATATGCAAGTTATTGCCATAAAAAGTGTATGGGGACCCAGGTCATGCCCCAGGGGACATACTGGTGCTGGAGCCCAATTAAAAGCCCAGTAAAAGTAAAGCTGGGTATACATGGACTAATGGATTCCTCCATTCACACACACACATAAAAATGGATGGATGACACATTGTATTCTTTGTATTCCGGCACATTGTATTCTTACAGAGATACCCACTGATTGGCTACAGCTGCTGATCGACAAAAACATTTAACTTCGCCAGAAAGGGGATGGCCATACACTGATCAGAATTCGGCCACCTTAAAGTGGAACTTTAATCAGAAAAGTCCTGATAGACCACTTCAGGCTGGCCCCTTTTGCAGCTATAGCTATGTAAAACATTTAAAATAAGTGCAATTAAACACTAAAATTCAATAATTCACTGTCTCATCCTGCTCTGCACATGCTCAGTTGCTCTCTATTTTTGGCACTGTGCCTAAAATCAGAGCCACTAGAGGCCAATTTGTGGACAGCTTTAAGATTTACTGTTGCTGAAGGGGGAAGAAAGCAATAGACAGAGACGATGTGGAGGGAACACAGATTAGGGAGGGAGAAAAGAAAAGAGAGGTGACAGGACAAATTCTACTGCCAGGAAAACACAAAAGAGTTAAATTGGAAGTCCAGTCAAAAATGAAAATGTCTCTATTATATGTAAAATATCTTTATCTTTGACATTATTCATTTTCTGCATAACTGATTGTGTCGCTTAGAAAGTATCTATCAAAGCCAGACAATCAGCTTCTTCCTGTTCCTCAGGGACAACCTTACTTCTTTATTCCTGAATTCTGCTTGGGGGCCTCTCACTTCCTGAAAACGTTGTCCGTCTCTGATACATGCCCCGCCCCCATAAAAAAAATGCGTGGGGGTCCCCCCAAAATCCATACCAGGCCCTTCAGGTATGGATATTAGGGGGAACCCCACTCTTTTCCTGCAGGTCGCAGGAAAAGAGGGGGGGCGAGAGAGCAGCCCCCCTCCTCCTGAACCATACCAGGCCACATGCCCTCAACATGGGGAAGGTGCCCAAAACACCTTGTCCCCATGTTGATGGGGACAAGGGCCTAACCCCCACAACCCTTGCCCGGTGGACCCCCAGATCCTGCCCCCCCATGTGAATGGGTATCGGGTACATTGTACCCCTACACATTCACCAAAAAAGCAAGTAAAATGTGACAAAAGACATCTTCCTCCGGCACTAGTCTTTCTCCTCCGCTGCTCCCGCCACCGACCTGCTATGAAAACAAACCTCCTCTGACGCTGTGGCCAGCCGATCTATCCGCTTCCATAGCGTCCATTTCATATATAACTATGGGGCGTGGCCGCCGGATGGCATCATCAGGGAGGTTTGTTTTTTGAATATTCAGCTGGAGCGGCGGAGGAGAAAGACCGGAGGACAGACCGGGGGAAGAAGAAGCCGGAGGAAGATGGAGAAGACCGGAGGAAGAAGCGGGGAAAGAAGAAGACATTTTTAATAGAGGAATTGTCAAAAACCGGCTATTGTCTTTTGTCACGGAGAGCATATATACTTTGACACAAGCATTAGGATGTTGGGAAATTGAACCAGCAACCCCAGTGCTGCTAGACAGAATTGCTACCAACTTAGCCAGCCTCACACATGTTCTGTGCATCTCTGTGGTGTGAACCAGTCCTAAGACCATAGCCATGCTCAGTGTCACACGCAATATACAATATATTGTCTGAAGTATTGGGACGCCTGCCTTTAAATGCACATGAACTGTAATGGCATCCCAGTCTTAGTCCGTAGGGTTCAAAATTCATTTGGCCCACCCTTTGCAGCTATAACAGCTTCAACTCTTCTGGGAAGGCTGTCCACAAGGTTTTGGAGTGTGTCTATGGGAATGTTTGACCATTCTTTCAAGTGCATCTGTGTGGTCAGGCACTGATGTTGGACGAGAAGGCCTGGCTTACAGTCTCTGCTCTAATTCATCCCCAAGGTGTTCTGTTGTGTTGAGGTCAGGATTCTGTTCAGGCCAGTCAAGTTACTCCACCCCAAACTCACTCATCCATGTCTTTATGGACCTTGCTTTGTGCACTGGTCTAAATCATTTGGTGGAGGGGAATTATGATGTGGGGTTGTAAAGAAGGTCCATAAAGACATGGATGAGTGAATTTGGGGTGGAGGAACTTGACTGGCTGCACAGAGTGCTGATCTCAACCTGATAGAACACCTTTTGGCTGAAATAGAGCAGAGACTGTGAGCCAGGCCTTCTCATCCAACATCAGGGCCTGGCCTCACAAATGCACTTCTGGAAGAATGGCCAAACATTTCTATAGACACACTAAACCTTATAGACAGCTTTCCCAGAATCTGTTGCTGCAAAGGGTGGGCCAAATCAATTTTTAACCCTATGGACTAAGACTGGGCTGGCCAAGTTCATGTGTGTGTAAAGGCAGGTGTCCCAATACTTTTGATTGGATAGTGTATCTGGCAAGAATTACAATGATTGTGGAACCCTCCTACACATAAATACTACATTTGGTTTCAGGACCCAGGAGATGAAACAACGTCTCTACATGAAGCAGCATGTTGGAGAATCAAACCCAGACGCTCAGGGATGCTAAGCAGAAGTTCCAACCTCTAAGCCATGGAGCTGCCACATGTGACATCATCCTACACATAAATACACATAAATACTGCATTTCTTTGGACATATAGGTGATGGAATTACATTACACAAGAGTTATTCTTCTTTATTTATTTTGTGATATTTGGTGGCTCTTTGTGGGTCAGTGTAGAATAGTGCTATTACCCTAAAATTTTGGGGAATTCCATTTTGATTTCTGATGTTGGTACACATATCACATTTTTTTAGGCTCAAATTATGATTATTCGGAAATAATAAAAAGCGCAAAAAAATGGTATCTCATTTTAAATTTGCATCAGCAATTGTATTGTTTGTGCTTTGTAAAGACAGCTGTGTGAGTTTGGGTAAATATGGTTATGAGATGGAGAGTAACAAGTGAAAGTGACAGAGAAAAATATATTTTAGCAAAACATCAAAACATTCCACATTCTAGCATTCTTAGGCTACATGCCCACGGACGTTTTCAAAAATGGGCTGTAAAGCCAATACAAACACCAGGAAAAAAGTGGCGTTAAAAACGTGATTTTATCCGCCTTTTGCATGAATTCAATGCACGTTACTCCGCGCTGGCTTTCAGACGCGTTTCTCTGTCTCTATTCAAAATCAATGGTTCCCTATGGGAGCCCATTGATTTGAATAGAGTCTCACCAGAAGTCGAATCAAGAGGATCCGACTTGCGGTACGACTTGTGTGCTGAGAATCTTGAGCGGGGAATGCGAAAATGTTTTAAAAATTTGCGTGAGGTTCCCCCTCAAGACAATACCAGACCCTTCGGTCGGTTATGGATCTTAAGGGGAACCCCTACACCAAAAAAATGGCATGGGGGTCCACCCAAGATCCATACCAGACCCTTATCCAATCACACAGCCCGGCAGGTCAGGAAACGGGGGGTGAGCAAGCGCCCCCCCCTCCTGGACCATACCAAGCCACATGCCCTCAACATGGGGGGTTGGTGCTTTGGGGCAGGGGGGGCCCTGCGCCCCCACCCCAAAGCACCTTGTCCCCATGTTGACGAGGACAAGGGCCTCTTCCCGACAGCCCTGGCCATTGGTTGTTGGGGTATGCGGGCAGGGGCTTATCGGAATCTGGGAGCCCCTTTTAATAAGGGGGCCCCCAGATCCCGGCCCCACACCTTATGTGAATGAGTATGGGGTACATCGTACCCCTACCCATTCACCTGGGGAAAAAAGTGTCAATAAAAAAAACACACTACACAGGTTTTTAAAGTAATTTATTAGGCAGCTCTGGGGGTCTCTTCAGACTTCTCCGCTCTCTCTGGCCTCTTCTCCATGCTCTCCGGCCTCTTCTCCCATTGCCCGGTGTCTTCTGCTGGGCTCCTTCACTTTCTTCTGCCCTTTTGCCCGCTCTTTTGCTAGTGGTTGCCCGGTCTTTTCCGTTGTCTTCTTCCCTCTTCTCTTCTTTTTTTCCGATGTTGACTTAACGCTCTCTCCCGCTGTAATGCCATGTGCGTGGTGTGCAACGACTTATATAGGCATGGGGCGGGGTCACCGGGTGATGGCATCCAGTGACCCCGCCCCTTATGACATCACAGTCCCAGAAATTGGAGGAGCCCCAGAGCCCCATACGATGTACCCCATACTCATTCACATAGGGTGGGGGGCCGGGATCTGGGGGCCCCCTTATTAAAGGGGGCTCCCAGATTCAGATAAGCCCCCCCCGCAGACTCCGACAACCAATGGCCAGGGTTGCGGGGAAGAGGCCCTTGTCCTTATCAACATGGGGACAAGGTGCTTTGGGGTGGGGGGCGCCACCCCCCCATTTTCAGGGCATGTGGCTTGGTATGGTCCAGGAGAGGGGGGCGCTCGCTCGCTCCCCTTTCCTGACATGCCGGGCTGCGTGCTCAGCTAAAGGTCTGGTATGGATCTTAGGGGGACCCCCACGCCATTTTTTTTGGTGTAGGGGTTCCCCTTAAGATTCATACCAGACCGAAGGGTCTTGTATCGTCCTAGGGGGAACCTCATGCAATTTTTTGTTTAATTTTCGCGTTCCCCCCTCAAGATTCTCTGCATACAAGTCGCACCACAAGTCGGATCCTCTTGATCCGACTTCTGGTGTGACCTCTATTCAAATCTATGCGCTCCCATAGGGAACCATTGATTTTGAATAGAGACAGAAATGCTGGAGGAGGCTTAACACAGCGTTAAGCCTCGTTAAATCGCGTTTAACACCTTTTGCCACCGTCTGACATTTTTTTAAAGCTCTAGAGCTGGAGCCCTAGAACGCACTGGTCCTGGGGTTTTTTTACAGCTTATGAGGCCATAGGCTAACATGGAGAGGCATTTTTAAGCTGCAAAAAAAGCTCAAAAAAGCGGCTGTAAAAACGTACGTGGGCATGAGGCCTTAATAACAAAATATTTAAGGTAGAAGCAACAATGTTGCAAAGAAAAGTTTATTTCAGAGAAAGATACATTTCATCGTAACATTAAAAGGATTTATTTGTGGAAGATACAATTGTACCATTAGAATCAATGACTAAAACTTGCATTGGACTATAATAGCGCCGATTTTCACTTCCAAAAAATGCACTCATTTTCGTATTTACTATAGTGCCCTGTAAAAAAGACACTTGAGCTAAAATGAGAGCTATTTGCAGGTCTGAGCATGCTCAGTTGTGTTGGCACCTAGTTGTACAAAAACAGGGAATTTACCTCTTCTCAGACCTTTAAATATATTTCAGTATAGAAATCACCTTTTTTCACATAGTTTAAAAGCAGATTATCTTTAAATAATATACCGCATATTTCAGTACTATTTAGGCAATTTATTTCATGCTCTAAACAATATTTCCAAGTGCAATTCTCCAGGTTTTAGCAGAGTAAGGGTTTGGACGCTATTTGGTTTCAGGGAACTATAGTAAATTCGATTTCATGAGTATTTTCTCACCAGCGCTATAGTGCATATCGTTTTAGCGCTAATTAGCACTCATTACCGCAATTAGCGCTAATTTGCGGCAATTAATGTTAATTAGCACCGCAGCGCTATAGTAAATTACCCCCTTTGTATTGGCCCACTGGTGGCCAATAGTCTCTATAGCATGCACAGTAATAGCCCCTTTTACCATAAAAATTTGTTTTACACTAGTTAGTAGTTGCTCCTTAGGCACCTTAATAAGATTCTTATCTAACTGGAGTTTAGTGGTCTCTTATTCCCCCTTTACATTGGAAAGGCCCTTCTTACATTATTGATCAGTGTAAAGGCCTCCTTTATATTGGCATTTAGGGAAAAATGTCCTGTTTACATTGATGGACACTATGAAAAATATCCCTTTTACATTAAAAGAGAAGAATGTGAATGTTTTATATTTTAGATCTTTCTCTAGCCTGAACTGGCTCTGTGACATCAGCAGACAGAGGGCTTCAGCCCGTTGTCTGCTGCAAACGGGTCACAGGAATGCAGAACGAGCTGCACTCCTGTGATCCACAGTAGAAGTACAGCCAAATGAGCTTTAGCTGTACTTCTCCTTTAATGCTCAGTGAAGAATGGCTGCTTTACATTGACAGTTTGTGTAAATACTGCCCATTTGGGCAAATGTTTACATCAGTGGAAATGTTGCCTTTACATTAGCAGTCAGAGAAAAGATCACCTTTACATTGCCTCTCAGCAGACAGGTAACCTTTACATTTGCAGTCAGCAGAAAGGTAGCTTTTAGGGCTAAATCACACTGGGGCTGGTTTACTAAAACTGGAGAGTGCAAAATCTGGTGCAGTTCTGCAAATAAGTCAATCAGCTTCCAGGTTTTTGTCAAAGCTTAAAGCAGAGTTCCAGCCAAAAGTGGAACTTCCGCTTATTCGCGCCCCCCCCCCCCCATCCGGTGCCACATTTGGTACATTTCAGGGGGGAAACGGGGATCTGTTTTTGACAGGTCCCCTTCCCCAATTCCAGAGATGGCGCCACGGTGCCATCTCTCGAAAGTTCGGCCCACTCCTCCTTCCTTCGCCACCAGGCCAATTGGAAATCGCAGCGCACTTCACGCATGTGCAGTAGGGAACTGGCTGTGAAGCCAAAAGGCTTCAGCCCTGGTTCACCCTGGTGCGATTTGACATGCAATTTGACGTCAAATCAGCAGCAATTGCCAGCAATGGCATGGTCCTAATCAGTGCGACGATGCATTTGCAGTGCCGCACCGATTTCAAAAAGTAGTTTCTGTACAACTTTTTGCGATTTCGGGCTGCGATTTACATTGACATCTGTGCAGAAACCTGCACAGATGTCTCTGAAATTGCGTCCGAAATCGGGACTGACATGCGGGGGGTGAAATCGTGCTAGTTCAGCTGAACTTGCACGGCTTCATTCCCGCAGCTCAGTGTGAACCTGGGATCACTGCTGGGTTCCCTTACCAGGAATGGTGGAGGCTGCACCTGACAGCTGACCCGAAGATCGGCTGCGGTGCCGACATCACGGGCTCCCTGGACAGGTAAGTGTCCATATATTAAAAGTCAGCAGCTGCAGTATTTGTAGCTGCTGACTTTAAATTTTTTGTGGGGGGGGCCGACCTCCACTTTACTTGAACAAGCTGAAGTTAGAAACTGATTGGCTACTATGCAGAGCTGCACCAGATTTTGCACTCTTAAGTTTTAGTAAATCAACTTCACTATGTGTGGTTAAAGATGTTTTACAATGCAGTAAAATGTTTGTCACCGCAAAGACATTGCATTTTATCGCAGTACACCATACCAAATTGCATGGCACTGTACTTTTGAAACTTACAGATGCAGCAATTTAGAAATTGTATGAAAGGTTTAGCACCAGGAAACACTTTTTGAAAGATAAAAAGTGCATTTTATATACAACTATTCAGGTGAGACCAAAATGAGGGACAAATGAGCAGGAAAGAGGGACAGAGGGACTTTGTTCCAAATCAGGGACAGTCCCTCGAAATCAGGGACAGTTATTTATTGGTAGTCAGCGAAAAATGTCTTCTTTATATTGGTAGTCAGCAGGAAAAGTAACCTTTACATTGGAAGTCAGTGTCTTTACATTAACAGACAAAATTAAAACAAAGAGAAATCAGCGCAAGGGATCTTGGTTTAGTAAAAACAATAGGTGTTTATTGAACATTGAACAAATAGCAAAGGCACTCACAAAAAGACAGTTTCAGAGGCTGCAGTTATAATGAGACAATGTGCCGCTGTACCCCCCGGACTGCTCCTGTCATCCAGCTGATCTGATGGTGAACTGCCCGGCCAGGCTGTGGAATAAGCAGCTGACAGAAGCCGGTTCTGGCGCTGACACTTGTAAAGCCCGCCTCCAGGGATGTCGTCTTTTGATGGCATGTGCCCATAACAACGCATTTCGGGCGGGATTCCCCTCTCCTCGGGCTGAAGCGAGGATAATCCCCCCAAAAAAGTGTTTTATGCATCTATGCAACGTTTTTTAGTCTTGACCGTAATAATATAGGAATTCAGGATACACTTAATTTAAAGGAGCAACGATAATATTTGTGAAAATAAATATAAGACAATAAATTCAACGGTATTGTATTTTTAATTTAAAAATAAATTATGCAGAGTAATAAAAATACCACACTGATGGTGAACTGACTGGCCAGGCTGCAAAGTAAGCCGCACTGCTGTCATGCTGGTACCCGCTGACAGAAGCCCGCTCTGGCGCTGACACTTGTGAAGCCCGCCCTCTGGGATGTCATCTTCTGATGGTGTGTGACTGTAATAAAATACGTTTCTGGGAGGATTCCCCTTTCCTCAGCCACGGACCGAGGAGAGGGGAATCCCCCCAGAAATGCATTCTGTGCATCTGTGCGATGTGTTTTTTAATCTTGACCGTAATGAGATAAGAAAGCAGGATACATTTCATTTTAAAGAGCAGCAATAATATTTGTGAATATAAATACAGTGCAATAAATTCAACGATAATTTATTAATTGGAAAAAAAATACATAAATGATGAAAAGTAATCAAAATACTGCGCATGTTATGAATGTGCAAACTGTGCCTGGGTGGCCATATCACTTGTGATGGGTGGAATTGTGCTGGCCTGGGAGAGAAGATTAATCAGCTGAAAAGTAGACTGCCCTTTTCAAGCCTGGGCTAGTGGATTGGCTCTTCATTTACATTGAAGAAAGAATGGTCAGCTTGGTTTAACCTCTAATTGGCAAGGGCTTATTTTTGCGCATAGCTCCCAACTGTCCCTGATTTTGAGGGACTGTTCCTGATTTGGAGCAATGTCCCTCTGTCCCTCTTTCCTACTCATTTGTCCCTCATTTTGGTCTGATCTATATAGATGTATATAAAATGCTCTTTTCAGCTTTCAAAAAGTGTTTCCCAGTGCTAAATCTTCCATCCAAATTCTAAATTGCTGCATTTGTAAATTTTAAAAGCCAATATAAAAGAATAGTAGTGATAAAAAAGCCCTTGTGGATTTAATTATCCTTTTTTTGGGGTTAATTCTTCTTTAAAGGGGGTGTGGCAGGGGGTGTGTCCTATGCCTACATACATTTGCTAGTAGGTGTCCCTCATTCCCATCTCAAAATGTTGGGAGGTATGCTTTGCATCATGGAATTTAAATGGTTAAAATAGTAGTAATAGCAGCTGCAAACATTTTTTATCATTTCAGGGAGGTTTGGGGTGGGGAGTAGTGAAAGATTAGTGAATAATCTCTAGGCTGAAGGAGTTATCAGTGGCCGGGTAACCAGTAGATCAGGGACATCTCTTATGTCTCTATAAAGGGTAACAGTCGCTTGTCAAATAAAAAAACAAAACAAAAATGGTTAAGTATATTGGAATAAATAGAAATGATCAACAATACTCTCTGCACGTGCGCACATACACAAACAAACAAATATGTGCAGCTATGTTGAACGTACTTAAAAGTCTATTGTGCGACACATATTAAAATCATTTTTGGGCTATCATTTACTGTAGGTCTATCTCTAATCTGATGAGCTGTAAAGGTTTTTAATGTGTCACCTATTTGCAAATTTGGCACTCATAGTTTTTCACGGTTTTGCAAACGTGCGATTTTAAGACCTTACATATTTGGCATTAACTTAAAGTGGAAGTGGAGGGAACTCTCTCCCATCACTTTAGCACAAATAAATCAGCATTAAAAGCATTATTAACCGCTGTACTCAGATGTCACCTTACTTGCTTAGTTTGCTTGTAATCCATCCCGTTATCTGTAATGACGTCACTGGTGCATGCGCATCTCTACCACGAGACTGCATTCTCAACCTCGGGAACTAGAAGGAGGCTTGGCTGAAAAACCATCGCACATGCACGAGATTTTAGCAAGGACTACATGGAGGGGCGGAAGTATTTTCCACTATAGATGCGGAAAACAACACTTAATATGGCACTGGCTTATCCTGGGAGAAACAAATGTGTAAACAACTTTACCACTTCCCGCCCGGCCCATAGCAGATGACGGCCGGGCGGTGGTTAAGTTATCCTGACTGGGCGTCATATGACGTCCAGCAGGATAACACGCTGCTGCGCGCCCGCGGGGGCGCGCATCGCGGCGATCGGTGGATCGGTGTGTCAGTCTGACACACCGCTACACCGATCTTGGTAAAGAGACTCCGGCGGTGGCTCTTTACCACGTGATCAGCCGTGTCCAATCACGGCTGATCACGATGTCAATAGGAAGAGCCGTTGATTGGCTCTTCCTCACTCGCGTCTGACAGACACGAGTAAAGGAGAGCCGATCGGCGGCTCTCCTGGCAGGGGGGGTCTTGCCCAGCGCAAGATGAGCGCTAGAGAATATATGAACCGAAGGTACGGTTCCGCCTATACTGAGCCCCTAGATAAATGAGTAGAATGCACAAAGGGAACAGCTAAACCTTTAAAATCTGAAGGGACTTTTGATTTAAAAGTATGGCAAATTTTTTTGCACGATTATGGCCCACTACTGTGCAGTGAAGGAACGTGGAGAATAGCTTGCACATGGGAGACAGAAGCTAAAGTAGCAAATCAAACTGGCTTGACGCAGATGTTTAATAAAAGTACTGCCCAAATTTACTACGTTTGGTCAGAAGACTCTGTATAGGAGGACCCCCCACCTTATGTGGCTGTTGGTTTGGCTTTAAGGGGTCCACGCACAAAAGCAAAAGAATTAGATTACATGGAACACACAAAAGATGAGCTATGCAATATAGTAGAGAGCAGAGGTTTAACCCCATATCAACCTACAAAGAGGGATTTGGCTCGTATCCTAGAAACAGATGATTGGCATAAATCAAAAGGCACATATGCAAAACTAGATCTCTCTGAACTTAAGGCTTTGGCCAGAGAAAGAGAGATAGAGTCTGAACTTGCGGAGCAAACCATAATTTCCAAATTGTGGCAGCAAGATGAAGAGAGAAGGAAGGGAGATGCCACCCCTTCTGCCCCTGGCACAGAGCAATCTGTTGCAGTTTATCCTGTCAGAACCCAATTAGTTTTTGAAGGTAATGCTGTTGACAGTAAGTCTCAAATTAAATGGCATGTACCTTTTAGTCCCCAAGATATGAGAGCCATATTAGAGTGATTGGGAGATCCTTGAAAGAATCCAGTTGGGTTTGCAAACAAACTAAGCACTGCACAGGAAGCATATGAGGCTTCTGCTACTGACATTCATCAGCTTCTTAGTAGTGGAAGCAACATGTCTGGCTATATACTTAAAGAAAGTGGTGTAGACATCAACAATCTAGGTAAGATGGTTAGTGAATGGGAGGTTTGTGAGAAATTAAGGAAAAATTGCCCCAAATAGACAAACCAGACATGCTGAATTTATGAATGCTAAGCAAGGGAAAGAGGAAGCAGCAGGGGCTTATTGGAGGCGGTTAAGTGATATGGCTGAGGAAGCAGGCATTAAAATAGAGGAAGAGAAGGCGGGAGAAACTGCAAGTCCATCTACACAACTGGTCAAACAAAGGTTTCTTGATGGTTTAATACCCTGAGGCAGGCAATATGTCTATTCGAGACGTCCTGCCTATCCTGTTATCCATAGAAAACAGGATTAACCAAAAAGACAGCAAACCCAAGGTTATGTACATGGGGAAGCAGAGAGGAAAAAGAAGAGGCAAAGGCAATTTCAGAAATCATGGCAATCGGGGACCAATTATATGCTACAATTGTGATGGGGAAGGACACATAGCCAAATTCTGCCATCTTCTTGACCATAGACTGGAAAAGAGCTTAGAGGTACCTCATGCTGATCCCAGTTCTCTGCCAAAAGCAGTGGATCAGGCATGGGAAAATGGCATGCCAGTATCAATCAGGTTAAATAGGGGAGACAATGGTCCCAAGGCCAGAGTAAAAGTATTTTTACAAGAACTCCCCTATCCTGGAGGAGAAACAGAATTAACCTGTTTAATCGATACTGTTGCAAGCCGAAGTGTTTTTAATATAGAGGACTTACCTCCAGGATTATTATCTACAAATGTTATCTCTGGTGATTGCCTAACCGGGACCTCTACTGATTTGATTGAGTCCAAGCCACTTAAACTCAGGCTAGGACAGCAAACGGCAATTGTCACTAAAGTGTTAGTTTCAGACACAGTTCCTACCAATCTTTTGGGAGCTGACATTTTGAACCAAATTTTAGCAAACATAGACTACACTCCTACAGGAGTCCAAGTGGTCAGTAGTCTGTCAGGAGAAGTTTTAAATTCTGCCTGTGGAGTATTTTTAATCCAGGACTCCACTCCGCCATTTCCACCAGAATTGAAAGCGATTCCCGATGAATTATGGGCCACCAGCAAATATGATGTAGGTCTGCTGGATTGCACCCCAATCATGATAAAAATTAAACCAGGAGCCCATCTCCCACAGTACTGTACTGTTCATTTAAGCACAAGAGACTTCATTTTGTTCTCACTGTTGAAATATGTTCTGTAACCTTCACATAACACACAGTCACATCTCCTACTAAACGCTCTCTACTCCCCCCTCCTTTCTCAAGGTTTTACTTTTGCAATTGTTCTATTCGCTAGCTTTTAATAATATATTTCTATTTGTTAGCTTTTAATAACATATTTCTATTTGTTAGTTTTAATAACATCTCACACCACCCCTTTCTTAACTATGTATAAAATAACATGTAATAATACATTTTGCCACTGAACGGACATTTTAAACACAGTGATTGAGTCCTGTGAATCTGTTCCTGCAGCTGTAGTATTAACTTTGTTTTAGAGTCCCAATCAGAAATCAGTCATAACACACACTATACAACTTTTGTTGCCTGATTTCATTTAGATTTACCAAAACCATGTAGTGCAAGGGTCTGCCTGATTAAAAATCGACAGAAAATTGTATAGTGTGTATCCAGCCTAGGATGGCGCGGCACTTCCCCGCCTTTCTATACTGGGATCACACAAGAGCGGTGGAGGAAACTGCATGCGATTAGGACAGGAATCACACCACATTCTTGTTCAAATTGCATGCAATTTTTTGCAGTGTGATTTGAGCCCATTCATTTTGTATGGGCTCAAACTGCACCACAAATGGTATTGGTACTTGGTATCGGTGAGTACTTGACCAAAAGTGCAACCCTAGTTAGATTCTACCCCCCCCCCCCCCCCCCCCCAGAAAAGTAAGTACCCTTTTTTTTTTTTTTTTAAGGCAGGGTCTCTTTAATTATTTTAGGTCCTTATACAGAGGAAATCCTAACAGTTGGGTGCTACCTAGTGAGCCAAAATTGGTGTGCATACAGGATACTCTCATGTGCCTGTGTTGTAAAATATTTAAATGCCTTATATCAGCATACTAAAGTTTTGTTAGTCCAAAAATCTGCCCATACTGTCCTCAGCTCAGTAGCCTCATAATGGTGGACTGTAATGAGCTTGTTAAATTGACAACGATTATAATTTATCCGGTAAACATTGAATATACCTGGAGGGGACTCAGTGGGTGCAATATGGAGTTCATAAAGGCAAATTCCCATAAAAGCGTCTTCCATGGGTATGACTCGAATCACCTGTGATATATCATATATTTTTTTTGCCATGTCTGCAGAAAAGACATAGCCAGGTCCAGAGCAGTAGGGTGGGTAGGTGTCATTGGGGTAGACTTCCTTAGGGACATACCATTTGTATTCTTTACCCCTCAGTGGTCCTGTATTTTTCAATATGTCCCCTGTGAAATAGTTGGTACGGACTGGAAGTTCTGGGCAAAGAAGCTGGTGGACAAGGTAGTCTACATTGAGGAACATGTCATCATCTATTTTCATCGCGTAGCTGGCTGTGGGGCAGAATTTAGCAACCCATTCCATGCCCATTAAGGTTTTTAAAGTCAGGTTATAGTAAGTGTCCATGAAGTCTTGTTGGACTATATCCCCAAAGGCTTCACTTTCCTCCTCCAGCATTCTCTGGGTTCTGTTCACAACAAAATTTGGAAGACCAACCAAAAAGATCCTCACCATGTCAACATCGTAATTACTCTCATTGCCCCAGGTTTCTCGAATGACATGCCTAGTATTGATATCATGAGGCCTACTAATTACCATCATGACTAGAAAGGGGTTCCGGTCTTTGCACTTCTTCTCCTGGTTGATGAGGAACTTGTATGGGTAAGGGTAAGGGGGGGCCAGAGGGTGTTGGAAGCCCGGATAGGTCAGGTTGTTTACAGGAGGAGGGGTTTCCTGGTCACTTAAATGCCCCCGAAACATCATCAATCTTTTATTGAGCCAGTCTTCATTTTCAAAGTACAGGTATCCAGATGCAAACATCAATGTGAACAGAAGGGAGCAAGAAATCCTCGCCACACAGCGTCGTTCCATTGAGCTGAATCCCACCGGAACCTCTGTACAAAGATAAGAGAACATCTACATGTAAGT
Source organism: Aquarana catesbeiana (assembly GCF_042186555.1). Classification (NCBI taxonomy): domain Eukaryota; kingdom Metazoa; phylum Chordata; class Amphibia; order Anura; family Ranidae; genus Aquarana; species Aquarana catesbeiana. The sequence continues at coordinate 647,040,026 of NC_133326.1, forward strand.
ACTTTGCTTAAAAAAACATGGCACGCTCTATACTTTTTAGCTTGCCCTATACTTATTATGCTGTATTGGGGTTTCTAGGCAGTTACACATAATTACCGTATATACTCGAGTGTAAGCTGACCCGAATATAAACCGAGGCACCTAATTTTACCACAAAAAACTGGGAAAAGTTATTGACTCGAGTATAAGCCTAGGGTGGGAAATGCAGCAGCTACTGAGTAGACAATGCCCATTTGCAGCCTCACTGTGCCCACCTGTATCATTAGTGCCCATCTGCAGCCTCACTGTGCCCATCCACAGCCTCACTGTGCCCACCTGTATCATCAGTGCCCATTTGCGGCCTCACTGTGCCCATCTGCAGCCTCACTGTGCCCATCTGCAGCCTCACTGTGCCCATCCGCAGCCTCACTGTGCCCACCTGTATCATCAGTGCCCATCTGCAGCCTCACTGTGCCTATCTGCGGCCTCATTGTGCCCATTTGCAGCCTCATTGTGCCCATCTGCATCTGTACCTTTGATTCCCAAAACAGCGGCTGTCTTCAGCTTTGTCATGCAGTCTGTTCGGCAGCCGTCCACTGTAACAAAGCCCCGCCTCCTCCTCGTCCGTGATAGAAGGAACACTGATTCCCAGCATTGTATCAGTGTTCAGTCTATCGCGGATGAGGAGGAGGCGGGGCTTTGTTACAGTGTACGGCCACCGAACAGACTGCATGACACAGTGGGAGACACCCGCTGTTTTGGTTATAAAAGGTACAGCTGCAGATGGGCACACTGAGGCTGCACCCTCACTCGAGACCCTCACTCGAGTATAAGCCGAGGGGGGATTTTTCAGCATAAAAAAAATGTGCTGAAAAAGTTGGCTTATACTCGGGTATATACGGTACATAATTAGTCAGGGGAGAGGAACATGATAGCGGACTTTCTCAGCCGAAGGAGACTGAGGGAGGAAGATTGGGTCCTCAACCAGGAGGTCTTCAATCTCATATCCGAAAAATGGGGACCCCTGGAAATGGATCTTTTTGCATCAAGAGACAACGCGAAAACCCCCTGTTTTTTCTCACTAAACGGAGGAGAAGGAGCACTGGGGGTGGATGCGTTAACCCAGAACTGGCATTTCAGAACATGCTACGCCTTCCCTCCTCCGGTATTATTACCGGCAGTTCTGAGGAAGTTTCAACTAGAGAACACCTCTCTGATTCTAGTGGCTCCACATTGGCCAAAAAGGGCATGGTTTTCGGTTCTCAAGCAACTGACAGCAGAGCCTCCCCTATTCCTTCCACCTCAGGAGGATCTCCTCTCACAGGGCCCAGTCCTCTGCCCACAGGTACACCAGTGAAAGTTAGCGGCCTGGCTACTGAGGAGGGTATATTAAAATCTAAGGGATTTTCAGAGAGGTTAATCTCCACCCTCCTCAATAGTAGGAAAAAGGAGACGCGCCGGATTTATTAAAAGGTCTGGCTCAGTTTCAATGAATGGTGCGTAGGAAGCTCCTTCTCGGTGCAGAGCCCCATAGCGGTGTTGGAATTTCTGCAGTGCGATGCAGACAAGGATTTATCCATAGGTATACTTAAAAGTCAGGTGTCAGCACTTAGTGCTTATTTAGAGAGATCTCTGGTCACCAACCTGTGCGTGGTCAGATTCTTTACAGCTCTGTCTAGACAGAGATCAGTCCGAGGTCCACCCTTTCCCGGGTGGGACCTATCTTTAGTCTTGCAGAGCCTAACGGGAGCCACCTTTGAGCCTTTGGACGGATGTTTGCTAAAGGAACTGACTTTGAAGACAGTATTTTTAGTAGCAGTGACAACTGCCAGGAGGGTCAGCGAGATTTTATCAATTAGACCTCCTTTTTGCGTTATTTTTCCAGACAGAATAGTTTTCAAGACTGATCCAGCATTTTTTCCTAAGGTGGAAGAGAGGGCTGGAGCAACGCCAGAACAAATATGCAGGGCAGCAACATGGTCCAGCTACTCCACTTTCGTAAAGCATTACAGAGTGGACCTGTTGTCGGCAGGTGAGCAGGCCTTTGGGCGAAAGGTTTTGCAAGCTGTAGTCCCACCCTAATTGGTAAGTGCTCGCTTATCCTCTCATAGTGGCTGTCCTGAATGACGGAAAGGGAAAATTAAAGTTACGCTTACCGGTAACGTCTTTTCCTGTAGTCTTTCAGGACAGCCCTAGTTACCCACCCAAAACTTTTGGGGGTCTTATAAAAGACCAAAACGCAGCAGGATAATGATATTTGATAGTATGTTATTAATGTGTTCTTGTGTCTCCCCAGCTGGCCGGAGGTGATCTTGAAAAAACGGAGGTCCGGCAGGGGAAGTAAGAATTTATGGGCTGGCGCAGTGTTTCCTAGAGGAAGAGGAGGAGACTATCTCTTCATCCCCCTGATGAAGACACGTGATCCTTGAGTCGAACACGCGTAGGGGAGGAGCCAGGATGAGATGAGATGAGACGAATACCATACCCCTAAACCGATTTACTGTTTTGGAGGCTTTGAATAGAGCGGTGCACTAACGCACCTGGATATTGTGAGTACCCCATTGTGGGGAGTGTATTTTTCATTTAATACATTTACAAAACGATATCACACCATTGAGTTCTATTTTCCTCATATATATCTTTGGAACCGCATTGGAGCTTGACATCTGGTGATCAGCACTAAGCCCTGGGGTGGCCCCTAAGCGGGTTTTGACTTAGTATAACAGCTGAGTCACACGCTCTGAGGTGAGCATAATACCTGGGGGGCCACTAGTTTGCACCAGAGCATGGTTTGCAGCACAAAGAATACTATGAGCATGCTGGAAAGTAATATCAACGGACACTCATTATACACATTTTTTTTATATTGATCTACAGGATTTCACTTACCACTAATCACTTGCAACATTGTTTTTGCTTCATTGTATTGCTGTATTTGCTTCATTGTTTTATGCACGTTGCACTTTAGTGGGTTTGTTTTATATTCTATTGATATATTGTTAATTTTGTATGTTTACGTATTTATATATTATTATATATTTTGGATTTATCAGTTTGGATTTATCACTTTGTGATTCACTCAGTGGTTATTTGTTACATTTATGATACTAGTGTTTTTTCACACATTTCTCATATTTATATTTTGGGTAGATCCTATATTTATATACTGATTGGAATTTTACACTCTAGCGCAGCATATTTTTTCTTTTGGTATCTCTCATAGTGGCTGTCCTGAAAGACTACAGGAAAAGACATTACCGGTAAGCGTAACTTTAATTTTTTTTTAGTTAAAAATAACAAACATGTTATACTTACCTGTTCTGTGTAGTAGTTTTGTGCAGAGCTGCCCAGATCCTCCTCTTCTCGGGTCCCTCTTCTGTGCTCCTGGCCCCTCCCTCCTGCCCCCACAGCAAGCAGCTTGCTATGGGGGCATCTGAGCCAAGCCACAACTCCCTGTGTCCATTCAGACACAGAGCCGCAACCCGGGGCCTGCCCCCTCTCTCTCCTCATTGGCTGATTGGCGCCGCACTGCTATCTCAGCCAAAGAGGAGGGGAGTCCCAGGCAGCCAAGACACTCCTACAACATCTCTGGATCTAGATGGACCTCAGGTAAGTATTAGGGGGGCTGAGAGAGGCTGCTGCACACAGAAGATTTTTTATCTTAATGCATTAAGATAAAAAATCTTCTGCCTTTACAACCACTATTATGCTATCGTTTATCTTTAATTACTCAATTTCTTTTTTGAGTAACAGGTGTGTGTTTTTCAAATTTGTATTTCTGCTTCCTAAGAGATTAACCACTTCCCCATTGTGGATTGATGTCCGCAATGTGGCTCCGTTATTCTGACTGGACGTCATATGTTGTCCAACAAGATAAGCGGCGATCGGTGGTGCTGTGTGTCACTATGACACACCGCATCTCCGATCGTGGTAAAGAGCCTATGATGTAGGCTCTTTACTACATGATCAGCTGTGACCAATCACAGCTGATCACAGAGGGAACCAGGAAGTGCCGGTAATCAGCTTTCCTCGCTTCTCGCTGGCAGGGGGAGCCAATCGGCGGCTCTCCTGTCAATGGTTGGTCTGCGCTGATAATCAGCACATTGATTATCAGCACATCTCCCATCAGAGGTGCCCACCACAGCTGCCAATCAGTGCCCATCAGATGCCAATCAGTGCCCATAAAGGTGAAAATCAGTGACCATGAGTAACGCCTGTTAGTGCCCTTCACAGATGCCAATCATGCCATCATTAATGAATGTCAGTACCTCCTCATCATTGCTGCTTATTAGTGCCAATCAGTGCCACCTATCAGTGCCCATCATTGCTGCATATCAGTGCCACTTATCGGTGCCCATCAGTGCTGAATATCAGTGCCACAAGGGGTTAATTAACTGCCACTGGTCACTAATGCATCAGTGACCAATGGCAATGCATTAACCCCCCTCCATGCTGCATATTCCAAATAGCATTGTAGATTAATTAACCCCCCAGCCAAAAAAAACAAAAAAAACCTTCAGTAAGATCAGGTAAAGCAGTGCAGCAATGTTCAGCCTCTGCTCACTCACCCACAGTAGTGCATGTCCCCGCAGGTCGCAGAAGCAGCACTCCTTCTCTTCCATCCCGCCTCCCGGCCTCTGAATGACGTCACGACAGGTGGGACCTAGGAAGCTCCTGTTGGGCGGAGATCCCTGACAGGGAAATGACTGATGGTACACCTGCGAGCCGAGTGCAAGAGCGCACTCGGCATATTCCTACCGCTCCACTGCATCTCTGCAAGCACAGCACTGTGTACCGGCGGCTGTACATAGTGTCTGGCCCCTCTTTACCACAGCCCCGAGTGCGGCCTTTTTACCAGGCATCAGAGCAGCCTAGGGGGAGATTGCCACCCTGCCCCCTGGCCCAGGCCGCCCCTGTATCCAACCCCCCCCCTCCCTTTCTTTCCAGGCTATTTTCAGTATATACAGTATCTCACAAAAGTGAGTACACCCCTGACATTTTTGTAAATATTTTATTATATCTTTTCATGTTTTAACACTGAAGAAATGACACTTTTCTACAATGTAAAGTAGTGAGTGTACAGCTTGTATAACAGTGTACATTTGCTGTCCCCTCAAAATAACTCAACACACAGCCATTAATGTCCAAACCGCTGGCAATAAACGTGAGTACACCCCTAAGTGAAAATGTCTAAATTGGGCCCAGTTAGCCATTTTCACTCCCTGGTGTCATGTGACTCGTTAGTGTTACAAGGTCTCAGGTGTGAATGGGGAGCAGGTGTGTTAAATTTGGTGTTATAGCTCTCACTCTCTCATAATGGTCACTGAAAGTTCAACAACACACCTCACGGCAAAGAACTTTCTGAGGATCTGAAAAAAAGAATTGTTGCTCTACATAAAGATGGCCTCGGCTATAAGAAGATTGCAAAGACCCTGAAACTGAGCTGCAGCACAGTGACCAAGACCATACAGCGGTTTAACAGGAAAGGTTACACTCAGAACAGGCCTCGCCATGGTCGATCACGTGCTCAGGGTCATATCCAGAGGTTGTCTTTGGGAAATAGACGTATGAGTGCTGCCACCATTGCTGCAGAGGTTGAAGGGGTGGGGGGGTCAGCCTATCAGTGCTCAGACCATACGCTACACACTGCATCAAATTGGTCTGCATGGCTGTCTTTCCAGAAGGAAGCCTCTTCTAAAGATTGCACAAGAAAGCCAACAAACAGTTTTCTGCAGACAAGCAGACTAAGGACATGGATTACTGGAACTATGTCCTGTGGTCTGATGAGACCAAGATAAACTTATTTGGTTCAGATGGTGTCAAGCCACAACCAGGTGAGGAGTACAAAGCCAAGTGTGTCTTGCCTACAGTCAGACCCCTTTCACACCAAGGCACTTCAAAAACACCCTAAAACACCTTAGCGTTATTACCGCGTTTTTACAGCAACGCAACGCTGCAGGCGTTTTAACAGCATTTTTCAAGCGTTATTGAAGCATGTGTTATTGATGCTATCTTTCTGCTTGCATGTTTATCCTTTGTGATATCATGTGAAACAAGCAGTGTCTTGTACAGTAACAAGCAATGTCTTGTTTTACTTCAAATCTTCATTTTTCTGGGATTAATTCTTTTTTTTGGCACTTTAATTTTGTTTTTTTGGCACTTTGATGGTCTGTTTAATCATTCTGACCTTCCCACAAGTTCAGTCCTGTTGTTGTAGATGCTCTCTTTTCTGCTTGCATGTTTACCTTTTTGTGAGATAATGTGAATTTTCTACAACTCAGGGCGGATTATAGGCGCTATTCAGGCGGTTTTACAGCGTTTTCAATTCATTTCAATGGAGAGGGGAGTTTTTGAAGCGCTTTTTTCAACGCCCAAAAGCTGCTCCAAAGATGCTGCTTGCAGGACTTTTCTCAACTCCTCGCCAGCGCAACGCCTCAGTGTGAAAGGGTCCATTGAGATGCATGGGGAGCATTTTATGAGCGTTTTAATAGCATTATTTTTAGCATTAAACGCTGCAAAAACGCCTTGGTGTGAAAGGGGTCTCAAGCATGGTGGTGGGAGTGTCATGCTCTGGGGCTGCATGAGTGCTGCCGGCATTGGGGAGCTACAGTTCATTGAGGGAACCATGAATGCCAACATGTACTGTGACATGTACTGAAGCAGAGCATTAATCCCCTCCCTTAGGAGACTGAGCCACAGGGCAGTTTTGCAACATATCGACCCCAAAGACACCTCCAAGACGGCCTGCCTTGCTAAAGAAGCTGAGGGTAAAGGTGATGGACTGGCCAAGCATGTCTCCAGACCTAAACCCTATTAAGCATCTGTGGGGCATCCTCAAATGGAAGGTGGAGAAGCGCAAGGTCTCTAACATCCACCAGCTCCGTGATGTCATCATGGAGGAGTGGAAGAGGACTCCAGTGACAACCTGTGAAGCTCTGGTGAACTCCATGCCCAAGAGGGTTAGAGCAGTGCTGGAAAATATTGGTGGCCACACAAAATATTGACACTTTGTGCCCAATTTGGACATTTTCATTTAGGGGTGTACTCACTTTTGTTGCCAGCCGTTTAGACATTAATGGCTGTGTGTTGAGTTATTTTGAGGGGACAACAAATTTACACTGTTATACAAGCTGTACACTCACTACTTTACATTGTACTCACTTTTGTAAGATACTGTGTGTATATATATATATATATATATACACAGTGGGGCGAAAGTATTTAGTCAGCCACCAATTGTGCAACTTCTCCCAATTAAAAAGATGAGAGAGGCCTGTAATTGTCATCATAGGTATACCTCAACTATGAGAGACAAAATGTGGAAACAAATCCAGACAATCACATTGTCTGATTTTTGAAAGAATTTATTTGCAAATTATGGTGGAAAATAAGTATTTGGTCACCTACAAACAAGCAAGATTTCTGGCTCTCACAGACCTGTATCTTCTTCTTTAAGAGGCTCCTCTGTCCTCCACTCATTACCTGTATTAATGGCACCTGTTTGAACTTGTTATCAGTATAAAAGACACCTGTCCACAACCTTAAACAGTCACACTCCAAACTCCACTATGGTGAAGACCAAAGAGCTGTCGAAGGACACCAGAAACAAAATTGTAGACCTGCACCAGGCTGGGAAGACTGAATCTGCAATAGGCAAGCAGCTTGGTGTGAAGAAATCAACTGTGGGAGCAATAATTAGAAAATGGAAGACATACAAGACCACTGATAATCTCCCTCGATCTGGGGCTCCACGCAAGATCTCACCCCGTGGGGTCAAAATGATCACAAGAACGGTGAGCAAAAATCCCAGAACCACACGGGGGACCTAGTGAACAGAGAGCTGGGACCAACATAACAAAGGCTACCATCAGTAACACACTACGCCGCCAGGGGCTCAGATCCTGCAGTGCCAGGCGTGTCCCCCTGCTTAAGCTATACATGTCCGGGCCCATCTGAGGTTTGCTAGAGAGCATTTGGATGATCCAGAAGAGGATTGGGAGAATGTCATATGGTCAGATGAAACCAAAGTAGAACTGTTTGGTAGAAACACAACTCGTGCTTGGAGGAGAGAGAATGCTGAGTTGCGCCCAAAGAACAGCATACCTACTGTGAAGCATGGGGGGTGGCAACATCATGCTTTGGGGCTGTTTCACTGCAATGGGAACAGGACGACTGATCCGTGTACATGAATGAATGAATGGGGCCATGTATCGTGAGATTTTGAGTGCAAACCTTCTCCCATTAGCAAGAGCATTGAAGATGAAACATGGCTGGGTCTTTCAGCATGACAATGATCCCAAACACATCGCTCGGGCAATGAAGCAGTGGCTTCGTAAGAAGCATTTCAAGGTCCTAGAGTGGCCTAGCCAGTCTCCAGATCTCAACCCCATAGAAAACCTTTGGAGGGAGCTGAAAGTCCGTGTTGCCCAGCGACAGCCCCAAAACATCACTGCTCTAGAGGAGATCTGCATGGAGGAATGGGCCAACATACCAGCAACAGTGTGTGACAAACTTGTGAAGACTTACAGAAAACCTTTGACCTCTGTCATTGCCAACAAAGGATATATAACAAAGTATTGAGATGAACTTTTGATATTGACAAAATACTTATTTTCCACCATAATTTGCAAATAAATTCTTTCAAAAATCATGTGATTGTCTGGTTTTGTTTCCTGACAATTACAGGCCTCTCTCATCTTTTTAAGTGGGAGAACTTGCACAATTGGTGGCTGACTAAATACTTTTTTGCCCCACGGTATATATGTATATCTATATATATACACACTCACCTGCCCCTTTATTAGGTACACCTTGCTAGTATAGGGTTGGACCCCCTTTTTCCTTCAGAACTGCCTTCATTCTTCGTGGCATAGATTCAGTAGGGTTTTGGAAACATTCCTCAGATTTTGGTCCATATTGACATGATAGCATCACGCAGTTGCTGCAAATTTGTTAGCTGCACATCCATGATGCAAATCTCCCATTCCACCACATCCCAAAGGTGATCTATTGGATTGAGATCTGGTGACTGTGGAGGCCATTGGAGTACAGGGACCTCATTGTCATGTCCAAGAAACCAGTGGTGAGATGATTTAAGCTTTGTGACATAGTGCTCTATCCTGCTGGAAGTAGCCATCAGAAGATGAGTACACTGTAGTCATAAAGGGATGGACATGTTCAGCAACAATACTTCAGGTAGGCCATGACTTTAAACAATGCTCAATTGGTAGTAAGGGGCCCAAAGTTTGCCAAGAAAATATCCCCCACACCATTACACCACCACAACCAGCCTGAACCGTTGATACAAGGCAGGATGGATCCATGCTTTCATGTTATTTACACCTAATACTGACCCTGCCATCTGAATGTTGCAGCTGAAATCGAGACATATCAGACCAGGCAACATTTTTCCAGTCTTCTATTGTCCAATTTTGGTGAGACTGTGTGAATTGTAGCCTCAGTTTCCTGTTTTTAGCTGACAGGAGTGGCATCCGGTGTGGTCTTCTGCTGCTGTAGCCCATCTGCTTCAAGGTTCGATTGTTGTGTATTCAGAGATGGTATTCTGCGTACCTTGGTTGTAACGAGTGGTTATTTGAACTACTGTTGCCTTTCTATCATACTGAACCAGTCTGCTAATTTTCCTCTGACATCAACAAGGCATTTTCGTCCACACAACTGCCACTCACTGGATATTTTCTCTTTTTTGGACCATTCTCTGTAAACTCTAGACATGGTTGTGTGTGAAAATCCCAGTAGATCAGCAGTTTTTGAAATACTCAGACCAGCCTGTCTGGCACCAACAACCATACCACGTTCAAAGTCACCTAAATCCTCTTCCCTATTCTGATGCTCAATTTGAACTTCAGCAAGTCGCCCTTCACCTCATCTAGATGGTTGCCTTGACAAGCTTCCTGATGACGTGGAAACATGAAATGCATTGAGGCTGCTCGCTCACCCGCATTGAAGTCACTTCTGGTACGCCTGGTTCCTATCTCTGGTGTGTTGGAACGCACCCCGAAAGCTTCAGGAACGGCGTGGATCCCTGCTGTTTGGCCGTACATGTTAGTGCTAGGTTATTAGCACCTACAAATGTAAGGGCATTACCTGGCAATTTGGCTTCCAATCTTTATAGGCTGTATTGCGATGAACTTTGTTTTTTTGAGCTCCTGTCTTTGCACAAGTCCAAGGATACACCAGCTGACGGTGTTAAGTTATGAGGACCTTCCCTCCTGGTATCCCTACCTCTTAAGGAATTGATTTTCTATTAGCTATCATTTTTTAGTTATCTGGTGAGTTTATTATTCTCCTGCAGGAGTGATGGAGGAGCACAGATAACTCACTTTCAATCACACCAATTTCTTTATATAGAATTCTTTCTTTTGGTGTATGGAGGTTTCTTTAAAGATTTTCTGAATTTTATTTTATTTATTCACCCAATTATGATGTGATTCTAAATGAATTGTGCTATGTTTATGTACATTCACTTGAATTAGCGCCAACCTTTTATATTATCTTTTAATTTAATTATGTTTAACGACTAACAGATTAAACCTGTCAATTACTTTTTAAAACCTCACTTCTACTTTGACAGAAACAGTAGTCATATGACCTAGCCATAGACAGAGAAGTAAAACCATTGCAACAACAACAAAAATTACATCCTTAGCTTAGGAGTTACCAGATGGCATATACTTCTTCCTTGGAGATCCATTCAATCCAGTCATTGAAAACTTAAGAATGAAACCGCCTTACTCTATGGCTACACAAGTGATTGAATCTCCTTGTAAATAAGAGGATCAAAACCTAAATCCACGTTTTCTATAGAGCAGGAAGTGCTTATATATAAATCGACTTCAGTAAAACCAGCCTTTCAGGTTTTTTTCCTGCAATCTCACGCAACTGAAATTTTTTTTTTTTTTGCTGCTCCTTCTTTCCTGCTATCTTATCTCTTACTCCCACTGGATATCTTCATGCACAATAAACAGGATGGATGGATTATTTTCTCCTGCCAGCTATTGTATTCTGACAGCCAGCACCTATGAATGTCAGAATATCCAAACACCAGCTGGGTCTGATTGGACGCAGCCACTGTTCGGTCAACAATTTTTCACCTGTTCATTTGGGTTTTAGATCGAAGGGTGTCAGGTAGGAGGATACCAACAGGTCCCTCCATGGTCAATGAAGACAGCTGCAGGTCGGCACCCAGAAGATTCTGGCACCAGCGAGGGACGGCAGACTGTTGAAGGATAACTAAGTAGTTTAGCTAGGGTTGCCACCTCATCCCTTTAAACCGAACAACTGAAAACTGTTACCAATACTTACCATAATTTTCTTTTCCTGGCATGTCCTCACGTCAGCAAACAATGGGTTAACCCCTCCCTCCAGTCTCTCAGAACCACCTTCTCCTAGCTAATAAAAGAGAGCCGGGGGCGTGGCCTGCTGTGAACCAGCATGGCTGCCTGAAGTCCAAGCTCCGCTCCACGGCCTGGAAAATGGCAACCCTCAGCTACCTTCCTCCCCGTAGCTTATATCACCGAAGCGGGGGAGGACCGGGGACACTCCAGGGCATGTCGATGTGGCGATACAATCTGCCGAATACCCGCCGCTTGACAGATTACTATCCGACGGCAGCCTCCATGCAGAGGATCCAAGATGGCGCCGGTGCCAGTATCAGCGATGTTTCTAACAATGATTCTGAATGCCTGCCTGCCGCCTCTACAGCGCTGCCTATTCAGGGAGACTCAGCCACAGCTTCCAATAGGGACAGTATGGACACTCTTCCCCCTCCAGAGGAGTCCCTAGGAGGACTTCACCCTGACAGAGGTAAGAGGCTGGCTACCTCCCCTGCACACTCCCCAAACAAGGAGCCACATGCAAAAAAGCAATTATGGTCCCATGTTGTTGCAGGGACACATGGATCCCAAAATGCTCCCTCCCTGGCTGCTATCCCTGTCACTGACAACACTGTCTCTGAAGCAATGCTGAAATCTATGCTTCTCACACTACAGCAGGATTTACACAGGGAGCTCCAGTTATCAATATCCCAGATGCATGACAGAATAGACTGTATAGCAGAGCGTACAGATGCTCTGGAGGAAAATTTCCAGAATCGGTCAAACTGAACAAAATAACACCATACTTGCAACAGCTCATCTCCGCCTTACTCCCACGCCTCAATGCCCGCGATACACTAATTGACCGGGCCCACAGAATTGCTAAACTGACACTCCTCTCACACAACATCCCTAGAGATGTTTTGGCCCGCATACATTTCTTCCACGTTAAGGAACAAGTCCTCTCCGTTGCCAGATCCTCGAAACCCCTGCCGGCCCCTTGCGCTAATATTAAGCTGTTCACTGATCTGTCTCCTGCCACAATGGAAATGCGCAGAGCTTTCGCCCCTGTCACTTCTATTCTTCAACAGAAAAAAATAGTGTATAGATGGGGCTTCCCAATGAAATTGCTGGTTTCTCACCAACAAAAGATCGTCCCTATTCTCACTCCAAAAGATGGCTAAAAGAAACTCACCAACTGGGGTCTCCTCTCCATCACTCCTAGAGAAGCGGAACAAAATACTCCCTCCTACAAGCCATCTGATTCCAAGAATGCAGCGACTAAAGCGTCCAAAAAAATATGACCTTGGTCTAAGCCCAGGTCCCCAGCTTACTCATATCCAGCCTGGGCGAAACATCTTTCCCTTTTCCTCACCACCCCTCAGGTTTAAAGCTGTGCTAAGCACACGTTTCTGTGATTTTTGATCTCAATACAGATTACCCAGCAACTGTTTTATTTCTTTTTCAGAAGTTCACTTTGTTTGAATTTTAGTAATTAATCAGTTTTCTGTCATTTACCTGTAGCACATACGGCATTGATTTATCTGTCTGTGTATTTCATAGCGATCAGTGGTAGGTGAAGTCTCTCTCCCTCTGCCCAGGCCCTCATTATCACCTTGCCGTCATGACTCTCTCGATCACCTCCCTCAATGTTAAAGGCCTAAACCCGCCATTTAAACGCAACCTTCTTTGGAAGGAAGCATTACAACAGCATGCAGACGTAATCTGTGTTCAAGAGACACACTTTTCTAAACTTAAACAACACCAATGTAATCACAAAAAATATCCCCACTGCTTCTTTGCGAATGCCCCTAAAAAAAAGAGAGGGGTAATGATTGCCATAAACGTGGCAGTAGATTTCAAACTACACCACTGTGAAGGTCACGAGGATGACAGATTCTTAATCCTGTCAGCCACGTTTGATAACCACCCTCTCACTTTAGTCAACATTTATGCCCCCAACACAGCCCAAAAAAAATTCTATGCCACCCTCTTCGCCAAATTGACTCCTTATAGATCCTCACCCTTGATAATTTGTGGAGACTTCAATGTAGTAATTGACCCCACACTAGATACCTCCAATCCCTCAAGATGTAGGCCCTCAGCGTTATCTTCCATTCTTAAACGAGAGGATCTATATGACTCCTGGAGGTGCATGCACGATATGGAGAGAAACTACACCTACTTCTCCCTATCGCACCAATCTTACTCTTGGATTGATCTAGTTATAACAGATACGCACCTACTACAGTCTATCACTGCCTCCCACATAGGAACCATATCGTGGTCTGACCACGCTCCAGTCACGATCAAGCTAGTATCCCCCTCCCAAACTACCAGACATACGATTTGGAGATTGAACACCTCCCTCCTCAATAACCCCACCTTTGAGTCTCAAATACAGTCCAAGATTGAAAATTATTTCCAACAAAACGTAACCGATTATGCTATTGTTTGGAATGCTCATAAGCATGGGCGTCCGCAGAACTTTTTTCAGGGGGGGGGGCATAATTTTATGGACACCCATGCTCTCAATGTTTACTATTTGCCACATATGTGGAAACAGAACCACTGAGAGATGGAGGCAGGAGTGGAACTAAGGAAGCAGTAAGGAGTTCAGTAATGGAGGCAGCTACAAGAAAGTGGAGAAAACAGGAGTATAGAGAGAGAAGGTAGTACAGATAGAAGGCAGCAGAAGAGGCAGAGCAAGAAAGTGAAAGACAGAGGCAGAAGTAGTGAGAAGGGATGGGAGCAGGAGTAGAGAGAAAAAAAGAAGGCATAAAAGATTGAGAGAAAAGCAGTAGTACTAAGAGAGATGGAGGTAGAGGAAAGCATATTACTTATCACTCCATGCCATGCGTGCAGATGTGACACCTCCCCCACCTACACCTGCATGCTCCCCATCAATCATCCTTCCTCTCACCACCTACGGAGTCCTGGCTCCTACTAACTGCTGTTACCTGTGGTTCCTCGCTGTTCTTGTTGCCTAGGCACAGGTAGCATTAGCATATCACTGGGCGGCTTGTAGTTGAGTGGGCGGTGGCAGTGTCGGCCTGGATCTACATAGTGGCAGACTGCCAGCATATCACTCGGCGGCTCGCACTTGAGTGGGTGGATCCATCTACACAACACCATGAGACACACCTACACTACACAGGCAGCCAATCACTGAAGAGGAGGGTGGAAAGGCTGAGCTGCGGAACGGAGGACACTGGACAGTGTCAGTATCAGGACAGAGCAGAGAGCTCAGAGCAGCCAGCAGAGAAACAGACAAAGGAAAAAAAGTCTGCGGCGGCTGCGGCAGACATTTCAACACAACACACAGTCTGCAAGCTAACACCTGATGATTCCGGGGGGGGGGGGGCAATTGCCCCACCTTGCCCCTATTTGCGGACGCCCATGCTCATAAGGCTTGTCTACGAGGTCTTTTCATAAAAATTGGGGCCCAATCTAAAAAAAAGCACTCCTATACTACTGAGTCCCTCCTAAAACAAATTTGATCTCTTGAACTCACAAACAAATGAACCCCCTCTAGCACTATCTCCTCAGAACTTAAAAATCTTAGACTCCAGCTCAGTGATCACCTTCGCAAAATTTTTGACTATTATATCAAGAGACTATGATTACAAACCTACTCAACAGCCAATAAACCAGGGGCATTCATGGTCATACAATTTAAAAAGCAACTTTCCAACAAAAGAATCGCATATCTCACTAGTTCTCAAGACAAGCGCTTGACTAATCCGCTAGATATTGCCAATTAATTTAGCAATTTTTACGCAAAACTTTACAATCTTATGGAAACAGATCCCCAAAGCGCACCTTCCCAAGCTGACATAGCAAATTTTCTATCCACTATTTCCCTCCCCTCTATCTCTCCAGAACAACTTGACCTCTTAGCAGTCCCTTTCTCACATGCCGAAATTCAAAAATTGATAAAAAACTTACCACTACATAAAGCACCAGGACCTGATGGACTGCCCAATGAGTATTATAAACGCTTTGCCCAACCCTTAGTCACCCATCTATGTGACATGTATAACCAATTTTCTTCCACGGGCATAATCCCTAAGGAATCCCTCGATGCCTTAGTGGTCACATTCCCAAACCGCGAAAGGCTCCAGACAACCCCACCAATTACTGTCCGACCTCACTCCTTAATACAGATACAAAACTTTATGCCAAACTCCTTGCACAACGCCTCTCCACTATCATCCCCCAGATTATTCACCCTGATCAAGCTGGATTTGTGCCCGGCGGACAGGCCTCAGATGGAACCAGACGTTTTATTGACCTTATCCAATGGACGGAGCACATTCGAGCACCTTCTCTCTTCCTATCTTTGGATGCAGAGAAGGCGTTCGATAGGGTCTATTGGCCGTACATGGAGGCAGTGCTCTATACATTTGGACTGTCGGGCACCTTTCTTACTGCCATATTAGGCTTGTACACTCATCCAGCTGCACGCATTTGGACCTCGGGCGTCATCTCCAACCCCTTCCAAATTACTAATGACACCAAACAATGGTGCCCGTTGTCCCTTCTAATATTTGCCATGGTAATGGAACCTTTAGCACAATTCATTCGATCTGACCCATCGATCTCGAGTATAAAAATTGGAGAAGTTGACCATAAAATTGGCCTCTACGCGGATGACGTGATTATAGCCCTACTAATCCCTTGTTGTCCCTACCTGCAGTACAACGAGTCCTAGAAATGTTCAGCGCTGTATCCATGTACAAGCTGAATCACAGTAAATCTCTAATGCTTAATCTCAGCCTAGACCCTCAGACTTTAAAAGCCATTTCCTCTAGCTCCCCATTTGTTTGGGCCCCCAGTTCTTTTCTCTCATATTTGGGAATCCATCTAACATTCCCAAGTCAGATATTATTAAAAACCAAGTAAGTTTTTTTTTGAGTAAGGTTCCAGCCTCTTGGGCTGGTAGGGTGGCTCAGACAAAAATGTATTTACTCCCCCATGTCTTATATCTTAGACCAACTGAAAACCTGGTGGTCAGATAAACATCATACAACCTGGAAGCAAATTGAAGCCACCATACTACTCATGAATCCTAAACTCTTCCTAGCTGTCTCATGGCTTAACCTTCACCCTAAACGATACCCTCTTGATACAATCACGACCTCCACAAGAGTCTGGGCCCCAATACTGCAACTTACTGGAGGGATGTCAGTGGACACACTAACAACAATACCCATTGAGGCGCTGCACCTTATCTCACCAGACTTACTCCTTTCGGAGTGGACTAAAGCCAGCATCACCAGCTTAGGTATGCTTTTCTCGCCATCAGGTTTGCATACCTTCGAACATCTCACACAGCAGTTTGGTCTATCCAAGCACACGTTCTTTCTCTACTTGCGGATTAGATCCAGCCTGTAAAAAATGCGCTGGTCAACCTCGGACTCTATTTCGCTCCCTCTGATCAAGTTCTACAACCTTGATGCATCCAAGACTAAAGGAATCTCTTTAGTGTATAAACTGCTCACCAAGCCAGCTACTGACCTATATGTTCCTCCACACAGTATTGGTCCTCTTTGTTGGACCAGCCACCTCCAGCTCTACAGTGGCAGAATGCCCTCACATTGCCCCTACGCCTTTCTCACTGCATTACCCATTGGGAATCACTACAGAAGCTTTTCCACAAATGGTACTTTACCCCAGAAAGGCTAGCAAGGATATACCCGAATACCTCACCCAAATGTTGGAGAGGCTGTGATAACACTGGATCTCTTTCACACATATGGTGGGAGTGCCACCTCATCAGGAGTTTCTGGAGAAAAGTGCAAAATCTGATTAGGTCTTTGTGTGGTATTTCCCTTTCTATGTCCCCACTCAATCTGCTCCTAGGACTCTCTATTCCCACATGGCCCAAACATCTGCAAACGCTGGTGACACACATCCTCATAGCAGCAAGACTAACGATTGCAAAGAAATGGAAATCAACGTGCCCTCCTTCACTGAAAGACACCATTTGATTAATTAACCTGCACTTCCAGATGGAGTTTTCCTTTGCCAAGGCCAATATGTCCACAAATCAATTTAATAGAACCTGGGAACTTTGGATCTCTGACTCTAGAAGTACACCACTGTGTTAGCAGTACTACCTTTTCCTGGAGTGGATCCTATACCATCCTTCCTTTCCATCACACAGTCCTGCAGACACCTTGTTATGATAATCAATGCAGTTCCCTGTGTTTACGCCATTACTATTATTACCCTTGGGAGTCCACCTCCACAGTATTCTAACCGATTGTTACAGTGATATTGTATGCCTTTATACGTTTTTGTTATATAATTCGTTTATCTAATGCTAAACCTTTAGTCTTGATGTAGCTTAGTAGAAGCTACACAAAAGTACTCTTTCATCATTTTAGCAGTTTATATACGCATAATTAATGCCAGGGTATGCCCAATTGGTGATGTTTCTGTATTCCTTTTCTTGTGCAATACAATAAACATTTAAAATTAAAAAAAAAAAAAAGAGAGCCTCTCCTCCCCTGCCCTTGTTCCATTAACTAGCGACGACAGGCTTGTAGGGAGGGAAAAAGATTGTGCTGACATGAGGACAGGCCAGGAAAGGAAAATTACGGTAAGTATTGGTAACAATTTTCCGTTTTCCTGGCCAGCCTCACGTCAGCACACAATGGGATATGATTTAGCTGATATAGGGTGGGATAACAAAACTCAAAAAAAAACAAATGGTAATGCTGCTTTAGTGAATATTTTATTTTGCTTGGAAGGGTGCTGACACCACTTTCCGGAAATTTAATGCAATAGCCGCCGTGACATCCAAACTGTAATGTTTAGCGAAGGTTTTGCAGGAGCTCCTACTAGCTGTCCTGCATATGTCTTCAACTGATATTTTAGCAGAAGCTGCCCATGAGGCTGCCACCCCTCTTTTTGAATGAGCTCTAATAACTTGTGGAGGCGTCAACCCCTGTTTCTCATACTTAAGGCTTATCACCTTGGTGATCCAGGTAGCTATGATTCTAGCTGATGCCTCCTTTCCTAGTATCAGTTTTGCACATCTGCAGAGAGCGGTGTAAGTATGTTGAGAACAAGTTGACCATATCCAGCGGTCTGAGATCTACTTCCTCCGCTTGTCTCAGCGGTTGTGTGAAGCTAGGTAGTACCAACCCCCAATTTACATGAAACTTGGAAACCACCTTATGGGTTAAGGATGGTGAGGGCTAGGGATGAGCTTCGTGTTCGAGTCGAACCCATGTTCAACTCGAACATCGGCTGTTCGATCGTTCGCCGAATTGCGAACGTTATGGGCCGTTCGCGCTAAATTCGTGTGGCGCGTCACGGCCCATAATTCACTGCGGCATCGCAGTGCATTGCTGGCTGATGATTGGCCAAGCATGCACTATGACCCGCATGCTTGGCCAATCACAGCGCCGTCAGTAGAGAGAGCTGTAATTGGCCAAAGCCAGGGTGGCTTTGGCCAATTATGGCTCAGGGGATTTAGTACACACCCCACACTATATAAGGCCGCCTGCACGGCGGCCCTGTGTAGTGTGTGTTCCGGTGTGCTGAGAGATAGAGAGAGAGAGAGACAGTGTCATTTGATTTGAGTTAGATAGATTAGGCAGAACAGTCAGTCAGTTAGCTGCACTTACAGTGTATTGTGTATATATATGCATCCCAGGTGTTGCATATATATATATACACTGTATTCAGTTTAGCTAGATCCGTTCCTGTTATCTTCTATCTAGACTATTTACATTTAATGCAGTGCGTCCTGCTCACAGTGTTCAGCTAGATCCGTTCCTGCTATTTACATTTAGTGCAGTGCGTCCTGCTCACAGTGTTCAGCTAGATCCGTTCCTGTTATCTTCTAGACTATTTACATTTAGTGCAGTGCGTCCTGCTCACAGTGTTCAGCTAGATCCGTTCCTGCAATTTACATTTAGTGCAGTGCGTCCTGCTCACAGTGTTCAGCTAGATCCGTTCCTGCTATTTACATTTAGTGCAGTGCGTCCTGCTCACAGTGTTCAGCTAGATCTGTTCCTGCTATTTACATTTAGTGCAGTGCGTCCTGCTCACAGTGTTCAGCTAGATCCGTTCCTGTTATTTACATTTAGTGCAGTGCGTCCTGCTCACAGTGTTCAGCTAGATCCGTTCCTGCTATTTACATTTAGTGCAGTGCGTCCTGCTCACAGTGTTCAGCTAGATCCGTTCCTGCTATTTACATTTAGTGCAGTGCGTCCTGCTCACAGTGTTCAGCTAGATCCGTTCCTGCTATTTACATTTAGTGCAGTGCGTCCTGCTCACAGTGTTCAGCTAGATCCGTTCCTGTTATCTTCTAGACTATTTACATTTAGTGCAGTGCGTCCTGCTCACAGTGTTCAGCTAGATCCGTTCCTGCAATTTACATTTAGTGCAGTGCGTCCTGCTCACAGTGTTCAGCTAGATCCGTTCCTGCTATTTACATTTAGTGCAGTGCGTCCTGCTCACAGTGTTCAGCTAGATCCGTTCCTGCTATTTACATTTAGTGCAGTGCGTCCTGCTCACAGTGTTCAGCTAGATCCGTTCCTGTTATTTACATTTAGTGCAGTGCGTCCTGCTCACAGTGTTCAGCTAGATCCGTTCCTGCTATTTACATTTAGTGCAGTGCGTCCTGCTCACAGTGTTCAGCTAGATCCGTTCCTGCTATTTACATTTAGTGCAGTGCGTCCTGCTCACAGTGTTCAGCTAGATCCGTTCCTGCTATTTACATTTAGTGCAGTGCATCCTGCTCACAGTGTTCAGCTAGATCCGTTCCTGTTATCTTCCTACTGACAGGCAGGCTTGTCTGGTTACAGTATATAAAGCTACCTGAAGAAAATTACAGGTGTTCTATTTGATCCTATTAGTACCACGGTCAGGCAGCTAGACTATTTACATTTAGTACAGTGCGTCCTGCTCACAGTGTTCAGCTAGATCCGTTCCTGTTATCTTCCTACTGACAGGCAGGCTTGTCTGGTTACAGTATATAAAGCTACCTGAAGAAAATTACAGGTGTTCTATTTGATCCTATTAGTACCACGGTCAGGCAGCTAGACTATTTACATTTAGTACAGTGCGTCCTGCTCACAGTGTACAGCTAGATCCGTTCCTGTTATCTTCCTACTGACAGGCAGGCTTGTCTGGTTACAGTATATAAAGGTACCTGAAGAAAATTACAGGTGTTCTATTTGATCCTATTAGTACCACGGTTAGGCAGCTAGACTATTTACATTTAGTACAGTGCGTCCTGCTCACAGTGTTCAGCTAGATCCGTTCCTGTTATCTTCCTACTGACAGGCAGGCTTGTCTGGTTACAGTATATAAAGCTACTTGAAGAAAATTACAGGTGTTCTATCCCAGCTTAGTGCAGCTACAGGCCATTAGTATGTCTGGAAGGCCAAGAAGGAGAGGCAGACAGTCACAAGCCAATAAGAGAGGGCAAGCAGGCTCTGTGTCTAGTGCTGGTCGTGGAGACGGTGCATCCTCATCAGCACGTGGCCATGGGACACGCTTGGCCTTTTTTTCGGCAGCTGGCCGTGTTGAGCCGCAACATGCGGAAGACTTGGTCGAGTGGATGACCAAGCCGTCCTCATCCTCCTCATCCTCTCTCACCCATGCCCAGGGTGCTTTGTCTGGCAAAGCAGCGGCCTCTTCCCTCAGCTCAATGTCATCAGTGACTCCTTCCCTAGCTCCACCATGTCCTCATGAGGATTCCCTCCAAATGTTTGACCACAGTGTTGGGTACATGCTCCAGGAGGATGCCCAGCGTTTGGAAGGCTCTGATGACGATACTGAGCTCGATGAAGGCAGTAACATGAGCACGGACAGAGGGGGTGCCCAAGAAGGACAGCAATCTGGCAGTCATGCTCCCCCTGCTGCAGCATACTGCCAGGTTTGCTCCAGTGATGAGGAGGGAGGGGATGATGAGGTCACTGACTCAACGTGGGTGCCTGATAGGAGAGAGGAGGAGGAGGAGGAGGAGGCGGCGGCACATCACCAACGAGGCAGGATGCCCTCCAGGGGCCAGCCTAAGGGCAGCACATTGACTGCATCACACCCCAAAGCTCCACATGTGCAGGGCGCTGCAGTCTCTGCGCGTTATTCAAAAATTTCTTTGGTGTGGGCCTTTTTTGAGACGAGTGCATCAGATCGCACCGCTGCTATTTGCAACATATGTCTCAAGCGTATCTCGCGTGGCCAAAACATCTCCCGCTTGGGTACCACATGCTTGACCAGACATATGTTGACCTGCCATGCAGTTCGTTGGCAAGCGTATCTAAAAGACCCACACCAAAGAACAAAGAGGATCTCTCCTTGCTCCTCATCAGCTGAGATTTCCAACCCCACTAGACCTTCAGTCCTCTCTGAGACCTGCAGTGAGAGGAATGAAGGTGTAGAATTAGGTGTGTCACAGCCAAGTACTTGTGGGCAATCTGCTTTTGGTACACCGACGTCAGATTGTACCAGGCAAATTTCCCTGCCCCAGCTGCTGCACCGCCGAAAGAAGTTTGCTCCCAGCCATCCACATGCCCAGCGGTTGAATGCTAGCTTGGCAAAATTGCTAGCACTTCAACTGCTGCCTTTTCAGTTGGTAGACTCTGCCCCCTTCCGTGAGTTTGTGGAATGTGCGGTTCCTCAGTGGCAGGTACCCAAACGCCACTTTTTCTCACGGAAGGCGATTCCGGCTCTCTACCGGCATGTGGAAGGCAATGTCCATGCCTCGCTGGACAGGGCGGTCAGCGGTAAGGTGCATATTACCGCTGACTCATGGTCCAGCAGGCATGGACAGGGACGTTACCTAAGTTTCACGGCGCATTGGGTGACTCTGCTGGCAGCTGGGAAGGATGCAGGACAAGGTGCAGTAGTGTTGGAGGTTGTTCCGCCACCACGCCTCCAAAATGCTGATTGTGACACACCTCTCTCCTCCACCCCCTCCTCTTCTTCTTCCTCTATGGCCTCTTCCTCGGAACCAGCGGTGCTCCGTAGGCGTTCAAGGGGCTACGCAAGTACGCAGGCCAAAAGATGCCATGCGGTGCTTGAGCTGGTGTGCTTGGGGGACAGGAGCCACACTGGGGCAGAGGTTTTGTCAGCTCTGCAGGGGCAGGTTCAGAGGTGGTTGACGCCACGCCAACTTAAGGCAGGAATGGTGGTTTGCGACAATGGCACCAACCTCCTCTCTGCCCTCCGACAGGGACAAATGACCCATGTGCCCTGTTTGGCTCACGTCCTTAACTTGGTGGTGCAGCGGTTCTTGGGCAGGTACCCGGGCTTACAGGATGTCCTGAGGCAGGCCAGGAAAGTCTGTGTGCATTTCCGCCGGTCATATAATGCCAGTGCTCGGCTGACGGACCTCCAAAAGGAGTTTAACCTGCCCAAGAACCGCCTAATCTGTGACATGCCCACCAGGTGGAACTCAACGTTGGCCATGCTGCAGCGGCTGCACACGCAGCAGAGGGCCATCAATGAGTACCTGTGCGACTATGGCACCAGGACAGGGTCAGGGGAGCTTGGTTTTTTTTCCCCACGCCAGTGGGCCATGATCAGGGATGCATGCACTGTCCTGTCACCATTCGAGGAGGCCACGAGGATGGTGAGCAGTGACAGTGCATGCATCAGTGACACTGTCCCCCTTGTCCACCTGTTGGAGCACACACTGCGTGGAATAATGGACAGGGCACTTGAGGCAGAACAGAGGCAGGAAGAGGAGGACTTCCTTAGCTCTCAAGGCCCCCTTTATCCAGACAGTGTTCCTGCGTGCCCGCCGATCACACAGGAAGAGGACGAGGAGGAAGAGGAGGAGGAGGAAGATTGTGTCAGTATGGAGGTGGAGCCTGGCACTCAGCATCAGCAGCAGTCTTTAAGGGATCAGTCCCAAGAAACACATGGACTTGTACGTGGCTGGGAGGAGGTGGCTGCGGACCATGTCGTTCTTAGTGACCCAGAGGACTCCGGACCGAATGCCTCAGCAAACCTACGCTGCATGGCCTCCCTGATCCTGCAAAGCCTGCGTAAGGATCCTCGTATTCGTGGTATCAAGGAGAAGGACCAATACTGGCTGGCAACCCTCCTTGATCCACGTTACAAGGGTAAGGTTGCGGACCTTATCTTGCCATCGCAGAGGGAGCAGAGGATGAAACATCTTCGGGAGGCCTTGCAGAAAGGTCTGTGCAACGCGTTCCCAGAGACTGGGAGGTTACAAACTCCTGTTTCTGGACAACGTGTTGCTGAGGCTTCGGTCAGTCAAAGAAGGAGCGGTGGAGAAGGTGGCCGTCTGACCGATGCGTTCAGACAATTTTTTGGTCCGCAGCCCCAAGGTATGATCGGTTCCAGCAACCATCGCCAGCGTCTGTTTTATATGGTGCAGGAATACCTAGGGGCAAGATCAGACTTGGACACCTTTCCCACCGAAAATCCTCTGGGTTACTGGGTCTTGAGGATGGATCACTGGCCAGAGCTTGCACAGTATGCAATTGAGCTACTGGCCTGTCCTGCATCCAGCGTTCTTTCGGAACGCACATTCAGTGCTGCTGGAGGCGTGGTAACCGATCACAGGGTGCGTCTGTCCACCGACTCGGTCGATCGGCTGACCTTCATAAAAATGAATGAGTCTTGGATCACCACCAGCTACCAAGCACCTGATGCTGATGTAACCGAATAATTTTTTTTGAAATCTCAGATCCCTTCAAAGACTGCCTATGCTGATGCTGAGTGACTATCCCTGAGTAATTATCCTCTTCCTCCTCAATCATCACGCTGATAGCTTGTAAGAACATTTTTGGTTCTGGGCGCCACCACCAGTGCCTAAGGCACAATTTTTCAGCCCCTGTTTAACAGGGGCGTGTAATTACAATTTTTGATGTAATACTTTGCAGCAGGGCTCGTTCCTGCATTCCAACTAGAGTGTCTGTGAGGGGTTGCAGTGTTGTGGCACCAGCACCAGTGCCTAAGGCCCAATTTTTCTGCCCCTGTCTAACAGGGGCGTGTAATTACAATTTTTGATGCAATACTTTGCAGCAGGGCTCGTTCCTGCGTTCCAACTAGAGTGTCTGTGAGGGGTTGCAGTGTTGTGGCACCAGCACCAGTGCCTAAGGCCCAATTTTTCTGCCCCTGTCTAACAGGGGCGTGTAATTACAATTTTTGAAGCAATACTTTGCAGCAGGGCTCGTTCCTGCGTTCCAACTAGAGTGTCTGTGAGGGGTTGCAGTGTTGTGGCACCAGCACCAGTGCCTAAGGCCCAATTTTTCTGCCCCTGTCTAACAGGGGCGTGTAATTACAATTTTTGAAGCAATACTTTGCAGCAGGACTCATTCCTGCGTTCCAACTAGAGTGTCTGTGAGGGGTTGCAGTGTTGTGGCACCAGCACCAGTGCCTAAGGCCTAATTTTTCAGCTCCTGTTCAACAGGGGCATGTAATTACAATTCTTGATCTAATATTTCACAGCAGGGCCCTGTGAGGGCTTACAGTGTTGTGGCCACAGCAATACCTAAGGCCCAAATTTCTGCTGAGTATATAGGGCAGGACCCTACTTTCAAACATCTAACTTACAAATGACTCCTACTTGCAAACGGAAGGAGACAACAGGAAGTGAGATGAAATCTACCCCTAGGAAGGGAAATTCTCTCCTGTAAGAGTTAATATGGGAAAACAATTTCTCCTTTCCACTGATGCTTTCCAATCCTTGTTCCACAAAAAAACCCAAATTTTCAAAAAACATTTTTCATTGGGACAAAAAAGTGAGGTGAAATCTTCTGAAGAGGAGGAAAGACAGCAAAACAAATGTCACAGGGGTGATAACCCTTCCCTATGTTTTCCAAAAAGCTTAGAAAAGATTTTTTGGCTGGAGCTAAACACGTTAAAAATGTTCAAAATTACAAACAGATTCTACTTAACAACAAACCTACAGTCCCTGTCTTGTTTGCACTGCTGTTCAGAGTATATAGGGCCTGGTGGCCCCACACCTTTCCTTATTTTAATTTGGGTGCGGGGTTCCCCTTAATATCCATACAAGACCCAAAGGGCCTGGTAATGGACTGGGGGGTACCCATGCCGTTTGTCTCACTGATTTTCATCCATATTGCCATGACCCGACATGACATTAAACCCGCAAGCAGTTTTAAAGATTTTTTCCTTTAAAAATGACATTTGGTGCAGGGACTGTTCTAAACATGGGAAACACGCGTCACTTTACAGGCATACTATAGACACCCCCCAGGTACGATATTTAAAGGAATATTTCACTTTTTTTTTTTACTTTAAGCATCATTAAAATCACTGCTCCCGAAAAAACGGCCGTTTTTAAAAGTTTTTTTTGCATTGATACATGTCCCCTGGGGTAGGACCCGGGTCCCCAAACCCTTTTTAGGACAATACCATGCAAATTAGCCTTTAAAATGAGCACTTTTGATTTCGAACGTTCGAGTCCCATAGACGTCAATGGGGTTCTAACGTTCGTGCGAACTTTCGGTCCGTTCGCGGGTTCTGGTGCGAACCGAACCGGGGGGTGTTCGGCTCATCCCTAGTGAGGGCCTTAGGATTACTTTTTCTGGGAGAATGATGCAAAAAGGATCCCTGCAAGATAGAGCTGCCAGCTCTGAAACTCTCCTTGCTGATGTTATGGCTGTGAGAAAAATCAGCTTGACTGTCAGGAACCATAGCGGGCATGTTTCAGCAGGCACGAATGGATGTTGGAGCAGAGATCTTGTGCCCAAGTCCCAGGCTGGAAACAGGGACCTCCTTGGTGGTCTCATTCTTATAGCCGCTCTAAGAAATTGCTTTATTAGCGGCTCGTCTGCCCACCTGCGGCCTGTGAAGCAAGACAAGGCTGACACCTGTACTTTTATAGTGTTATATGCTAAGTTCATCTTTAGTGCTGACTGTAAAAACTCTAGCACCTGTGCAATGTTTGCAGTCAATGGGGAGAATTTCTGTTGTGAACGAATGCTGTAAACTTCTTCCAAATCCTGGTGTATGTGGCATTGGTTGTGGCCCTTCTCAAGTGCAATAGTGTTGAGATTACCTCCTCTGAAATGCCTTGAGACTGCAGTCTGGCTAATTCAACAGCCATGCTGTCAGTTGTAATCTGCCTGGGTTGGGGTGATTCCAATGGGCCTGTTGTAGTAGGTCTCTCTTCAGCGGCAGCCACATGGGGGGACTGACGCCATCTGCAGGAGCAGTGGGAACCATGGCCTTCGTGCCCAGAAGGGTAGGATTACAATTGCATGGACGTTCTCTCTCACAATTTTTAGTAGGGTTTTCAGGATTTGAGGCACCAGTGGGAAGAGGTAGACTAGGGGAAATTCCCAAGGAATTGAGAAGGTGTCTTGAGCTAGTGCTTTGTTGCAGTGGAATCTTGACATGAACCGAGGCAAATGCGCATTCCGTGGGGTCGCCATCAGGTCCACCGAAGGCGTACCCCACCTGCCAAAGATTATTCTCAGATAGTCCCTGTTGAGTAACCACTCGTTGTTGTTGGGAAAATCTCGACTCAGATGGTCTGCTATGTAATTTTGATTGCCTGGAATGTAGGCTGCTGTCAAAGCTTCCACATGTGCTTTGGCCCAGACGAATATCTTGGTTGACAACTGCAGCAGCGGCAAGTTTTTAGTTCCTCCTTGTTTGGTTATGTACACGACCGTCGTCCGGTTGTCCAATATAAGCTTGACTCGAGCTCCATGAATCAGGTTCTCGAATGCCAGTAGGGCTAGGTATGCTGCCTGTAACTCCAAAAGGTTGGAGTGTCTGGTCTCCATCCTGCCCCATTTGCCTTGGACCTGCCTGCCAAGGCAGTGAGCGCCCCAGCCCCGGAGACTGGCATCCAAGGTTATCTGGATCCAATCTCCGGGGCTGAGAGGCATGTCCCACGACAGAGTCCCTGGCGCTATCCACCACGCCAAGCCCTGGCAGATCCATCTTGGTAGGAGGATTCTCTGGTGGAGTGACACGCCATCCCACTGGTTCAAAAAGGATGCTTGGAATCCCCTTGTATGGAATCTTGCCCAGGGAACAGCTGAAGTTGCTGCTGTGAACATTGCCAGGAGCATCATACAGCCTCTCGCCGAAAGTGACGAAGATTCCATCACGCTGTTCACGCAGGTTACTAACTCGGCCATTTTGCAATATGGTAGCGAGATCTGCCCTCTCCTTGTGTTGAAAATAAGCCCTAGATACTCCATCTCTTGGGACGGAACCAACTGGCTCTTCTGCTTGTTGATAATCCAGCCAAATTCGGATAGAATCTTCAGCACCACCTCGCGTTGTGTCGTTAACTCCTCGCTTGCGTGGGCCACTACCAAGATGTCATCTAGGTAGTGGAAAATTTTTATCCCCCTCAAACGTATAACTGCGATGGTAGCTAGCAAGATTTTGGAAAAGATTTGAGGTGCTGTGCTGATTCTGAAGGGCAGACATTTGAACTGGAAATTATTCTCCCCCACCATTAATCTTAGGTATTTTTGGTAATGCCTGTTGATTGGGACATGAAAGTAGGTATCTGCCAAATCGACTAATATTAGCCAGTCCCTGGTTGCAGAAGCGATATAATTGTAAATATTGATTCCATTTTGAATGTTTTGGGATCGATGTAGTGGTTCAAAGACCTTAGGTCTAAGACTGGTCTGAAATCTCCGGATGCTTTGGGCACCAGAAAGATTGGGGAGTAAACTCCTGTTCTCTGCTGCTTTAGAGGAACTGCTTCCTTTTGAAGTAACTCGGTCACATATTCTTGCAAGCACCTTCGTTTCCTCTGGTCTTGTGGCCATTCTGTCTGGACAAAAATGTCCGGTGGTTTTTCTCGAAACATTATCTTGTAACCTTGTTTGATTGTTTTCTGGACCCGTTGGTCCATGACTTTCTCCGCCCATACCCTCCAAAAAGACGCCAACCTGGCACCCACCCAAACCATCAAAAGGATTTCTCTACTTTCTTAATCTGAGCAGCCTTGGACTTCATGTTCCGAAGAAAGGAGTTTGTGTGCCTCTCCATTGGGATCTTGCATATTCTCGACCTGGCCAAACGGTTTGCTGTCTCCTTTTGGGTTTCAGTGGTAGCAGACCTGACTTTCCCCCAGTGGCTCGTTTGATAGTCTCTTCCAGGGTGTCCCCAGATAGCATCCTGTCATTGTACCGGATGTTACAGAGTGCCTGTTATGAGGTGTCATCCACCACCCAATGGCGCAACCGCCATTACTGAAAAAGTCATGAGCCTTGCCAGCAGCTTCACCAGGTCTATGGAGGCTTCTGCCAAAAAGGCGGCTGACAGACTAAGTTCCTCCATCGCCATAATGATTCTGGCTGTCTCTACACCAGACTTCAGGGCTGTCTTCACATTTGTGACCCAGATCTTTAGAGCCCTGGAGATCAAGGTTAGGGCTATGGCCGATTGGCAGGCTGCGCCTGCAGTTGAATAGATCTTCTTTAGATCTGCATTTGTGCGCCTGTCCATTGGGTCTCTGAAGATTGTAGAATCCTCCAATGGCAGTGACACCTGCCTTGCTAAGCGCATGCAAGGTTGCGTCTACTCCTGGAGCTGACTCCCAAAAGGCAGTGTCTGAGGCCTTGAATGGGTATAATTTTAAAAAGTGGTTTTGTATGTTTGCCTTCTTTTCCGGCTTTTCCCAATCCTCCTCGAATAATTCATGGATCTCCATCATGAATGGAAAGGTTGCCCCCTGCTTCTTCAGGTTAGGGAAATATCTCTTAATTTTTTCTGGTGGTTGGGAGTCTTGCTCCCATTCTATGGCCTCCTTCACTGCCATAATGTAAGGCTCTATGAGCTGAAAGTCGAATAAATATTCTGACGGTTCATCAGACTCTGATGAGTCTCCTGAAGATATTTCAAGCACTGGTGGTGAGTCCCGCTTCTGCCTAGATGCGCTTTTGACTCTAGGCTTAGTCTCGGAAGCACTTGCACTGGAGACCAACTGCATACTTTCAGCTACCGCCTCATGGATATAATCCTTTATCCTAAGCGCCTCTGTCTCTTTATCTGTGGCTACATCTCTGATGCATTCTGTGCACAAGAGTTTCTCAGGGGCGGATGGTGCTGAACAAGCCCAGCAGAGGCTCTCGGCCGGACGACCTCTTGTTGCTCTTGGCTCTGCCGCTGGAGATTTACTGCGGCCTGGACTGGCAGTTGCTTGGGGTCTATGCCCTGTGCGTGATCCAGATGCATGCGGAGAATTTGAGCGGTTGCGGGACTTTTTCTTCCGCAAATGTCTTTTTTTAGGGCTTCTGCTCCTATAAAGACAGAACACCTTATTAGACTGGTGTATGGCACTCTTTTGTTTGTGGCCCCTGTAGACCCCTCCTACCTTTCCGATGATCTTCGTGCTCTTTGGGGCTGTAGTGAGCTAATAGCTGAAGCAACAAAAAGATAGAATTTAGATAATAATAAGAAAAAAAGCTCCTATTCCATTTTTCTTTTTTTTTCCCCTTTTTTACTGGCTCTTTAAGAGAAACAGCTTTACCTGGATAGGTAGTCACCTGGGGTGGCAGCAGAGTTAGAAAATATCTGACAAGCTGTAAACACAAAGGATTATGCATTAGGGATATTCAGTGGTCACAGCCTAGCAAACACTGACAACAGCACAGTCACCCTTCCCCCTGTCAGGAAGAAACTCACCAGTACACTTCCCTCTCTAGCTGTGGCCTACAGCACTGGAGTCTCTGTATTCCCAGGCTTTATCATGGGAGATACACCCCCGCCCCCACAGGGGAGGCGGCCAGCACCAGGAGCATCCAGTGTTTAAAAGGATTTACCTTTATTGTTCTGGGCCTTCCAACCCAGGAGCAGCTTGAACCTGGGAGGGTAGGTTCGGTAGTGGGGTGTAGTCTATTCCTCGAGCATGGTGGCCTGGAGTCTGACCAAAAAAAGAGAACAAGGGCGGTGGAGGAGAGGCTCTCTTTTATTAGCTAGGAGAAGGTGGTCCTGAGAGACTGGGGGGAGGGGTTAACCCATTGTTGCTGACGTGAGGCTGGCCAGAAAACATTAATTACACAGGTTCTGAGACTAATTTAATGCAGATAAGGCACTAAGAGAGTTTAATTACCACCTTAATCAGCCACAGAACCTGTGTAATTAAGGTGTTCTGGCTTAAAGGGATGAGGTGGCAACCCTAAGTTTAGCTCCGCTTTAATAGAAACACAGGGGGTTGAGAATCACCCAAATTAAAGAGCTTTAGACCGCTTTCACACTGCTGTGACTTGGACGCA
This sequence comes from Aquarana catesbeiana, assembly GCF_042186555.1. NCBI lineage: Eukaryota > Metazoa > Chordata > Amphibia > Anura > Ranidae > Aquarana > Aquarana catesbeiana. The sequence goes on from NC_133326.1 coordinate 647,070,555, forward strand.
ATTTCAGGGAATGCCTTTGTAATCTTGAGGTCTATGGACCTCAACTCGCACCAAAGTCAGACCAAAGTAGTACAGGGACTACTTTGAAGTCAGTGCGACTTGAAGTCGCACAGATATGAAATGATACTCATTGGAAATCATGGGGTACGACTTGTCCTGCAATAAGGGATCAGCAAAGGATGGCTGCCTGTGGTTGCTCCAAATTGTTCATGGTGGTTGAACCATGCTCCACGTGTCTGAATTTGTGTACCCGCCGCGGCATTGAGAGTATGACCGCGGCTGTCCGGGTACGGTTTTTTAGCTCCACTTTAACCCTAAAGCTGGACATATGCTAGCAGATTTTTGAGGGCAAACATTCGTATGAAAATTCTCATCGGTACATTCGTTGATATGATGAATGTCATTTGAAAGTGCTTTAACCACCTGCCTACCGCTGACAGTAAATATACTGCAGGCGGCAGGTAGAGACACAGTCATGTACATGCACATGACCGGCCTTCTTTCGGGTTTGAGGTGCGCATGCACGTGCCCCCCTGTCAACCCGTGCTGTGATTGGACACAGCACGAGTTTGGCAGCAGATTTCAGCCAATAATTTTGGCTGAAACCTACTGATCAGCTGTGTCCAATCACATACAGAGTTTTGTGGTTACAAAAACACAAAGCTCTGTGTACAGCGATCTGGCTGAAAAATAGGGAGAAAATCCAAATGATATTATCCAAATTATAATGTAAAAAAGCAGCACATATTTCTAGGCACTCCGTTAACCCTTTGATCGCCCCTGACGTTAACCCCTTCAAAGCCAGTGCAATTAGTACAGTGTCAGTGTACAGTATTATAATATTATAGTGTCACTAGCGCCAGCAGTGTCAGTTAAGGCCCGTACACACGATACGAAAATCGGAAGTAAAATTTCATCTGACAAACGTTCTGCCAATTTTCGGATCGTTAGTACGGTGTTTTCGACAGCCGATTCCGATTTTTTATATGACATAAGCTGGATGTGCAGACTATATAATTTTTGTTGGATGTGAACACAACATCCGATTTTTGTTTAATTTGTACGTTTTTTTTGTCCGAAAAAAAATCGTAAAAGCAAGACACTTCGCATTCGCTCAGAAACAAAAGAATACATACAAAACTATGATGTCACTTCTGAAGTTGTATTCTGTCATACAAAAATTTTCGTATTGGTGAGTAACCTCTTTACTTTCGACATGAGCCTAGCATGCAACAAAAAAAATGGACGACCATTTCTGAAAATCTGATTGTGTGTACGAGACTTTAGTGACCCTCCTCGCCAGTGTCTGTTAGCGCTAGATTGCTTGCCACCCTATCACAATCCCACTATAAGTCGCTGATCACCACCATTACAGTATAGCATCTATAGCTATGTAAATTTCAGTATATACACCAAAGTTTGATAACTTTTGCACAAACCAATATATACAGTATATACACTTATTGGGATTTATTTATTTTTTAACCACTTCAGCCCCGGAAGATTTTGTTGCTGAATGACCGGGATTTTACTCCCTTCCTGACCAGAGCACTTTTTGTGATTCGGCACTGCGTCGCGTTAGCTGACAATTGCGCGGTCGTGCGACACTGCACCCAAACCAAATTGACGTCCTTTTTTCCCACAAATAGAACTTTCTTTTGGTGGTATTTGATCATCTCTGCGGTGTTTATTTTTTGCGCTATAAACAAAAAAAGAGTGACAATTTTGAAAAAAATGCAATATTTTGTACTTTTTGCTATAAAAAAAATCTCCATTTTTTTTAAAAAAAAGCTAATTTTTTCCTCAGTTTAGGCCGATATGGATTCTTCTACATATTTTTGGTAAAAAAAAAATCGCAATAAGTGTATATTGATTGGTTTGCGCAAAAGTTATAGCATCTACAAAATAGGGGATAGATTTATAGCATTTTTATTATCATTTTTTTTTACTAGTAATGGCGGCGATCTGCGATTTTTATCGGGACTGCGACATTATGCCTCTCATGTCTGCAATTGCTCGTGGCCGGTGGTCATCGCGACCGTCGGCTACGAGTATCGGCACCCCCGCAGCGCATCCTGCTATCCCACTTAAAGGAGTCGACGTATAGATACGACGGCTCGCGGGAACGTGCCGACCTGCCGCAGTATAATGACGGTGGATGGTCGGCAGACGGTTAACCAAAGACTTTGGCCTCAACGTATTACGAAATTTGATGTTATGATTTTTTATTCAATATGTTTTAGAACAGAAAAAAAAAGATCATTTTTTTTTTTTCAAAATTTTCTGTCTTGGGGGCGTGGCCTACCGTCACTGAAGATGGATGCTTAGCTCCACAGCTCTGCAGTGAAGAGAGACACCGGAGCGAATAGAGCCCGCTACAGACACTCAATCGCCACCAGATTTGTGCCAGTGAACCATCACCCCACCGCCGACGATGTCCCGCAAGAGGATGGGAGAACACAGGCCCAAGAAGCTGACATCCTTCATGTTCCCTCCGGAGGACAGGGACTGGCAAGATGGAGGCGGCCTATCCACAGCAAACGAGGCTTATACAGATCTCCCTGATGACCCACAGGGAGAAATAGGACCCTCAGAAGAGAGAGTGTATCCTGCACCAGACACAGGTACCGATCCCCTTACCAGCAGCCCTGCCAAAGCCAGGATTCGGATGGATGCATCATACCCGAGGCCTCCCACTGCCCTAACAGAGCCCCAGGCTTTCACTCCCATGCAATCCGGCCAGGCCCTACACAGCTCTATGGCATCCTTCCCCACATCAGGCCAACCTGTAATTGACACTACTTTAAAAGACATGCTCATGTCTTTACAGACATCACTGATGACAGACTTGTCATCAATGTTCCGTAAAATCTCCACTGACATGCAGCACATGGGGAACAGAGTATCTAACATTGAAAGAGGCATGAGCGAATGCACAACCACAGTAAATGACCTAATTGATGCACACGATGAAATCAAGGAAGAGCAGGAATGGGTCCGCGCCAAGCTGGCCGATTTAGAAGACCGCTCAAGGCGGAATAATGTTAAATTACGCGGGGTCCCGGAGAACATCCCACCAGCAGACCTTCCCAAGTTCGCTAAAGATCTCATTCACACCATCTTACCAGATACATCCCCCAGAGACATCATCATAGACAGGATCCACAGAATAGCGAAACCCTCACATCTGGCAGCCTCAATACCCAGAGATATACTCATGCGTATACACTTTTATCACATAAAAGAAAAACTGATGATTGAAGCCAGAGCCAAATCACCACTACCAAGACCGTTTGAGGGTATCCAGATCTTCCCAGATCTATCCAAATACACGCTACAACTCAGGAGGAACCTGAATTCTATCACTAAGGGGCTCAACAACCATAAAATCCTGTATAAATGGAGATACCCGGCAATCCTCCTCATAACCAAGAATGGATCCACCCATACAATTAATGATCTACAAAAAGGCATGCGCCTCCTGTACGAATGGGGCATCATAATAGAAGCACCCAAAAATGAAAATCCACCTCTACAGCAACGTAGATCACCACAATCACGCCGCAACCAAGGAACAAAAGATCTCCCAAACAAAACATGAACCCAAGCCCAGGAGGGCCAACAACACTGTTAACCAAGTTCTCTCTCACTGAACGCTGCATTTGTTCGATTGTTTAGTGCAGTCATCTCAGTACAAACTGTTTTTACCCCCATAGCGGCTCAGCTGAAACCAGCCTTTTTCACGCCGCCTTACTATTTTATTTTGTTCTGTTCAAATTTTTACATAACTAAGGGGGAAGAAGGAGAAAGTGTTATACGTTTTCTTGTTGTTTTCTTAATTTCTTCTTCCCTCCCTTTCTATGCAGTACTACAGGTAACTAAAGTAAACTGAACTGCTACTCTCTACCATAGCATCGAACCCACATCACCAAAGACCACAGCCACCAACAGTTCCACGTCTGCAAGCAACATCAACCACTAATATAAGAAAAAAAAAAAAAAAAAATATATATATATATATATATATATATATATATATATATATATATATATATATAAAAGAATAATAAAGAAAAGCAACCGGACCATCTAACAGTAAGTAACTATAAAAATCTACACGCCAACATCTAGAAATGCCACTTAACATTCTATCCCTTAATGCCAAGGGCCTAAACCACCCAGCAAAACGTCACTCTCTATGGCTCACAGCAGAGAAAATGCAAAGTGACATTTTATGCATTCAAGAAACACATCTACTGCCCTCTTCCACAACACTTTGCACCAACAGCAAGTTTCCTCAAATCTATCACGCTACCTATTCTACCAAAAAAAGAGGAGTTCTAATAGCGATAAAAAAGGATGTAGAATTCCACCTACTTCAATGTATCTCTGACCCCAATGGGAGATACATAATCCTAATTTGTACCATAAACAAAACCACATACACAATACTGAATGTGTATGCCCCCAATTCTCAACAAATGAAATTTTTAAGATCTTTCCTTCACAAAGCCAACAAGGTCCGCCAGGGCCACTTACTTATATGTGGAGACTTCAATTTGGTCACAGACATTCATATGGATACAACATCGGCAGCAAAAAGAAGAGAATCCCCTTTGAAGCAATTCCTAGCAACACACGATCTGTTTGATGTTTGGAGATGTTACCATGGCTCTGAAAAAGACTATACTTACTTTTCACCACATCATAAATCATACTCGAGGATCGATATGTTCCTCACAGACAAATGGCTTTTACAAAATATAAGTGCTTCTGTAATCCACACCATAGCATGGTCGGACCACGCTCCAATCACAATTACCATAACAGACACCAATCCCCAGCGGAATACTTTCCTCTGGCGTGCCAACAACTACATAATACAACATCCACAATACTCTCAAACCATCAAAGAACATATCACTGATTACTTCCATCTTAATGATGGTTCTGTGTCCGATCCTGCTGTGGTGTGGAGTGCACACAAGGCTGTCATCCAGGGCACCTTAATCAAACTAAGCTCTATTAATAAAAAGAAGAGGACGCAGCGTTTAGACAACATTATCTCACAAATTGCCAATATTGAAGCCTTACACAAAAATGACCCACGCCCTACCTACCTGGCCCAACTTATGAACCTGAGACAGGAATTGAGGATACTCCTCCTCCATTCTTTCGAACACATACAACGTAAAATCAAAGCCAACTCTTATTCCACATCAAACAAAGCGGGTAAACAATTAGCACAACGCCTCAAAGGGAAAAGATCTAAAACTAAAATCACACACCTAATCCATCCCCACACTAAGGAACCACTGACTAACCCCCAGGATATTGCCAACGCTTTCAGTACCTACTATAGCGATTTATATAATATTAAAAAAGACACCTCAACATTTCATCCCTCAGAAGAAGACATTAATACATTCTTACAGCAAATTACACTCCCTACACTTACAGAATCACAACTATCCTCTCTAAATGAACCTTTCACTGAACCTGAACTCCTAGACTCAATAAACTCACTACCTACAGGGAAAGCTCCTGGACCCGACGGTCTGTCTGGAGAATACTATAAGAAATTCGCCAATCAATTAACCCCATACTTAACACAACTTTTCAATAACGCTGCCTCCTCTTCACAGTTTAATAAAGAAACACTGAATGCTATTATTATAACACTACCAAAACCAGGTAAAGAACCATCATCCCCTCAAAACTTTCGTCCCATATCATTACTTAACACAGACATTAAAATATACGCCAAAACCATTGCCAAACGTTTAATGAAGTTCATGCCAGATCTCATAAACAAAGACCAGTCAGGATTCATTAAGGGCAGACAAGCACCGGATGCCACAAGACGCATGATAGACTTGATACACTATGCCGAATCCAGCGGAACGCCTTCTCTGCTGCTTTCATTAGATGCAGAGAAGGCGTTCGATAGGGTTCATTGGACCTATCTCCAAAAAGTACTCCAAAAATTCGGTTTCAGAGAACACATACTCAGAGCCATCATGGCATTATACTCCAACCCATCAGCACGAGTATACACAGCAGATATGCTTTCACAACCGTTTGACATATCAAACGGCACACGCCAAGGGTGTCCTTTATCGCCAATTATATTCAACCTAATGATGGAACCCTTGGCGGAACACATTCGCTCCAACCCCCTAATTACAGGCTTAACAGTAGGCAAAATCTCTCACAAGATCAATCTATTCGCGGACGATGTGATTCTGATTCTCACAAATCCAACATCTTCACTAGCAGAAACCCAAAAAATTTTAGAATGGTTCGGACAAGTTTCTTACTACAAAGTGAACACGTCTAAATCACACATCTTAGATCTTAAAATGGACGCCACAACCAAAAATTTATTACAAAACCAATACCCCTTTACATGGTCAGATAAAAACATACCATACCTAGGGATACTTCTTACAAGATCAGTTAAACACCTCTTTTCAACCAATTTTAAACCACTACTTGACAAATTACGAATAGAATGCCAAAAAATAACAAAGATAGAACTATCATGGTCAGGGAGACTCGCAGCATTCAAAATGATCCACCTACCACAAATCCTCTACTTATTTAGAACCCTCCCCATCCCCATACCAAAATACTTTTTTAAGTCTCTCCAAACAGTACTCAATAAATGCATTTGGAAAAATAAAAAACCTAGAAGCGCACACTCGATACTCATGAAACACAAATCAGCGGGAGGATCAGGCACCATTGATTTTAATGATTACTATCAAGCATCAATACTAGACCAACTTAAAGAGTGGTTTCACACAGAGCCTAATACATTATGGGGAAAAATAGAAAACTCAACACTTATACGCCCAAATCTGCAATGGTGGTTAATGAGCACTCCCTTAGGTTCACAAATACCATTAGCAATACCACCCACTATGAAAACAGCAGCCACTGCATGGAAAATCTTAGCCCAATCTAGCCAAACCTACCCTAAAAACCCTCCAATCCCTATCCCTATCGAAGCCCTACACCATCTATCACCAGACTTATTACTATCCAAATGGTCCTGCCAGGGAATAAAATCCATCCAAGACCTATTCCAAAACTCAAAACCAAAACCCTTCTCTCTTCTACTACAAGAATATAATATACCCAAAACTGATCTTTTTACATACTTTAGAGTAAAACACTGCCTTGATAAATTACATATCCCACTATACACAATACACCCAAAGGCCTGGCATTTCCTAACTGATCCATCACCAAATACAAAAGGGATAGCTATATTCTACAACATTCTACATCAAAAACGGAGATTCACTAAAGCTCCTCCCCACATACATTGGGAAAAGGACTTAGGGCAAATTTACATGGACCATCAATGGCAACAGGCATTACAAACAATATATAAAGCAACTAAATGCTCTGCTCTATGGGAACTAGCCCAAAAAATATCTCTCCGATGGTACATAACCCCAACAAAATTAGCCTTGTTTAATAAAAACGCCCCAAATCTATGTTGGAGATGCAACTCAGCTAAAGGCGATATAATGCACATTTTCTGGCACTGCAATCGCCTCAAAAACTACTGGGAAAGTATCTTCAGAATACTAAGGGACATCACATCACAACATATTCCTCTATCACCCGATTTAGCGATTTTAAACCTAAATATAGACTCCATACCACAAACATTCAGACATGTAACAACACATATTCTAATGGCAGCAAGACTTAGCATAACTAGACTGTGGAAATCTGATAATATTCCTTCAATGGAACACACACTCGAATTAGTAAACACCCATTATAGCTATGAACTAATCATGGCTTCAAGTGCAAACCGGTTAACAAAAGAAAAAAAGCTATGGTTACCATGGGAACAATGGACAGGTGCTGAAAAATTCCTATGACGGAAAATTTCTGAGTAGAAAAAGTTTTCTTGATATAAAACACTATTAACTACATTAGTCTTGATATAGTACCGAGTCAAAACAGTTACTCGATCATTTTCTCATCTTTATATAAAAATTCAGTATAACATAAACTTTGGTTACCCAATTCCATTAAATCTAAACCTTTACCCCTAGGAGACAAAAGAGGTCCCAGTGGGGGTCTCCTAGGGGGACAATAATATAATATCATATTATATTATATTATTTTCTAGAATATCCGTTTAACTAGTATTTTTCATCATACTAGAAATTCAAATATATGCTTCTTATTAGCATTTGTTATTTAAGATAAATAAGCACAAATCATTCAAGATATTTTTATGTATTGTCATGCCTATAACACTCTGTACAACGTCTTACAATGTCCACATTGTACTAATTTTCTTTAAAACAATAAAAAATATTGGAATAAAAATTTTCTGTCTTTTTAATTTATATAATAAAAAACCCTGTGGTGATCAAATACCACCAAAAGAAAGCCATATTTGTGTGAAAAAAATGATATAAATTTCATTTGGCTACAGTGTTGCATAACTGCGCAATTGCCAGTTAAAGTAGCACAGTGCTGCATAGCAAAAAATGCCCTGATTATGAAGGGGAAAAAACCTTCTGGAGGTCAAGTGGTTAAAAACATCCCAGTGATGAGAAAATTCAAAGGACCAGGATAGAGCATTTTTCTTGAGTGAACAAATTATTAACACTGTATGTGTTTGTTTGTTCGGGAAATTGCATTCACTCCAAAAATGTGTTTGAAGCACTTTTGCACAATGTTTGCAAGATACATCGGGAGGGGGGGTAACTAAAACTGTTGCACACAGAATATGGTGTAGTTGTGCATAGCAACCAATCAGTAGACATTTGTGGTTCATTTTATTCTGAATTTCCGAATTACAATAGTACCGAATTTAAACTAATCCGAAATAACGGAAAAAAAAAATTCAGACGAAATTCGAATCCGAATCGTTTTCCAATATTTTTCGAATACTTTTGGAATTTGAATAGTTTTTGAATAGTTTTCGAATTCAACTAGTTTTCGAATTTCCAAAGAGAATAAAATAGAAAATAAAGGAATAGAATAGAAAAAAAAATAATAGAATAGAAAAGAATATAACAGAAAATAAAAATAGAATATAATAGAGTAAAACAGAACAAAATAGAATAGAAAATAAAAGAACAGGTTAGACTAGAATATAATAGAAACAAATAGAATCGAATAAAATAGAAAGAATATAACCATCTTCTGAAATTCGAATTTCAAATAGGAGAAATTTGGATACATAAGAAAAGAATGGAATGGAATAGAAACAAAAATGATATAATAGAATAGACTATAATAGAATAGAAAAGAATAATACAAAAAAAACAATAGAATAGAAAGAATATAACCATTTCCCAAAAAGGTAAATAGAATCAATTCGAATTTGAATAGATTAGAAAAGAATAGATTAGAATAGAATAGAAAATAACAGAATAGTATAGAAAAAAACAACAGAATAGAATATAACCATCTTCCAAAATTCCAATTTTGAATAGAATAAATTTGAATAGAAAAGAATAAAATGGAAAAGAATGCAATAAAGAAATAGAAAAATAATACAATACAAAAAACAGAAGAATAGAAAGAATATAACCATTTCCCAAAATTCAAAAAGAATCAATTCGAATTTCAGAAGATGGTTATAATCTTTCTGTTTAATTCTATTCTTTTATTCTATTCCATTCTATTCCGTTCTATTCTGTTTTTTTATCTGCTATCCTATTTTGTTCTATTTTACTCTATTATATTCTATTCTTTTATTTTCTGTTATATTCTTTTCTATTCTAGTATATATTTTTTATGTTCTATTTCTTTATTTTGTATTCTATTTTATTCTCTTTGGAAATTGGAAAACTATTCAAATTTGAAAATTATTCGTATATGAAAACTTTTCGAATTCGAAAACTATTCGAAATTCATTCAAAAATTATTCAAAATTAATTCGAAAACTATTCAAAATTCATTTGAAAACTATTCAAAATTGATCCCAATTCCAATATTCAAATCGATTTGAATACGAATAAACGAAACGAATTCCGAAAATGAAATTAACGAATTTAACTGAACAAATTTTATTTCGTCATGTAAATAATGAATCGAAACAAAACAAATTTTTTCGTTCTGCACATCAGCTTCAGCTTGTTCAATTAAGCTTTGCCAATAAAACCTAGAAGCTGATTGGTTAATATACACAGCTGCACCAGATACTGTATGCAACAGTTTTAGTGAGGCTGCATTCACACCTGAGCGTTTCAAAGTCACGCTTTTTTTGCTGCGTTTTTGTCGCGATTTTGTACAGGTCACCAATGTAAAAAGCAGAGAAAAGCCTGTAAACTGCCCTAAATAAACTCATGTTCTTTTTTGAGCTTAAGGCGTTTTTTTAGGCGTTTTGCTTCAGGTGACAAAACACTCAGATGTGAACAGGTGCCATTAAAACGAATGGGATTTTGCTTGTTGGGCGTTTTTCATGCCTTTTTTTGGGTGTTTTACGTTTTATGAGCTGAAAACCCTCAGGTGTGAATGGAGCCTAAATCTTCCCCACTGTATCCTTTTCTCCTGGCCATGGGAGAAAACTGTGTAAAAAGAAAAATTTTAGTAATAAAAAAAGCTAAAAGGGGTTGTAAACCCTCGTGTTTTTTCACCTTAATGCATTATATGCATTAAGGTGAATAAACTTCTGGCAGTCACCGGCCCCCCAGCCCCCCCGTTTTTACTTACCTGAGCCCCGTTATTCCCTCACCAGGGACGCGCTGTCCCTCTTTGCCCAAAGTTCTCGGCTCTTGATTGGATAGATTGATAGCAGCGCAGCCATTGGCTCCCACTGCTGTCAATCAAATCCAATGACGCAGGCACTGGGGGTCGGGGCCGAGTCCGGCATTCCTGTCTTTGGACGCAGAATGATGGACTCGGGAGCGCGCCCGTGGGACAGCGATTCTCCTAGAGGGTTATCAGATGTGGGGAGGAGCCATGAGAGCCCCGAGAGCCCAGAAGACGATGATCGGGGCCACTCTGTTCAAAACGAGCTGCACAGTGGAGGTAAGTATGATATGTTTGTTATTTTAAATACAAAAAAAAAACAAGCCTTTACATTCACTTAAAATAGCTAAATCAGAATTTGATCTAGGTCATTGTCTGGGCTCCATTCACAACTGAGCGCTGTGCTTATGTGCATTTTTCATTTTTTCCCACTTGAATGTTCTGCCCTACGTGCGACAAATGCGCCAAAGTAGTTCCTGCATCTTCTTTGGGCGGTGAGTGTCACACTTTTTTAACCACCCATTTTTTCACACACTATAGCACACAATAAAACACACGTCTGCTCAGAAATAATGGCACCACAAGAGAGATGCGCATTTGGTTAAGTGGGGCCTTAGACCCCGTTCACACTGGAGGCAAAAAAAGCCTGAAAAAAAGCCTCATCTGCAATCCCAGTGTGAAAGCCCGAGTGCTTTCACATTGGGGCGCTGCGCTGGGAGGGCGTGAAAAAAAGTCCTGCAAGCAGCTTCTTTTAAGCGCTTTAGGAGCGGTGTACACACCGCTCGTAAAGAACCCCTGCCCACTGAAATCAATGGGCAGCGCAGCCGAAGTGCCTGCAACCCTTTTAACCCTTTATTCAAGTGCTAGCAGGGGGTAAAAGCGCCCGAAAAACGACGATAAAGAGCCGCTAAAACTAGCGGCACTTTACCGCCCACGCCCCCACGCTGGCAATGTGAAAGGGCTCTTAGAGATAGGATCATGGTCAGAGTCAAAGTTCAGTCTCAATGGTCAGTGTACCTCAGGTGGGAATCGTTTTTTATTTTAACCACTTAAGGACCGAGCCTCTTTTTGACACTTGTTTTTTACAAGTTAAAATAATTTTTTTTGCTAGAAAATTACTTAGAACCCCCAAACATTATATATATTTTTTTTTCAGGCACCCTAGAGCAGGGATATGCAATTACCGGACCTCCAGCTGTTGCAGAACTACAAGTCCCATGAGGCATAGCAAGACTCTGACAGCCACAAGCATGAAACCCAGAAGCAGAGGCATGATGGGACTTGTAGTTTTCAACAGCTGGAGGTCTGATAATTGCATATCCCTGCCCTAGAGAATAAAATGCCAGCCATTGCAACACTTTATGTCACACCGTATTTGCGCAGCAGTCTTACAAGAGCAATTTTTTGGAAAAAACTACACTTTTTTTGACTTAAAAATAAGAAAACAGTAAAGTTATCCCAATTTTTTTTATATTGTAAAAGATAATGTTACACCGAGTAAATTGATACCCAACATGTCATGCTTCAAAATTGCACCCGCTTGTGGAATGGCGACAAACTGACCCTTAAAAATCTCCATAGGCGTTGTTTACAAATTTCTACAAGTTACCAGTTTTGAGTTACAGAGGAGGTCTTTTGCTAGAATTATCACTCTAACGATCGTGGCGATACCTCACATGTGTCGTTTGAACACCGTTTTCATATGCGGGTGCGACTTACATATGCGTGCTCTTCTGCGCGCAAGCTCAGCAGGACAGGGTGCTTTCAATTTTTTTATTTTATTTTTTTCCTTATTTATTTTACTTTTTATTTTTACACTGTCCTTTTAAAAAAACAATTTTGGGTCAATTTTACTCTGTTTACAAGGAATGTAAACATCCCTTGTAATAGAAAAAAAGCATGACAGGACCTCTTAACCAGTTGCCGACCGCCGCACGACTATATACGTCGACAGAGCGGCACGGGCAGGCAAAAGGACGTATATGTACGTCCTTGCCTGCCCGTGGGTGGGGGGTCCGATCGGACCCCCCCCCCAGTGCCTGCGGCGGTCGGCAAATCTCCCCCGGCGATCGGAGGTGAGGGAGAGGCCATCCATTCGTGGCCCCCCCCTCGCGATCGCTCTCAGCCAATGGGATCATTTCCCTGCCTCTGTATTGTACACAGAGGCAGAGGAAATGATGTCATCTCTCCTCGGCTCGGTATTTTCCGTTCCGGGCCGAGGAGAGAAGACTGCAATGTAAGTGCACCAACACACTACACACAGTAGAACATGCCAGGCACACTAAACACCCCGATCCCCCCCCCGATCGCCCCCCGATCCCCCCCCAATCACCCCCCCCCGTCACAAACTGACACCAAGCAGGTTTTTTTTTTTTTTTTTTCTGATTACTGTATTGGTGTCAGTTTGTGACAGTTACAGTGTCAGGGCAGTGAGTGTTAGGCCCCCTGTAGGTCTAGGGTACCCCCCTAACCCCCCCTAATAAAGTTTTAACCCCTTGATCACCCCCTGTCACCAGTGTCGCTAAGCGATCATTTTTCTGATCGCTGTATTAGTGTCGCTGGTGACGCTAGTTAGGGACGTAAATATTTAGGTTCGCCGTCAGCGTTTTATAGCGACAGGGACCCCCATATACTACCAAATAAATGTTTTAACCCCTTGATTGCCCCCTAGTTAACCCTTTCACCACTGATCACTGTATAACCGTTACGGGTGACGCTGGTTAGTTTGTTTATTTTTTATAGTGTCAGGGCACCCGCCGTTTATTACCGAATAAAGATTTAGCCCCCTGATCACCCGACGGTGATATGCGTCGCCCCAGGCAGCGTCAGATTAGCGCCAGTACCGCTAACACCCACGCACGCAGCATACGCCTCCCTTAGTGGTATAGTATCTGTACAGATCAATATCTGATCTGATCAGATCTATACTAGCGTCCCCAGCAGTTTAGGGTTCCCAAAAACACAGTGTTAGCGGGATCAGCCCAGATACCTGCTAGCACCTGCATTTTGCCCCTCCGCCCAGCTCGGCCCAGCCCACCCAAGTGCAGTATCGATCGATCACTGTCACTTACAAAACACTAAACGCATAACTGCAGCGTTCGCAGAGTCAGGCCTGATCCCTGCGATCGCTAACAGTTTTTTTGGTAGCATTTTGGTGAAATGGCAAGCACCAGCCCCAGGCAGCGTCAGGTTAGTCCCAGTACCGCTAACACCCACGCACCGTACACCTCCCTTAGTGGTATAGTATCTGAACGGATCAATATCTGATTCGATCAGATCTATACTAGCGTCCCCAGCAGTTTAGGGTTCCCAAAAACGCAGTGTTAGCGGGATCAACCCAGATACCTGCTAGCAACTGCGTTTTACCCCTCCGCCCGGCCCAGCCCAGCCCACCCAAGTGCAGTATCGATCGATCACTGTCACTTACAAAACACTAAACGCATAACTGCAGCGTTCGCAGAGTCAGGCCTGATCCCTGCGATCGCTAACAGTTTTTTTTGTAGCGTTTTGGTGAACTGGCAAGCACCAGCCCCAGGCAGCGTCAGGTTAGTGCCAGTAGCGCTAACACCCACGCACGCACCGTACACCTCCCTTAGTGGTATAGTATCTGAACTGATCAATATCTGATCCGATCAGATCTATACTGGCGTCCCCAGCAGTTTAGGGTTCCCAAAAACGCAGTGTTAGCGGGATCAGCCCAGATACCTGCTAGCACCTGCGTTTTGCCCCTCCGCCCGGCCCAGCCCAGCCCACCCAAGTGCAGTATCGATCGATCACTGTCACTTACAAAACACTAAATGCATAACTGCAGCGTTCGCAGAGTCAGGCCTGATCCCTGCGATCGTTAACAGTTTTTTTGGTAGCGTTTTGGTGAACTGGCAAGCGCCAGCGGCCTAGTACACCCCGGTCGTAGTCAAACCAGCACTGCAGTAACACTTGGTGACGTGGCGAGTCCCATAAGTGCAGTTCAAGCTGGTGAGGTGGCAAGCACAAATAGTGTCCCGCTGCCACCAAGAAGACAAACACAGGCCCGTCATGCCCATAGTGCCCTTCCTGCTGCATTCGCCAATCCTAATTGGGAACCCACCACTTCTGCAGCGCCCGTACTTCCCCCATTCACATCCCCAACCAAATGCAGTCGGCTGCATGAGAGGCATTTTTATGTCCTCCCGAGTACCCCTACCCAACGAACCCCCCCCAAAAAAGATGTTGTGTCTGCAGCAAGCGCGGATATAGGCGTGACACCCGCTATTATTGTCCCTCCTGTCCTGACAATCCTGGTCTTTGCATTGGTGAATGTTTTGAACGCTACCATTCACTAGCTGAGTATTAGCGTAGGGTACAGCATTGCACAGACTAGGACACACTTTCACAGGGTCTCCCAAGATGCCATCGCATTTTGAGAGACCCGAACCTGGAACCGGTTACAGTTATAAAAGTTACAGTTACAAAAAAAGTGTAAAAAAAAAAAAAAAAAAAAAAACACAAACAAAAATATAAAATAAAAAATAATAGTTGTCGTTTTATTGTTCTCTCTCTATTCTCTCTCTCTCTATTCTCTCTATTGTGCTGCTCTTTTTTACTGTATTCTATTCTGCAATGTTTTATTGTTATTATGTTTTATCATGTTTGCTTTTCAGGTCTGCAATTTTTTATACTTTACCGTTTACTGTGCTTTATTGTTAACCATATTTTTGTCTTCAGGTACAGCATTCACGACTTTGAGTGGTTATACCAGAATGATGCTTGCAGGTTTAGGTATCATCTTGGTATCATTCTTTTCAGCCAGCGGTCGGCTTTCATGTAAAAGCAATCCTAGCGGCTAATTAGCCTCTAGACTGCTTTTACAAGCAGTGGGAGAGAATGCCCCCCCCCCACCGTCTTCCGTGTTTTTCTCTGGCTCTCCTGTCTCAACAGGGAACCTGAGAATGCAGCCGGTGATTCAGCCAGCTGACCATAGAGCTGATCAGAGACCAGAGTGGCTCCAAACATCTCTATGGCCTAAGAAACCGGAAGCTACGAGCATTTTATGACTTAGATTTCGCCGGATGTAAATAGCGCCATTGGGAAATTGGGAAAGCATTTTATCATACCGATCTTGGTGTGGTCAGATGCTTTGAGGGCAGAGGAGAAATCTAGGGTCTAATAGACCCCAATTTTTTCAAAAAAGAGTACCTGTCACTACCTATTGCTATCATAGGGGATATTTACATTCCCTGAGATAACAATAAAAATGATTAAAAAAAAAAAAAAATGAAAGGAACAGTTTTAAAATAAGATAAAAAAGCAAAAAAATAATAAAGAAAAAAAAAAAAAAAAAAAAAAAGCACCCCTGTCCCCCCTGCTCTCGCGCTGAGGCGAACGCAAGCGTCGGTCTGGCGTCAAATGTAAACAGCAATTGCACCATGCATGTGAGGTATCACCGCGACGGTCAGATCGAGGGCAGTAATTTTAGCAGTAGACCTCCTCTGTAAATCTAAAGTGGTAACCTGTAAAGGCTTTTAAAGGCTTTTAAAAATGTATTTATTTTGTTGTCACTGCACGTTTGTGCGCAATTGTAAAGCATGTCATGTTTGGTATCCATGTACTCGGCCTAAGATCATCTTTTTTATTTCATCAAACATTTGGGCAATATAGTGTGTTTTAGTGCATTAAAATGTAAAAAAGTGTGTTTTTTCCCCAAAAAATGCGTTTGAAAAATCACTGCGCAAATACTGTGTGAAAAAAAAATTAAACACCCACCATTTTAATCTGTAGGGCATTTGCGTTAAAAAAATATATAAAGTGTGGGGGTTCAAAGTAATTTTCTTGCAAAAAAAAATAATTTTTTCATGTAATCAAAAAGTGTCAGAAAGGGCTTTGTCTTCAAGTGGTTAGAAGAGTGGGTGATGTGTGACATAAGCTTCTAAATGTTGTGCATAAAATGCCAGGACAGTTCAAACCCCTCCAAATGACCCCATTTTGGAAAGTAGACACCCCAAGCTATTTGCTGAGAGGCATGTCGAGTCCATGGAATATTTTATATTGTGACACAAGTTGCGGGAAAGAGACAAATTATTATTTTTTTTTTTTTTGCACAAAGTTGTCACTAAATGATATATTGCTCAAACATGCCATGGGAATATGTGAAATTACACCCCAAAATACATTCTGTTGCTTCTCCTGAGTACGGGGATACCACATGTGTGAGACTTTTTGGGAGCCTAGCCACGTATGGGACCCCGAAAACCAAGCACCGCCTTCAGGCTTTCTAAGGGCGTAAATTTTTGATTTCACTCTTCACTGCCTATCACAGTCTCGGAGGCCATGGAATGCCCAGGTGGCACAAACCCCCCCCAAATGACCCCATTTTGGAAAGTAGACACCCCAAGCTATTTGCTGAGAGGTATAGTGAGTATTTTGCAGACCTCACTTTTTGTCACAAAGTTTTGAAAATTAAAAAAAGAAAAAAAAAATTTTTTTTTTGTCTTTCTTCATTTTCAAAAACAAATGAGAGCTGCAAAATACTCACCATGCCTCTCAGCAAATAGCTTGGGGTGTCTACTTTCCAAAATGGGGTCATTTGGGGGGGGTTTGTGCCACCTGGGCATTCCATGGCCTCCGAAACTGTGATAGGCAGTGGAGAGTGAAATCAAAAATGTACACCCTTAGAAATCCTGAAGGCGGTGATTGGTTTTCGGGGTCCCGTACGCGGCTAGGCTCCTAAAAAGTCTCACACATGTGGTATCCCCGTACTCAAGAGAAGCAGCAGAATGTATTTTGGGGTGCAATTCCACATATGCCCATGACCTGTGTGAGCAATATATCATTTAGTGACAACTTTGTGCAAAAAAAAAAAAAATAAATAAATAAATTGTCACTTTCCCGCAACTTGTGTCAAAATATAAAATATTCCATGGACTCAACATGCCTCTCAGCAAATAGCTTGGGGTGTCTACTTTCCAAAATGGGGTCATTTGGGGGGGGGGGTTGTGCCATCTGGGCATTTTATGGCCTTCAAAACTGAGATAGGTAGTGAGGAGTAAAATCAAAAATGTACGCCCTTAGAAATCCTGAAGGCAGTGATTGGTTTTCAGGGCCCCGTATGCGGCTAGGCTCCCAAAAAGTCCCACACATGTGGTATCCCCATACTCAGGAGAAGCAGCTAAATGTATTTTGGGGTGCAATTCCACATATGCCCATGGCCTGTGTGAGCAATATATCATTTAGTGACAACTTTTTGTAATTTTTTTTTTTTTTTTTTTCCATTATTCAATCACTTGGGACAAAAAAAATGAATATTCAATGGGCTCAACATGCCTCTTAGCAATTTCCTTGGGGTGTCTACTTTCCAAAATGGGGTCATTTGTGGGGGTTTTGTACTGCCCTGTCATTTTAGCACCTCAAGAAATGACATAGGCAGTCATAAATTAAAGACTGTGTAAATTCCAGAAAATGTACCCTAGTTTGTAGGCGCTATAACTTTTGCGCAAACCAATAAATATACACTTATTGACATTTTTTTTACCAAAGACATGTGGCCAAATACATTTTGGCCTAAATGTATGACTAAAATTGAGTTTATTGGATTTTTTTTAGAACAAAAAGTAGAAAATATCATTTTTTTTCAAAATTTTCGGTCTTTTTCCGTGTATAGCGCAAAAAATAAAAACGGCAGAGGTGATCAAATACCATCAAAAGAAAGCTCTATTTGTGGGAAGAAAAGGACGCAAATTTCGTTTGGTTACAGCATTGCATGACCGCGCAATTAGCAGTTAAAGCGACGCAGTGCCAAATTGTAAAAAGTGCTCTGGTCAAGAAGGGGATAAATCCTTCCGGGGCTGAAGTGGTTAAATAAGAGATCTAACATTTATACTTAAAAGCAATAAAAAAAAAAATTTAATGTAATATTTTTTTCGCAAAAAAAAAAAATTTCCCTTTAAGACTATTGGGGGCAGAAGTGACGTCGCTTCCGCCATCTAATGTTATGGAGCCGAGCGGGGGCCATCTTTCCCTCACTCGGCATCCAGACTCAGAGGGAAAAGGACGCGATCGTCTCCGCCACTAACCGCGGGTAGAGTTGCCACCTCATCCCTTTAAACCCGAACACCTTTGAATTACACGGGTTCTGAGGCTAATTAAATGCAGACAAGGCACCAAGTGAGTTTAATTACCACCTTAATTAGCCACAAAACCTGTGTAATTAATAAGTATTCGGGTTTAAAGGGATGAGGTGGCAACCATACCGGCGGGCCCAGTAAGCGACGTAAACAGCCGGAGCACGGCGGGCCCTCTCACGCCCCCGATAAAAGTGATCTCACGGCGAATCCGCCGCAGAGACCACTTTTATCTTAAAGAGAACCGCTCACCAGTTCTGTAAATACCGGGGTTATGGCAGCTAGCTGCTGCCATAACCCCGGTATTTGGCATCAAAGTGTCGATGTACAGGTATGGCGATTTGCGTGAAGTGGTTAAATTTAGTATCAGTGTGTTTTAGGCAATATAAAATAGCAAAGTGTGCACTGTTGTTTCTGGTACAAACAACAAATACACACACACACACACACACACACACACACACACACACACACACACACACTTGTCAAAAGTATTGGGACACCTGCCTTTACACGCACATGAACTTTAATGACATCCCAGTCTTCGTCCGGGGTGTCTCAGCCAATGGGCAGGGATTTTCTTGAGTCCCTTGGCCTGCTGGGAGAGCCTATTTATCTGGGTGGAGCCAGGGGATCGGGGTTCTGTGCCACCTGGACGGCTGTCTGGGTGGACGTGTGTTGTAATGCCCCGGGCTGCTAGGCCATAAGCCTTGGGCCTATCCCAGGGACATCTGGCTGCTAGGCTGTCTGAGGGCCTATCCAGAAGCAAGAAAGCAGCATAGGGTTGGGACTGCGGATTGCAGTCCAACCAGCAGCAATGTTTCTGCCGGCCGGAGAACCAGCTGTGGTCAGAGGTAGAAGGGAAAATGTCGCCATTAAGGGACCATTCACCTTGCTACTGGAGACCACTGTGAGTAGCTGAAGCAAGAGCCTGAGCAGTATTCTCACCAGTTGAGAACGGTGAAGAAATAGGAAACTTCAGCAGGTGCCAAGCCTGGGACCCAGCCAGTGGAGGTGATTACTTGCAGAGCATTATTGTGTGCCAAGCCAGGGACCAAGCAGGCCAGAGGGGTGACACTTGAGGAGTATCTGAGTGCCAAGCTAGGGACCCAGCAGAAACGTGAGGGGCGACGCTTGAGGAAGATACTGAGTGAGAAGATTGGAAGAGCTTGGAAGATCCAGTGGCGAGTGGATCTGTTAGTCTAGTGAAAGACTGGGAGCTCAGCGGAGTGAAGTTCTACAATAGGAGATTGTAGGAGAAGTGAAGGAGTTCATTGCAACCTTTGTTAGAAACTGTTACAAGACTGTTGCCATAGGAGACAGCGTTCCTACTCATGCAGATGTGTTGTCTGGCTAGATACTTTTCCCTGCATGACTGTCTACCTATAGAAGTCTCGGAGTCTCCCAATTAACATTGCATCTGTTGGAGATATAACAACTTTCAGCTTAGCCTATTGACTGCAGTTCAAAAACAGGACACTAGATGTCGCTCACTGATATGATATGCTATGCATTTTTCTATGATGTGTGGTATTTCCTATACATAGTGTTGTACTTGTTGGTTTTCTTTTTCCTGTCTGTGTTCTTCTTACCATGTGAGGTGACATTTTTGCTAGTGTGGTTATGTTCCAATAAAGAAGCCAGTTCCTGTTACTCCACAACGTCTAATCTGAATTAACTCCGCTGCACCCAGCAATCGTACTCTGCAACAGGTTATGGGCGCAGTGTTCGGATAAGGTCTTATGATCAGGTGCGGCCCAGGCAGAACAAAGCCTCGAACGGGAGACAGTGTGGCTGATGCGGAGATCGACATAAGGGAGTTTTCCAGTGACATCTCCTACCCTGTTTTCCCGAAAATAAGACCTATCGTGATTGTCGGTGATGGCTGCAATATAAGCCCTACCCCCCAAATAAGCCCTAGTTAAAGTCCTTGTAGGTCTTATTTTCAGGGTAGGTCTTATTTTCAGGGAAACAGGGTAGGACAATTATCAGCTATGGAAGTTCATAGTGGAAATGCTAATATCCAGAGACGACTTGTGGGAGGTTACCACCACAGAGAGGCCACAGGATAATAATCAGGACTGGCTCAAGAAAAACAGACAGGCACGGGCCACCATAAGTTTACTAGTGGCGGATGATCAGCTCATTCATATACGCCATGAGAACATAGCGAAAGGCATGTGGGACATATGGAAAAGACTGCATGAAAGATCCAGTTTAACAGGTTCCTGACCGGCGCACGCCGATGTACGTCAGCAGAATGGCACGGCTGGGCAAATGGGCGTACCTGTACGTCCATTTGAATTCCCTGCCGTGCCATTGCGTGCGCGCCGGCTGGGAGCTCTGTGAGTCGGGTCGCAGGCCCCGTGGACTTGATCGCCTCTCGGAGCGGACGAACGGGGAGATGCTGATGTAAACAGCATCTCCCCGTTCTGCCTAGTGACAAGTGTCACTCGATCTCTGCTCCCTGTCAGCAGAGATCAGTGACGTCACACACCAGCCCATCCCCCTGACAGTTAGAAATCACTCCCTAGGACACACTTAACCCCTCCCTGCCCCCTAGTGGTTAACCCCTTCACTGCCTGTGTCATTTACACAGTAATCAATGCATTTTTAATCGCACTGATCGCTGTATAAATGACAATGGTCCCAAAAATGTGTAAAAAAAATGTCCGACATGTCCGCCATAACGTCGCAATCACAATAAAAATCGCTGATCGCCGCCATTTCTAGTAAAAAAAAATTTTTTTATAAAAATGCTATAAAACTATCGTTGCACGCCTGCGCCATTGTCAGTTAAAGCAACGCAGTGCCGAATCGCAAAAAACGCTCTGGTCAGGAAGGGGGTAAAATCTCCTGGGGCTGAAGCGGTTAAAGAGCAAGCTGTTTTTGCTGTGGAAACTTTATAAAATGAGACTTGGCAGAGAACAGGACATGCAGGAGCATATAAACGCAATGCTGGAAGGGATTGGGCAACTTAGATCAATCGGGAAGAATATAACAGAAGTCACACTGCAGCCATGTTGTTATGCAGTTTGCCTGATACATATACTGCACTAATCAATGCACTGGAGACACGACCTGAGACAGATCTGACGCTAGCATTTGTAAAAACCAGGCTTATAGATGAGTGTCAGAGAAGAAAGGAATTAGTGCATGACTCCACAGAAACCGACACCAGAACCGCTCTTAAAGTTACAGACGCAAGGTTACACAGGAAAGAGACCAGAGTGTGTTTCAGATGCCACAAACAGGGACACATAAAAAAAGACTGTACTATATGGAAAGCAGAGCAAATAAGACAGAGTCCCTCTTATGCTAAACAAAAGGCCAAAACCACAATCAATGATCCATGGGAAGGAAACTGGAATGCCACATTTAAAACGACAGGCAACAATAAATGCCAAGGCTGGTGCATCGATTCGGGGGCAACCAGTCACATAACGAGTGATAAAAGTTTCTTCACAGAACTTGACCTGAACAACAAAGAAACTATTTATCTCGCAGATGGAAGCAAAATACATGCAGAAGGATATGGGCATTTAACCAACGTATGCCTGGATGATGCGGGACATTTTTTGGCCATACCAGTGAAAGATGTGCTTTAGGTTCCTAATCTAGAAGGAGGACTCTTATCTGTGAAGCCTCTAACAGCCAGAGGACTCGCTGTAAAATTCCAAGGTGACAAGTGTTCTATGGTAAATGGCAAACAGACAATAGCAAGTGCCAAGCTGGATGATCAGCTTTATCACCTCAACACAGTGAAGGAAAAGGGGAGACTATGTACACACAAGCACAATGACTGTATACATATATGGCACAGACGTCTAGGTCACAGACACCCAGAATACATACAGGAACTACAGAGGAGGAATCTGACAAGGGATCTAACAGTATCCCCTTGTCCAGTTACCTTTAGCCCTCATGCACACAGGCTGTTAAAAAAACGTTATGAAAACGCCAGTATCTTTGCAGTGATTTTTTTAAACTTTTTTTCAGCTTTTTTCAGCGTTTTTGCAATAGCGTTTTTTAGCGTTTTTGAGCGTTTTTCCGCGTTAGCGTTTTTGAGCGTTTTTTTTTTTTCAAAATTTTTTTTTTTTTTTTTTTTTTTTCAATGGAGCTGAAAAACGTCTCTCAGAACCCGCTGGTCCTGGGTTTTTTTTACAGCTTAAAAACGCCTATGCTACTTGCAGCTCAAAAACGCCTAGGTGGGCATGAAGCCATAGACTAACATAGACAGGCCTTTTTAAGCTGCCAAAAAAACTCAAAAAAGCAGCTGTAAAAACGTCCGTGTGCATGAGGACTTAAGTGTGAATGTTGCATTAGATTCAAAGCGACAAGAGCAACACTTGCCAAAGTCAGTCAGAAGAGAGCTTCAAGACCACTTGACTTAGTTCACAGTGATGTGTGTGGTCCCCTAAACCCACCTACACCTGGAGGCAACAGGTACATAGTGACTTTCATAGACGACTATGCAAGATACACAGTCACCTACCTAATGCAATACAAGAGTGAAGTTTTCGACAAATTAATCCTTTCATGACTAAGCCTATTTTTGAAATTTGGTGTTTACAAGTTAAAATACATATTTTTTGCTAGAAAATTACTTAGAACCCCCAAACATTATATATATTTTTTTAGCAGAGAATCTAGAGAATAAAATGGAGATTGTTGCAATATTTTATATCATACGGTATTTGTGCAGCGGTGTTTTAAATGCAAATTTTTGGAAAAGGGACACTTCCATGAATTAAAAAAAATCCAAACAGTAAAGTTACCCCAATTTTTTTGTATAATGTGAAAGATGATGTTACGCCGAGTAAATAGATACCAAACATGTCACGCTTTATAATTGTATGCACTCGTGGAATGGCGACAAACTATGGTAGCTATGAATTTCCATAGGCGACGCTTTAAAAATTTTTTACGGTTACCAGGTTAGAGGTACGGAGGAGGTCTAGGGCTAGAATTATTGCTCTCGCTCTGACGATCGCGGCGATACCTCACATGTGTGATTTGAACACTGTTTACATATGCGGGCGCTACTTCCATATGCGTTTTCTTCGATGCGCAAGCTCGCGGGGACCGGGGGCGTTTAAAATTTTTATTTATTTATTTATTTTATTTATTTTTAGACTTATAAATTGTGTTTAAAAAAAATGTTTTTTTTTTTTTACTTTTATTGCTGTCACAAGGAATGTAAACATCCCTTGTGACAGTAATAGGTGGTGACAGGTACTCTTTATGGAGGGATCGGGGGTCTAAAAGACCCCCGATCCCTCCTCTAGGATCCCTCCTCCTCTGCACTTCAAAGTATTCAGATTGCCGAAAACGGTGATTCTGAATACTGTGTATTTTTTTAAATTCTGCGCCATTGGCAGCCGACTAAACGGGAAGTGACATCGCTTCCGCGTTTACATTGAGAAGGCTGGAACGAAGCCACCCACAGCTTCGTTCCAGCCTGCCCACAGCCGCCGGAGGCAGCCGATTGGACACCGGGCCTCCCGATCGAACGGGAGGCCCGGTAAGAGCGGCGGGAGGGGGGGGGCGTCCCCTCCCGCTCCTCTGGTATAACAGCCGAGCGGCTTTTAGCCGCATCGGTTGTTATATACGGGTAGCCGATCGCCCGCTCAAAACAACGGTACCGGGATGATGCCTGCAGCTGCGGGCATCATCCCGGTATAACCCCGGAAAGCCGAGTACGTACATATGCGTACGGTCGGTGGGAAGGGGTTAAAAGACTATATAATAAAGACCAATAACAAGTTTCAGAGGAAGCCTCTCATACTTCAGAGCGATAATGGAGGTGAATTCACAGGAGGTAAAATACAAGAGTACTTAAAACATAATGGAATAGAACATCAAAAGACAGTCCCGTATACACCAGAACAAAATGGAGTAGCTGAAAGAAAGAATAGAACTCTTGACTAAAATGATCAGATGTATGCTGATAGACTCTGGACTACCACAAAAATACTGGGATGAGGCAGCTATGACAGCTGCATATTTGCAGAACAGATTTCTTTCCAGAACAGTGGAGAAAACCCCATATGAATTATGGCACAATGTGAAGCCAGGTATAAAACACCTAATGCCGTGTACACACGAGCGGACTTTTCGACCAGACTGGTCCGGCGGACAATCCGATCATGTGTGGGCTTCATCGGACCTTCAGCGGACTTTTCCAGTCTGAGGGACTTCAAATCTTTCCGACGGACTCGAGTCCAATCGAAAAATCTGCTCGTCTGTATGCTAGTCCGACGGACGAAAACCCACGCTAGGGCAGCTATTGACTACTGGCTATCAACTTCCTTATTTTAGTCCGGCCGTACGTCATTACGTACAAATCCATCGGACTTTGGTGTGATCGTATGTAGTCAAGTCTGTCGGAAGTCCGTCGGAAAGTCCGCCCGTGTGTGGGCGGCATAACAGTTTTTGGATGCAAAGCATTCATCTATATACCTGAAGAAAAACGCACCAATTCCAAAACAGAGCGTTTGAAGGTATCTTCGTTGGATACAGTGACAATGTCAAGGGTTACAGAATCCTAAACCCCAAAACAAACAAGGTTACCATTAGCAATAGCATAACTTTTGTTGAAGATTTAAGAGGCAATGTAATGACAACAGTAGAAGCAAGAATAGTAGAGAAAACTGACATTGACCAGCCCATCTCTGTAACTTCCGAACAAGCAATTGAAGTGAGTACAGACTCAACCAGTACTGAAGAGCAGACACAAGAAGGCTCAGACACAAAAACAAGACGTTCAACAAGAGAAAACAAAGGTAAACCACCTATACGTCTCTCATACATAGCAAGTACGGCCAGTATCAACGAACCTGCAAGCTGGGAAGACATATCTCAGCTTTCAGAACAAGAAGCAAGTAAATGGTTAAAGGCTGCTGAGGAAGAGATAAAATCCATGCATGACACTAAAACATGGATACTTACAGAACTAACACCCGGTAGGAAAGCCATAGGCTGTAAATGGACTTTTAAAGTGAAATACAATGCAGATGGCACAATTTAACGGTACAAAGCAAGGCTAGTAGCCAATGGCTATTCTCAAAAATACGGAGTGGACTTTGATGAGACGTTATAATTGAAAATGTTGTACCTCCACAGAGTGGTACTGTGGATACGACACTAAGTTATTTTGCCATGTCCCGATATTTGAAGTACAAGAAATTTAAGGTTTTTGGATGATGGACTTTTTAGGCATAACACATTCTTATAAAAAATTACCGTATTTATCGGCGTATAACACGCACAGGGGTATAACACGCACATTCATTTTAAGAGGGAAATTTCAGGAAAAAAACTTAAATTTTAAATAAGGAACTTTGAAGCAAAATAAGGGTCAGTGCCTATCTGCAGCCTCACCATTGCCTTCAATGCAGCCTGATCAATTCCCATCTGCAGTCTCACAAGTGCCATCAGTACAGCTTCGCCATTGCCTTCAATGCAGCAGCCTTGCCATTGCCTTCAATGCAGCAGCCTTGCCATTGCCTTCAATGCAGCAGACTCACCATTGCCTTCAATGCAGCAGCCTCACCATTGCCTTCAATGCAGCAGCCTCACCATTGCCTTCAATGCAGCAGCCTCACCATTGCCTTCAATGCAGCAGCCTCACCATTGCCTTCAATGCAGCAGCTTCACCATTGCCATCAGTGCAGCCTGATCGATGCCCATCTGCAGCAAGTGGGGACAGGGAGGGGGGCGGGATGAGTGCTGACAGATTACATGCAGTGAGAATCCTATGATAGACAGAACAGTGGTCCAATGGCAGCCCAGGAGACGGGACTTCCTATTACAGAGGCCGCCAAGTAAACAGGAGATTCTCACTGCATGTAATCTGACGGCCACTCCCGCCCCACTCCCTGTCCCCTCTGAGGCAGCTAAAATTTAAGTATTGGCGTATAACACGCACATGCTATTTGCACCCGATTTTCATGGTGAAAAAGTGAGTGTTATACGCCAATAAATACAGTAATATTTATTACAGCGTTAAAATCAAAACAATTACACAGATTTCTCATATAATTCATTCACAGAATGTAGCCTATGAGCATGAAAGGCACACCACCTATATACAATAAGGTCAAACCCCGGAGGGCCGGACTGATCACTCTTGAGATTGATAGAGCTTGACGAGGGAGCGTGTCATAAAGTGCTCAACTTTGCTCTACATGTTACGTGTAAGGAAATGCTTCTTCAGGAGCTATGGCGAATTATTCAATCATAGATAAAAAAGGGAGAGAAGGGGTGAGGCAGAGAGTAGTATCCTCAATGATGGTAGAGATTCACAATGATTCGGAGGAGTTTAGGAGGGTAACACTTCAGGAACTATCTAGGTTTAATCCAGAGGGTAATTCTATGCCACTATCAACAATTAGAAAGTGGTCTTTAAGGTAAAAGATGGTGCACAGGACTGCTATTAAAGCGGGATTCCGGCCTGAAAAAAAAAAATTAAAAGTCAGCAGCTACAAACACTGTAGCTGCTGACTTTAAATAAGTACTTACCTGTCCTGGGTGCCCGCGATGTCGGCCGCCCGAGGCCGACCCATCCCTCGGCTCTCGGGTCCCGGCACCGCCATCCTAGGTAAGGGAAACAGGCAGTGGAGCCTTGAGGCTTCACTGCCAGTTTCCTACTGCGCATGCGTGAGCGGCACGGTGCTCCGTTCTATGAATGGCCTCGTGGTGTTCTGGGAACACACACAGTTCCCAGAAGACACAGGGCCGCTCACCGAGGAGAAGAACACGCCGCGGAATGGGAAGAGGCAGATTAGGAAGACTGCCTAGCAACAAGGTTTTAGGTAAGTTTAAAAATATTTTTTTTTCAAATGTTTTTTTATTTTTTTTTGGATTTTTGGTGATTTTTTTTTTTTTTTTTTTTTTCAGGGTGGCCCTCCACTTTAAAAAGCTGGCTTGTTCAATGTAAGGAATCCTCCCATTGTGTCCATGTCTATTATCCCATAACACACTGGTCCTTAAACACTAAGTTCCTGGCAGAGTCTCCTCTTTGCGATCGTGCCGCACAAACAATAATAAGAGCTGCTTTTGTTATTTGTGCGACGCGGTCGCAAAGAGGAGACTCTGCCAGGAACTTATATGCTTATTTATGTGGATGATATCCTGATTTGCTTTGAGCAAAAGGGGATGAAGTAAAAATACTGGAAAAACTAAATCAGCACTTTGACACCAAAGATCTTGGCAACATAAAGAATTACCTCGGCATCCAGATCGAGAGAGAGGAAGATGGGAGCTTTCTTCTGAACCAAAGGCACAAAATACAAGAAATAATTGAAACATTTGGAATGGAAGACGCCAAACCACTAAAGTCTCCCATGGAAACCAATTACCCCTGCTACAAGGCCAGACATTGCAGCAACTGTTGGAATCCTATGCAGAAAGGTTTCGCTCACAAGTAAAAAAGATTGGAATGCTGTAAAGCGAATCATTTGCTATCTTAAAGGGACTTCCCTTAAAGTTACTGGCAAGTGATGAAAGCACCTTAACAGGATATGTGGATGCTGACTGGGCAGGAGACACCAGTGACAGAAAATCTCCCAGTGGCTACTTATTCTTTCTGTCAGGAGGTGCCATCAGTTGGACTAGTAAAAAGCAACTCTCTGTTTCACTGTCGTCTACTGAAGCAGAATACGTTGCTGCAGCGCAGGTAAGCCAAGAAGTTATATGGCTGAGACAGCTATTAACAGACTTGGGTCAACCACAGTTGGGACCAACAGAAATCTATGAAGACAATCAAGGATGCCTTGTACTTGCGCACATGGAAGGAGTTAATTCAAGAACCAAGCACATTGATGTGAAGTTTCACATTCTTAGGGATCTTCAAGAGCAAGGTTTTCTTGAGTTACTTTATTGCCCAACCGAGGATATGACAGCAGATATCCTTACAATGCCCCTGACCGCTGAAAGACATTCAAGGCTTACAAAGAAGATGGGTTTAACAGACTAAGCCTTAGCTATTGAGAAGGGGTG
This sequence comes from Aquarana catesbeiana, assembly GCF_042186555.1. Lineage (NCBI taxonomy): Eukaryota > Metazoa > Chordata > Amphibia > Anura > Ranidae > Aquarana > Aquarana catesbeiana. The sequence continues at coordinate 647,099,393 of NC_133326.1, forward strand.
TTGGAGATACAACAACTTTCAGCTTAGCCTATTGACTGCAGTTCAAAAACAGGACACTAGATGCTAATGCTCAGTGATATGATATGCTATGCATTTTTCTATGATGTGTGGTATTTCCTATACATAGTGTTGTATTTGTTGGTTTTCTTTTTCCTGTCTGTGTTCTTCTTACCATGTGAGGTGACATTTTTGCTAGTGTGGTTATGTTCCAATAAAGAAGCCAGTTCCTGTTACTTCACAATGTCTAATCTGAATTACCTCCGCTCTCAGAAACAGCATCTACTTATGGGTGTCTTGGCCCCAACCCTCTCTCCCACAGTTCTGTTTAAGAGACAATAAATCTCTTTGCATTCAAGAAGTGTCTGTCGCCTATCAATCTACCTTGCATTACACCCACCATGCCTTGTAACCCACTCTACACAGAAGGATGTCAGCTGTCCCTAACCCTGGAGGTCACCATTAGGCCTCAGGGGCCCCGAAACTTGGCTACAAAAGTATACTGTAAATCAGGGTATATATGCACTGCAGGTTGAAGGGAAAAAAAAACTGATAGATTTTTTGACGTGGATGCAGGGATCTCCCCCACTGCGCTATTGTATTCTTACAGCGAGGGCTCCCCCTCATCAGAATACATAGATCAGCCCTGCCGCTATTGGCTGAAAGCGCTAATTGAATACTGGTTTTCCATTTGTTTGGCTGGCTTCTGTTGAACAGAGAGGAATACACACATATCGAAAGTCGGATGGTTCCTGCTGAACCAGCTGATTTTCAGTACGTGTGTAACCAACTTAACCCCTTGGAGATGGTGCCTTTTGGCCCTTTAAGGGGTTTAGGATTGGCTGTCACAGTGGTTAGCTGTTTGGAAAGCTTCCAATCGCAAGCAGGGATCGGGAGCTTTCCGCTAGCTGCTGGTAACTGTGCCGGGAGCGTGCAGGGTGTGCGTCCTTGGCACAGCTGTATTTGCACTAATGTATCCAAATACGCTGCAGCTCGTCACCAAGGCCCATCCGCAAAGAGGCCCCATATTTGTGTGCGGCCAGAGCCAAGAGGTTAAAGTAGAATGTAAAATAAAAAAAAGTTGGAACATTCATTCAAGGAAAAATGTTCCATTCTACTCCTTCAAACTTTCTCACCACCGCAGTTTAAAAATGAATGCCAATCTGACAATTTCATGATTAGTGAACAAACTTTCTTTTCATTAGAATTTACATTGGAAATTCTAAGCATCTACTAACAGAGAGAGGGAGAGGGAGAGAGAGAGAGAGAGAGAGAAGGGGGAGAGAGAAGGAGGGAGAGAGAGAGAGGAGGGGGAGAGAGAGAGAGAGAGAGAGAGAGAGAGCGGGGGAGAGAAGGAGGGAGAGAGAGAGGGGGGGAGGGGGAGCAAGCAAGAATAAGGGAGAGAGAGAGAAGGAGGGAGAGAGATAGAGAGAGGAGGAGGGTGAGAGAGAGAGAGGATGGAGAGAGAGAGGAGGGGAAGAGAGAGAGAGAGGAGGGGAAGAGAGAGAGGAGGAGGAGAGAGAGAAAGCGGAGGGGGAGAAAGAGAGAGAGAGGGAGAGAGAGGGAGAGAGGAGGGGGTGGGGGCGAGAGAGAGGGGGGAGCGAGCGAGAGAGAAGGGAAGAGAGAAGGGTGAGAGAGAGAGAGAAGGAGAGAGAGAGAGAAGGAGGGAGAGAGAGAGAGAAGGAGGGAGAGAGGGAGAAGGAGGGAGAGAGAGAGAGAGAGAGAGAAGGGGGGAGAGAGAGAGAAGTAGGGAGAGAGAGGGAGAAGGCGGGAGAGAGGAGAGAGAGAAAGCTGGAGGGAGAGAGGGAGAAGGAGTGAGAAAAAGAGGGAGGAGAGAGAGAGAAGGAGCCCTGATAGCAAGCAATTGTGCTGCAAGTTTGAAAATGACTTGCTAAGCTACTGCTAGACTTGCCAGACTTCACAAGTTTGTTGCACAACTGAAGCAATTCTGCATTGCATGACTCCAGATCAACTTTCTTTGCAAACATTCTGCTAGTCTGCTGCAAGTTCTGCTTCAGTTATATTGTGCAATAGTCATCTCACCACAGGGGTCACTGTGGCTAAATTTTCATGTAGACTTGCAGAGCTCTTGCTTTAGATTCATCACTGCAACTTTGCTCTTGCTAGAGATTTGCCACACAAATTTGCTACATATTGGAAAAGTGTCAACTAGAACTTGTGCTTCAAGTGCTCTGCAAATCTACAACTGTGAAAATGTGCACAAAGTTAACAGACTTACAATTCAACACTGTCACAAATTTTTGACAAGTTATCCTTGCGTTCTGGGAGGGAGAGAGAGAGAACAGACAGAGGAACTACATGAGAGGAGAAAGTAGTCATATACTGTAAGTGTAATGGACACCCCATCCACCACCATGATATGCAATATCTGATCTGATGGCCACATACTACAGAAAGGAAAGAACATGGAAAACACTGAGGAGAGAGAGCAAAAAATGTAGGCTGAGATATACTAAGGAGAAGAGGGGAAAGAGTAAAAAAGAGAAAAATGAAAGATAGATCAGAAAAGAATAAAGCTGAACATAGATGGATCTTTTATTTTTTTATCTACAATCACCCTGTCGTGTTTTCCCCACTTAATCAACGCTGTAGGCATAGCTGATCAGTGTTTTCTGATGGTGGGGGAGCCTCCCCTCTGTCAGAATACAAAGGCTCAGTGGGGAGGATTCCCCCCATCCACATTAAATGTGTGGATGGGGAAATTGAGTCTTTTTTTTTTTTTTTCATTCAACATCTGGTTGAACTAAATAAAATGATATCATCTATGAGCTGCTTAAGAACACAAAAGAGGATAGGAGGGGAAAAAAGAGATGAGATAAAAGCAAACCCACAAAGTAAACACAAAAGTGTGGACAGAGACACACAGAAATAAGCTTTCCATGTACATGCACAGAGGTGAATACACACATTAAAGAGTATGGTAGCAATACATTGTCAGAGCTGTGTGCTTTACCTGCTGTCACTGATGCTGCCTTCTGGACTGATGAGTTGACGTTCCGCCCGGTGAACAGACATGGGAGGTGTTACAGTGGGCAGGCACATAACTAAACATCTACTGATTAGTCTCTAATTGTGCTGACTGTTTGTTTTATTACATCAGTCATTGACAGTTGTTGCGGCTTTGTGACACTGCTAGTTCTGCTGTTGGGAACACCAAAATGCAATGCTACTTTCCTTACCAAAATCTTTTCTTTGCTGGCCAAAATGCCGCAAAGTATTTGCCAGTGAGGAAGAATAGATAGAGTGACGTCATAGAAAAAAGGCTCGGTTCACACATATGCGATGCGGGAACCAGCGCGATTCCTGTGCGGGTACCCGCATTGCATGTCTCTGGCAGGCAGTTCACACTGTCCTATGCGAACCGCTGCGGGTGTCAATACAAAGTTAACGACACCCCAAGATCGGTTCGCAGATCGCAGTGCGAACTGTGAACTGGTGCAGGAATCGGATCGCATAGGTGTGAACACCCATGCGATCCGATTCCGATGCGGACCAAAAAAAGGGTCTTGCACCATTTTAGTCCGAATTCGATGCAAATTCAGTCATACAATCTGTGCATACTGCACAGCAATGCAGTACTCACAGTGTTATGCATATTTAAGTTTCTGTATATTTAAAGCGGAGGTCCACCCAAAAATGGAACTTCTGCTTTAAGTGAAGGTGACCCCCTGACATGCCACATTTGGGTCCAGCTCCCAGTTCCTCCCGGGGCACCGCGGCTCCGGAAGCAAGTTCACCTCTCCCCCCCCTCTCAGAAATCATCTGGGATACGTCACAGGTCCTAGATGATTGCCTGGCCAGTCACAGTGCGCAGCGGGACCACAGCCACAGCCGGGCGCCCACAGTGACAATGCTGGTGCCACAGAGAGGAGGGGGAGAGGAGCGGGGCTTTGTACACCCGCATCACTGGATCCTGGGACAGGTAAGTGTCAGCAGCTGCACTTTTTGTAGCTGCTGACTTTCATATGGGTGGAACTCTTCTTTAAGTTTATATGTATTTTGGCATCTGTTCACAAATTGATATATGTAGGAATATATCTAATTAGTAATCACAGCGCCCCCTATCATCACTTCACATCGCTGTAGTGTGAGCCCAGCCTTAAGCTGGGGGTTCACACTAGTGTGAATTGGATGCGGCTTTCCCCACATCCAATTTTGACAGGAGATTATGACCGGATCTCAATAAAGCCGGTTCACACCTCTCCGAGCGAATTGCACAGGGGTCCTGTGCGTTTTTGGCTGCGTTTTAAGTCCGAATTCAGGCAAACATTCAGGCTTGATTTGTCCATGAAATGGAGAACAGGGACGCACCGGACCCCTGCTGTCAGCTGCATCAGTATTAGGTGTGAACCCAGCCTCAAAGTAGTATTAAAAATTCTGCATTTTTTTTTTAGCTTAAGACATTGAGCACAAGATAAACATCTCTTAGTAAACTATTTGTTAAAATTCTTACAGCAGCACATGCAGTTTACACCTTTTAGACCCCTTTCACACTGGGGCTGCGCCACAACCGCGATAGCGGCACTTTACCGTAGTTTTAGTGGCGCTTATTAGCCGCTAGTGGTGGCGCTTTTAACCCCCACTACGGCCGAATAAAGAGCTAAAAGCACCCCTATTTTGGCACTGCCGAATCGCTTTGCAGACGCTTTGGCAGCGCTGCCCATTCATTTCAATGAGCAGGGCGTTTTGGGAGCTCTGTATACACTGCTCCCAAACCACCCCAAAGATGCTGCTTGCAGGATTTTTCAGAACGTCCCGCAAGCACACTGCCCCAGTGTGAAAGCACTTGGGCTTTCACACTGGGGAGGCATGGGAGGCGTTTTTCAGGAGTTTTTTTTAGCACTAAAACGCCTGAAAAACGGCTTCAGTGTGAAAGGGGTATCAATGCTGCGGGCTCCTGCTTTCTAAGTGCTGCTTCTAAGAACCTCCGATCTTTACAGTGTACCCCTTCATCACGTGATCTGTGATGCAACAGGTCGGGAGGAGCCGGGTCACGTTACTTCCGGTCACTGCATATTTTATGTGAAGCTGATTACTGCAATTTTAAATGTAGGTTCAACCACTTGCCGACCAGCTGCCGTCATTATAACGTGGCAGGTCAGCACGTTCCCATGAACTGTCGTAGCTGTACGTCGACCCTTTAAGCCGAGATAGCAGGCATGCGCCGCTGCACTGCGGGGGTGACGATGCGCGAGGATGCGGTTGGGATGACTGCCGGCCACACGCAATCGCGGGCACGAGAGCCAGAACAGGGACATATGTGTGTAAACACAGAAATCCCTGTTCTGTGAGGAGAGGAGAGACAGAATGTGTGTTCCTACTAGCTAGGAACAACGATCTGTCATCTCCTCTAGTCAGTCCCATCCCCCTACAGTTAGAACACACACACACGAGGGAACGCGGTTAACCCCTTGATCAACCCCAAGTGTTAACCCCTTCCCTGCCAGTGACATTTATACAGTAATCAGCATTTTTATAGCCCTGATCACTGTATAATTGTCAGGGGTTTCAAAAATGTGTCAAAAGTGTCTGCCATAATGTCGTAGTCCCGATAAAAAACGCGGATCACCGCCATTATTAGCAAAAAAAGAAAAGAATAATAAAAATGCCATAAATCTTTCCCCTATTTTGTAGACGCTATAACTTTTGCATAAACCAATCAATATACACCTATTGCGAATTTTATTACCAAAAATATGTAGAAGAATACATATCGGCCTAAACTGAAGAAAAAATTTGCTTTTTTAACCACTTCAGCCCCTGAAGATTTGGCTGCTCAACCCAGGCCATTTTTTATGATTCGGCACTGCGTTGTTTTAACTTACAATTGTGTGGTCGTGTGACGCTGTACCCAAACAAAATTGATGTCCTTTTTTCCCCTCAAACAGAGCTTTCTTTTGGTGGTATTTGATCACCTCTGTGTTTTTTATTTTTTGTGCTATAAACAAAAGAAGAGCGACAATTTAGAAAAAAACACAATATCTTACTTTTTGCTATAATAAATATCCCAATTTAAAAAAAAAAAAAAAAACACATTTTTTCCTCAGTTTAGGCCGATATGTATTCTACATATATTTGGTAAAAAAAAATCGCAATAAGCGCATATTGATTGGTTTGCGCAAAAGTTATAGTGCCTACAAAATAGGGGATAGATTTATGGCATTTTCATTAATACTTTTTTTTTTTACTAGTAATGGCGGTGATCAGTGATTTTTATTGGGACTGCGATATTGTGGTGGACACATCGGACACTTTTGACACATTTTTGGGACCAGTGACAATTATACAGCGATCAGTGCTATAAAAATGCATTGATTACTGTGTAAATGTCACTGGCAGTGAGGAGGTTAACACTAGGGGGCGATCAAGGGGTTAACTGTGTTCCCTCACTGTGTTCTAACTGTGGGGGATGGGACTGACTAGGAGAGATGACAGATCGTTGTTCATAATCAGTATGAACACAGGATCAGTCTCTTTTCCCCTGAGAGACCTGGGATCTGTGTGTTTACAGATCCCGGTTCTCGCTCTGTCACGAGCGATCATAGGTGCCCGAGGCGATCTGGTGGCGATCCGACCGCGGGCCCTCCTCCTAGTGGCCAAAAGCCAATGCGATGTAAGGTAATGCCGTATTGCCCAGGGGAGCCAACCCGCTGCAGTAAAATTGCAGCAGCTGGTCCAGAAGCGGTTAAAAAAAATATTTATTATAGCAAAAAGTATAAAATATTGTGTTTTCTTTAAAAATTGTCGCTCTTTTTTTTACCTGTAGGGGTCTTTCTCTGAGGTGAGAGGCTGGGGCACATCAGTAGCGCAATGGTGGAAGCATTTATATGAACTGGATGAAATTTTTGCACTTATTTCACATTTTTGCACAAGCACTTTATTTATATTCAATCAATTTTGGACTGAGCACATTTATTGGATTTATTATTCATCATTTGCACATATTTTTGCCATTGTCACTTTGAGAATTATTGCACTTTGTATTGTGTTTGAAGAAACGTCTTATCAATCATTCATTATTTGCACATACAGTATTTGTCGGATTGTATATTGAGTAAGCTCCCCATTATTTATTATTCATTTACCCCTTACCTATACCCAGTGAAGTGACCGGCCTCAGATGATACACAGAGATTAAGGCTGGGTTCACACTAATGCGATGCCAGACATCCCATGTGATTCGCACCACATTGCTGTGCACGTCACATGCGATGTCTGTGTAATGTGAATTCAGCCATACATTTTGTTTGGCTGAAATTGCATCACATTCGCACCAAAATGGTGCAGGACCCTTTTTTTTTTTTGTTCCGCACTGGAATCAGATCGCATGGGTGTTCAGACCCATGCGATCTGATTCCACAGTCCGCACTGCGTTCTGAGAACCAACTTGGGAGTGTCATTAACTTTATATTGACACTCGCAGTGGGTCGCAGAGAGCAGTGTGAACTGCTTGTGAGTCAGATGTGATGCGGGAACCCGCACAGGAAATAGCGGTGGTTCCCACATCATACCAGAGTGAACCTGAGAGCAGTGGTGGCTGGTGCTAAAAATTTTGGGGGGAGTGCAAATAAACTCCTCCAGGTCCACATTCACCACGGTCACGGCTCCATATACACAATCTATAGATATATATATCCATATATATATATATATATATATATATATGTGTATATGTAAAAGATTCAGATGGGATTTCTGCACAAAATATCTTTTATTGGAAAAAATTATCAAAAAGACATCAAAACGACATCCTTGTATTCAGGAAAACATGATATATGATGTTTCGGGCTATTGTAGATCACGCAGAAAACAAAAGGAGGGGGGCGTGGCCTGGACATGGTGGAGTAGAGACACGTTTTAGTGAAGCTCCCGGCTTCCTCCTATCTCACCCGGGTGGATTTGCTCCTTTGACTGCATTATGCTCTCCTCTAAGAAGCGCACCTCAAAGAAGATAAAAAAAACCAACAAAGTGTCTCCCCCGACCGCGGCACAGGGGGAATTATTAAGAATCTTCCAACAACTACAATCAGGCTCTCCGGAACTCAAGATGGTGTCAGTACATACTTCTCGTTCATCGAGCGCCACAGCCTCCTTTATTGTTTGGCGCAGATGAGGAGCTGAGGGCCATTCTTCAGGCCTTACCTACGAAGGCCACCTCATAGGCAGCCAGGGCGATGGACTCCATAAAAGTAGTGTCAATTAACGCGAAGGGCCTAAACATACCAGAAAAGCGAAGGATGCTCTTATCTGACCTCCGGAACTCCCGGACAGATATTGCATTTGTCCAGGAAACTCATTTCAAACACGACAAGCTTCCATTCCTTAAAAATAGATCCTTCCCAATAGCATATCACTCTACCAACCCCACGGCCAAAACCAAAGGAATATCTATCCTAATCTCGTGCAAGGTCCCTTGGCAATGTCAGGCAGTGCTCAAAGATCCGGAAGGAAGGTTCATGTTCCTTAAAGGGCTTGTGGGGGACACTACACTTACATTTGCTTCAATTTACGCCCCTAATGAACAACAGGGTAATTTTATCTCCAACATTCTAGATAAATTAAGGGAATTTAAGGATGGCCAGCTGATCATGGGGGGGGATTTTAATGTCCCTCTCATCCCCTCCTCGGATACGTCTTCTGGACATCCCTCGATATTACCATCGCATAGAAAGCGTATAGCTAACTCCCTCCATAAAGAGCGATTAGTAGATGTGTGGCGACTTCAACATTCGGGGGAGCGGGACTATACCTTCTACTCGCAAACACACAAACTTTACACTAGAATAGACTATTTTTTAATACCTCACGCGTAACTGCATTCGGTTGCGGACTCATCCATAGGGCTCATCACATGGTCAGACCATGCACCTATTACTCTCACGTACACCCTTACCGGGCCATCCATGGCCAGAAAGAGGTTCTGGCGGTTAAACGAAAGCCTTCTCCAGATTCCCGAAGTGCTAGCAGATGCGACACAAACACTGTCCCTTTACTTTCGGGAAAACGACCACCAAGATTGTGACCCTTGCGTTTTGTGGGAAGCACACAAGGCAGTCCTTAGAGGCCTGCTGAACAGACACGGAGCGCGCATAAAAAGAGAAAGAAATGAACAGTTAACAAAACTCCTCAACACCCTATCCTTGGTGGGAGCACGCCATAAGCATGCCCCTTCCCAGGCTTCAGAGTCAGAATTAGGAAAATTACGCAAGCAAATTTCGGACTTGTTACACTATAAAGCCAAAGCAGCATTACAACGCTGTAGACAAACTAGTTATGAGTTCGGCGATAAGTGCGGGAAGATTTTGGCCAGAGCAGTTCGGGAACAAAGACAAGCAGCATATATACCAAATATTGTGGGCCCAGATTCCCAGAGGATTACACTTCCGAAACAGATTTCGAATGCATTTAGAGATTTCTATGCCAAATTATATAATCTATCACACACTCCACCCTCCCAAACGGCTGTCAATAACTATATACAGTCCTCTCAAATTCCCACTCTTACCACGGAAATAAGAGAGGAACTGGATTCACCAATTACCCTAGAAGAACTTCAGAACGCCATTGGCGCCATGAAGCCAGGAAAAGCCCCGGGCCCCGATGGGTACACCACCCAATATTACAAAACATTTCTGCCTCTCTTAGGTCCACGTATAATAACATTCTTCAATACAGTGGGAGCAGAGGCAACTTTTCCCAGAGACACTCTATTGGCCCATATATCACTGATACCAAAAGAAGGTAAAGACCCGACTTCATGTGGGAGCTATAGACCCATCTCTTTGCTGAATATAGACTTAAAATTATTTTCTAAAATCTTAGCAACCCGTTTGTCCCAGCATCTACAGTCCTTAATTCACTTGGATCAAGTGGGCTTTATACCCACCAGAGAGGCTCGTGACAACACTATTAAAGTGTTAAATCTGCTTCATGTGGCGAATACCAGGAACTCTCCATGTGTATTTCTGAGCACAGATGCTGAAAAAGCGTTTGATAGGGTCAACTGGAACTTCATGTTTACTGTACTTCGCCACACTGGATTAGGTGACAAGATGATTAATTGGATAAGCAAGATTTATTCCAACCCCGCAGCACAAGTGAAGGCAAACGGGGTACTTTAACCCCCTTTCCCCATCACAAACGGAACTAGACAGGGTTGCCCCCTCTCTCCCCTTCTTTTTGCGCTTTCCCTGGAACCATTTCTATGTAAAATAAGACAGAATCCAAACATCCAAGGGCTCTCCATAGGTGACACGCAATGTAAAATTTCAGCATATGCGGATGACCTGCTTTTTTCACTGACTAACCCCAAGATCTCCCTACCAAATCTTCTGAAAGAATTTGATACTTATGGTGCCCTCTCAAATCTAAAAATCAACTTCACCAAATCAGCTGCCATGGGCATAGCAATAGCTACCCCTACCATGCAGACTATGCAGGCTAGCTTTCGTTTTAGATGGACGTCAGTAGCTTTAAACTACCTGGGTACAAAACATTCCAATTGATATTAGACGCACGTACGAACTGAACTTTCCACCCATTTTAGCTAAAGCTCGTGCTCTTCTAGACAATTGGAGTAGGGGATTACACTCCTGGTTAGATGTAACCTCATAAAAATGTGCATCTTGCCCAAATTCTTATATCTGCTCCAGGCTCTCCCTGTTCACATACTGCATTCATTTTTTAAACAAGTACACGCTTTATTTACGAGATTCATTTGGGCTAACAAAAAACCCTGCATCCGCAGGACATGGCTCACACTCCCTAAACAATTTGGAGGTTTGGCGCTACCAGATCTCAGACAATACTTTTTAGCTACTCACCTGGGTCGCATTTTAGACTGGAGACGCAACACAATGACTAAGCTATGGGTACGGGTTGAACAAGCTCAGACTGACATTCCTTTGAATGGCGCTCTCTGGTGTTTTGGCAGCCTTCCCTTGAACACACCCTTACTGGGTACCACATTAAGAAACAGTAGTAAAGTGGTCATTCAATCGGCTCTCACCTCAAGTAACTCCCCTTTATACCCGATTCTGGGAAACCCTAATTTTGAACCGGGAATCCAATCTACTGAGTTTGAATCCCTGAGACAATTGGGCTTTGACCATGCTGCTAAATTTGTGTTGGATGAACGTTGGCTGACGATATTGGAACTAGCAGACGAGACGGGTAGGTACCAACTTCCTTTTTGGAAAGCGGTGCAATTACATCATTACCTTCGATCCCTAATCCTCAAGACTTTTCCAGACAACTGATGACTTTTGAAGAGGTATGTACAGGCAATGAACCGATAACGAAGACCCTCTCCAACATGTACACATTGATCAACACACCTCCAACACAACCACATCTACCCTGTTTGGCTAGCTGGGAAAGAGACCTTAATCGCAACTTTTCGGAGACACAAAGACAAAAAATCATCAACCATGCCCTCAAATCGTCACTATGCACCAAAATTCAAGAGTCAAACTACAAAATTTTGACAAGGTGGTACCTCACTCCCTCCAGACTTCACAGATGCTTCCCCGCAACCTCAGACCATTGCTGGCGATGTGGTGAGGGAGAAGGTACCTTGCTTCACATTTTTTGGTCCTGCCCTAACCTACAGAATTTTTGGAGTGAGGTACGTCGCATCACTCAGAAATGTACTGATTATAGAGTTCCAGACGATGCAGCATTCTTCCTTTTACATCTGTCAACGATCCCGATTAGAAGATATAAAAAATCCCAATTACGCCATTTATTGAATGCCGCTAAGGCGTGCGTACCAATCCATTGGAAGCAACAATGTTCACCAACCATTGCAGAATGGCTGCGCAAGGTAGAAGATCTAAATAAAATGGAGGACCTCGTCCTAACAGCACAAAATAAGCGTGAGAAATATACTGATACTTGGGCCATCTGGAACATATTTATTTACTTGGAAGAGGGTGTCTCTCTCCTGGGTACTTAGGACATTATGTTAGCATTACGGAATACAGTGTATTGTCTTCGGCCCACCCTCGCTCTGTCTGCCTCCCCCCCCCCTGCCCACTCCTCCTCCCCCTTATTCTTCTAATCTCTCTACATTTCTTCTCTTATGTCTGTTCTATATATCTCTTTCTCATTCCCTTCTTTTTTCTGTTTATGGAAAAGGTGAAAAGGTAGGGAGGAGATCCATATGTTACGGGATACTAGTGAAATATAGAATATAATTTGAATCAGATGATGTTTAACCTTCACCTATGTATCTGAATATGCAGTGTATCACAATTTTCTAAACTTTATATTGTTTGTGCTGTGTGAAATATGTACTGCATTTATCTAAATGTTTATTTCATTGGGACTTCTCCCTTTGTGGAAGTTGAATAAAGTTTATATTTGAAAAAAAAAAAAAGAAAACAAAAGGAGTTCTGAAGCACTAAAACTGGCAGTCATTAGAAAATTTTGTCATGTCATAACAATTATGCAAGGAATAGCTGGACACCAGTACAGCTGCAGACTTCTGGAAGAAAAGTAGACAACAAAAATGCAGCACTCAATGGGACCAGTAGTAAAGAACTATTGCTGATGGTATAATCAATAAAGTTAATTTATTGGATGCATGCTGAGATTTGAAATTAAAAACTGTCAATGAAAAAATTAGATGATAAAATTATTAGACTTCATAAGCTCAGCTCATTATCATGGTTGAAGTAATCCGAAAACTAGTATATACAATACCACCATGACTTCCATATGACAAGGGGTTAATGTCAGCAAGTGTGCCCCAAGCTCCGATCCTAATTGTCAGACCCAATGGCTCAGTGTGCAGGGAAAAAAATAGGGATGGAGAGACACCGCTCTCTAAGGTGCACTTAGTGGCTGTATTCCGGATATCAGACTCGCTATGATCCAGGAGGTGTATTGTAGATCGCGCCTCTGAACGACCTCGGTTAAGCTGGCTGATCAGGCTGGCTGGAACTTGGCAATATAAATATATATATATATATATATATATATAGCAAAAGCGTCATCAATGAACCTATACCAAACTGTTCAGTGTTCACTGAATAAAGTGTAATGGAATATGAATGCTTACTCAATCATGTCCATAAATGCATTAGCGTAAGGTGGTGTTACATTACTACCCATCGCTGCGTGGCCTGGTATGGTTCAGGAGGGGGGGCGCTCTCTTGTCCCCTTGCCAGGTTGCATGCTCGGATAAGGGTCTGGTATGTATTTTCTGGGGGACCCCCACGCCATTTTAAAAAAAAAATTTGGTGCGGGGTTCCCCTTAAAATCCATACCAGACCTAAAGGGCCTAGTATGGATTTTTGGAGGGACCCCCCACGCCATTTTATTGTTAAATTTTGGTTCAGGGTTCCCCTTAATATTCATACCAGACCCAAAGGGCCTGGTAATGGACTGTGGGGGATTCCCATGCCGTTTTTTTCAATGACTTTTATGTGTACTGCCAGGACCGACAATTCATTATAGTCACGAGTACTTTTAAATGACATTTTTCCTTTAGAAATGTCATTTTGTGCAGGGACTGTTGTAAACACGGGAAACATGTGCCACTTTACAGGCATACTAAAGACTTCACTTTTATCGTTTCACTTTAAAGTGGATGTAAACCCAATTTCATCCTTTCTAAACTACTGCCATAGGGGTTATCTATAAGGATATACATGCCTCCTGCATGTATCTTTATCTGTCAAATGTCTCCCCTCTGTCTGTTATGAGACCCGAAAAACTGCAGATTCTGTGGGCGGGTCTGTTGTCTGAAGCTCGGTGGGTGGAGTCGTGATGTCAGTAGACTCCCCGCCCACCTCTACACTCCCCTTGTCATTATGAATTTTCTCCTGTGTATTTCTTACACTGAACTTCTGCTATGATCTCTAACATCCAGTGAAAAGACAGGAAAGTAACCACATGACTTCAGCATGCCAAATCATGGTGAGGTGTGGAACAGCCAATCCTTGCAGAGCTGCTGAAGAAAGGAGTGGGAGGGAATTAAAAAATAATGCATGTCTTAGGCTAGTGCACAAGATATGTAAATCACCTGTCACTCACAGCAAGGGGGAGGATTTGACAAAGTTTTTCTCTGTTTGTCAAGTTTTATCTCATTGAACAATAAAAAAGGATTGCTCAGAGCTGGATTAACTCTTTGTGGCAAGACTGGGCTCAAATGATAGGAAATCTTATACTCTACATGACTCTATATGACATAAAAAAAAAAATTCGGGTTTACATCCACTTTGAGCATTATTAAAATCACTGCTCCCAAAAAAACAGCTGCTAAAACTTTTTTTTGCATTGATACATGTCCCCTGGGGCAGGACCCGGGTCCCCAAACTCTTTTTATGACAATAACTTGCATATAAGCCTTTAAAATTAGCACTTTTTATTTCTCCCATAGACTTTTAAAGGGTGTTCTGCGGCTTTCGAATTTGCCACAAACACTCCAAATTGTTCGCTATTCCGCGAACAGGCGAACACCCCATGTCCGAGTCGAACGTACGTTCGACTCATCCCTATTTAACAGGGGCATGTAATTACAATTCTTGATATAATATTTTATAGCAGGGCCCGTTCCTGCTATTCCCCTTCTGGGAATCCCCCCCAGAAATGCATTCTGTGCATCTGTGCGATATGTTTTTTAGTCTTGACCGTAATGAGAATTCAAGGCAGGATACATTTCATTTTAAAGAGCAGCAATAATATTTGTGAATATAAATATAGTGCAATACATTTAAGGATAATTTAATAATTGGAAAAAAATACATAAATGATGCAAAGTAATCAGAATAACGCGCATGTTATGCATGTGCGAACTGTGCCTGGGCGGCCATCCCACTTGTGATGGGTGGAATTGTGTTGGCCTGGGAGAGAAGATTAATCAGCTGAAAAGTAGACTGCCCTTTTCAAGCCTGGGCTAGTGGATTGGCTCTTCATTTACAATGAAGAAAGAATGGCCAGTTTGGTTAATCCTCTAATTGGCAAGGGCTTATACTTTGCGTCATGGAATTTAAATGGTTAAAATAGTAGTAAAAGCAGCTGTGAACATTTTTTATCATTTCAGGGAGGTTTGGGGTGGGGAGTAGTGGAAGATTAGTGAATAATCTCTAGGCTGAAGGAGTTATCAGTGGCCGGGTAACCAGTAGATCAGGGACATCTCTTATGTCTCTATAAAGGGTAACAGTCACTTGTCAAATAAAAAAAACAAAAAAACAAAAATGGTTAAATATATTGGAATAAATAGAAATGATCAAAAATACTCCCTGCACGTGCGCACATACACAAACAAACAAATACGTGCAGCTATGATGAACGTACTTAAAAGTCTATTGTGCGACACATATTAAAATCATTTTTGGGCTATCATTTACTGTAGGTCTATCTATAATCTGATGAGCTGTAAAGGTTTTTAATGTGTCACCTATTTGCAAATTTGGCAATCATAGTTTTTCAGGGTTTTGCAAACATGCGATTTTAAGGCCTTAAATATTTGGCATTAACTTAAAGTGGAAGTAAACTCTCTCCCATTACTTTAGCACATATAAATCAGCATTAAAAGCATTATTAACCGCTGTACTCAGATATCACCTTACTTGCTTAGTTTGCTTGTAATCCATCCCGTTATCTGTAATGACGTCACTGGCTCTCCCGCGATTCAAAGCACGCTCTTTGTGTTGTCAGTTCTTTAACAGTGAGCACTGCACTCCAATACCACAAGACTACATTCTCAACCTCGGGAACTAGAAGGAGGCTTGGCTAAAAAACAATCGCGCATGCGTGAGTATATAGTAAGGACTACATGGAGGTGCGAAAGTATTTTCCACTACAGACACGGAAAACAACACTTAATATTGTGCTGCCTTATCCCGGGAGAAACAAATGTATAAACAACTTAAACACAGTAAGAAACATGCGATTGGGGCTATTAGATAATGTATAATGTGTCAGAAGAATTTAATATACTGGTCTAACTGAAAAGCAGCATAGGAGGGGGGAGAGTTTACTTCTGCTTCAACACAGCCATATATACAGTATATACAGCATATTATGTACTTTTAACTTGTGAGTTGTGATAACATAACATTTTTAAATAAACTGTTTGTTTGCCTATTGCTTCACTTCTTAGACCCCATACACACTATTAGAGCTGCACGATTCTGGCCAAAATGAGAATCACATTTTTTTTGCTTAGAATAAAAAGATCACGATTCTCGCGACGTAAAATCTTTCACATTATACAAAAAAAAACTGGGATAACTTTACTGGTTAGTTTTTTTTTTTTTTAATTCATTAAAGTAATTTTTTCCAAAAAAATTGCATTTGAAAGACCGCTGTGCAAATACAGCGTGACATAAAATATTGCAACAACCACTGCTAAAGAATGTTGTGATTCTTGGTAGACTGCCCAGATTTTCTCTTCCTTTTTTTTGAAGGCTGTGGTTTCAGTAGGGCAGAGAGAATTCTTTGCATAGAAAGAATCGTGAAACACTTTTGTCAAGATCGCAACTGGGAAAAAATTGCGATAACGATTCTTGACGCGCAGCTCTACACACTATACAACTTTTGTTGTCTGATTTCCTTTAGATTTACCAAAACCATGTAGTGCAAGGGCCTGCCTGATTAAAAATCGACAGAAAATTGTATAGTGTGTATCCAGCCTAAGATGGCACTTTCCTGCATTTCTATACTGGGATCACACAAGAGCAGTGGAGGAAACTGCATGTGATTAGGACAGGAATCACACCACATTCCTGTTCAAATTGCATGCAATTTTTTGCAGTGCGATTTGAGCCCATTCATTTTGTATGGGCTCAAACTGCACCACAAACGGTATTGGTACTTGGTATCGTGAGTACTTGACCAAAAGTGCAACCCTAGTTAGATTCTACCCCCCCCCCCCCCCCCCCAGAAAAGTAAGTATAAACCTTTTTTTTTTTTTTTTTTAAAGGCAGGGTCCTTTTTTTTATTTTAGGTCCTTATACAGAGAAAATCAACAGCTGTTTGCTACCTAGTGAACCAAAATTGGTGTGCATACAGGATAAAGTCCAGCACTCTCATGTCCCTGTGTTGTAAAATATTTAAATGTCTTTTATCAGCATCCTAAAGTTTTTTTAGTCCAAAAATCTGCCCATAATGTCCTCAGCTCAGTAACCCCATAATGGTGGACTGCAATGAGCTTGTTAAATTGACAACGATTATAATTTATCCGGTGTTCATTGAATACACCTGGAGGGGATGCAGTGGGTGCAATATGGAGTTCATAAAGGCAAATACCCATAAAAGAGTCTTCCATGGGTATGACTTGAATCACCTGTGATATATCATATATTTTTTTGCCATGTTTGCAGAAAAGACATAGCCAGGTCCAGAGCAGTAGGGTGGGTAGGTGTCATTGGGGTAGACTTCCTTAGGGACATACCATTTGTATTATTTACCCCTCAGTAGTCCTGTATTTTTCAATATCTGCCCTGTGAAATAGTTGGTATGGACTGGAAGTTCTGGACGAAGAAGCTGGTGGACAAGGTAGTCATTTGAGGAGCATGTTATCATCTATTTTCACCACATAGCTGGCTGTGGGGCAGAATTTAGCAACCCATTCCATACCCATTAAGGTTTTTAAAGTAAGGTTATAGTAAGTGTCCATGAAGTCTTGTTGGAAAATATCCCCAAAGGCTTCACTTTCCTCCTCCAGCATCCTCTGGGTTCTGTTCACAACGAAATTTGGAAGACCAACCAAAAAGATCCTCACCACGTTAACATCGTAATTACTCTCATTGGCCCAGGTTTCTCGAATGACATGCCTAGTATCGATATCATGAGACCTACCAATTACCATCATGACTAGAAAGGGGTTCCGGTCTTTTCACGTCTTCTCCTGGTTGATGTGGAACTTGTATGGGTAAGGGTAAGGGAGGGCCAGAGGGTGTTGGAAGCCCGGACAGGTTAGGTTGTTTACAGGAGGAGGGTTTTCCTGGATACTTAAATGCCCCTGAAACATCATCAATCTTTTATTGAGCCATTGTTCATTTTCAAAGTACAGGAATCCAGATGCAAAAATCAATGTGAACAGAAGGGAGCTAGAAATCCTCGCCACACAGCGCCGTTCCATTCAGCTGAATCCCACCGGAACCTCTGCACAAAGATAAGAGAATATCTACATGTAAGTACTTTGCTCAAAAAAACAGGGCTTGCTCTATACTTATTATGCTGTATAGGGGTTTCTATGCAGTTACATATAGTTACTGTATATACTCGAGTGTAAGCCGACCCGAATATAAGCCGAAGCACCTAATTTTACCACAAAAACTGGGAAAACTTATTGACTCGAGTATAAGCCTAGGCTGGGAAATGCAGCAGTTACTCCCTTCTGCTGAAGTTTTATCCCTATTGTGGGGTCACCAGTAGGAATGAGCTTCGAGTTCGAGTTGAACCCATGTTCGACTCGAATTGCGAATGTTATGGGCCGTTCGCACCAAATTCGAGTGGCGCGTCACAGCCCATAATTCACTGTGGCATCGCAGTGCATTGCTGGATGATTGGCTAGTCACTATGACTCGCATGCTTGGCCAATCACAGCGCCATCTGTACAGAGAGCCGTAATTGGCCACAAAGCCAGGGTGGCTTTGGCCAATTATGGCTTAGGGGGTTTAGTACATGCCCCACGCAGGCAGCCTTGTGTAGTGTGTTGCGGCGGCGGAGAGTTAGACAGAGAGACAGTGTCATTTGATTTAAGTTAGATAGAGTAGGCAGGCGAGTCAGTTAGCTGCACTTACAGTGTATTGTGTATATATATGCATCCTAGGTGTTATATATATAGGGCTTTTTTTCAGGGGGAACTTGGTGGAACTAAGTTCCACCACCTCTGCCTCAGACCCTTTGGTGCCTGCTCACCACAATCACTTGTGTTTACAAGTGACAGCTCTGCACTCTGTGTGTAACCGCCCTGAAATCTGCACTCTGTAATATAATGCAATCCTGATATTTAATGCCCCTTTAAGACCCTTCTACTGTTTGTGAAATATGACTACACCCACTATTTGATGTGATTTGGAGGGTGTGGGGTTGAGATCTGGAGACTGGCTAGGCCACTCCAGGACCTTGAAATGCTTCTTACGAAGCCACTCCTTCATTGCCAGCGTGGTGTGTTTGGGATCATTGTCATGCTGAAAGACCCAGCCACGTTTCATCTTCAATGCCCTTGCTGATGGGAGGAGGTTTGCACTCAAAATCTCACGATACATGGCCCCATATATTCTTTCATGTACACGGATCAGTCGTCCTGTTCCCTTTGCAGAGAAACAGCCCCAAAGCATGATGTTGCCATCCCCATGCTTCAAAGTAGGTATGGTGTACTTTGGTTGCATTTCAGCATTCTCTCTCCTACAAACAAGACGAGTTGTGTTTCTACCAAACAGTTCTACTTTGGTTTCATCTGACTATATGACATTCTCCCGATCCTCTTCTGGATCATCCAAATGCTCTCTAGCAAACCTCAGACGGGCCCGGACATGTACTGGCTTAAGCAGGGGGACACGTCTGGCACTGCAGGATCTGAGTCCCAGGCGGAGTGTGTTACTGATGGTAGCCTTTGTTACAATGGTCCCAGCTCTCTGCAGGTCATTCACTAGGTTCCCCCGTGTGGTTCTGGGATTTTTGCTCACCGTTCTTGTGATCATTTTGACCCCACAGGGTGAGATCTTGCGTGGAGCCCCAGATCGAAGGAGATTATCAGTGGTCTTGTATGTCTTCCATTTTCTAATTATTGCTCCCACAGTTGACTTCTTCACACCAAGCTGCTTGCCTATTGCAGATTCAGTCTTCCCAGCCTGGTGCAGGTCTATAATTTTGTTTCTGGTGTCCTTCGACAGCTCTTTGGTCTTCACCATAGTGGAGTTTGGAGTGTGACTGTTTGAGGTTGTGGACAGGTGTCTTTTATACTGATAACAAGTTCAAACAGGTGCCATTAATACAGGTAATGAGTGGAGGACAGAGAAGCCTCTTAAAGAAGAAGATACAGGTCTGTGAGAGCCAGAAATCTTGCTTGTTTGTAGGTGACCAAATACTTATTTTCCACCATAATTTGCAAATAAATTCTTTCAAAAATCAGACAATGTGATTGTCTGGATTTGTTTCCACATTTTGTCTCTCATAGTTGAGGTATACCTATGATGACAATTAAAGGCCTCTCTCATCTTTTTAAGTGGGAGAACTTGCACAATTGGTGGCTGACTTAATACTTTTTTGCCCCACTGTACTTGACCAGCCCGCCCTATTGTGGATTGATGTCCACAATGTGGCTCCGTTATCCTGACTGGACGTCATATGACGACCAGCAGGATAAGCGGTGATCGATGGTGCTGTGTGTCACTCTGACACACCGCATCCCCGATCGTGGTAAAGAACCTATGATGTAGGCTCTTTACCACATGATCAGCTGTGACCAATGACAGCTGATCACAGCGGGAACCAGGAAGTGTCAGTAATCAGATTTCCTCGGCGGCTGTCAGTGGTTGGTCTGCACTGATAATCAACGCATTGATTATCAGCACAGCCTCCACCAGAGGTGCCCACCACAGCTGCCAATCAGTGCCCATCAGATGCCAGTCAGTGTCCACTAAAATGCTAGTCAGTGCCCAAAGTTCCAATCAGTGCCCATAAAAGTGACAATCAGTGCCCATCAGTAACGCCTGTTAGTGCCCTTCACAGATGCCAATCAGTGCCCATCATTAATGAATGTCAGTACCTCCTCATCATTGCTACCAATTAGTGCCCATCAGTGCCACCCATCAGTGCCAATCAGTGCCGCCTGTCAGTCCCCATGAGTGCCACCTATCAATGCCCATCAGTGCCACCTATCAGTGCCCATCAGTGGCGCCTATCAGTGCCCATCAGTGCTGAATATCAGTGCCACAAGGGGTTAATTAACTGCCACTGGTCACTAATGCATCAGTGACCAATGGCAATACATTAGCCCCCCTCCATGCTGCATATTCCAAATAGCATTTAACCCCCCCACCCAAAAAAAAAACACTTCAGTAAGATCAGGCAAAGCAGTGCAGCAATGTTCAGCCTCTGCTCACTCACCCACAGTAATGCATGTCCCTGCAGGTCGCAGAAGCAGCACTCCTCTTCCATCCTGCCACCTGGCCTCTGAATGACGTCACGTCAGGTGGGACCTAGGAAGCTCCTGTTGGGTGGAGATCCCTGACAGGGAAATGACTGATGGTACACTTGCCGGCCTAGTGCAAGAGCGCACTCGGCATATTCCTACCGCTCCACTGCAGCTCTGCAAGCACAGCACTGTGAACTGGCGGCCGGTGGCTGTACATGGTGTATGGACCTCTTTACCCCAGTCCTGAGTGTGGCCTTTTTACCAGGCATCAGAGCGGCCTGGATGGAGATTGCCACCATGCCCCCCGGCCCAGTCCGCCCCTGTATCCATCCCCCCTCCCTCCCTTCCTTTCCAGGCTATTTTCAGTATATACAGTATCTCTCAAAAGTGAGTACACCCTCACATTTTTTATAATATTTTATTATATCTTTTCATGTGACAACACTGAAGAAATGACACTTTGCTACAATGTAAAGTAGTGAGTGTACAGCTTGTACAACAGTGTAAATTTGCTGTCCCCTCAAAATAACTCAACACACAGCCATTAATGTCCAAACCACTGGCAACAAAAGTGAGCACACCCCTAAGTGAAAATGTCCAAATCCAATTAGCCATTTTCACCCCCTGGTGTCATGTGACTCGTTACTGTTACAAGGTCTCAGGTGTGAATGGGGAGCAGGTGTGTTAAATTTGGTGTTATCGCTCTCATTCTCTCTTACTGGTCACTGGAAGTTTAACATTGCACCTCATGGCAAAGAACTCTGAGGATCTGAAAAAAAGAATTGTTGCTCTACAAAAAGATGGCATAGGCTATAGGAAGATTGCCAAGACCCTGAAACTGAGCTGCAGCACAGTGGTCAAGACTATACAGCGGTTTAACAGGACAAGTTCCACTCAAAACAGGCCTCGCCATGGTCGATCAAAGAAGTTGAGTGCACATGCTCAGCGTCATATCCAGAGATTGTCTTTGGGAAATAGACATATGAGTGCTGCCAGCATTGCTGCAGAGGTTGAACGAGTGGGGGGGTGAGCCTATCAGTGCTCAGACCATACGCCACACATTGCATCAAATTGGTCTGCATGGCTGTAGTCCCAGAAGGAAGCCTCTTATAAATATGATGCACAAGAAAGCCCACAAACAGTTTGCTGAAGACAAGCAGACTAAGGACATGGATTACTGGAACCATGTCCTGTGATCTGATGAGACCAAGATAAACATATTTGGTTCAGATGGTGTCAAGCTGCAACCAGTTGAGGAGTACAAATACAAGTGTGTCTTGCCTACAGTCAAGCATGGTGGTGGAAGTGTCATGGTCTTGGGCTGCATTAGTGCTGCCGGCACTGGGGAGCTACAGTTCATTGAGGGAACCATGAATACCAACATGTACTGTGACATACTGAAGCAGAGCATGATCCCCTCCCTTCGGAGACTGGGCAGCAGGGCAGTATTCTAACATAACAACCCCAAAGACACCTCCAAGATGACCACTGCCTTGCTAAAGAAGCTGAGGGTAAAGATGATGGACTGGCCAAGCATGTCTCCAGAACTAAACCCTATTAAGCATCTGTGGGGCATCCTCAAATGGAAGGTGGAGGAGCACAAGGTCTCTAACATCCACCAGCTCCGTGATGTCATCATGGAGGAGTGGAAGAGGACTCCAGTGACAACCTGTGAAGCTCTGGTGAACTCCATTCCCAAGAGGGTTAGAGCAGTGCTGGAAAATATTGGTGGCCACACAAAATATTGACACTTTGGACCCAATTTGGACATTTTCACTTAGGGGTGTACTCACTTTTGTTGCCAGCAGTTTAGACATTAATGGCTGTGTGTTGAGTTATTTTGAGGGGACAGCAAATTTACACTGTTATACAAGCTGTACACTCACTACTTTACATTGTAGCAAAGTGTCATTTCTTCAGTGTTGTCACATGAAAAGATATAATAAAATATTATAAAAAATGTGAGGGTGTACTCACTTTTGTAAGATACTGTGTGTGTATATATATATATAATATACTCACCTGCCCCTTTATTAGGTACACCTTGCTAGTACTGGGTTGGACCCCCTTTTGCCTTCAGAACTGCCTTCATTCTTCGTGGCATAGATTCAATAAGGTTTTGGAAGCATTCCTCAGAGATTTTGGTCTATATTGACATGATAGCATCACGCAGTTGCTGCAAATTTGTCAGCTGCACATCTATGATGCGAATCTCCCGTTCCACCACATCCCAAAGGTGATCTATTGGATTGAGATCTGGTGACTGTCGAGGTCATTGGAGTACAGTGACCTCATTGTCATGTTCAAGAAACCAGTGGTGAGATGATTTGAGTTTTGTGACATGGTGCTCTATCCTGCTGGAAGTAGCCATCAGAAGATGAGTACACTGTAGTCATAAAGGGATGGAAATGGTCAGCAACAATACTCAGGTAGGCCATGGCTTTAAACAATGCTCAATTGGTACTAAGGGGCCCAAAGTGTGCCAAGAAAATATCCCCAACACCATTACATCACCACCAGCCTGATCCGTTGATACAAGGCAGGATGGATCCATGCTTTCATGTTGTTTACACCTGTAGCACCCTCTACCTGAAGGTAGGTGCTAGACTAGTATTTTTCTATAGCTCAGGGTCCAAGTACAGGTAAATTTAGCCAGGCCTGTGCTGTAGGCGGGGCCTGGTTGTTTTGATTTAGGACTGGGAGTGTTTGGTGTAGTGGGAGGTGTGGCCACCTGTGCTATGACTCAGAAGTGCCTCCCCTGCTTTCAGAAGGATTGTTCTGGAAGAGAGGTTCGATCTGAGGTTTGAGTGGCAGGCAGCTCATGTGAGGAGCTCTGACCAATTACCCTTTGATATTGGCAGGGGGCAGGCCTCCCATATAAGCTGAGGTCACATGCTGCCAGGGAGGAGTTCTGAAGTGTAGAAAAAGACAGCATGGAGTGTTGAGCTGCTGTTCCGGGCATTCCCACGTGGGGATGCGCAGAGCGCAAAAGAGGGATGGAGGAACCACTAGGAGGGAGCCATAGATAAGATCTTGTTCTCTGAAAAGGTATTGAACTGCTGTGACCGGGGAACACAGGACTTGTATGGTGGACAAGATCAGTATGGAGGAAGTAGAAGTAAAGCGTTGGAGAATAGATCAGCATTCTGTGACCGGGGACACAGAACTGCCAAGTAGCAACAGGTCAGTGTGAACTGAACAAGGAAAGAGAAGCTATCAAGAGTAGTGCAGAATGCTGCGGCCGGGAACGCAGCATTGACAGTAAAGGACTGACTGGGAACAGTAGTCTGCCTATTGCCATGTGTCAGGTCAACGTGGGGAGGTACCGTGTATCTCTGGTCTGGTTAAGCACAATGGTAATACCTTCCAAAAGACTGTATGGCTGTCTGATTCATTGGGCCATCGGGGAGAGGCTGTGTAGGCTTCTGGCTCTTTGATTCGCAGAGGCAATAACATTACGGACTGCAAGGTGGAATTATTCAGAGTGATTCTTTCTTGTCACAATGGAAGTGAAGAAATAGTATGTCAGCAGTTTTGCAGTGAAAGATTTGTACAAGAAAAGGAGGAGCAATAGTCAGAAGAGAAGTTATTCAAAGGAAGAAGACTGGGGAAGCAAGGTGTGCATCCAGTTTTGCAAGGCCAAGGCCACTGAATAACATCTGTTAATGTACTCAATGCTATGGGCATCTCATATTATCCTTTCTCCCATGTGTCCACGTAACAAAACTGTGCAAATGACTGTTCATTGTCTTAACTGATAGATGGGAGTCTGGCAGCAGGGTGATTGGCAGATTGCTAAGTAACCAAGTGGTGAACATACCGCTACACACCTAATTCTGACCCTGCCATCTGAATGTCGCAGCTGAAATAGAGACTTATCAGACCAGGCAACATTTTTCCAATCTTCTATTGTCCAATTTTGGTGAGACTGTGTGAATTGTAGCCTCAGTTTCCTGTTCTTAGCTGACAGGAGTGGCACCTGGTGTGGTCTTCTGCTGCTGTAGCCCATCTGCTTCAAGGTTCGATGTGTTGTGTGTTCAGAGATAGTATTCTGCATACCTTGTTTGTAATGAGTGGTTATTTGAACTACTGTTGTCTTTCTATCATATCGAACCAGTCTGCTTGTAAGCAGGAGTAGGATGTGGCGGCTTCGCAGAGCAAATCACGCATACTGACTTTATAACCAGGCAACGTTTATTACCGGAGAGATGGTGGTAAAAAGAGTATTTACAGCAGTAATGCAAGTAGTTTCACTTCAGACATGGAGGCATAGATGCACAGCACAGACACTTCTGATGTAAGCAGTAGTTGTATTCGTCAGCACTATAGTCACTTCTCACTGACTGACACAGTATAAACCCAAGCACACAATGCGTATCTGTAGAGGCTGATATTCACACACATTACCCGGTAACAACGGTATTCCTTCAGCGGATGGATATAGGCATCTAATACACTTGTCCCTCCCTCACAGCGAGGACACCGGATTTATTATCCGCAATGGGGAGTCTTTCATCCGACCAGGATTGTTGATACAGGACTCCGGAGGAACCCTGAGCTATCCCTCACAGGTCGGAACACTCTCCCTAATTTCTCCTAACTCTCCCTGACAAGCAGGTTCACTCACCCTGTCTGTGTACACACAAGAACTCGACTAAACGTGGCTGAGCTTTCCTATATAAAATATCCACCCAAAAATGGCCGACCAAATCTCTCGAAATTTGCTTGTCCTATCAGAACACCAGGCTTCTCCAAAATGGTGCTGGAGACAATATAGAGGCCAAACAGCTCTGAACCTATGTACACATAATAAACATATCAAAGAGGCTGTAAGTGAGAATATACACTTGTTAACCCACTACCTCCTGCAGCCAGCTAGGCTGCCCTGCACACAGCTGCTTACATGCTAATTTTCCTCTGACATCAACAAGGCATTTTCGTCCACACAACTGCCACTCACTGGATATTTTCTCTTTTTCTGACTATTCTCTGTAAACCCTAGAGATGGTTGTGTGTGAAAATCCAAGTAGATCAGCAGTTTTTGAAATACTCAAACCAGCCCGTCTGGCACCAACAACCGTTCAAAGTCACCTAAATCCTCTTCCCTATTCTGATGCTCGATTTGAACTCCAGCAAGTCGCCCCTCACCTCATCTAGATGGTTGCCTTGGCAAGCTTCCTGATGATGTGGAAACACGAAATGCATTGAGGCTGCTCGCTCGCCCGCACTGAACTTCTGGTACGCCTGGTTCCTATCTCTGGTGTGTTGGAACGCACGCCGAATGCTTCAGGAACGGCGTGGATCCCTGCTGTTTGGCCGTACATGTTAGTGCTAGGTTATTAGCACCCACAAATGTAAGGGCATTACCTGGCAATTTGGCTTCCAATCTTTATAGGCTGTATTGCAATGAACTTTGCTTTTTTTGAGCTTCTGTCTTTGCACAAGTCCAAGGATACACCAGCTAATGGTATTAAGTTATGAGGACCTTCCCTCCTGGTATCCCTACCTCTTAAGGAACTGATTTTGTATTCTCCATCGTTTTTCAGTTATCTGGTGAGTTTATTATTCTCCTGCACGAGTGATGGAGGAGCACAAATAACTCAGGACACTTTCAATCACACCAATTTCTTTATATAGAATTCTTTCCTTTGGTGTATGGAGGTTTCTTTAAAGATTTTCTGAATTTTATTTCATTTATTCACCCAATTATGATGTGATTCTAAATGAATTGTTATATATTTATGTACATTCACTTGAATTAGCTTCAACCTTTTATATTATATTTTAATTAAATTATCTTTAACAACTAACAGATTAAACCTGTCAATTACTTTTTAAAACATCACTTCTACTTTGACAGAAACAGTAGTCATATGACCTAGCCATAGACAGAGAAGTAAAACCATTGCGACATTGAAAAAAAAAAAAATTACATCCTTAGCTTAGGAGTTACCAGATGGCATATCCTTCTTCCTTGGAGATCCATTCAATCCAGTCATTGAAAGCTTAAGAATGAAACCGCCTTACCCTATGGCTACACATGTGATTGAATCTCCTAACTAAGAGGATCAAAACTTAAATCCACGTTTTCTATAGAGCAGGAAGTGCTTTTCTATAAATCAACTTCAGTATAACCAGCCTTTCGGGTTTTTTTCCTGCAATCTCACTCATCTGAAATTTTTTTTTTTTTGCTGCTCCTTCTTTCCTGCTATCTTATCTCTCACTCCCACTCCATACCTTCATCCACAATAAACAGCATAGATGGATGATTTTCTCCTGCCAGCTATTGTATTCTGACAGCCAGCACCCATGAATGTCAGAATACCCAAACACCAGCTGTGTCTGATTGGACGAAGCCACTGTTCGGTCGACAATTTTTCACCTGGTTTATTTGGGTTTTAGATCGAAGGATGTCAGGAAGGAGGATACCAACAGGTCCCTCCATGGTCAATGAAGACAGCTACAGGTCGGCACCCAGAAGATTATGGCACCAGCGAGGGACGGCAGACTGTTGAAGGATAAGTAAGTAGTTTATCTAGGGTTGCCACCTCATCCCTTTAAACCGAACAATGGAAAATTGTTACCAATACTTACCGTAGTTTTCCTTTCCTGGCCTGTCCTCACGTCAGCACACAATGGGTTAACCCCTCCCTCCAGTTTCTCAGGACCACCTTCTCCTAGCTAATAAAAGAGAGCCTCTCCTCCCCCGCCCTTGTTCCATTAACTAGCGAGGACAGGCTTGTAGGGAGGGAAAAAGATTGTGCTGAAGTGAGGACAGGAAAGGAAAATTACAGTATGTATTGGTAACAATTTTCCGTTTTCCTGGCCAGCCTCACGTCAGCACACAATTAGATCTGATTTAGCTGATATAGGGTGGGATAACAAAACTAAAAAAAAACAACTGGTAATGCTGCTTTAGTGAATATTTTATTTTGCTTGGAAGGGTGCTGACACCACTGCGTTTCCAAAATTTGATGCACGTGACATCCAAACTGTAATGTTTAGCGAAGGTTTCGCAGGAGCTCCAACTAGCTGTCCTGCATATATCTTCAACCGATATTTTAGCAGAAGTTGCCCATGAGGCTGCCACCCTTCTTGTTGAATGAGCTCTAATAACTTGTGGAGGCGTGAGCCCCTGTTTCTCATACTTAAGGCTTATCACCTTGGTGATCCAGGTAGCTATGATTCTAGCTGATGCCACTTCTCCTCTCCTAGGTCCTGATGGTTGGATGAATAAAGTATCAGTTTTGCGCATCTGCAGAGAGCGGTGTAAGTATGTTGAGAACAAGGTGACCATATCCAGCGTTCTGAGATCTACTTCCTCCGCTCCCAATTTACATGAAACTTGGAAACCACCTTATGGGTTAAGGATGGTGAGGGCCTTAGGATTACTTTGTCTGGGAGAATGATGCAAAAAGGATCCCTGCAAGATAGAGCTGCCAGCTCTGAAACACTCCTTGCTGACGTTATGGCTGTAAGAAAGATCAGCTTGACTGTCAGGAACCATAGCGGGCATGTTTCAGCAGGCACGAATGGATGTTGGAGCAGAGCTCTTAGCACTGTGCCCAAGTCCCAGGCTGGGAACAGGGACCTCCTTGGTGGTCTCATTCTTATGGTCGCTCTAAGAAATTGCTTTAATAGCGGCTCGTCCGCCCACTTGCAGCCTGTGAAGCAAGACAAGGCTGACACCTGTACTTTTATAGTGTTATATGCTAAGCCCATCCTTAGTGCTGACTGTAAAAACTCTAGCACCTGCGCAATGTTTGCAATCAATGGGGAGAATTTCTGTTGTGAAGCGAATGCTGTAAACTTCTTCCAAATCCTGGTGTATGTGGCATTGGTTATGGCCCTTCTCGACTTCAATAATGTTGAGATTAC
This sequence comes from Aquarana catesbeiana, assembly GCF_042186555.1. Taxonomy (NCBI): domain Eukaryota; kingdom Metazoa; phylum Chordata; class Amphibia; order Anura; family Ranidae; genus Aquarana; species Aquarana catesbeiana. The sequence goes on from NC_133326.1 coordinate 647,128,386, forward strand.
CTCCTCTGAAATTCCTTGAGACTGCAGTCTGGCTAATTCAACAGCCATGCTGTCAGTTGCAATCTGCCTGGGTTGGGGTGATTCCAATGGGCCTGCTGTAGTAGGTGCCTCTTCAGCGGCAGCCACACTGGGGGGACTGACGCCATCTGCAGGAGCAGTGGGAACCATGGCCTTCGTGGCCAGAAGGGTAGGATTACAATTGCATGGATGTTCTCCCTCGCAATTTTTAGTAGGGTTTTCAGGATTAGAGGCAACGGTAGGAAGATGTAGACTAGGGGAAATTCCCATGGAATTGAGAAGGCGTCTTGAGCTAGTGCTTCGTTGCAGTGGAATCACCTGCGCATTCCGTGGGTTGGCTATCAGGTCCACCGAGGGCGTACCCCACCTGCCAAAGATTATTCTTAGATAGCCCCTGTGATCACTTGCTGTTGTTGGGAAAATCTTGACTTAGATGGTCTGCTATGTAATTTTGACTGCCTGGAATGTAGGCTGCCGTCAAAGCTTCCAAATGTGCTTTGGCCCAGACGAATATCTTGGTTGCCAACTGCAGCAGCAGCAAGCTCTTGGTTCCTCCTTGTTTGATTATGTACACGACCGCTGTCTGGTTGTCCAACATAAGCTTGACTCGAGCTCCCTAAATCAGGTTCTCAAATGCCAGTAGGGCTAGGTATGCTACCTGTAAATTCAAAAGGTTGGAGTGTCTGGTCTCCATCCTGCCCCATTTGCCTTGGACCTGCCTGCCAAGGCAGTGAGTGTCCCAGCCCTATACAATTGATTGGATGTATATAGGTGGTGTGTCAGCACGCCGCCCGTACCCCAGGAAGACGACAGGTTTGTCGAAACGGCGTAGGGAGGAGCGACGTGCTGACGTCACCACCATCCACCGCTGATCCCGGAAGCGACGGGCAGCAGCTGTGAGCCGGCCGGCATAGTTTGTGTACACACGCGATTTTAAAGCTACAACACTGTAAGTGTATTTCTTGTGATTTTTTAATAAACAATATCAGTATTACGCTATGGAGCTCTTTCTTTTATATCTATCCTTGGGATCTGAGTGCCAGTATATCATCCAGCGGACCCCTTGAGAGGTGACCCTTGGAGCCATATTTCTGACAGAGACCCAGTGGCTGGGGGATACAGCCACCTGCATATATGATCTCCTTAACAAGAGATCAAAAGATCTGGTAAGGAGCAGATTGTTTTTTGGTGGAGGAATTTCCCTATCATCACACTCTTCAGGGTGACAATATTGCATGCTTCACATCATCAGAAGAGTGGTGTTTTATTTTTTCCTTTTTTACTGGTGAAAGACATTTTCAGCAAAGGAACGTTTGTGTATGGACTTTGCATAACATACTGGATGTCTGATTGTTCATATATATAGAGTAATCACATATGTTCCAAATTTGTGGCAATTAAGTTTAATGTTTGTCCCAGCAATTATTATTCTTTTTCTTAAATATCGTTAATTGTTTTTTATCACATATGGGTGCACATGTTATGGTCATATAAATGGTTCATGATCACACTCACTTAATCAACAGCAGCGCAGCCTTTCTTTGTACAATCCAATGTTATCTGGATCCAATATCCGGGGCTGAGAGGCATGCCCCGCGACAGAGTCCCTGGCGCTATCCACCTAGCCAAGCCCTGGCGGATCCATCTTGGTAGTTAACACACCATCCCTCAGGTTCAGAAAGGATGTTTCCAATCCCTTTGTATGTAATCTTGCCCAGGGAACAGCTGGAGTTGCTGCTGTGAACATTACCAGGAGCGTCATACAGTCTCTCGCCGAAAGCGACGAGGATTCCATCATGCTGTTCACGCAGGCTACTAACTGGGCCATTTTGCGATATGGTAGCGAGATCTGTCCTCTTCTTGTGTTGAAAATAAGCCCTAGATACTTCATCTCTTGGGAAGGAACCAACTGACTCTTCTGCTTGTTGATAATCCAGCCAAATTCGAATAGAATCTTCAGCACAACCTTGCGTTGTGTCTTTAACTCCTCGCTTGCGCAGGCCACTACCAAGATGTTGTCTAGGTAGTGGAAAATTTTTATGCACCTCAAACGTATAACTGCGATGGTAGCTAGCAAGATTTTGGAAAAGATTTGAGGTACTGTGCTGATTTCGAAGGGCAGACATTTGAACTGGAAATGATTCTCCCCCACCATGAATCTTAGGTATTTTTGGTGATGCCTGGTGATTGGGACATGAATGTAGGCATCTGCCAAATCGACTGATATTAGCTAGTCCCCTGGTTGCAGAAGCAATATAATTGTAAATATTGATTCCATTTTGAATGTTTTGGGATCGATGTGGTGGTTCAAAGACCTCATGTCTAAGACTGATCTGAGATTTTCAGATGCTTTGGGCACCAGAGAGATTGGGGAGTAAACTCCTGTTTTTCTGCTGCTTTAGAGGAACTGGCGAGATTGTTTCCTTTTGAAGGAACTCAGTCACATATTCTTGCAAGCACCTTCATTTCCTCTGGTTTTGTGGCCATTCTGTCTGGACAAAGATGTGGCACCCACCCATACCGTCAAAAGGATTTCTCCACTTTCGTAGTCTGAGCAGCCTTGAACTTCACGTTTCGAAGAAAGGAGCTTTGTGTGCCTCTCCATTGGGATCTTGTATATTCTCGACCTGGTCTATACGACCTGGCCTCCCATGCTCTTCTGAACTCTGATTGGCCTGACCAAACAGTTTGCTGTCTCCTTTTGGGTTTCTGTGGTAGCAGACCCGACTTTCCTCCAGTAGCTCGTTTGATAGCCTCTTCCAGGGTGTCCCCGAATAGCATCCTGCCATTGTACCAGATGTTACAGAGTGCCTGTTTTGAGGTGCCATCTGCCACCCAATAGCGCAACCACAGGGCCCTTTTCGCCGTTACTGAAAAAGTCATGAGCCTTGCAGCTTCACCAGGTCTATGGAGGCTTCTGCCAAAAAGGCGGCTGACAGATTAAGTTCCTCCATTGCGGTAATGATTCTGGCCGTCTCTACGCCAGACTTCTGGGCAGTCTCCACATTTGTGACCCAGATCTTTAGAGCCCTGGAGATCAAGGTTAGGGCTATGGCCGGGCGGCAGGCTGCACCTGCAGTTGAATAGATCTTCTTTAGATCTGCATCTGTGCGCCTGTCCATTGGGTCTCTGAAGGTTGTAGAATCCTCAAACGGCAGTGACACCTGCCTTGCTAAGCCCTGCAAGGCTGCGTCTACTCCTGGAGCTGACTCCCAAAAGGCAGCGTCTGAGGCCTTGAATGGGTATAAATTTAAAAAGTGGTTTTGTATGTTTGCCTTCTTTTTTCCGGCTTTTCCCATTCCTACTCAAATAACTCATGGATCTCCATCATGAATGGAAAGGTTACCCCCTGTTTCTTCAGGTTAGGGAAATATCTCTTAATTTTTTTCCAGTGGTTGGGAGTCTTGCTCCCACTCTATGGCCTCCTTCACTGCCATAATGTAAGGCTCTATGAGCTGAAAGTCGAATAAATATTCTGACGGTTCATCAGACTCTGATGAGTCTCCTGAAGATATTTCAAGCACCGGTGGTGAGTTCCGCTTCTGCTTAGATGCGCTTTTGACTCTAGGCTTAGTCTTGGAAGCACTTGCGCTGGAGACCAACTGCATACTTTCAGCCACCGCCTCATGGCTATAATCCTTTATCCTAAGCGCCTCTGTCTCTTTATCTGTGGCTACATCTCTTATGCATTCTGTGCACAAGAGTTTCTCAGGGGCGGATGGTGCTGAACAAGCCCAGCAGAGGCCCTCGGCTGGACGACCTCTTGTTGCTCTTGGCTCTGCCACTGGAGATTTACTGCGGCCTGGACTGGCAGTTGCTTGGGGTCTATGCCCTGTGCGTGACCCAGATGCATGCGGAGAATTTGAACAGTGGCGGGACTTTTTCTTCCGCAAATGTCTTTTTTTAGGGCTTCTGCTCCTATAAAAAGACAGAACACCTTATTAGACTGGTGTATGGCACTCTTTTGGCCCCCATAGATCCCCTCCTACCTTTCCGCCGATCTTCGTGCTCTTTGGGGCTGTGGTGACTTTATAGCTAAAGCAACAAAAAGATAGGATTTAGATAATAATAAGAAAAAAAGCACCTATTCCATTTTACTTTTCTTTTTTTTTTCTTTTTTTTTTCCTTTTTTACTGGCTCTTTAAGAGAAACAGCTTTACCTGGATAGGTAGTCACCTGGGGTGGCAGCAGAGTTAGAAAATATCTGACAAGTTGTAAACACATAGGGTTATGCATTAGGGATAGTCAGTGGTCACAGCCTAGCAAACACTGACAACAGCACAGCCACCCTTCCCCCTGTCAGGAGGAAACTCACCAGTACACTTCCCTCTCTAGTTGTGGCCTACAGCACTGGAGTCTCTGTATCTCCAGGCTTTATCCTGGGAGTTTGCCGGGCGATGCCTGTCACCCCCGCCCCCACAGCTCCGCCCCCGTGACATCATCACCAACTGACAGAAAACACAGGGGAGGCGGCCGGCGTGGCTCCTAGGGACAGGATAGCATCAGGAGAGAGTGCACAATCTTCAGGCAACACCACAGCCTTGATTTGGTATGCTCTTTAAGCATTTATCTGCCCGCATGACTCCAGCACCTGGAGCATCCAGTGTTTAACCACTTACCGACCGGCTCCTGTACATATATGTCGGCACTTTGAAGGTGGATATCTCGGTAACGGCAGCAGCTGCTGCTACAATCGAGGTATCCATCTTTACAGGAGCGGTCGTGTTTCCGATAATTCGCCGCGAGATCACCGTTATCGGTGGTGGGAGAGGTGCTACCCCCTCCCGCCGTTCTCCCGCACCCTCCGCCACTTACCGGAGCCGTTGGTATCGGCGGAGGCGATCGGGACCTGTCACTTCCTGGGTATGGAGACGAGTGAGGTTAAGATGGCCCCCACGCGTCTCCATACCATAGGAGGGCGGAAGCGACGTCATAATGTCAGCTCTGCCCATTTGTCTTAAAGGCATATTTTTTTTTTGTCATTTTTTTCAAACGACAATTTTTTTTTTTTTTTTGCATTTAAGTCCAAATATGAGATCTGAGGACTTTTTGACCCCAGATCTCATATTTAAGGGGACCTGTCATGCTTTTTTCTATTACAAGGGATGTTTACATTCCTTGTAATAGGAATAAAAGTGATCCAAAATTTTTTTTTTTAAACAGTGAAACAGTGAAAAAAATCAAATAAAGTAAAATAAATAAGAAAAAAAAAATGTTTTTTTAAAGCGCCCTGTCCCGACGAGCTCGCTCGCAGAAGCGAACGCATACGTGAGTAGCGCCCGCATATGAAAACGGTGGTCAAACCACACATGTGAGGCGTCGCCGCGACCGGTAGAGCAAGAGCAATAATTCTAGCCCTAGACCTCCTCTGTAATGCAAAACATGCAACCTGTAGAATTTTTTAAACGTCGCCTATGGAGATTTTTAAGGGTAAGGGTAAGTTTGACGCCATTCTACGAGCAATTTTGAAGCGTGACATTCCACGCGCAATTTTGAAGCGTGACATGTTTAGTACCAATTTACTTGGCGTAACATTATCTTTCACAATATAAAAAAAAAATGGGCTAACTTTACTGTTGTCTTATTTTTTTATTCAAAAAAGTGAATTTTTTCCAAAAAAAGTGAGCTTATAAGACCGCTGCGCAAATACGGTGCAAAAAAAAGTATTGCATTGACTGCCATTTTATTCTCTAGGGTGTTAGAAAAAAACAATATATAATGTTTGGGGGTTCTAAGTAATTTTCTAGCAAAAAAACCTGTTTTAAACATGTAAACACCTAAAATCCAAAACAAGGCTGGTCCTTAAGTGGTTAAAAGGATTTACCTTTATCGTTCTAGACCTTCCAACCCAGGAGAGGCTTGAACCTGGGAGGGTAGGTTCAGTAGGGGGGTGTAGTCTATTCCTCGAGCATGGTGGCCTGTAGTCTGCCCAAAAAAAGAGAACAAGGGCGGGGAGGAGAGGCTTTTATTAGCTAGGAGAAGGTGGTCCTGAGAGACTGGAGGGAGTGGTTAAGGTTCTGAGGCTAATTTAATGCAGATAAGGCACTAAGAGAGTTTAATTACCACCTTAACCACTTCAGCCCCGGAAGGATTTACCCCCTTCCTGACCAGAGCACTTTTTACAATTTGGCACTGCGTCGCTTTAACTGCTAATTGCGCGGTCATACAATGCTGTACCCAAACTAAATTTGCGTCCTTTTCTTCCCACAAATAGAGCTTTCTTTTGATGGTATTTGATCACCTCTGCCGTTTTTATTTTTTGCGCTATACACGGAAAAAAAACGAAAATTTTGAAAAAAAATGATGTTTTCTACTTTTTGTTCTAAAAAAAATCCAATAAACTCAATTTTAGTCATACATTTAGGCCAAAATGTATTCGGCCACATGTCTTTGGTAAAAAAAATGTCAATAAGTATATATTTATTGGTTTGCGCAAAAGTTATAGCGCCTACAAACTAGGGTACATTTTCTGGAATTTAGCCTTTAATTTATGACTTCCTATGTCGTTTCTTGAGGTGCTAAAATGGCAGGGCAGTACAAAACCCCCACAAATTACCCCATTTTGGAAAGTAGACACCCCAAGGAAATTGCTGAGAGGCATGTTGAGCCCATTGAATATTCATTTTTTTTTGTCCCAAGTGATTGAATAATGACAAAAAAAAAAAAAAAATTACAAAAAGTTGTCACTAAATGATATATTGCTCACACAGGCCATGGGCATATGTGGAATTGCACCCCAAAATACATTTAGCTGCTTCTCCTGAGTATGGGGATATCACATGTGTGGGACTTTTTGGGAGCCTAGCCGCGTACGGGGCCCCGAAAACCAATCACTGCCTTCAGGATTTCTAAGGGCGTACATTTTTGATTTTACTCCTCACTACCTATCACAGTTTTGAAGGCCATAAAATGCCCAGATGGCACAACCCCCCCCCCAAATGACCCCATTTTGGAAAGTAGACACCCCAAGCTATTTGCTGAGAGGCATGTTAAGTCCATGGAATATTTTATATTTTGACACAAGTTGCGGGAAAGTGACAATTTTTTTTTTTTTTTTTTGCACAAAGTTGTCACTAAATGATATATTGCTCACACAGGCCATGGGCATATGTGGAATTGCACCCCAAAATACATTTAGCTGCTTCTCCTGAGTATGGGGATACCACATGTGTGGGACTTTTTAGGAGCCTAGCCGTGTACGGGTCCCCGAAAACCAATCACCGCCTTCAGGATTTCTAAGGGTGTAAATTTTTTATTTCACTCTTCACTGCCTATCACAGTTTCGGAGGCCATGGAATGCCCAGGTGGCACAAACCCCCCCCAAATGACCCCATTTTGGAAAGTAGACACCCCAAGCTATTTGCTGAGAGGCATGGTGAGTATTTTGCAGCTCTCATTTGTTTTTGAAAATGAAGAAAGACAAGAAAACAAATGTTTTTTTTCTTTTTTTAATTTTCAAAACTTTGTGACAAAAAGTGAGGTCTGCAAAATACTCACTATACCACTCAGCAAATAGCTTGGGGTGTCTACTTTCCAAAATGGGGTCATTTGGGGGGGTTTGTGCCACCTGGGCATTCCATGGCCTCCGAAACTGATAGGCAGTGAAGAGTGAAATCAAAAATTTACGCCCTTAGAAAGTCTGAAGGCGGTGCTTGGTTTTCGGGGTCCCGTGCGCGGCTAGGCTCCCAAAAAGTCCCACACATGTGGTATCCCCATACTCAGGAGAAGCAACAGAATGTATTTTGGGGTGTAATTTCACATATCCCCATGGCATGTTTGAGCAATATATCATTTAGTGACAACTTTGTGCAAAAAAAAAAAAAAAAATTTGTCTCTTTCCCGCAACTTGTGTCACAATGTAAATAATTCCATGGACTCGACATGCCTCTTTCCAAAATGGGGTCATTTGGGGGGGTTTTGAACTGTCCTGGCATTTTATGCACAACATTTAGAAGCTTATGTCACACATCACCCACTCTTCTAACCACTTGAAGACAAAGCCCTTTCTGACACTTTTTGATTACATGAAAAAATTATTTTTTTTTGCAAGAAAATTACTTTGAACCCCCAAACATTATATATTTTTTTAAAGCAAATGCCCTACAGATTAAAATGGTGGGTGTTTCATTTTTTTTTTCACACAGTATTTGCTCAGCGATTTTTCAAACGCATTTTTTGGGGAAAAAACACACTTTTTAAAATTTTAATGCACTAAAACACACTATATTGCCCAAATGTTTGATGAAATACAAAAGATGATCTTAGGCCGAGTACATGGATACAAAACATGACATGCTTTAAAATTGCGCACAAACGTGCAGTGGCAACAAAATAAATACATTTTTAAAAGCCTTTACAGGTTACCACTTTAGATTTACAGAGGAGGTCTACTGCTAAAATTACTGCCCTCGATCTGACCGTTGCGGTGATACCTCACATGCATGGTGCAATTGCTGTTTACATTTGACGCCAGACCGACACTTGCGTTCGCCTTAGCGCGAGAGCAGGGGGGACAGGGGTGCTTTTTTTTTTTTTTTTCTTTATTATTTTTTTGCTTTTTTATCTTATTTTTAAACTGTCCCTTTCATTTTTTTTTTTTTAATCTATTTTATTGTTATCTCAGGGAATGTAAATATCCCCTATGATAGCAATAGGTAGTGACAGGTACTCTTTTTTGAAAAAATTGGGGTTTATTAGACCCTAAATTTCTCTTCTGCCCTCAAAGCATCTGACCACACCAAGATCGGTGTGATAAAATGCTTCCCCAATTTCCCAATGGCGCTATTTACATCCGGCGAAATCTAAGTCATAAAATGCTCGTAGCTTCCAGTTTCTTAGGCCATAGAGATGTTTGGAGTCACTCTGGTCTCTGATCAGCTCTATGGTCAGCTGGCTGAATCACCGGCTGCATTCTCAGGTTCCCTGTTGAGACAGGAGAGCCAGAGAAAAACACGGAAGACGGTGGGGGGGGGGCATTCTCTCCCACTGCTTGTAAAAGCAGTCTAGAGGCTAATTAGCCACTAGCATTGCTTTTACATGAAAGCCGACCGCTGGCTGAAAAGAATGATACCAAGATGATACCTAAACCTGCAAGCATCATTCTGGTATAACCACTCAAAGTCGTGAATGGCGTACCTGAAGACAAAAAAATCGTTAACAATAAAGCACAGTAAACGGTAAAGTATAAAAAATTGCATACCTGAAAAGCAAACATGATAAAACATAATAACAATAAAACATTGCAGAATAGAATACAGTAAAAAAGAGCAGAACAATAGAGAGAGAGAGAGAGAACAATAAAACGACAACTATTATTTTTTATTTTATATTTTTGTTTGTGTTTTTTTTTTTACACTTTTTTTGTAACTGTAACTTTTATAACTGTAACCGGTTCCAGGTTCGGGTCTCTCAAAATGCGATGGCATCTTGGGAGACCCTGTGAAATGGCGCCTAGTCTGTGCAACGCTGTACCCTACGCTAATACTCAACTAGTGAATGGTAGCGTTCAAAACATTCACCAATGCAAAGACCAGGATTGTCAGGACAGGAGGGACAATAATAGCGGGTGTCACGCCTATATCCGCGCTTGCTGCAGACACAACATCTTTTTTGGGGGGGTTCATTGGGTAGGGGTACTCGGGAGGACATAAAAATGCCTCTCATGCAGCCGACTGCATTTGGTTGGGGATGTGAATGGGGGAAGTACGGGCGCTGCAGAAGTGGTGGGTTCCCAATTAGGATTGGCGAATGCAGCAGGAAGGGCATTATGGTCACGACGGGCCTGTGTTTGTCTTCTTGGTGGCAGCGGGACACTACTTGTGCTTGCCACCTCACCAGCTTGAACTGCACTTATGGGACTCGCCACGTCACCAAGTGTTACTGCAGTGCTGGTTTGACTACGACCGGGGTGTACTAGGCCGCTGGCGCTTGCCAGTTCACCAAAACGCTACCAAAAAAACTGTTAGCGATCGCAAGGATCAGGCCTGACTCTGCGAACGCTGCAGTTATGCGTTTAGTGTTTTGTAAGTGTCAGTGATCGATCGATACTGCACTTGGGTGGGCTGGGCTGGGCCGGGCGGAGGGGCAAAACGCAGGTGCTAGCAGGTATCTGGGCTGATCCCGCTAACACTGCGTTTTTGGGAACCCTAAACTGCTGGGGACGCTAGTATAGATCTGATCGGATCAGATATTGATCCGTTCAGATACTATACCACTAAGGGAGGTGTACGGTGCGTGCGTGGGTGTTAGCGGTACTGGCGCTAATCTGACGCTGCCTGGGGCTGGTGCTTGCCAGTTCACCAAAACGCTACCAAAAAAACTGTTAGCGATCGCAGGGATCAGGCCTGACTCTGCGAATGCTGCAGTTATGCGTTTAGTGTTTTGTAAGTGACAGTGATCGATCGATACTGCACTTGGGTGGGCTGGGCTGGGCCGGGCGGAGGGGCAAAACGCAGGTGCTAGCAGGTATCTGGGCTGATCCCGCTAACACTGCGTTTTTGGGAACCCTAAACTGCTGGGGACGCTAGTATAGATCTGATCGGATCAGATATTGATCCGTTCAGATACTATACCACTAAGGGAGGTGTACGGTGCGTGCGTGGGTGTTAGCGGTACTGGCGCTAATCTGACGCTGCCTGGGGCTGGTGCTTGCCAGTTCACCAAAACGCTACCAAAAAAACTGTTAGCGATCGCAGGGATCAGGCCTGACTCTGCGAATGCTGCAGTTATGCGTTTAGTGTTTTGTAAGTGACAGTGATCGATCGATACTGCACTTGGGTGGGCTGGGCTGGGCCGGGCGGAGGGGCAAAACGCAGGTGCTAGCAGGTATCTGGGCTGATCCCGCTAACACTGCGTTTTTGGAAACCCTAAACTGCTGGGGACGCTAGTATAGATCTGATCGGATCAGATATTGATGCGTTCAGATACTATACCACTAAGGGAGGCGTATGCTGCGTGCGTGGGTGTTAGCGGTACTGGCGCTAATCTGACGCTGCCTGGGGCGACGCATATCACCGCCGGGCGATCAGGGGGCTAAACCTTTATTCGGTAATAAACGGCGGGTGCCCTGACACTATAAAAAATAAACTAACTAACCAGCGTCACCCGCAACGGTTATACGGTGATCAGTGGTGAAAGGGTTAACTAGGGGGCAATCAAGGGGTTAAAACATTTATTAGGTAGTATATGGGGGTCCCTGTCGCTATAAAACGCTGACGGCGAACCTAAATATTTACTTCCCTAACTAGCGTCACCAGCGACACTAATACAGCGATCAGAAAAATGATCGCTTAGTGACACTGGCGACGGGGGGTGATCAAGGGGTTAAAACTTTATTAGGGGGGGGTTAGGGGGGTATCCTAGACCTAAAGGGGGCTAACAGTAACTGTCCTAACACTGTAACTGTCACAAACTGACACCAATACAGTAATCAGAAAAAAAAAAAAAAAAAACCTGCTTGGTGTCAGTTTGTGACAGGGGGGGTGATTGGGGGGGGATCGGGGGGCGATCGGGGGGGGATCGGGGTGTTTTGTGTCCCTGGCATGTTCTACTGTGTGTGTGTGTGTGTTGTGCAATCACATTACAGTCTTCTCTCCTCGGCGCCGGAACGGAAAATACAGAGCCGAGGAGGGATGACATCATTTCCTCTGCCTCTGTGTACAATACAGAGGCAGGGAAATTATCCCATTGGCTGGGAGCGATCGCAAGGGGGGGCCACGAATGGATGGCCTCCCCCTCACCACCGATCGCCGGGGAGGATTTGCCGACCGCCGCAGGCACCGGGGGGGTCCGATCGGACCCCCCACCCGCGGGCAGGCAAGGACGTACCTGTAAGTCCTTTTGCCTGCCCGTGCCGCTCTGAGGACGTACATCGTCATGCTGCGGTCGGCAACTGGTTAATCAGCCACAGAACCTGTGTAATTAACCCCTTCCCGCCCAGGGTACACAGATTTGCGGCCTCAGCGGAAATGACCACAGACTTTCCTGGCCTGCCTCAGGCGATCCTGTAAGCCAAGATACCTGCTCAAGAACCGCTGCACCACCAAATTCAGGACGTGAGCCAAACAGGGAACATGGGTCAAGTGTCCCTGTCTGGGGGCGGAGAGGAGGTTGGTGTCATTGTCACATACAACCATTCCTGGCTGAAACTGACGTGGCATTAACCACCTCTGAGCCTGCCCCTGCAGAGCTGACAGAATCCCTGCCCCAGTATGGCTCCTGTCCCCTAAGCAGACAAACTCAAGCACCGCATGCCATCTTTTTTTCTGAGTGCTTTCGCAGCCCCTTGAACGCCTACAGAGCACCGCTGGTTCAGAGGACAAATCTGCAGAGGAAGATGCCATAGAGGAAGAAGAAGAGGGGGGTGGAGGCGAGAGCTGTGGCAGTATCACCACTAGCATTTTGGAGGCGTCTATCATGGTCCATTATGGTGGTGGATGGGGTGTCCATTACAGTTACAATATATGACTACTTTGTCCTCTCATGTAGTTCCTCTGTCTTTTCTCTCTCCCTCTCTCTCTCTCCTTCCCTCCCTCTCTCCTTCCCTCTCTCTCCCCCTCCCCCCTAGCTCCCTCTCTCTGTCTCTCCCCATCTCTCTCCTCTCTCCCTCCCTCTCTCTCCCTCCTTCTCCTCCTCTCTCTCGCTCCTTCTCTCTCTCTCTCTCCCCCCCCCCCCCTTTCCCTCCTTCTCTCCCTCCTCTCTCTCTCCCCCTTCTCTTTCTCTCCCTCCGTTTTGCTCCTTCTGTCTTTCCTTCTCTCTCTCTCTTGCCCTCTCTCTCCCCCACCCCCCTCTCTCTCTCCCTCCCCTTCTCTCACTCCCTCCTCTCTCTCTCTCCAACTCTCTCTCTCTCTCCCTCCTCTCTCTCTCCCTCCTCTCTCTCTCCCCCTCCCTCTCTCCGTCCCTCCCCCTCCCTTTTGCTCTGTCTGTCTTACCTTGTCTCTCTCTTGCCCCACCTCCTCTCTCTCTCCCCCTCCTCTCCCTCCTCTCTCTCTCTCCCTCGCTCTCCTCTCTCGCCCTCCTCTCTCTCTCCCCTCTCCCTCTCTCCCTCCTCTCTCTTGATCTCCCCCTCTTCTCTCTCGCTCTCTCTCTCCCTCTCTCTCCCCCTCCTTCTCTCTCCCGCTCTCTCTCCCTCCCAGATAGCAAGGATAACTTGTCAAAAAATTTTTTGAGTGCTCGGCTGGCTGACATTCAAAGAGAATGCAACCTGCCCAATGACCGGCTCATTTGTGACATGACCACCAGGTGGAACTCAACGTTGGCAATGCTGCAGCGGCTGCACACGCAGCAGAGGGCCATCAATGAGTACCTGTGTGAGTATGTGAGTATGGCACCAGGACAGTGTCAGGGGAGCTTGGCTTTTTTTGCCATGCCAGTGGCTAATGATCAATGATGCATGCACTGTCCTGTCACCATTTGAGGAGGCCACGAGGATGGTGAGCAGTGACAGTGCATGCATCAGTGATACTGTCCCTCTTGTCTTCCTGTTGGAGCACATGCTTCGTGGAATAATGGACAGGGCACTTGAGGCAGAACAGTGGGAGGAAGAGGAGGACTTCCTTACCGCTCAAGGCCCCCTTTATCCGGATACTAGTATTCCTGTAGGCCCGCCGATCACACAGGAAGAAGAAGAGGAGGAGGGGGATTGTGTCAGCATGGAGGTGGAGGTTAACACTCAGCATCAGCAGCAGTCTTCAAGGGATCGTTTGCAGTCCCCAGAAACCCATGGAGTTATACGTGGCTGGGAGGAGGTGGTTGAGGATCATGTGATCCTTAGTGACCCAGAGGACTCAGGATTGAATGCCTCTGCAAACTTACGCTGCATGGCCTCCCTGATCCTGCAAAGCCTGCGAAAGGACCCTAGGATTCGTGGTATCAAGGAGAGGGATCATTACTGGCTGGCAACCCTTCTTGATCCACGTTACAAGGGTAAGGTTGCAGAACTTATCCAGCCTTCGCAGAGGGAGTAGAGGATGAAACATCTTCAGGAGGCCTTGCAGAAAGGTTTGTGCAATGCGTTTCCAGAGCTTGGGAGGTTAGGATATACTGGTGCTGGACAATGTGTTGTGGAGGCTTCGTTCATTAACAGAAAGAACGGTGAGGAAGGTGGCTGGCTGACCGATGCCTTCAGACAATTCTTCAGTCCTCAGCGCCCAGGTCTGATCGGTTCCAGCAACCGCCAGCGTCTGAATTACATGGTGCAGGAATATCTACGGGCAAGATCAGACTGGGAGACCTTTCCACCAGAACATCTACTGGGTTACTGGGTCTTGAGGATGGACCACTGGCCAGAGCTTACTCAATATGCAATTGAGCTACTGGCCTGTCCTGCATCCAGCGTTCTTTCTGAACGCACATTCAGTGCTGCTGGAGGCTTTGTAACCGGTCACAGAGTGCGCCTGTCCACAGACTCTGTTGATCGGGTCGCATTCATAAAAATGAATCAGTCTTGGATCACCAGCTACTAAGCACCTGATGCTGATGTAACCGATTGATTTTTCTATGGATGTGGGATCCCTTGAAGACTGCATATGCTGAGTGACTATCCTATTATGCTGAGTGATTATTCTATTCCTCCTCAGTCTTCACAATGATAGCTTCTAGGAATATTTTCAGTTCAGGGCACCACCACAACTGCCTAAGGCCCAATGTTTCAGCTCCTGTTTAACAGGGGCACATAATTACAATTTTTGATCTAATATTTCACAGCAGGGCCTGTTCCTGCGCTCAACAAAAGTATCTGCGAGGCTTTACAGTGTTGTGCCACCATCAACACCACCACCACCACCGCCTAGGGCCCAATTTTTATGCCCCTGTTTAACAGGGGCGCGTAATTACAATTCTTGATATAATATTTCACAGCAGGGCTTGTTCCAGTGCCCACCAACGGTAACTGTGAGGGCTTACAGTGTTCTGGTACCATCAACACCCAAGGCCCATTTCTCGTGATTTTTCACGTTTGAGTCCCATAGACTTTAACGGTGTTCATGTGTTCGCACAAATTTTTTGTCTGTTCGCATGTTCTGCCGCGAACCGAACCGGGGGGGTGTTCGGCTCATCCCTACTTAGATGCAAGTTATTGTCATAACTGCCCCAGGGGACATGTATCAATGCAAAAAAAGTTTTCAAAACAACCGTTTTTTCAGGAGCAGTGATTTTAATAATGCTTAAAGTGAAACAATAAAAATGAAATATTCCTTTAAATATCGTGCCTGGGGGGTCCCCTCAGTCTGCCTGTAAAGTGGCGCATCTGTCTCGTGTTTTACTGTGCCGCAGCAAAATGACATTTCTAAAGGAAAAAATGTCATTTAAAATTGCTTGCGACTGTAATGTATTGCTGGGTCCTGGCAATATAGATAAAAATCTATGAAAAAAATTGGCGTGGGTTCCCCCTCTAGTCCATACCAGGCCCTTTGGGTCTGGTATGGATATTAAGGGGAACTCCACGCCAAAAAAAAAAAACAGCGTGGGGTCACCCCCAAAATCCATACCAGACTCTTATCCGAGCAAGCAGCCTGGCAGGCCAGGATAGGGGGGACGAAAGCACGCCCCCCCTGAACCATACCAGGCCACATGCCCTCCCCACAACCCTGGCCATTGGTTTTGGGGGTCTGTGGGCGGGGGCCTTATCCGAAAGCCCCCTTTAACAAGAGGGCCCCCAGATCCCTCCCCCCTATGTGAACTGGTATGGGCTACAACTCCTATCCATTCACCGAAAAAGTGTCAAAAATAAAAACCACAAAAAAACTGTTTTTGACAATTCCTTTATTAAAAAAGTGTCCCGCGATGTCCATCCATCTTCAATCATGCCGCCCAACAGACCCGAAGAATAGAAAAAAACAAAAATACTTCGCCTTTATGGGAGGCGTCCCGCTGACTGCTGTCTTTTCATTGTGACAGCTCTTATATAGGCAAGGGCGGGGCCACCTGCTGATGTAACTGGATGACTCCGCCCCCCTCTGACGAAACATGATGTCAGAAGGGGCAGGGTCTCTTGGTTCACGAAAGGGGGCAGAGTCTACCAGCTGAAAAGGCAGCAGTTGCAGTAATAGCAATTTGGCCACACCAGCATTTAGATGCTGAGCATGTGGATGGCTGGGACAGTATTTTTTTTTATGGTTCAGCAACTGGGGTAGCGAAATTTGCATGCTGATATCAACTGGTGGTGTACTGCTAGCAGATTGGCTGCAAGTACTTGCGACACCTATTGCTATACCTTCGTTCCTCTCAGTGCAAGTATTTGAGAGGACAGGAGGTATAGTAGGGTTGAGATCACAAAGGAGGAGCAAGGAGAAGTCCACCTTTTTTTATTATGTGGGACTTTCAGGTGCTGTTGCCAACGAACTGCATGTCAGGTCGTCATATGTCTTGTCAAGCATGTGGTGCCCAAGCGGGTGCTGCTCTGGCCACACTTGATCCGCTTCAGACATAGATTGCAAACAGTAATGGTGCAATTTACTGCTCAAGTGTCGAAAAAAGCCCACACCAATGAAATTTTGGAAGTCAGCGGGGAGTCAGCAGCGCCCTGCACCTGTGGAGCTCTGTGATGTGATGCAATAAGGTGCCTCCTCCTCACTTTTCTCTTCGCTCAGGCACCAAAGTACAGTCAGTGACCTCATCATTCCCTCCCTCCTCATCACTGGAGCAAACTTGGCAGTATGCTGCAGCTGATGGAACATGACTGCTAGTTTCTTGTCCTTCTGTGGCACCCCCTCTCTCTAGGCTCATGTTACTCCCTTCTTCAACCTCGGGACCAACATCAGAGCCTTCAAATTGCTGCGCATCCTCTAGCAGCATGTAACCGACACTATGGTTAAACAATTCTGGTACTCCTCCGTGCATGATGGTAGGGCTACGGAAGGAATAACTGTGGACAAGGATCCGGTGGAATAGGCCACTTTGGCAGCTGCATTGGAAGGCAAACTAGTATGAGCCTGGGTGACAGAGCATAAGGAGGATAAGGACGGCTTAGTTATCCACTCCACCAACTCTTCTGTATGTTGTGGCTCAATATCACGGGCAGCAGCAGAAAAAAAGGACAAGCATGACCCACCTGCAGAAGATGCACCATATCTGCCACCACCACTTTTCACTGTAGACACAGAGGCTGCTTGCCCTCTTTTAGTGGCCTGTGAGCGTCTGTCTCTCCTTGGTGGCCTTCTGGACATGCTGGGGATTTGTTTTTTCACACCACACTACACTGTATTATATACTGTGTACACTGCCTGCACTGTATTATATACTGTACACCGGCTGAACTGTATTATATGCTGCGTACACCGCCTGAAGTGTATTATATACTCTACACCACCAATGCACTTTATATATAGTCTACACTGAATGCAGAGTATATACAGTATATCACAAAAGTGAGTACACTCCTCATATTTTTGTAAATATTTTATTATATCTTTTCATGTGACAACACTGAAGAAATTACACTTTGCTACAATGTAAAGAAGTGAGTGTACAGCTTGTATAACAGTGTAAATTTGCTGTCCCCTCAAAATAACTCAACACACAGCCATTAATGTTAAAACCGCTACAAAAGTGAGTACACCCCTAAGTGAAAATGTCCAAATTGGGCCCAAAGTGTCAATATTTTGTGTGGGCACCATTATTTTCCAGCACTGCCTTAACCCTCTTGGGCATGGAGTTCACCAGAGCTTCACAGGTTTCCACTGGAGTCCTCTTCCACTCCTCCATGATGACATCACGGAGCTGGTGGATGTTAGAGATTTTGCGCTTTTCCACCTTCCGTTTGCACATGCCCCCCAGATGCTTAATAGGGTTTAGGTCTGGAGACATGCTTGGCCAGTCCATCACCTTTACCCTCAGCTTCCTTAGCAAGGCAGTGGTCATCTTGGAGGTGTGTTTGGGGTCATTATTATGTTGGAATACTGCCCTGAGGCCCAGTCCCCGAAGGGAGGGAATCATGCTCATTTCCAGTATTTCACAGTATGTTGGCTTTCATGGTTCCCTCAATGAAGTGTAGCTCCCCAGTGCCGGCAGCACTCATGCAGCCCCAGACCATGACACACTTATCTTTGTACTCCTCACCTGGCTGCTGCCACACACGCTTGACACCATATGAACCAAATAAGTTTATCTTGGTCTTATCAGACCACAGGACAGGGTTCCAGTAATCCATGTCCTTAGTCTGCTTGTCTGCAGCAAACTGTTTGCAGACTTTCTTGTGCATCATGCTTAGAAGAACCTTCTTTCTGGGACGACATCCATGTATACCAGTTTGATGCAGTGTGTGGCGTATGGTCTTAGCACTGACAGGCTGACCCCCCACCCCTTCAACCTCTGCAGCAATGCTGGCAGCACTCATATGTCTATTTCTCAAAACAAACTCTGGATATGATGCTGAGCACATGCACTCAACTTCTTTGGTTGACCATGGGAAGGCCTGTTTTGAGTGAAACCTGTCCTGTTAAACCACTGTATGGTCTTGGCCACTGTGCTGCAGCTCAATTTCAGGGTCTTGGCAATCTTCCTATAGCCTATGCCACGAGCAACAATTCTTTTTTTCAGATCCTCAGAGCGTTCTTTGCCATGAGGTACTGTCAGGAAGGGCATGCCAATAATCAAGATGGTGGCCACAGAAGATTCACTGTACTGCATGTCCCACTGAGAAGGGCTGCGCGAGCACGCTTGTGTGCACTGATGCGCATGTGCGCTAATATAGAACGGAATGCCAACAAGTGTGCGCGTGCCTGTGACAGTTCTTGGCAATAAACAGACTATTTAAACTGACTCATTCCCCAGGATCAGTGCTGTCTGGTCTACAGCATTCCCTGTGATTCCTGTTATCCGTTTGCCTGTACCTGTTCCAGTTGACCTACCCGGCTTGTCCCTGACTATTCCTGCTATCTGCTTACATCCGACCCTGGCTTGTCTGTGACTACACTCCTGCTAGCTCCTTCTGCTACCTCACTGCCAGCCTGTTACCAAACCTGCCTGCACCTGACTCTGCTTCTTTATCCACGTCTGTTCTGGACTTGTTTACCAGCGTCTCCAGCCAGCCTGCATGCACCTGCCTGAGCCCCAGTCCACGCTGATATTGTTCCTGCTAGCTGCTGTATCCACGCTCCAGCCTGTGGCTTCCAAGTACCAGTCTCCTGTACCATGTCTGCAGTCTCTGACCTTCTCCTGTACCATGTCTGCAGTCTCTGACTATCTCCTGTACCATGTCTGCAGTCTCTGATCATCTCCTGTACCATCTCTGCAGTCTCTGACCATCTCCTTTACCATGTCCCCAGTCGCTGACCATCTCCTGTATAAAAATATTTTTAAAAACAGTCACTTTCGGTATCGGTGTTGTTTCGGTATCGGTTTCAGTTTTCGGGATCAAGGAAGATTTATTTTCGGTATCAGTTTCGGCACCAAAAAACCCATTTGGTGCATCCCTAATATAAATCTCCAGCCTGACAGCTGTTCATGGTTACCCTGCTGTGTCGGTGTTCCACCCCGGCTCTGCCATCATTTCCGGTCCAGCTCCACTGCTAGCAACTCTGCCAGGCACTTGTGTGACTCTGCACTCCCGCACCTCCTGTTTACTTTACCAGGGACCTCGAGTCAGAGGTGTAAGAGAGGCCTCCCTCTGCATATCAGACTCCACCACCAGGCAGTGCGCATGCGCGAGAGCTCCGACATGGCTGCCTGAGCCAGGAGCTCCGCTCCACCCCGGACTGACGAGTCGCACACCAGCCGCCTCAGCCCACTAACGGGCGACACAGCACCCCACCCAGGTAGGGGAACAGCCGGGGACCAGAAGGAGATGTCGGGGCCCCCTGCAAGACGCGATCTCGGCCCACAATTTACCTCGGCAGGCGCGGACGGGAGTCCCAAGATGGCCGCCAGCACGGACGGGCCGCTGCATCAGGCAGGCATCCACTCCAGGATACTAGAGAACAGGCCAGTACTCTCTCCTCCGACCCTGACCTACCCACAGGCAGCACAGGGACCCTCCCAAACTCCCCATTTACCCCCGCAAGGCCATATGAAGCCCCAGGCCACAGCAAAGGCCCCCTCTGAGACGCTGTCCCTCTCACAACAAGAGATACTCTCACAGGCCCTCCCTGCACAGGCCCAACTACCACCTCCAGCTATGCAGCATTCTGGCTTCTCAGTAACTGACCTCACAGCAATGCAGGAAGACATGTTTGCTAAATTCTCATCCCTTTTAGAGAAAGGACTGGCTAATACAGCAAAACAGATCACCAACACTATTAAAGCGGACCTGTCCAATTTAGGCACCAGAATTGAAGCCATTGAGGATAAAGTGGAATGCACAACCGCTAGAACCAACCAAAACGCAGCACACCTCATGACCATTCAAGAACAATTAGATGTTGCCCTCTCCAGGATCGACGAACTCGAAAACCGGTCTAGGAGGTACAACTTTCGTTTTAGAGGCCTCCCGGAAACTTTTTCGGACATACCCTCCACGGTTCAGGACATTATTGCAGCCCTGATTCCCAACATACCCCCCCAACATCTTGAACTTGACAGAGCACACAGGTCTCTTGGCCCCCCCAGACAAGATGGCTCCCCAAGGGACATAATCGTCAAGCCGCACTTTTATGCGGTAAAGGAAGAGGTCATGCGTCAATCCCGTCAAAAGCCTATGCTGCAGCACCAGGGTCACCAGATCCAGATTTTCGCTGACCTCGCCCCTACAACTATTCAAAGACGCAGGACACTAAAACCCCTTCTCACGGTCCTCTCTCAACGGGACATCAAATACCGTTGGACCTTCCACTTCGCTGTAAAGTTCTCCATCCAAGGCAAGACCCACTCATTCGCTAGCCTCCAGGAAGGGGAAAGGCTATTACTCGGCCTCAGGCTGATTTCCCATGAGGCTCCAATGGACTTCTCGTCTGCTTCCTCGGGCTCCACTAAACGCCCTCCTCCAGGCAGCCCGGTATCCCCACTCTGGATGAAGGGCCCTTCCAAGAAGAGCAAGGAGGGGAAACCACCCTAAGGCTGACTTACTCATCTCTTTTCTCCAGTCTCTGTAGAGACATTTTTGGGCCTGTTCTCCCCCCAAGTTGATGGAGCAGGTGCTCCAATACCTTCCCACGACTCATGGACATGGCATACCCCACATCTAAATTCTCATCGAGTCTCACTGTATCACACACCGTTTTCTACATTTGAAAATTTTCCCGATGAAGAAGGTCTGAAACATTCACTCACCTCTCTTTTCCTCAACCTGCCGCCTGCAAGAACCAGCTAATTTAGCTGGCAACCTTCCCAGAAGAAGAGGACTTCTACAGAGAATACAATACTACATGAAGACCAAGGTCCCTCTAACATAAAGATCAGAATACAGGACTAGAATACCAGTATTGATTATGCTAGGCCAATTCTTAGTTCAGTTAGAAACCTCGGTTTAACGGTAATACCCATATCTCTTCCCCATTTTCAGATGGAGGTCATGTTAGCTAGGCCATTAAGGCCTCTCTCATTTTCAGGGGACCCCCAGGAATTCTCCCTCACATAGTCAGTTAGGGGGCGGGGGGACTTCTGGGGATGAGAAGGGGGCGGGATATTAAGGTTCTTGTTTACTTGTTCCTACCTGGGTTGAATATTGTTTCAGGCATAGAGAGCCCTGCAAGTAGGGTTGTTATTACAGTTACTCTGTTAACTATTGTTATGTGTTTATTTTATGGTTCAAATTTGTCTCACCTAGGGTCCGGGGTGGACCCCTTGTGCCTCCACTCGATTCCAAAGAACCGTTGGTGTCCTTTGGTGTCGGAACTTCAGACGCCCCACAGGGCGGTCAGAAGTAGTTCATTCGGGTTATAGCGGATTCTGATTCGCATAACCCCAAGGGTATTTTCATGGTACCCATGTCTTTGTTTTTGTCTTTAGTGTTTAGTAAGTCTCTTATTTTTTTCTCCCCCATCTCATCCCTTTTCTTTCTTCTAGCCAACCCGGGGGGGGGTACCCCTCCACATCCCAGAGTCGATCCTGGGACTACTCCGCACAACCTGGCCTAAATTCAGTATCAGAAGACTCCCAAGGGTAAGTGACTGCGTGATTACTAGCTTCTATCCCCTCTGCTCCTATGGCTGACCTGACCGTGAAGGGTATTGACCTCAAGATCAGTTCACATAATGTCCAGGGCCTAAACTCTCCTAGGAAACGGAGACTAGCCATGGATCATTATAAATCACTGAGAATTGATGTGATGCTCCTGCAGGAGACACATTTCCACACCCGGTACACCCCCAAGTTCCTACATGCACACTTTCCAACATTTTACTTAGCGAACGCCCCTAATAAGACGAAGGGGGTAGCTATCCTCTTCTCTAAAAACTGCAAATTTTCACACCTCTCTGACTTCAGGGATCCAGAGGGCAGATTCATTTTGGTGAAAGGTACCCTGGAAGGCGTTTTATATTCTTTCGTCTCATACTACGCCCCAAACAAGGGCCAAGCGTCGTTTTTCCAGGATCAATTCTCAACTTTGGATCCACTCCTGGAAGGCAAAGTTATCCTGGGAGGGGACTCAAATGTTGCATTTGATCAGGGTCTAGACAAAACCAAGCCCCCTAAAGACCAACTCACACGCCCCACAAAACTTAGCACGAGGATTGCCAAAATGGTCCACTCACATGGTCTGGTAGATGTATGGAGGGAATTGAACCCCAACAAAAGGGACTATACGCACTTTTCCGCTCCCCACCGGTCGTACGCTAGAATTGATCACATCCTCACCCAGACGACCCTCATTCCCTTGTCAACTAAGGCAGCAATACTGGACACAGCATGGTCTGATCATTCCTTGGTTACCCTTACCCTGAGAAATGTTCTGTCTGGGCGAGGAGGTTTCTTCTGGCGACTAAACGAATCCCTTTTAGCTGACCCTAGCCTGGTTCAGGAAATTGCTAAATCTATCAAAGAATATTTCCTCTTAAATGATGTGGAGAACATATCCCCCGAAACCCTGTGGGCAGCCCACAAGGCAACTATTCGAGGAGTTATAATTAGACTAGCGTCCAAATTTAAGAAGGAACGATTGATAGACATTCAAAGACTTGAAAAATCCTTCCTCCAACTAAAAGCAGAACATAAAAAACACCCGTCCAGGACCCTTTTAAGTAAACTTGACGCCACCAGACTTGAGCTGAATCTCGCTTTAACGGCTAAAGCAGAGAAAAATCTTAGATGGTGTGGAGCCAAATTTTATTGCCATAAGGGTAGATTTGGCTCAATGTTGGCTTCTAAACTCTCACCTAAATTTCGTTCTCTCTCCTTCCCCAAATTGAGGATAGCAGGTCAACCTCCAACAGCAAACCCAATCAGTATTATGTCTGCTTTCCACGATTTTTATGCTTCTCTCTACAACTCACCCCAACCAGAGAAAGGCCCCTTAGTAAATGAATTCCTTTCGCATCTACAACTTCCCTCACTCTCCAGAGACTGTAGAGACTTAATGGAAGCCCCCATCACGGAGGCTGAAATCAGGGAGGTAATAAAAGGACTTAAATCCGGCTCTGCCCCGGGGCCAGACGGCCTCTCAGTCCCCTACTATAAGGAATATAGCGCTATCCTAGCCCCGTATCTAGCAAAATTCTTTAATTCTAAAAAAGACAGGATCCCCCCTGGAAACCCAACTAAACACAGCATTCATCTCAGTAATCCCCAAACCCAACAAAAACCATGAGGAAGTTGAGAACTACAGGCCCATATCTTTAATTAATAATGACCTCAAAATTCTTACAAAAATTCTTGCCAACCGCCTATCATCTTTCATCAATCTCTATGTACACAAGGATCAGGTCGGTTTTATACCAGGTAGGCAAGGACCTGACCAAATTAGGAGAGCAATAGATATAGTATCCATCCTACAATCTAACTGGGAAGGGGGGCCGAAACAAGAAGGTATGATCCTCTCGCTGGATCTTCACAAAGCTTTCGACTCGATCGAATGGCCTTATCTCTTCTCCATACTGGAGAAGTGGGGTTTTGGACCCAACTTTTTAGGGACCCTAAAATCACTATACTCCTCTCCTAAAGCGGTGATTCGCTTACAAGGTCAATACTCTAAAACCCTAACCATTGCAAGAGGCACTAGGCAGGGATGCCCACTCTCCCCCCTAATTTTTGCTATTGCGATCGAAACGTTAGCAATAGCAATCAGAGCAGATCCCAACATCCAAGGGGTTGCCTGTGGTGACCAGGTCCACAAATGTGGGTTGTTTGCGGACGATATGCTCCTTTTCATCACATCCCCAACCACCTCCCTTCCAAACCTTTGCAAGCTCCTGAAAGAGTTCTCAAAGGTTTCTGGGCTGAAGGTCAATTATGCCAAATCGTCAGCCTTGAACATCTCCCTTAACCCAACTTTACTGGCATCCCTGCAGAGTGCCTTTGAATTCAAATGGAGTGACTCATACATTGATTACTTGGGAATTAGGCTCACAGCGAAAACAGAACTTCTTTATGCAACCAACTTCCCTCACACTTACCGCAAACTAGAGGCTGACTTATCCAAATGGGCTAGAGGGGGTTTATCCTGGTTAGGGAGGATTCATGCAGTCAAGATGAATTTGCTCCCCAGAATCCTCTACCTATTTAGAGCCATTCCAATCAACATCAATAAAGAGCACTTGAAATCTTTCCAAAGGAAAATAGTAAAATTCATTTGGGGAGGGAAGGGGTACAGACTTCAACAGAGCACATTATACTTAAATAGACCACAAGGGGGATTAGGCCTTCCGCAGCTATTATGGTACTACCAATCAGCCAGGTTAGCCCAGATTTCGAAGGTATATGCAAAGGCGGAGAGACCGGATTGGATACAGATTGAGAGACAGGCAGTTCCTTCTTTTACTATCGATTTTCTTTTATGGGTCCCCCCTAAAAAACGTCCCCCCATCTTATCCCCGGTCCTCTCGCAATCCTTTCAATTATGGGATTCTCTAAGAAACCTTCCAACCATAACTTCCTACAGACAACCACTGGCTCATATCTTCAATAACCCTGACTTTCCCCCAGGAACTGACATTAAAGCTTTCTGATGGTGGCTGAACAAGGGGATGTACCGGATTGGACACTACTTCACATCAATGGGGCCTATAACCAGGGCCTTCTGTGTGAGTCAGCTGGAGATGCCTAGCTCTGAGAACTTTCGCTTTCAGCAGATCAGACACTTTCTCACACATAAGGGAAAAGACAATCCTTCAAACCACTCATTCACCCCTTACGAAATATGGTGCGGTCGGTCTACGGAGCAGAGGGGTGGAATCTCTATCATTTACCAGTCACTCTCTAATCAAACAACCAAGACTCCATACATGTTAGCTTGGGAGTCAGACTTATCCCTGGAGTGGGACCTGGAGAGGTGGAGGGTCACTTTTAATAGGGCATACAAGAGCATTCTGAACATCTCACTGGTGGAGTCCAGCGTAAAGGTCATCACAAGATGGTACCTTCCACCGGAGAGACTGGCCAAAATGTTCCCCTCCACGGACCCCAGGTGCTTTAGGGGTTGTCTTCTTAGGGGCTCCTTGGCCCATATCTTTTGGGAATGTCCACGTCTGAGGCCTTTCTGGCATAGGATTTTTCATATGATCAAGAAAGTCACTGGAGCTCAGATCCCAAGAACCCCCGCCTTAGCGCTTTTAAATGATCATTTACCTAAGACTCCCAAACTGGCCCGTAAATTGATTCACTTCATCTTGCTGGGGGCTAAACTATCTATAGCCAAGGCATGGAAACAACCCAAGGTATCCTTCAAAGCGGCTATCCGCAAAATTTCATGGATCATGGCCCAAGAGAAGCTTGCTAGTACCCTGAACAATACCAAAGAGAAATTCGAAGCTATCTGGGAACCATGGGCTAATTTCTTGGGCATCTCCCTGATCACAGGGGTTCAACCTTAAAGCGTCAGGCTGTTTCTGGGTCTGGGGGGACTCCTCCCGTGGCTTGGCTTTCGACTACTTTCTCCTCTTCCTCTCTCCCCCTATTCTCACCTCTCCTTCTTCTCTTCTTTTCCTATCTTTTGTTTTTTAGCAGGTTGATCTACCAAGACGATGTTTTACCTGCTTTAATTTAAACCATGGTAGGGACCCCTGGGAGACTAGCTCCCAAGGGAAGCATACGAAGTAGGTTCTTACTTCCTGTTCTGTGGCCCAGAGACCTTTAGCACTAACTAAGGGGGTGCTAGGGGCAAGTTGGAGTGTTCCTCTCAGGCACAGTGTGTTCCCAGTTGGGGTGCAGACGGTCTCTCCTTCTTCCCCCTCTCCCAACCATTCCTTGTCTCAGGGTTCCAAGATTTAAGCGAACGAATTTTGACACTTAAAGGTATTATTGCAAAGTCTTAGACCGTTTTTATATTCGTATCTACTGTCGTAAGGTTAACTTGTAACCCCTAAGGGGTTCGAACTATTCTCCTTTATACTCCCGCATTCAACGCTAATGATATGTATGTTTTTTTTCTTGAAAACTATATTTTGAAAAGACTCCACCACCAGGTACGTGACCAGTATGAGAGAGTGAGAGCGATAACACCAAATTTAACACACCTGCTCCCCATTCACACTTGAGACCTTGTAACACTTATGAGTCACATGACACCGGGGAGGGAAAATGGCTAATTGGGCCCACTGGCTGCACTACTGGAGACACAGGCCGCACCACCGGGGACACTGGCTGCAATGGGAACACTGGCTGCACTATCAGGGACACTGGCTGCACTACCGGGGACACTGGCTGCACTACCGGGGACACAGGCTGCACTACTGGGGACACAGGCTGCACTACCGGGGACACAGGCTGGCTGCATCTGACGGGCACTGGTGAGGATGCATTGATCTCTTGTATCATGTCCGCAGTCTCTGACCATGTCCCCAGTCTCTGACCATCTCCTGTACCATGTCCTCAGACTCTGACCATCTCCTGTACCATGTCCTCAGTCTCTGACCATCTCCTGTACCATGTCCTCAGTCTCTGACCATCTCCTGTACCATGTCCTCAGTCTCTGACCATCTCCTGTATCATGTCCGCAGTCTCTGACCATCTCCTGTACCATGTCTGCAGTCTCTGACCATCTCCTGTACCATATCTGCAGTCTCCGACCATCTCCTGTACCATGTCTGCAGTCTCTGACCTTCTCCTGTACCATGTCTGCAGTCTCTGACCATCTCCTGTACCATGTCTGCAGTCTCTGATCATCTCCTGTACCATCTCTGCAGTCTCTGACCATCTCCTTTACCATGTCCCCAGTCGCTGACCATCTCCTGTATAAAAATATTTTTAAAAACAGTCACTTTCGGTATCGGTGTTGTTTCGGTATCGGTTTCAGTTTTCGGGATCAAGGAAGATTTATTTTTGGTATCGGTTTCGGCACCAAAAAACCCATTTGGTGCATCCCTAATATAAATATAAATATATATATATATATATATATATATAAATATATATATATATACATTCATTCATTCATTCATTCATTCATACATACATACATACACTACCTGCAAGCCACTAACTGCCTAATCTAGCTCGTTATCTTTAGCTCTGTCAACTCCAACACACTACATACTACACTACACTACATTCAAGCGGTCTTGCCTACACACGGTCAATCCAAAGTCCGACCGTCCAGAACGCAGTGACGTACAGCGCGTACGACGGGACTAGAAAAAGTACAAAATATTACACATACAAGAATGACATTTCCTGCAAGGCTAGTTAAAAACACCTGAACATATTCAAAAATACGGGGGTTTGGTCACACTATATGGTTATATAGTGCTAAGCCCACTTACTGCGACAAAGTACCCCGAATTAGTGGGTCCTACTCTAGTAATAGAATGGAAGATCCTTTGTCTGAACCATGGGAGCTGAAGGGGGATGGATGCTCCAGCCCAAAAAACCTGTTCAGGGTCTATTACGATATACAAGAACATATTTGGGAGGCACACTCTACAATGCGTGTAAATTCAAGATGGTGAATCCTCATTACCTCTTATTTAGTGGCCACCAGTGCATAGGATGTATCCCCTTCAGTTCTCTAACATAGAGGAGTTCAGCTCCCATGGTTGAGACAAAGGATCTTCCATTCTATTACTAGTGTAGGACCCACTAATTCGGGGTACTTTGTCGCAGTAAGTGGGCTTAGCACTATATGACCATATAGTGTGACCAAACCCCGTATTTTTTGAATATGTTCAGGTGTTTTCCTTGCAGGAAATGTCATTCTTGTATGTGTGCGCTGTAAAATATTTTGTACTGTTTGTAGGTCTTATAGCAGCACCATCTTGAATTTAAACGCATTGTAGAGTGTGCCCCCCAAATATGTTCTTGTATATTGGGACTAGAAAAAGGACGTTCAACAGCCAGTAGCCAATAGCTTCCGTCTTGTACTTGCTTCAGAACAGCATACAGACAAGCGGTTTTCCTGATAGGAATTGGTTCCGTAGGAAATATTTAGAACATGTTCTATTTCTAGGTCCGTTGGAATTTTCGGAAAAAAAGGTCAGATGAGGCACACACACAATCAGAATAGATGATGTAAAGCTTCCGGCTGACTTTTTCTGACGTACATTCCACTCGCGTGTATGCGGCTTTAGCCCCCTCAGCCATGATTGGCTAAAGGCACCCTGCCTTTGGCCAATCATGGCACTCAAAGCAGAGCACACTGTGATTGGCCAAAGCATGCAGGTCAGGTGCATGCTTTGGCCAATCATCAGACATCAATGTACTGCGATCTCTCCGCACTTTTTTTTACAGAGTTTTATATATATGTATCGCTGGTATTAATGCCATGTAATGCTAAACAATGGACAATGCTATAAATTGGTATTTGGCTCCCTCTAGTGGTATAAACGTGAAAGAAACTTTGTTTATTTTTCATTTGAAGAGCATAGGGAAAGCCTTATAGGAAGTGACTTAGTTACTTTGTGAAAGAACCCACCTACCCACAATGCTCACTCACCTACCCATGAACATTGAGTGACTGAAGTGCATGCTGGATAGGATATAAAAGGTTTAGCACGGCTATTTTCTTTCTCTTCTGGACACGTGGCCTGCCTGCAAGGATCTGTGAGGAGGTGTTCCAGAAAGCGCAGCCTGCATTGTGCGGAGCGGAGCAACCACTGACTCTGCCTTACCCCAGTGTGCTGGAGAAACAGTGTGATCAGATTGGGAAGGATCCAGAGACACCTGACGGAGCCATTTGGGGGTCCCGGTCATCTTGCGGAGCGGAGCAGCATGACGGTGCTCGCTGGCAGCAGGACTGAGACAACCGGAGCGGAGGTTTCCAACTTTCCAGGCCTGGTGTGGTGAGAGGCCCTGTCGCCCAAAGTTCTTTAACACACTTTACACACTGATGCCCCGTACACACGGTCGGACTTTGTTCGGACATTCCGACAACAAAATCCCAGGATTTTTTCAGACGGATGTTGGCTCAAACTTGATTTGCGTATGCACGGTCGCACAAAGTTGTCGGAATTTCCGATCGCCAACAACGCGGTGACATCAAGCACGTACAACGAGACTAGAAAAGGCCAGTTCAGAACCAAGCGCGGCACCCTTTGGGCTCCTTTTGCTAATCTCGTGTTAGTAAAAGTTTGGTGAGAGATGATTCGCGCTTTTTCAGACTCGTGGCTTTCAGATCGTTTTCTGCGGTTCAGTTTGTGCTTGTGGGTTTGTATCTGCTCTTCAGTGCGTGCAAGCAAGTTTCGCGTGACTTTAAGTAGTCCTTGTGTTCTTGTTCGTTCGTTACTGTTTTTCAGGTCGCTCTTCACAGGCCTTGCTGTTCTTCAGTGCGTTCTGTTACTTCGTTCTGAGCAGCCGACCGTTTTCTATCCATGTTGCGTATACGTACTCCTCGTAGAGTTCGTGCTGTGCGGGGGCTTGGTGTTGGGGTCCTGACCTTGACACAAGTCCAGTCCATGAACAGGGTGGGGAGGAGTTCATGGACCAAGAATTGGTTGCTTCAGCGTGACCAGTTCTCTCATATGCCTTTGCTCCGTGAGATCCGTGAGAATAATCCTGATGATTTCAGGAACTTTCTCAGGATGACGGACCCCGTGTTTAACCGTCTGCTGGCTTCGCTGACCCCTTATATTAGCAGGCAGGATACCTGCATGAGGCAAGCCATCACTCCGGAGCAGAGGCTCGTCGCTACTCT
This sequence comes from Aquarana catesbeiana, assembly GCF_042186555.1. Taxonomy (NCBI): domain Eukaryota; kingdom Metazoa; phylum Chordata; class Amphibia; order Anura; family Ranidae; genus Aquarana; species Aquarana catesbeiana. The sequence continues at coordinate 647,158,555 of NC_133326.1, forward strand.
GCGGTACTTGGCGACAGGGAGAAGTCTGCAGGACTTGAAGTTCTCGACAGGCATCTCCCCACAGGCTCTGGGGATCATTATCCCGGAGACCTGTTCTGCCATCAAACAGGTCCTGCAGAAGGAGTATATGAAGGTAAGATTTTTATCCTTTAATATCACATTTGATTGTATTAAATGATTGATAATATATTGTATTTCTTTCCTCATTCTCTAATTACCATGATTGGAATATGCTGTGAATGTCCCCTTTGTCCTCATGCATGCTGGATTATTATGTAATTAATTTTTTAAGTCCTTCATACAGTTTGGCCTTCAATAACCTCCCCAGCATGTTCTCCTGCCCCTATATTCACCTCATGTAGTCACTTAACAATGTATTTTATCAGCTCCATAGTAGTGCTTTACCCCAAACACCCCCTAAAATGTTTAGAAATGTGATTTGTGCTTTAAATTCTTTTTTTTTGTGGTGTCCCCAAATCATTTTTAGTAACCCTCCCTCCCCCCAACTGCTAAGTCAGCTGATCCCAATTCTCTATCTATCCTCAATCATCTATCTGCTGACTTTGCTAAACCCATACACACTATACCCATCTCTTTTGTGCTCAGATTTATGGATGAATTACCCAAAGCATGTAGTGCAAGGGCCTGCCTGTATACTTTCAAATGGTACTGTTTAAACTTTTTATATCCTATTATTATCTTGACAGGTAATAGCAGAATGTCCAAATGTCCTCAAATGTGTACAGTGTGTATTTATATCTTTGTATTATGACACTTCTTACCTGTCCAGTGGGCTGCCAATAGTCTAACTAAGGAGGGGCTGTTCCAAGTAATACCCTGTATTTAGGCATTCATCTCTCAATGAAGTGGAGAGGGTAACCTATCCAAGATTTCCCCACCCCCCATAATGTTAGTAATGGCCCATGAGAGGGGGGGGGAGGGGGAATATGATAGGTGTACCTTATACTTTGGTGTTGTTAAATTCCCCTTAATAAATGCTATCTGGAGGTTGTCCAAGAATGTTTGTGTCTAATCTGCTTGCCATGTTTATGTGCACAAATATTAATTTATTTTTGTTTTCCTCAACAGTCCTTCCACGCCACAGGAATGTCAGACTGTGGCCTCCCACTTTGCCCAGCGGTGGGACTTTCCTAACTGCGGAGGGGCAATTGATGGGAAACACGTCCACATTGTCCCACCACCCAACTCGGGGTCGTACTATTTCAACTATAAGGGGTTCAATAGTATTGTGTCGGCTAATTACGACTTCTTGTATGTGGACGTGGGGAAGAATGGCCGGATGTCCGATGGTGGAGTCATCGCCCAGACGGAGTGCTACAGGCGTCTCCAGAATGGCAGCTTGGACTTGCCACCTCCAGAGGACAATGTGGAAGGACTCCCATTCGTCTTCGTTGCTGATGAAGCGTTTGCACTGGGGGACCATCTTATGCGGCCATTCCCTATGAGGACCCTCACCCCGGAACAGAGGGTTTTTAATTACCGGCTGGCCAGAGCCAGAAGAGTGGTGGAGAACACATTTGGAATCCTGGCCAGCCGGTTCTGCCTATTTCTGACACCCATCCATATGGCGGAGTATAAACTTAATCATATAATCCTGGCGTGCTGTATTCTCCATAACTTTTTACGAAAACATTCGGCCAACTATGCTGGCTCAGTTGGGCCTGAGGCCGGAATGATACATGAAACAACACTGATGCCGCTTGAAAGTGGCTGTCCTGGCTCGCCCTCCCTGAGTGCCCGTGATGTCCGGTTACGATACCTGGAGTTCTTTGCGGGTAGGGGGGCCATCAATATGCCAGCAAATTTGTGAAGCCTTTATCAAATAAAAAAACAAAAAAAAGAAAATCTTTGTGGACATTTACTGCTTGTGTTTTTTTTAGCTGACCCTGACAGAAATGTGTTGAGTCCAGAAAATGGCGTGATTGTGTAACCTTATACAAAGCACTGTTGGGTGTTATTTACTAAAGGCAAAGACACTTTGCACTACAAGTGCACTGAAACTGCACTTGTAGTGCAAAGAGGATTTGCCCTTAGGAAATAACCCCCATTTTCACAGAAAACACCAATTACCTCACCAACAAAGTGTTTTAGTGTTGACACAATAACCCACACATTATTGCTTAACAATCTCTTTAATACCTGCACAATCACATGTGCATTTAGAAAAGGTTTTTCTAACAAACCAACATGTTTGTTGTATAACAATTTTTGGGGTAGCATTATAAAACAGATAAATGTCCATTTAAGATAAAACAGGCATGTGTAAAACCAACAAGAAAGACACAAATCTTGAACTTACAAAGTTCACATTTGGTAGAACTTGAAGGCAATATCAGACATGAGTATTTAGGAACTGTGTTTGATATTGCGTTCAGATGGGGTGAAGTCACCCCAGGAAAAGCCAAATTTGGAAGATGCACACAAATTTCCCAATGTCAACATGTGCTAGCTGCCATCACGGGGGATCAAGGGACGTGTTTTGGGGGAGAAACCCCTTCCTCTCAGCTACTTTATTATTGAGGAAGGGGTTGCACCCCCAAAACGCGTCCATTGATCTCCCGTGATGGCAGATAGCACATGTTGGCACACTGTGTGCATCCTCCAAATTAGGCTTTTCTACAAATCTTTCAAACATTTTGAACATTAGAGCACACAAAAAAACAAAGGGATTGGGAGGGGTTTTAACTCGCCCCAAAACATCAATGATGTTTTTATTTTTTAGAATAACATCATTGATGTTTTTCTTGAGGTTTTCCAATTCTAAATTACACCCCATAATCTCCCCGATCAGGATCTGGGCACTTTCTGATGTGAAAGGATCTGGATCCACAACATCACGATCACCTAAAAAGAGAGAAACCCAAAAAAAAAGGTATCAAAAATATGCCTGCATCCATCTCTTACCTGAGCCTGTGGTCGCAGACACTCACCTGTTGTGGTGACTAGTTCCACCACGTCTTCTTCCTCCTCCTGCACTTCTTGGGTTGGGGGTATTTCCCCTTCTTCCAGAGGTGGGGGGTCTCTGGTCTCCTCGGATGAGGGGTGTCCTCCGAGTCTTTTCTCCCCTATGTAAAACAAAAATGCTATACTTAGCACACAGTGATTTGATGGCAGAACTATAAATAGGAAACATTGCTTGGAAGTGGGGTACAAATGTCTATTTTGGCAGAGTTCCAAAATGTAGCATTTTCAGTGTCCTTTGTCAAGCTTCAATACTTTACCTGTTTGGTACAAGCTTCAAAGATGTAGCCCCCCCTATAGTATACACTGGAGCACCTGTGTGGCCCCCTAATAAAAATGGTGTTCTTGTGTCCCACACTAGTGCTCCAGTGTCTAGATGTGAAAACAGCTGCTGAGTGTCCTCTCCTTACACAGAATCTAGTTTGCATTTCATTCTAGTAACAAAGCCATCTACCCAACCAAAATAGTTTCTGACAAGTAGGGCGTAAAAATTGTGGCCAAATGCATATGGCCTAAACAATGGTGTTTTATAGGCCGAAAGAAAAATGTTTGATACGAACGAATAATGTACCCATGAACATGAAATTTGCCATTTAAAAATGTACACTTGTAAGAAAAGCACATGGAGCAGCATGAACGTAAGAAACATAAAGAATAGGAACACAGGACAACTACTTACTTTTTTGCAGCACTCTCCGGATCTTTCTGTACTGCTCATGTTCTTGTAATTTCAGGTCCAACCACCGTTTCCTGAGCTGATCTTTTGAATGTCGTACCCCGAAATGCCGGTGCAGACTCTTGACCACTTTCGCCATTATCTTGGCCTTTCTGACATTGGGGTTGGGGTAAGGTCCATACTTCCCCTCATAGTCGGCCCTCTTCAGGATGTCCACCATCTCCAACATCTCCCCAAAGGACATATTTGAGGCCTTAAATCTCCTTCTGGATCCAGACATTTCAGGCTCTGGGCTTTCCTCCTCCTCCTCCTCGTTGCTATCATTAGCACGCACCTGCTGTGTATCCGCCATGTGCTCTTCCCCCACTGCGCAGAACGAAAAGGGGCGTAAACACGCGTGCGTATTACGTACAATCTGTGAGCGGAGGAAGGAGCATCGAAAGCGCCGATCGTGATAACGAAGGTAAGAGCTAAACTTGGGCCTATACTGCTTCGAAATTGAAGCCTATATTGTAACAAGATTAGGAGAGTTTGGCCTGACCTTAGGGTTTGTCTTGAGTTGTGTCTTGCAGAGAAAATGGATGGCTTCAATGACCACAATTTCCTACCCCTGTTTATAGACAAGTACAGGCAGCTGCCCTGTCTGTGGCAGGTGAGACATCCACATTACAACAATAAACAAAAGAGGCAGGCAGGGCTGGAGAAACTGCTGGAGTTGGTGAAGCCGGTGGTCCCCACAGCAACCATCCCCTATTTAAAAAACTAAATTGGTGACCTGAGGAGCACTTATCTAAGGGAGCGCAAGAAGGTCACGGATTCCCAGAGGTCCGGAGCTGCAGCAGATGACATTTATGTCCCCAGGCTGTGGTACTATGAGAGACTGCGATTTCTGTCAGACCACACTGAAGTCAGGGAATCCCTCTCCACCCTTCCTTACACTCTTCCTTCCACCCCAGCTGAGGCTTCCGATGTCCAACCTGGGCCTTCCAGCCAGGAAGAAGTGGAGGAGCCCAGCTGGAGTCAGGTATAGCATTGTTCTACAGATTTCTGGTCTATAAATAAATGATGTTTACTAGATGTTATTATTGATCACTAATTGCTGATTGAAAAAAGTGTTTTACATATCAATAGACAGTAGTGGGCAAAAATAATTGGGACAAGAATGAAAAATGCTGGGCTCAGAATGCTAGTCTGTTATATTTGTTAACATTCAATTTGCAACAGTCAGGAGGTGAAAATTGTGTGTGATTGATGAATAAAAAACTAAAACTATGTCCCTTTTTCATACACAGGAAGACCTCAGCCAGGAGGAGGTTGTGGAATGTGGCAGTCAGGAGGAGGTGGGGATTAGTGGCAGCCAGGAGGAGGCGGGGCTAAGTGTCAGCCAAGAGAAGCCTGGGACCAGTCGCAGCCTGACTGAATCGCAGGTTCCTCCCCTCCGCCTTCCATATAAAAGAGCGAGGAAGGCGACTCCCATGCAGGATTCAGCGCTCAGGCTCATTCAGGAGGCTTCTGCGTCCCTCCGAGCCTTACCCACTCCTGAAGAGGCCTTTGCCTGCATGGCTGCCACCAAACTGCAGGGCATGCAGGAGGGTCAACGCCTCCTGTGTGAGCAACTTATTTATAAAGTCCTAACTAAGGGGGTGAGTGGGGAACTAACACCCAAGACCGATGTGATTGAGTTGGACCATCCTCCTCCTCCTCCTCCTCCTCCTCCTCCTCCTGCTGCCACAACTCCACCACCAGAGCCACCGCGTGGAAGGAAGCGTGGAAGGAAGACCAGACAGTGATGACCCTGGGTTCAGTCTGGTCTGACAAAAGCTGCAGTCTCTCGTATGACCACAGCCTGGGGACACAGATGTCATCTGCTGCTTTCCGGATCTCTGGACCAGACTGCACTCCCTTAGATAAGGACTCCTCAGGCCACCAATTTTGCTTGAAAATAATTGATGTCTGCCCTGGGGGTCCAAGGCTTCACCCAATTCTGCAGTTTCTCCAGCGTTGCCTCCCTCTTTGTTTAGTTGTGAGCCCTTAATAAAAGTTTTTTTTTGGAAAATTATACTCTCCTATGTGTGTTTTCATCCAAAAAGGACAGTTTGTTGGTGACGATTCAGGTACATTTCTAACATAAAATGTGAAATTAACAAGGGACAACAACACCAAACAATCTCCTACAGATTAAATAGAACAACATATCAATGGTGTTGTGGTAACTTGACACAAAAAACACACACAAAAATTTTCAGGAGTACAAATAAAAATCCCAAAAACAAAAAATAAGCCTTGAAAAAAATACAAACCAAAAAAAAAATAATCGGCCTTAAAAACAAAAAAAACAAAAAAAACACCAAAATAATGTTGTCAGATGTGACAAATCAAAATATATTGAGGGAATCCCGATAAATAGTAAAGAAATAAGTTTGTGAGAAGTCTGTGTGAATATGAGCAGCAAAACTACTTAATTCTTGTCACATTATAAAGAAGAAGAGAGTGCGCTGTATTAAACCATTTTTAACATTGCAGCGTGACGAAAGTGCTGTATCCATTGCGAACGCTAATTTTACCAGACCGAGCTGTTCTGTGTCGGAATTTCTTCTGAGCATGCGTGGCACTTTGTGCGTCGGAACAGGCCACACACGGTCGGAATTGACGTGATCGGATTTTGTTGTTGGAAAATTTTATATCCGGCTCTCAAACTTTGTGTGTCAGAAAATCCGATGGAAAATGTCCGATGGAGCCCACACACGGTCGGAATTTCCGACAACACGCTCCGATCGGACATTTTCCATCGTAAAATCCGACCGTGTGTACGGGGCATTAGACTCATACCACAGCATTGCTGAGACCTGCAGTTCCGCAGAGGGGTCTCATTCAACTAGACTGAATTCAAGCAGGCCTCAAGCCTATACTTCACTGAGAACTGACACTGTGCGGTTCAGAGACAACTATACCAGAGGCAGTTATAAGTGTGTTACACAACAAGAACAAGCATCAGTTTATATTACTTCTTTGCTTGTTAAACACTTGGATTACAAACACTGCAGTATAATAGCTAGCAGAAGACAGAAGACCAGAGACTACATCTTTCACCGAAAGGCCTTGCGTTCAGTTACAGTAGCAAAGGACTGCATCATATCCATAGTTGCCAACATCGTAAAAAAAATTTTAGGGACACTTTTTTGGCTGTAGGCGGAGTCTTGTTATAATCAGGGGGCGGGGCATGCATTTGTGGGTGTAGCATAGGGGAAAAGTAAAAATGCAGCGAGCTAAGTGCACCGCTGTGAAATATGGGCGTGGTTTACGTGTGATAGTGGGCGTGTCTTAAATGGGCGTGGCTCAAATGGGGTGTGGTTAGAGTCTGAGATGAATGAGGGATGGAGAGGGAAAGGGGGGAGAGGGATGGAGGGACAGCAGCCCCAGATCCTACACAACAATGGAAATATGTGTATTCTAGAAAGTTTAACAATCAGCAGATAAAGATACTCCAAACACCTGGTGTTAGCACTTCAATCATCCCAGCACCATGGTTGTTATGGTGTCAGGATGATTCAAGTGCATTATTTCTATTATTACATTGTAATATAAAATGAAATCATTCAACTCACCATAATGCTGAATCAGTGGGATCCCTGAGCGTGTCACCTGCCATGACGTCTGCCACCAGCCGTCCGTCCTTGCATCAGGTGCCCCCAGCAGAGTCCGTCCTTGCATCAGGTGCCCCCAGCAGAGTCCATCCTTACATTAGGTGCCCCCAGCGGAGCCCCCCTTACATCAGATGTCCCCAGCGGAGCCCCCCTTACATCAGATGTCCCCAGCGGAGCCCCCCCTTACATCAGGTGTCCCCAGCAGAGCCCCCCTTACATCAGGTGTCCCCAGCGGAGCCCCCCTTACATCAGATGTCCCCAGCGGAGCCCCCCTCACATCAGGAGTCCACAGCGGAGCCCCCCTCACATCAGGAGTCCACAGCGGAGCCCCCTCACATCAGTAGTCCCCAGTGGAGCCCCCCTCACATCAGGAGTGCCCAGCGGGGCCCCCCTCACATCAGGAGTCCCCAGCGGAGCCCCCCTCACATCAGGAGTCCACAGCGGAGCCCCCTCACATCAGTAGTCCCCAGCGGAGCCCCCCCTCACACCAGGAGTCCCCAGCGGAGCCCCCCTCACATCAGGAGTCCCCAGCGGAGCCCCCCTCACACCAGGAGTTCCCAAGCGAACCCCCCCTCACATCAGGAGTCCCCAGCAGAGCCCCCCCTCACATCAGGAGTCCCCAGCGGAGCCTTCCTCACATCTGAGTCCCCATCAGACTATACGGCCCCTCCCCCCGTGACATCCAGACTATACGATCCCCTCCCTGTGGTATCCAGACTATACGGCCCCTCCCCCGTGACATCCAGACTATACAGCCCCCCCTGTGACATCCAGACTATACGGCCCCCCCTGTGACATCCTGACTATACAGCCCCCCGTGACATCCAGACTATATAGCCCCTCCTGTGACATCCAGACTATACAGTCCCCCTGTGACATCCAGACTATACAGTCCCCCTGTGACATCCAGACTATACAGCCCCCCCGTGACATCCAGACTATACGGCCCCCCCTGTGACATCCAGACTATACAGCCCCCCTGTGACACCCAGACTATATGGCCCCCCGTGACATCCAGACTGGCCCCCCCTGTGACATCCAGACCGGCCCCCCTCACACCAGGAGTCCCCAGCGAAGCCCCCCTCACATCAGGAGTCCCCAGCGGAGCCCCCCCTCACATCAGGAGTCCCCAGCGGAGCCTTCCTCACATCTGAGTCCCCATCAGACTATACGGCCCCTCCCCCCGTGACATCCAGACTATACTCCCCCCTCCCTGTGACATCCAGACTATACGGCCCCTCCCCCGTGACATCCAGACTATACAGCCCCCCCTGTGACATCCAGACTATACGGCCCCCCCTGTGACATCCAGACTATACAGCCCCCCCTATGACATCCAGACTATACAGCCCCCCCTGTGACACCCAGACTATATGGCCCCCCCTTGACATCCAGACTGGCCCCCCTGTGACATCCAGACCGGCCCCCCTGTGACATCCAGACCAGCCCCCCCCGTGACATCCAGACCAGCCCCAACCTGTGACATCCAGACCAGCCCCCCCATGATATCCAGACCGGCCCCCCGTGACATCCAGACCAGCCCCCCTGTGAAATCCAGACCACCCCCCCGTGACATCCAGACTGGCCCCCCTATGACATCCAGACCAGCCCCCCCTGTGACATCCAGACTATACAGCCCCAAAGTTGGTCGAGCGGAGCCGCATAGTTACAGTAGAGATTGAGCTGCCGCGCCGCCCTTCCCCCTCCCCTTTTCATAACAGGTCACAGAGACTGGCAGAGGGGCGGAGCGGGCCGGGGGGGAGCTGTGCCGCAGCTCAATCTCTATTGTAGCCACCTAGCCAGCCTACGGTCTCCTTGAAAATGGCGGCCGGCGGAGACATCTAGCGGCTGGTGGCAAAAATCGGGAAAAAACGAATTTCTCGGGACATCTCCCGGGAAACGATTAGATCGGGAAAAGGGTCTAAATCCTGGGAATGTCCCGAGAAATTCGGGACAGTTGGCAAGTATGCATATCTCAGAGGGGGCTCTTGAGTAATTGTACTGTGCTGTGTTTGATAACTTTGTGTTAGTGTGATTAGTGCAGCGTGCTGGAAGTGGGAAGGTGCCCAGTGTCGAGGCGTTGTCACTCTAAGCATTAGTCCCACTTGGAGACGCGCTTGCAAGGGTCATTCAAGAAATCTTTACATATTAATAAGTTGTGAATACTTATTGCATTGTCATATTACGTTTGTGTGGCAATGCAGTTATTGTAATGTATCACTAACTCACGGTGGAGCTGCTGATTTTTAGCAGGCTGTTACCATCACCTTTTTACCTGTAATTTCACCGGTACCGGGTCTAGGGTTCCGTTGAGCTTATTATCAAACAATGTAGGCACCAGTCACTTGAGTATTTTTTCCAATGCTTTAATGGGAGTTAACTGGAAGAAGTAGCAGGAAAGAGGAAGAAGGAGAGTTGCAGGGAAGTTCAAATACCTTTTCTTGGTGTAGCACTAAGGACTTGAAATCTTTGGGATGAATGTATCCTCAGCTCAGGAATAAATCTTTGCCCACCCGGATAGGTCTCTATCACCAACCTAGCAGCCGGTACGCAGCACGAACAAAAAGTCTCTGCCACAGGCTTGATTGAAATAAAACCCATACGATCCTCTCCCACAGGATGTATTAGTTTTGATGAACAGCAAACACAGTACCAGAACCTTTAAGCCGACCCGGCAGTACTTGTGCGGTAAGGTAGTTTAGGATACGTCCTCCAATCGAGTCACTAGGCCCTTCTTAAGACCAGCCTTGCATGGTCCCTTCCAAGATGGGTCCTCCCCTGAATCTTCCCGATTGTCCGGCTTCTTCCCGCAGGACAGACAGCACAGGACCATCCCAGCGATAGCAGGCCCCAGACAGGCTTCTAGGTCCACTCGCTCGGCTGCCGCAACGCAACCCTCCAGGCAGGAGGGCCACGAAGTAGAACTTACTGACACATGCCTCTAGGCCAGGAGGGCCTCGAGGGAAAAGCTCTCCAAAACATGGCGTCTGTCCCATAAATACCCTTTCCCAGAATGCAACTCGGAGGACCACCTCTGACTATCTCCGGGACAGAAGAGCACTCATACGCTTCAGCTTGTTGCTTTTCCAACACCGACCCATGATGACAACAACACCCACAGGCACAGTGTGAAACTACACGCAACACAGCCAAACTGGAACAGAGGCTAAATCTGATAATAAACGAAATCTGAACTATGTACAGAACAGATGACCCACTAAATTTACCTAGAAGCGGTAGATTGGAAAATCTACCAGTGCTACAGTAATTACCGTTTATACCAGTCTCAGTAAAATTACATTCTGGTTAATTACAATTGGTGTGAAGTGTTGTTCATTCTCCTACAGGTGGAACAACGGATAACCAGGTAATGGTAAGGGTACATTATTGGTATATTGTTATTGTGAGATTGTCCTTTGTTGTTAAGCTTCACACCAACACTGTTCCACAGTTGTGTCAAGCGGGTTGAGCCAATTCATTTAGGGGTAAAATAGCAGAGTACAGGCCCAATCAAATATCAGCAGCTCCTTCGGGGGTAATTGCTACATATATATATATATATATATATATATATATATATATATATATATATATTTATATTATACAGGGCTTTTTTTCTCAGCGAATAGGTGCAGGAACTCGGAGCTGCCTTTCGGAGTTAGCCCTTGTCTCTGCTCCTACCCACCTCCGAGCACCGTTACTTGGTTCTACCCTCTATCCAACTCCCAATACTGCCCCTTTTAGAAAATACAGAACCAAGTAACATTTGTGGTACTAAGTAATTTGTATTAAATTTGTTAATGATAACAAATTTGTTAATGATAACAACAGACCCCGCCTCCCCCCCCCAGAAACAATGGACCACCTGCAAAAAATACCCCCCTCCAGCAACAATAGACCCCCGGAAGCAACAACAGACCCCCCCCCACAGACAGCATTAATAGACCCTCCAGAAGCCAGCTACAATAGACTGCTCCCTCAACAGTAAATCCCCTCAATAGCAACTGACCCTCCCCCCAGCAACAATAGATCCCCCACCAGCAACAATAGATTCCCCGCCAGCAACAACAGACCTCCCCCCTGCAAAAGTAGATTGCTTGCAGTCACAATACGTCACCCAGCAGCAACAATAGACCTCCCCAGCAACAATAAACCCCTGCAAAAAAATAGCACCTCCAGTAACAATAGATCCCCCAGCAGCCAGCATCAATAGACACTGTAACACAATCCAGCACCCCTTGCCATTACATACATTCAGTGCTGAAGGTGGCGGAACTGCGTTCCCCCGTGTTCCCGCTGAAAAAAGCCATATATGTATATGTATATATATATATATATATATATATATATATATATATATATATATATATATATAGTGTTTTTTTTACAGCCTGACATCTACTGTCTTAAAACGGTACTACATACCATGACACTTTTATTTTTTTATCACACTACGTTAATAGTCTCAGAACAGTATTTTTTTTTATGTAGCTGTCTATAACCCAACATCGCCTCTTCTGTTCTATAAAGGTAATGCTGTCTTCATAGAAAAGACTCAAGAGCTATTTTTATTTCCAGCTTTTTCAAACAGCTACCTTTCATAACCTATATAACTTTATAGCCACTCCATACACAACAGTGGACTCTTCCGCAATATTTTTTTTAATTCTTATTAATTCTCTAAACGTAACCAACGCTTCTAAAAATTTAAGGTTTTTTTGGTCATCTCATTCATATATTCTAAATCGGAACAGGGAAGGAACCTTGCTGAGGCCCATCACGTTTACCCTCTATATTTGATTGGATCTAGATAACAACATATATTGTTTAAATTGTATTAGATAGCAGATACTTAACTGATCTCAACATGGGTAAAATGGGTTGGTGCCGCTAAATGTCTAGTCCCGCATCTGGTTCTACTAGTTTTTCAATGTTTCAAGTTCAGAATCATTTACAGATCCTTTAAAGTTCCTTTAAAGTTATAAATATTGTTTAAGTGTTGCACAGATATTCAAACTAATGATAATAATTGTGGATTCCCGTCCCACTCAGTCGGTGCATATTCTCATATAAGAGAGTTTTACTCAGTTCTTATTTTGTTTTTGTTGTTAATTCCTTTTCTGTTTATATACTCTGTTTATCTCTCTCTTAGACTGAGTCACAGACCTTTAGGTCTCATTATTTCTCACTGTCAGTTGGAAAAAATTTTTTTCCAACCCCACATTGATTTTCTATCACAGATAACTAAAAGTATACCAAATACAAATATTATAACTATAAAAAAAAAAATCTTTGGTACAACCGTCTCGCTATGCCAAATGTTGCACAGAATATTAAATAATATGGGTCTTATTATATCCTTGTACACCTTGCTAACCTCTTCTATTAGAATAATAAGTCATTTACACACCTAACACCACACAATTTATCACTTATTTCCACTTCCTGTCGAACCCCAAAATCTGATATTAACACCATGACTATCACTATATTGTCACATAATGTCCAAGGATTTAATTCACCACACAAAAGGAAGAAAGCATTTTTACAATATAAAAAAATTAAATCCTAAAATATTAATGCTACAAGAAACGCACTTCATGAAAGATAACCACCCTACATTTTTTCATTTTGCTACTCCTCTAAAACTAAAGGAGTAGCAATTTTCCTCCATCAATCTTTTCCATTAGAGGTGCAGCAGATTTACAAGGATGAAGACAGTAGATTTTTTATAACCAAAGGTACTCTAACTGGTAGAGAAATAACAACTGCTAATGTATACGCTCCAAACGAAGCACAAACCACTTTCTTCACGCAATTCTTTAACACACTCCAACAATACCACTCACCACATATTACTTTGGGTGGGGACTTTAACTCAGCATATCAAACTAACCTTGATCGTAGTAAACAAAACCAAAACTCAAAAACTTTTTTAAAAACGACTATAACACACTTGAATGACCTACAACTGATTGACTCCTGGAGAGCGTTAAATGTAGGTGCAAGAGAATACACTTTTTATTCCCACCCGCATGATTCATATTCACGTATAGATTACATATTTTGCTCTCCAATAATCCTAGCCAACTCCTATGATGCCTCAATACACCCATGTTCCTGGTCAGACCACCATATCATCACTCCTTAGCACTCAATTTATAGGCCTCACTCCTACTCCTTATTCGTGGAGAATAAACAAATCATTGTTAACGGACCCCAAACACCAAAATGAAATTGCATTAGAAATAAAAGACTACTTTGCACTAAATTCAACTCCAGATACCACCCTAACTACACTATGGCTTGCTCATAAGGCCGTTATGAGAGGCCACCTCATTAAAAGGGCAGCACAATGTAATAAAAAAAACGGGAAACAATTCATACTCTTACAAAAGACCTACACACCCTATATAAAGACCATACAAATTCACATGACCCGAACACTTACAAAATAATTTCCCAAAAAAGAAATGAATTAGATTCATTGCTCTCATTTAAAGCAGAAAAAGCTCTTCGTTGGTCAAAAGCAAAATTTTTCCTTTCCAGCAATGCTTATTCCACAATGTTTGCCCGCAAGCTAAATCAATCAATAAAACCTACCCATGTTTATAAACTTAAAAACAATACGAGTCAACTGATCACACACCCCCCAAGAAATTCTGTCTATTTTCAAAAAATTCTATTCAAATCTCCTTTCAGCCACCACCTCACCCATTCCTTCATCAGCAGTATCTTGGTTGGATAAGCTCCCTATTCCAAAGCTAACCCAAATGCAAATAGACAAATTAAATACACCATGCACAGAAGAACAACTCTTAATAGTTAAATCCCTCAAAAAAAATTCGGCACCTGGTCCAGACGGGTTTTCCTCTTTTTACTATAAACAATATCACCATCTTCTAATACCAAATTTAACCAAATTATACAACAATATTCTTAAAGGAGATCAATTCCCAGAAGAAATGTTACTTGCAAATATGTCACTCATCCCAAAACCTCATCCCAAAATCTAACAAAGACCAGCTATGAGTAAGCACTAACGTTAGTGCGAAACGTCAGCCCCTTTTTACTGCTGTTATTTCCAATTTGATGTGAATTATTTCCAATAAACGAAGCAAATTTTTCAAGAGTGCGGCTGTCCAGAATCTATTCATGTCTAAAGACCATACATTACCCCAAAATTACAGGCCAATCTCGGTAATTAATAATGACCTAAACATTTTTAGCAGAATGTTAGCCAATAGATTAGCTTTAATAATCCCCTCCCTAATTTCCCCTTATCAATCAGGTTTCATCACAAGTAGACAAATTACAGACAATATCAGACTAGTAACAAACATAATTCAAGATGCAAATACTAATTCCAAATCAGTCCTTTTACTTGATATTAATAAAGCATTCGACAGTGTATCCTGGAATTTCCTTGTTATAATATTAAAAAGATATGGATTCAAAGGTTCATTTTTCCATGCTTTCCAAGCACTTTATCATAACCCATCAACTAGGATTAGACTTCCAGGCTGTAATTCAGACTTTTTCAAATTGGGCAGGGGTACACGACAGGGATGTCCCTTATAACCCCTACTATTCGTCTTGGCTATTGAACCTTTAGTCACGGCAATCACCCAGACATAAAAGGTTATAACTCTAATAATAACTACTATAAATGAAGCATGTATGCAGACGATATGATCTTATTCCTCACACAACCCAATATAGCCTTGCCAAACCTACTTCATACCCTTAAAAACTTTGCATCACTTTCAGGCCTAACAGTGAATGTCTTCAAATCAATCGGTATGCCGATAAACATCACACCTTCCCATTTAGACTATTTACGGTCCTCATTCAACTTCACCTGGTCACTAAAATCTCTCCCATATTTGGGTATCTTTCTTACCCCAAATATTAATGACCTTACCTCAAAAAACTACTTACCAATGATGCAAAAATTAGGATCATTGCTTAAAATATGGAAATCTTTCAAAACATAATTTTTAGGCAGAATCACAGCAGTTAAAATGACAATTTTACCAAAGCTATTATATTTATTCGGGAAACTCCCAATTAGACTAAATAAATCACTCATCACTAAATTTCAAATGCAGATTAACAAGTTTATATGGTTAGATGCTCATCCCCGCTGATCTAAATTAGTCCTATTTAAATCACAAAAGAACGGAGGACTTGGCCTCCCAGATTTCTAGTCATACTATCTAGCTGCCAGGTGGTCACAATTGACACAATGGCATATTCCTAACCCCATGATTTCATGGGTTAGATTTGAGAAAGACTCAATCCTTCCATACACTATCTCTGGAATATTATGGGGAAGTAAGATTTCCATTCATATTTTGGACACTCTCAACCAATTAGTAGCACATTCATACCAATTATGGAATCTACATAACAAAAAATATAAACTGATATCTAGTACTCCTCTATTAGCCTCCTTTGGAGGTGATCCAAAATTCCCCCTCTATACACATAACATTGAAGACTTCTCATGGTGGAAGAATAATAACATTATATATCTCTCTAGTTTTATAGAAAACAACAATTTCACCTCATTCTCCTCACTAAAATCTAAACACCAGATTCCTAATGCCGAGTTTAATACATTTCTTCATATTAGACACTTTTTTAACATATACTTTAAGACAACAAACACACAACCTCCATCTTTTTTTTAGAAAGGATTTGTCTAAAATCACCAAGAAGAACAGGACTAATCTCAGAATTATACTCTAATTTAATAAATAATGCAGAGCAAAACAAACTCCCTAAATGCATAAATGGGGACAAGAGTGTGAATTTACGCACTCAATGGTAAATTGGAACAATTGCATTACTAATTTACATAAGTGTACCAGATCAATCACAATAAAAGAGACTGCAATCAAATTATTCACAAGATGGTATTATACACCCACTAAAATTCATGCCATTTTTTCCACATCTCCCCAAACATGCTTCAGAGGTTGCAACTCTATGGGTTCATTCTCACATATTTTTTTGAATTGTGAGAAAATTACACCTATATGGAAAGAATTAGAAGAATTTGCTTCCAAAATCTCAGGTAATTCTATTAATCTATCGCTAAACAACTGTTTATTAATTTCCTCCATTATTGGACCCACCCCCCCATAAAATGAGATTGATCCACACAATATGTGTAGCAATACACTGGTTAATAGCATTTCACTGGAAATCACCATCAGTTCCACTATCACACCTGAAAACCAGGATTAATAATATCAATCTTATGGAAAAAATATTCCATACAATACATAATACTAATCATTTTTATAACAAAAAATGGGAACCATGGCAAAATTATTCCAATCTCTTTTTCAACGTTGAATAAAATTTTTTATAAACATATATTAAAACATCAATAGACTTATATATTTACGAAATGTATAATATACAATAATATATAGTTTAAGTATTATAACATATTATGACATATACCAATAAGTTTTTCTTGTTTTATCCTGGATGTAAAATACCTGTATTATATCTTTCTATGGCATATGTCAAAACATTTTTGTACCACCTTTTGTACCAAATCAAAACGTTTGTAAACAAAAATAAAATATGCTGCAAAGCAGCCTAAATGCATTGAGATTGTTTTCATTTGAGACTAGAAGTTTTAGTTTAGAAGTGAAATTGCCTGCCATCTAGTGGACATTTTACAGTACTACACCTGCTGTAAATGCTCCCACCTGAAACAAAAAAAAAGCTACCCTGTTTCCCCGAAAATAAGACAGTGTCTTATATTAATTTTTGCTCCCAAAGATGTGCTAGGTCTTATTTTCAGGGGATGTCTTATTTTTCCATGAAGAAGAATACGGTACACATTTATTGTTGAATAAAAAAGAAGGAAATGTATTACTTGTATACGGTACGGTAGTAGTTGTCATCACAGACCAGCATAACCAGACAAACTGTGAATCCTATGGTATCAAGAATTTCTTGTTACTACTACTACTTTTGATTCCCCCCTTCTGATCCTCCTGTGCCATTTTGATTCCCCCCCTCAAATCCACCCTGTGTTATTTTAAGCGAGTCCCCCTCCACCACCCCTGTGCCAGTGGACAGTGGATTATTTAGTCTCTCCCCCCTCCCACCTTAATCAGACATCCCTCACCCCTTTATCAGACATTACCCCCCCACCTCAGTCACCCCTGTGTGTCTGTGCCCGCCAGATTCCACACAATGTGCCCAACTCCTGCCTCGAGCGACTCACTCATTGTCTAGAAGTAGGAGAGAAAGAGAGATATCACCGCTCTAGGAAGGCCGATTGGAAACGAACATCTCCTCCATGCTGGAAGCAACAGGTGCTGGCAATGCTTGTACAATGAAGTAATATGAAAAAGTCCTGGACAGCCGCACTCAAAATGATATGTTGCCTTTATTAAGTAAAAGTCATCAAAGATACATGCCACAGCAGAAAAATGCAGGAATCTGACGCGTTTCACACTGTAGTCAGTGCTTAATCATAGCTATGATTAAGCACTGACTACAGTGTGAAATGTGTCAGTTTCCTGAATTTTTCTGCTGTGGCATGTATCTTTGATGACTTTTACTTAATGAAGACAACATATCACTTTGAGTGCGGCTGTCCAGGACTTTTTCTAATTACTTCATCACTCACTGTCTAATTGTGAGTCAGCCAGACTCTGTCAGGGCAGAGTGAGCAGCAGGCGGCAGAAGGGGGCAGCTTGTCCTGGCGGCAGTGTGGGCTGTCTGATTTAAAGAGACCTCGCACTGCCTGAGCAGCTCCGGCTGTGCTGCGGGCCAATCAGTGAGCTGGGCGGCGGTGCCCGCCGCTACGGTCCAGAGGAGTCAGATGCTTTACGGTAGCTTCGGGGGCCTTATATTCCGGGGTGGCCTTATTATCGGGGAGGCCTTATATTACAGCGAGAGGCAAAACTGGAAGTAGGTCTTATTTTCAGGGGATGTCTTACTTTTGAGGAAAGACGGTAATGAAGCCTCTAAATCAGAGGTGCAAACTCCAGATGGTTTCCATGCTACCACAAGTGGAGAGACCCGACCAGAGTATTTATACTTAAATAGGTAAGAGTATGCATCTTTTTTACACAAGTTAGTAAGCATAGGTGCTAGGAGTATTTTCAAGATTAGTAAATCATATCTAGGAATTTTACTTTAATTCTTCTTTTTTTTGCTTACAAATTGAAAAGACTTTACATAATTCTATGTATAGTTTATTCAACTCAAAATTTTTGAGAGTTGTTTGGATATTTTCAGGATGTTTAGGTCAGTTGTAAAATTTTCACTTGTTCCCAAATAACTGTCAGCAGTGTTTTCTCTCTATGAACAGTACTGTGAAAACAATACATTTTCTTGGCAAAGCTCAATATCCTCTAATAAATAAAAAACCTGCGCTAAGTGCATAAATAATGATGAAAAAGCGTGATATAGGTCCTGCTGCTGAACACTATAACCCCGATATAAGGCAAAACCAGTTGTAGATAATAATCAGTGCAGCGCTGGACACAAAACAAAGTGAATAACAATAATATTACTAAAAATTAGTGACAACAAATAAAAGTGATTATAAACAATCCATATAATAAATAAACCATCGATGTGTAAATATTCATCAGTATATAACCGTGCTCAAAAAGTCCATTATAATAATAACAATTAAATGGTGAAAAAAAGGAATGAAAAAAAAGTCCAGAATAATAATAAATAAATAGTGAAAAAAAGTTCCAAATGTGTGATAAGTGCAGAATCAATCCAGCGATGTTAATCGATAGTGACACCCACCACCGGAGAGGAATGAAGGCTTACCAGAAAGCCTGCGACCGCCCTTACTCAGGGGGGTCAAAACAGGCTTAGTAGATCAACGTTGGTATCTTGTTGAAGCCGCAACCGATGTCCTATGAATTACCCTCAATGCTGGCTCCTCATCAGCAGTAGGAGATACTCCAGGAAAAGGAAAGGTTCCAAAAAGGACCAGGTGACCAATATTCAGGCAAGGATGAACCATAAAAAAGAGAGTGGGGACTCCAGTAGTGCAGATAACCAGGGACGTTTAATAAAAATTTTTTAATTAAAATAAAAATACATTGCGCCAGATTGCGCATAAAATGCATGTAAATGTAAATTGCATATAAGGTGCATATAAATGGCAAGTGCACTGCGAGTCATCCAGATATAAATGCACAGGATCAAAACGTGTGTGCAAAAAAGGTGCCACTAGGCACCAGCAGTGAGACTGTCACATCCAACGAAACAGAAATCTCCACCGCCGTTGAAGTTAAAAATGCGCATGCGCAATGCAAGCTCTCGTTGTGACCCTACGGCCGTTTCGTCACAACTGACGTCATCAGGGGTACGTGATCGCGCACACGCATGCGTGTTAAATAGCCAGACGGCGGTTCAGAAAGCCGCGCTATTGGCTGGCTCGGACCAAGCTGGATGCTGCGATTGGTTAACTGGGGAATCACACCCTAAAGACAGGATGTTTCCTCAGATTGAAAAATCTCACCGCCACGGAAGTACATCTAAGATGGGATATTGCTTATCTAGAGGAGTATATAAAGGAAAATATGGTCCCCAGGAGCTTAAGGTGGGAGGTCAATCCCCAGAAAGAGGATAATGAACTAGCGGAGTGGTTCAAATATTTTAATGAAGCTGGGGTGGGTTTTTTGCAATTTTTGGTGGCTAAAAAGAAACGTAGACTCACCATGTTGGATTTAGAAATTAATGGCATTAGGACCAAACTTACTCCCTTTAAAGACGATCAGGAATATTTACGTAGATCTGAGTCTTTAAAAACCATACTGATTAAGGAAAAAAATGAGCAAAAACAAAAGAAAAAAAGGAAGTATAATAGGGATGCTAAGGATTATAAGGACAACTTGGTCTTTAAATGGCAAATACCCCCCTCTGTTGATCCTCCCATAGCCCCTGTTGATCATAGTTTGCAACCTTTAACTATGACCCAAGAAACTAGAGCGGTTCCTGTATCTAATACATTTTACACATACCCTAATTCTCTCCAACCCCCTAGAGGTAGGAGACCACAAGGACATCTGAGTCAACCCAGGAATGGAAGAGGAGGTAATAACTCCCTCCCTCGTCCATATCAGCACTCACCTCCACCTTGGAGACAAGAGGGCCGGACGAATTATCAAAGCCGCAATGGTGGTTATCACCACCCCAACCAGCAAAATTTTAGCACTGGACGTCACCAGTATGAAAATAATGGTGGACGTGAGCAATATGAGGCCAATATCAATGGTAGGAACAGATTTTCACCTTTGGTAGATGTCACTGAAGATAGGGCATCAAACTTGAGGGGAAATCCTAATAATATTCCCTGTCCATCTCTAAACCAACATACCGGAGAAAACCGTTCCAGACGGGATTTTCAGTTGGTTGGCAGAGGAAGAAACAAGAGAAATGGCGACGCAAGAGAGGGTGCAGAGGGGGGAGGAAACTTCACCCCAAAAAGGAGGAGAATCTAGATGCCAATGGCATTATAAACCTGAGCACCAAGGAACTTACAAAAGATGAGCTTGCCACTCTCAATAAGGGTCTGAAGTTTGTCCCACCCCGCAACCTTGACAAATTTCAGACGTTTATTGACGTACAAAAGTATACACGTAAATTAAATATCAAAAGATACATTATGAGCAACTCATCAAGACAATTAACTAGGGAGGCAGCTGTGGTGACCCATTCGGGATTATCCAATGCTTCGCTGTTCAATCCACCTGGTAGTTCAGCGCCCAATGTCAGTATTTTTCTGGATTTGGTGCTGAACGATTTGACCAAGTTAAAACTAAGATCGGTGCGGGCTCAGCAGAACATCAGAGTAGGAATAGAGACTCTATGTAGCAGGAAGGATATAATTATACGCCCCGCTGATAAAGGCGGGGCTATAGTTATTCTGGATAAAAATTCCTACAGTAATGAAATGGAGAGAATCCTTTCAGATGTGGATACTTATTGCCGTTTGTCGTCAGACCCAACAGTCGCATTCAAACGCGAGTTGAGTGCTCCGACAGCCCTTGATTCTTTAATCTTAGAGGTAGGAAATAGGCACCGCAAAGACCTATTGGTAGAAAAACCTCCCCAGACTAATGACCGAGAAGATTTTGGGTTAGCTTTTATTACCACTTACTCAAGCCAACATTGGGCCATTAAGAGGATCATAAAAAAACATTGGCCGGTTATTAAAAACGACCGGATTCTTGGACCTCTATTGGCAGACAAACCTCGGGTTTTGTATAGGGGAGCTACTAGTTTGAGACATATGTTGGCACCTAACATCCCAGATCCACCTGCACGTTTGAGTTTTTTTGGTGACCTAAAAGGTTTTTCCCCATGCAGAAGGTGTACAGTATGTAGGGTTAACACATTAAAAGATAGGAGATTGACGGAATTTACCTCAGTCAATACAGGTCTAACATACCCTATCAAATCACTTATTACATGCACCACAAAATATGTGGTATACCTTCTGAGGTGCCCTTGTGGGCTGGAATATGTGGGACGTACCATTAGAATGTTGCATGTGAGGTTAGGTGAACACATCACCAACATCAAGCAAAGCTTTGACAAGCATAGTGTTTCTAAGCACTATGACCTTGTGCACAACCGTGACCCGACGGGCACCACTTTCATTGGCATAGAGAAATATGTCCCCCAATGGCGTGGCAGCAATGGGAAGAGGACTATTTCCAGATCCGAGACCAATTGGATCTACAAATTAGGCTCCCATGCCCCCAATGGCTTGAATATAGAATGGGACATCAACTGTTTTATTAATAACAGTTGATGTCCCATCCAATAGTATTCTGATTCCTCGCTACTTAGTGACTGATTTTGATGACCGGTCACTTGTTACTCATTTCTGTCTAAATTATGGTACTTAAAACTGTTTACTTGTGGTCCCCCTTTTTATTATTTTATGTTTATTATGTTAATGTAAATATCTTTATGGTGATCTTGTGATGAGGCCCGTGTATTATTAAGAAACAGTATGCCTATTCTCAGTGATATATATCCTCGGTGAAAAGGTAGTTATTTCCAGCGGTTTATATTTTGGTGCTAATGTCCTTTCAATTTTCATATTATATTTCTGATTCCATCTCTGTCATGTTTTGCTTATCAAATGGCATTAGTTGGCAAAACGGCATAATAGCATGGTGACATAGGTATTAGATATATGCCTGTTAGTTTTCATTAGCCAAATGGTTTTAAAAGTAATTTCCTAGGGATTTTATAAATGTCCACTAGATGGCACTAGTTTGGATAATTTGTTTTATTTATGTTTGGAAAGTGTCCCAGCTGCTTGCCGTTATTGTGTTTGGGTGTTTCTCATCATGTCTTTAGGGTGTGATTCCCCAGTTAACCAATCGCAGCATCCATCTTGGTCCGAGCCAGCCAATAGCTCGGCTTTCTGAACCGCCGTCTGGCTATTTAACACGCATGCGCGTGCGTGATCACGTACCCCTGATGACGTCAGTTGTGACGAAATGGCCGTAGGGTCACAACGAGAGCTCGCATTGCACATGCACGTTTTTAACTTCAACGGCGGTGGAGATTTCTGTTTCGTTGGACGTGACAGTCTCACTGCTGGTGCCTAGTGGCACCTTTTTTGCACACACGTTTTGATCCTGTGCATTTATATCTGGATGACTCGCAGTGCACTTGCCATTTATATGCACCTTATATGCAATTTACATTTACATGCATTTTATGCGCAATCTGGCGCAATGTATTTTTATTTTAATTAAAAAAATTTTATTAAACGTCCCTGGTTATCTGCACTACTGGAGTCCCCTCTCTCTTTTTTATGGTTCATCCTTGCCTGAATATTGGTCACCTGGTCCTTTTTGGAACCTTTTCCTTTTCCTGGAGTATCTCCTACTGCTGATGAGGACCCAGTATTGAGGGTAATTCATAGGACATCGGTTGCGGCTTCAACAAGATACCAACGTTGATCTACTAAGCCTGTTTTGACCCCCCTGAGTAAGGGCGGTCGCAGGCTTTCTGGTAAGCCTTCATTCCTCTCCGGTGGTGGGTGTCACTATCGATTAACATCGCTGGATTGATTCTGCACTTATCACACATTTGGAACTTTTTTTCACTATTTATTTATTATTATTCTGGACTTTTTTCATTCCTTTTTTTCACCATTTAATTGTTATTATTATAATGGACTTTTTGAGCACGGTTATATACTGATGAATATTTACACATCGATGGTTTATTTATAATATGGATTGTTTATAATCACTTTTATTTGTTGTCACTAATTTTTAGTAATATTATCAATATCCTCTAAGGCTTTACGAGGGTGAACATCTGCAATTTTGGCAGTCTTCTGAATTTTTATTTGCCTGCTGTAATAATCTCCTGTGAATCCATGTATCTCCCCATAATAAATGTGCATGTTTCAGGCATGGGGACCTAACTAAGCTATACTGGCACCTAGTGGCCTATTTAAATCTAGACCCTTCAAGGAATCATGGCTGGTTGGTCTTGCAGCTTGTATCTCTGTTATTTTTGATCCTGAATCTGCTTGACTCTGTTAACTGACCCGGCCTATATCTGACCTGCCTCTTTATGGCTGCTGCCTGCCTACCTGTGTTACTGACGTCGGCCTGGACTCTTAACCAAGATTTTACCTACCAATTCTGTATCTCTTTGCCTTCATGGTGACAACCTGTGATTGCCTCTGACTTTGAAACTAGACAAGTGCGATTCGTTTTGCTCTGAAATTTAATTCGGACAAATTTTTTGTTAAAATTATAGTAACGTTATAACAATAGTTCGTTATAAGAATAGTAACAAATTTAAACAAATCCAAAATAATAACAAACTATTTTGGATGAAATTGTAATTCGAATAGTTTTCGAATCAAATACGAATAGTTTTCAATTTGTTTTCAAATTTCAGAAGAGAGTAACATAGATTAGAAAATAAAGGAAAAGAATAGAAAAAAAAATTAATAGAATATAATAGAAAATACAACAATAGAATAGAATAGAGTAAAACAGAACAGAATAGAAAATAAAAGAATAGAAATTAAAAAATGGAAAATACAGGTATGGTATAGAAAATAATAGAACAGAGTAAAACAAAACAAATTAGAATATAAAATAAAATAACAGAATAAAGTAGAGTAGAAAACAAAGGAATATAATAGAAAAGAATAGAATAAAATAGAATATAACCATCTTCTGAAATTTGAATTTCAAATAGAATCTTCATCTCAATGTTCAAATTGAATCCAAAGAATGGAAGAAGTCATTCACACATTGCTTGTCATTTAAAGCCCAAGAGACGACCTACAAGCTCCTCTCTCGTTGGTATCGGAGTCCAACGTCCCTTCAGCGTATATACCCAGATGCATCTGACATATGTTGGCGGTGTCACTCTGCCAAGGGTTCGCTGTTACACATCTGGTGGGAATGCCGTCAAATTCATAACTTTTGGAATAGGATTATAAAGCTGTATACTACAGTTACAGGGTGGGGGGTAGTTCCCAATACGCCTCAAATTACCTCGCTTTCCATTTTACCAGGCTCATATAAAAATATTAAAAAGAGTGCTCTAAGACATTGGTTGACAGCGGCGAGATCATGGTCATTCCGTGGCATTGGCAGTCAATACAATCCCCATCGGATTGATTTGGATACATATGAAATATATATATGATGCATATGATGCACATGATTTGGATACATATAAAAAATGCCATCAGTTATGGGCCCCCCCTGGAGTGCTTTTAAGGAATTAACAGGAAATTAGAAGGCTTTAAGGGAAAAAAAGTAAGGACTTTAAATGTGATTTAGTAGGTTTCAATACAGGACGTCCATTTGTTGCCTTTCTCCCCCAATTTTTTGTTTTTGTTTTTGATGCTGGTTTGTGTAATGTTTTCTAGTATGTTTGATGGAATTCAAACAGAATCAATTCAAATTTGAATAGAATAGAAAATAATAGATTAGAATACAATAGAATAAAATAGAAAAGAAAAGAATAGAAAAAAAAATAGAATAGAAAAGAATAAAGGAATATAATTCAAAAAACAACAGCATTGAATAGAAAGAATATAACCATTTCCCAAAATTCAAATAGAATAATTTAGATTTCTAATGGAATTTCAATTTGAATGTAATTCAAATGGAATTTGAATTGATTGGAATTAGGAAAAGTTGAATTAATTGGAATTCGGATTTAAAAAAATTAATTCCGAAAACAAATTAAATGGATTAAATGAAATTAACAAAACAAATTTATGTAAATAATGAATAACGAAAGAAAACATTTTTTTTAGTTCTGCACATGTCTATTTGATACTGCTCGTGATTTGGTGCCTTGGCTTTGCTTGGCTGTTACTGAACCTGGCTTGTGACCCGGCTCTATTATTTTCTGGTCTGGGTGACGTCGGGTGTCCTCATCGCTGTGCTTCTGTTTACCTGACATCTTTGCTCCCAAGTTCAAGTCTGCGTTTCCAGCTTTCTGTGACTTCTATTGTATGCAGTACCGCATGTGGTCAGAGGTGGGGAGAAAGTCACGTGACCTGTGATGAAACATGTCGGGGAGCCAGTGACTTCACTTCTGGTGTTTTGTTATACCGGACGTGCAGTGAGGAGGAGTGTGGAGGAGAGCTGCTTGCACTAATGATCGTTCAATATGCGTTTTTTCATCAAGTAAAATGTGAGTTAATATTCTATATCAAGTAGGAATAATTGAATATACAGCAATCTTGCGCAATGATGTCCTTTTATCTTTGTTGAGAGTGAATTTAATTCAGAAGAACCTATCATCTTTGGAGAAACACAGCTAAATCTTTGAATCACCATCTAGACACGGGAAACATATAAGCTGATCCTAGTGAGGATCCCTGTTTTGAAAAGTGATATCTGACCCAGGGGGTTTTCCATTTTTGGAAGGTGAGCAGGAATTTCACACTGAGGTGGTGGTGACTTTTTTGTTGGAATTTGGGTGCTTATGGACAGTTGTACTTAAGTGTTTGCAGTAC
Organism: Aquarana catesbeiana; assembly: GCF_042186555.1. Taxonomy (NCBI): domain Eukaryota; kingdom Metazoa; phylum Chordata; class Amphibia; order Anura; family Ranidae; genus Aquarana; species Aquarana catesbeiana. The sequence goes on from NC_133326.1 coordinate 647,184,896, forward strand.
CATGCACTGTGTATTATTACTATTAAAGCAGAGTTCTGACTTTTTTTTTTTAAAGTCAGCAGCTACAAAAACTGTAGCTGATGACTTTTAAAATAACGACACTTACCTGTCCAGGGTGCCCGCGATGTCGGCACCCGAAGCCAACCCATCCCTCGGGTGGAGGCGCCGCCATCTTCAGTAAGGGAATGAGGAAGTGAAGCCTTGCTGCTTCACTTCCTGGTATTCTACAGTGCATGCGCGACTCGCGCTGCGCGATCTCCCTGGGACCTGTTTGTCTCCCAGAAGACAGTTGGGGGGGGATGGAGAAGGCGCCCTAAGTGGCGTAGATACCCACGGGTGACTCGGCTATCTATGCCTGGAAGTGGGAGCAAAATGCCTGTATTAGACAGGTATCTGCTCCCCATCCCCCTGAAAGGTGTCAAATGTGACACCAGAGGGGGGAGGATTCCGAAAAGCGGAAGTTCCATTTTTGGTTGGAATCCGCTTTAAGTTGGGTTTGAGCGCACTATTATTGTTTATATTTACTTATCATGTATGTGGTATCTAGGGATGAGCCGAACACCCCCCCCGGTTCGGTTCGCACCAGAACCTGCAAACGGACCAAAACTTTGCACGAACTTTAGAACCCAATTGAAGTCTATGGGACTCGACCGTTCTAAATCAAAAGTGCTAAATTTAAAGGCTAATTTCCATGGTATTGTCCTAAAAAGGGTTTGGGCCCCGGGTCCTGCCCCAGGGGACATGAATCAATGCTAAAAAAGTTTTAAAAATGTCAGTTTTTGCGAGAGCAGTGATTTTAATTATGCCTAAAGTGAAAAAAAAAGTAAACTATTCCTTTAAATATCGTACCTAGGGGGTGTCTATAGTATGCCTGTAAAGTGGCGTGTGTTTCCCGTGCTTAGAACAATCCCTGCACAAAATGACATTTTTAAAGGAATAAAACTCATTTAAAACTGCTTGCGGCTTTAATGTAATGTCGGGTCCCGGCAATATGGACCCCATACAAGACCCTTTTGTATGGATATTAAGGGGAACCCCGCACCCAAATTAAAAAAAGGGAAGACGCCAGGCCCTATATACTCTGAACAGCAGTATACACACAAACAAGACAGGGACTGTAGGTTTATTGTTAAGTAGAATCTGTTTGTAATTTTGAACTGGTACATTTTTAAAGTGTAGCTCCAGCCAAAAAATCAATTTTTAAGCTTTTTGGAAAACATAGGGAAGGGTTATCACTCCTGTGACATTTGTTTTGCTGTCTGTGCACCTCTTCAGAAGATTTCACCTCACTTTCTGTCCCAATGACAAATGTTTTTTGGCAATTTGGGGTTTTTAGTGAAACAAGGATTGGTGATAAAGCATCAGTGGAGAGGAGACACGTTTTCCCCATAGTTTCCCATATTAACTCTTATAGGAGAGAATTTCCCTTCCTACGGGTAGATTTCATCTCACTTCCCGTTGTCTCCTTCCGTTTGCAAGTAGGAGTCGTTTGTAAGTTGGATGTTTGAAAGTAGGGGCCTGCCCTATATACTCTGCAGTAATTGTGGCCTTAGGTGTTGGTATTGCCACAACACTGTAAGCTCTCACAGTTACTCTTGGTGGGCGCAGGAACGGGCTCTGCTGTGAAATATTAGATCAAGAATTGTAATTACATGCCCCTGTTGAACAGGGTCAGAAAAATTGGGCCTTTGGTGATGGTGGTGTTGTCACAACACTGTAAGTCCTCACAGTTACTCTTGGTGGGCGCAGAAACGGGCCCTGCTGTGAAATATTAGATCAAGAATTGTAATTAAATGTCCCTGTTGAACAGGGGCAGAAAAATTGGGCCTTAGGCACTGGTGCCACAACACTGCAACCCCTCACAGATACTCTAGTTGGAGCACAGGAACGAGCCCTGCTGCAAAGTATTGCATTAAAACTTGTAATTACATGCCTCTGTTGAACAGGGGCTGAAAAATTGGGCCTTAGCTACTGGTGGCAGCGCCCAGAACCAAAAATATTCTTACAAGCTATCAGCATGATCATTGAGGAGGAAGGGGATAGCCACTCAGCATAACAGGATAGTCACTCAGCATCAGCATAGGCAATCTTGAAGGGATCTGACATTTCTAAAAAAATTATTTGGTTACATCAGCATCAGGTGCTTGGTAGCTGGTGGTGATCCAAGACTGATTAATTTTTATGAAAATCAGTCGATCGACCAAGTCGGTGGACAGGCGCACCCTGTGATCATTTACAAAGCCTCCAGCAGCACTGAATGTGCGTTCCAAAAGAATGCTGGATGCAGGACAGTAGCTCAATTGCATACTGTGCAAGCTCTGGCCAGTGATCCATCCTCAAGAGCCAGTAAGCCAGAGGATTTTCGGTGGGAAAGGTGTCCAAGTCAGATCTTGCCCCTAGGTATTCCTGCACCATGTAAAACAGACGCTGGCGATGGTTGCTGGAACCGATCATACCTTGGGGCTGCGGACCAAAAAATTCTCTGAACGCATCGGTCTGACAGCCACCTTCTCCACCACTCCTTCTTTGACTGACCAAAGCCTCAGCAACACGTTGTCCAGCAACAGGAGTTTGTAACCTCCCAGTCTCTGGGAACGCATTGCATAGACCTTTCTGCAAGGCCTCTCGAAGATGTTTCATCCTATGCTCCCTCTGCGACGGCAAGATAAGGTCCGCAACCTTACCCTTGTAATGTGGATCAAGGAGGGTTGCCAGCCAGTATTGATCCCTCTCCTTCATACCACGAATACAAGGATCCTTCCGCAGGCTTTGCAGGATCAGGGAGGCCATGCAGCATAGGTTTGCTGAGGCATTCGGTCCGGAGTCCTCTGGGTCACTAAGGACGACATGATCCGCTGCCACATCCTCCCAGCCACGTATAAGTCCATGGGTTTCTTGGGACTGTAAATGATCCCTTAAAGACTGCTGCTGGAGTCAGTGACCTCATCATCCCCTCCCTCCTCATCACTGGAGCAAAGCTGGCAGTATGCTGCAGCTGGGGGAACATGACTGCCAGATTGCTGTCCTTCTTGGGCACCCCCTCTCTGTGGGCTCACGTTACTGCCTTGCTCTAGCTGGGTACCATCATTGGATCCTTCAAAACGCTGGGCATCCTCCTGGAGCATGTACCCAACACTGTGTTCAAACAGTTCAGGGGACTCCTCAGGAGGACATGGTGGGGCTAGGGAAGGAGTGACTGATGCTATTGAGCTGAGGGAAGAGGCCGCATTGGCAGCTGCTTTGCCAGACAAAGTACCCTGAGCCTGGGTGAGAGAGGATGAGGACGGCTTGGTCATCCACTCTACCAAATCTTTCCGCATGTTGCGGCTCAACATGGCCAGCTGCCGAAAAAAAGGACAAGCGTGTCCCATGGCCACGTGCTGATGAGGATGCACCATCTCCACGACCAGTACTGTTGCCTCTAGACACAGAGCCTGCTTGTCCTCTTTTATTGGCTTGTGACTGTCTGCCTCTCCTTGTTGGCCTTCCAGACATACTAATGGCCTGCAGTGAGATGTAGCTGCACAAAGCTGGGATGTATATATATATATATATATATATATATATATATATATATATATATATACTGATACTGCAGCTAGCAGAATCAACTGCCTGCCTGTTGTATTATTAGTATGAGAACACCAGCAACTGTCTTCAGGTAGCTTTAGGTGCAGAGTGTACACTGTGCAGAGGACACAGTACACTAACTGTAAATACTGTAGCTGCCTGCCTGTGTTATTAATAGGAGCAGAACAACAGCAATTGTCTTCAGGTAGCTTTAGGTGCACACTGTGCAAAGGACACAGTACAATAACTGTAAATACTCCAGCTGCCTGCCTGTGGTATTAATAGGAGCAGAAGAACACCACCAATTTTATTCAGGTAGCTTTAGGTGCACACTGTGCAGAGGACACAGTACACTAACTGTAAATACTGTAGCTGCCTGCCTGTGGTTTTAATATTGGATCAGAAGAACACCACCAACTTTATTCAGGTAGCTTTAGGTGCACTGTCAGGAGACTAGTAGACCAGACTGTGTGGACTGCACAGAGATAACCCAAAACGCATGTAAGTGAATAAATAATATTTATTAAAATAGGTGATAATTCAGAAAGTACAAACAGTGCAAAACCAACACAACAAACCCACTACAAACAACAATATACAGCAAAGGGGCAATACCAGAATCACAGATGTCAGCCAGGCCAGGGTCATACACAGGAGATAAGCAACTGAACAAGGGCAGGTTGGGAAAGGGAGATAATGGATGGGATAGGATACAGGCTCAGGAGCAGGTTCAGGTTCAGGTTCAGCTTCCGATAGAGGAGATACAGGTTTACAGGATACGGGATAACAGGTCAGGGCGCAAGGAAGAAAGATACCAAGGCGAGCATGTGAGGGCTTGCCGGGTATTTATAGGACTGACTATAATTGACTTCAAGTCACACCTGAGCACAGGGAGTGTTGTCTGCTCCATACTGCCAGGATCCATCCGCTGGTGGACGTCAGTACTGCGGCCAAAAGATGAAATGACACCAGCAGGGAAATATTCTCCTGACAGTTCAACACTGTCAGGAGACACCTGCTGGTGGACCCCAGTACTGCATGCCAAACGATATATCTTACCAGCGGATGGACCCTTTCCTGACAGTACCCCTCCCTAAAGGAGCGGCCTCCGGACGCTCCAACTAGTCTTAATTGTCCATAGTCTATGGCATCAGGCAGAATGGTGGAAGAAGGCATTTCAGGCTGGTCGTCAGGCACATCCGGGCAGACAGCTGGCATGTCAGAGTCATTGAGCTGGGCAGCGGACAGGAACAAACCAAGCTGGGCAGCAGACAGGAACAAACCAAGCTGGGCAGCAGACAGGAACAAACCAAGCTGGGCAGCAGACAGGAACAAACCAAGCTGGGCAGCAGACAGGAACAAACCAAGCTGGGCAGCAGGCTCCGGGTCATCGAGCTGGGCAGCAGGCTCCGGGTCATCGAGCTGGGCAGCAGGCTCCGGGTCATCGAGCTGGTCAACAGGCTCCGGGTCATCGAGCTGGGCAACAGGCTCCGGGTCATCGGGCTGGGAAACAGGCTCCGGGTCATCGAGCTGGGTAGCAGGCTCCGGGTCATTGAGCTGGGTAGCAGGCTCCGGGTCATCGAGCTGGGAAGCAGGCTCCGGGTCATCGAGCTGGGCAGCAGGCTCCGGGTCATCGAGCTGGGCAGCAGTCTCTGGAGCATTAGGCCGAACAGCGAGTACCGTAAGGGCAGGCCGGATTACAGGCACCGGCTCAGCAAGCTGGGTAACGGACCCCGGCCCAGTGGGCTGGGTAACAGGCCCCGACTCAGCGAGCTGGACACCGGGCACTGGTTCGGCAAACCGGATAACTGGTACTGGCTTGACAGGCAAAGTGACGGACTTCGGTTTAGCAGACTGGGTAACGGGCACCGGATCAGCAGACCGGGTAACAGGCACCAATTCAACACACTGGGTAACGGGCACTGATTCAGCAGGCTGAGACACGGGCACCAAAACTCCAGGCTGAAACACGGGCACCGAAACTCCAGGCTGAAACACGGGCACCGAAACCTCAGGCTGAGATACCAACATCACGACATCAGGCTGGAAGACAGGTACCAGGATATCAAGCTGGAGGATGGGCACATCAGACCGGAAAGCGGGTACCGAAACATCAGACCGGGCAGCAGGTGCTGGAACTTCAGGCTGGACAGCAAAGACAGGCGCTGGCACATCAGGCAGAACAGCAGGTACTGGCACAACAGGCTGAACAACAGGTACATTGGACTGGTCAGTAGTCACTGGAGCGTCAGACTGGAACATGGACACTGGGATTTCGGGCTGACCAGCAGGCACTGGGACCTCAAACTGGGCAGCGGGCACAGACATTGGCACAACTGGCTGAGTAGCAGACACTGGTGCATCAGGCTGGACAGCAGACAGAAGATCGTCAAACTGGGAAGCGAGCACATCAGACTGGAACACTGGTAGCAAAACTTTAGGCTGGAACATGGACACAAGGTCATCAGACCGGTCAGCAGGCACTGGAATGTCGGACTGGGTAGCAGTCACTGGAACATCGGACTGGGTAGCAGGCACTGGATCCTCAGATGGGGTACCAGGCACTGGATCGCTAGATGGGGTAGCAGGCACTGGATCTTCAGACGGGGTAGCAGGCACTGGATCGTCAGACGGGGTAGCAGGCACTGGATCGTCAGACGGGGTAGCAGGCACTGGATCGTCAGACGGGGTAGCAGGCACTGGATCTTCAGACGGGGTAGCAGGCACTGGATCTTCAGACGGGGTAGTAGGCACTGGATCGTCAGACTGAGTAGCAGGCACTGGATCGTCAGACTGAGTAGCAGGCACTGGATCGTCAGACTGAGTAGCAGGCACTGGATCGTCAGACTGAGTAGCAGGCACTGGATCGTCAGGCTGAGTAGCAGGCACTGGATCGTCAGGCTGAGTAGCAGGCACTGGATCGTCAGGCTGAGTAGCAGGCAATGGATCGTCAGGCTGAGTAGCAGGCACTGGATCGTCAGGCTGAGTAGCAGGCACTGGATCGTCAGGCTGAGTAACAGGCACTGGATCGTCAGGCTGAGTAACAGGCACTGGATCGTCAGGCTGAGTAACAGGCACTGGATCGTCAGGCTGAGTAGCAGGCACTGGATCGTCAGGCTGAGTAGCAGGCACTGGATCGTCAGGCTGAGTAGCAGGCACTGGATCGTCAGGCTGAGTAACAGGCACTGGATCGTCAGGCTGAGCAGCAGGCACTGGATCGTCAGGCTGGGTAGCAGGCACTGGATCGTCAGGCTGGGTAGCAGGCACTGGATCGTCAGGCTGGGTAGCAGGCACTGGGACATTAGGCTGGGTAGCAGGCACTGGGACGTCAGGCTGAGTAGCAGGCACTGGGACGTCAGGCTGGGTAGCAGGCACTGGGACGTCAGGCTGGGTAGCAGGCACTGGGACGTCAGGCTGGGTAGCAGGCACTGGGACGTCAGGCTGGGTAGCAGGCACTGGGACGTCAGGCTGGGTAGCAGGCACTGGGATGTCAGGCTGGGTAGCAGGCACTGGGACGTCAGGCTGGGTAGCAGGCACTGGGACGTCAGGCTGGGTAGCAGGCACTGGGACGTCAGGCTGGGTAGCAGGCACTGGGACGTCAGGCTGGGTAGCAGGCACTGGGACGTCAGGCTGAGTAGCAGGCACTGGGATGTCAGGCTGGGTTAGCAGGCACTGGGACGTCAGACTGGGTAGCAGGCACTGGGACGTCAGACTGGGTAGCAGGCACTGGGACGTCAGACTGGGTAGCAGGCACTGGGACGTCCGGCTGGAAGGTAGGCACATCAGACTGGAAGATGAGAACATCAGATTGGGGCACAGGGACTTTAGGCGGAGACACTGGCTGGATAGCAGGCAGAGGTTTGGCAGAATCAGGTTTAGCTGGCCCGCAAGCAGACTGGAGTGGGTTGGTTGGTGTGAAAGCAAGTTGGGTTACTGGCAGGATCGTGTGGGTAGGAAAGAACTTTTGTTTCTTTTTTGGTTTAGCCCGTGCAGTTTTGTATATAGGTGCAGGGCTGTAAGAAAAGAAAGTAGCTGGGCAGAAGGAAGACCAAGAAACTGTAGCTGGAGGAGGGTTTTGTGGCACTGTTACAGGTGGAGGAGAAGAGACAGGTGGATTGAAGGCAGGATAGGTTCTACACTGGGAGACTGGGTAGTAGTATTTGGTAGGGGGCTGATTAAACTGGGCTGTAGCTGAGGTTGCCATAGGCGACGGGGAGATAGATTTTTGGGAAGGCAGATGATTAATGGCAGGGCTGGAATATTGTGGCTTAGCTAAAGACAGGAGATCTGACCATGCCTGCAGCACAGGTTGAACAAACGCTGATTCACACACAGCCTGACTAACCAGAGATTGTACTGAATAAAAGTAATCGGATAACACCTGCTGGGAACAAGCGGAATAATGTTCATCAAAGAAAGCCGGATCATCCTCTAACAACCATACCAGGGATTCAACCTGGTCACAACTGAAAGGAGGGGAGACATTGTCACTACCTTCGGGAACGCATTACAAGGCTGACTTTGTACATAATTGGATCAAAGGCTGAACATCCTCAAATAACGCATGACCCTGATCTACTAGTAAATGGGCTGATTGGATCGTTTCCAGCAGTTGGTCACGGGTCCAATCTTTAAGAGTCTGACGGCAATATTCATTATCCTCTGCCGCCAGCAGAGAATAATAGACAATTTCATCAAAGTCCATCTTTTGCGCACCCACCATAATAGGACGGTTTCTCAGTGCAGCCACGTCTGGTCAGGGATGGCCTTGGTATACTGTCAGGAGACTAGTAGACCAGACTGTGTGGACTGCACAGAGATAACCCAAAACGCATGTAAGTGAATAAATAATATTTATTAAAATAGGTGATAATTCAGAAAGTAGAAACAGTGCAAAACCAACACAACAAACCCACTACAAACAACAATATACAGCAAAGGGGCAATACCGGAATCACAGATGTCAGCCAGGCCAGGGTCATACACAGGAGATAAGCAACTGAACAAGGGCAGGTTGGGAAAGGGAGATAATGGATGGGATAGGATACAGGCTCAGGAGCAGGTTCAGGTTCAGGTTCAGGTTCCGATAGAGGAGATACAGGTATACGGGATACGGGATACGGGATACGGGATAACAGGTCAGGGCGCAAAGAAGAAAGATACCAAGGCGAGCATGTGAGGGCTTGCCGGGTATTTATAGGACTGACTATAATTGACTTCAAGTCACACCTGAGCGCAGGGAGTGTTGTCTGCTCCATACTGCCAGGATCCATCCGCTGGTGGACGTCAGTACTGCAGCCAAAAGATGAAATGACACCATCAGGGAAATATTCTCCTGACAGTTCAACACTGCCAGGAGACACCTGCTGGTGGACCCCAGTACTGCATGCCAAACGATATATCTTATCAGCGGATGGACCCTTTCCTGACATGCACACTGTGCAGAGGACACAGTACACTAACTGTAAATACTGTAGCTGCCTGCCTGTGGTATTAATAGGAGCAGAACAACAGCAATTGTCTCCAGGTAGCTTTAGGTGCACACTCTGCCGAGGACACACTACACTAACTGTAAATACTGTAGCTGCCTGCCTGTGGTATTAATAGGATCAGAAGAACACCACTAATTTTCTTCAGGCAGCTTTAGGTGCACACTGTGCAGAGGACGCACTACACTAACTTGTAAATACTGCAACTGCCTGCGGTACTGTACTAATAGGATCAGAAGAACACCACTAATTTTCTTCAGGTAGCTTTAGGTGCACACTGTGCAGAGGACGCACTACACTAACTTGTAAATACTGCAGCTGCCTGCGGTACTAATAGGATCAGAAGAACACCATCAATTTTCTTCAGGTAGCTTTAGGTGCACACTGTGCAGGACGCACTACACTAACTTGTAAATACTGCAGCTGCCTGCGGTACTAATAGGATCAGAAGAACACCACCAATTTTCTTCAGGTAGCTTTAGGTGCACACTGTGCAGAGGATGCACTACACTAACTTGTAAATACTGCAGCTGCCTGCGGTACTAATAGGATCAGAAGAACACCACTAATTTTCTTCAGGTAGCTTTAGGTGCACACTGTGCAGAGGACACACTACACTAACTGTAAATACTGTAGCTAATAGGACTAATATGATCAGAAGAACATCAGCAATTTTCTTCAGGTAGCTGTAAATACTGTAAAAACACCTGCCTGCCTGTCAGTAGTAGGAAGAGAATAACAGGAACGGATCTAGCTAAACTGAATACAGTGTATGTGTATAATATATATATATATATATATATATATATATATACAACACCTAGGATGTATATATATACACAATACGCTATAAGTGCAGCTAACTGACTTGCCTGCCTACTCTATCTAACTTAAATCAAATGACACTGTCTCTCTGTCTATCTCTCTCTCAACGCCGGAACTCACTACACAGGGCCGCCGTGCAGGCGGCCTTATATAGTGTGAGGCGTGTACTAAACCCCCTGAGACATAATTGGCCAAAGCCACCGTGGCTTTGGCCAATTACGGCTCTCTGTACAGACGGCGCTGTGATTGGCCAACCATGCGGGTCATAGTGCATGCTTGGCCAATCATCAGCCAGCAATGCCCTGCGATGCCGCAGTGAATTATGGGCCGTGACTCGACACTCGAATTTGGTGCGAACGGTCCATATCGTTCGTAATTCAGCGAGCGACCGAACACACGATGTTCGAGTCGAACATGGGTTCAAGTCAAACACGAAGCTCATCCCTAGTGGTATCAGAGCACATTTAAATAGCTGCGGCTGAACAATTTATTTACACTTATTAACTAGGTTTTTAATCTGTCTGTAGCAGCGCTTAAGTAAATTATTTTAATATTATAGTACTATCATTATCATTATTGGTCTTTTTATAGACTTAATGTGAGGAATTAAATCTAAATTGTTATTACTTTATAGACAGAGGGGGTCATTTACTATAGCGCTGAAAAATGATCCTGCAGTCCCAGAAAATAGCGCCCAAATAAGGCCAAGTAAGACTTCAACTCTCAGAAACTGAGCGCTAATGCAAATGGAAAGCAGCACTATTGCGGGCAACAATGCCCATCAGATCACATATGCGGGAATAGTGGAAGTCAATGGGGCTCGAACCTGCAAAATCCAAAGTTCTCACTGAAGACTTATATGCAAGTTCTTTGCATTAAAAAGTGTATAGGGACCCGGGTCCTGCCACAGGTGACATGCATCAATTGCAAAAAATGTTTTTAAAGTGGCCGTTTTTTCGTGATTTTAATAATGCTTAAAGTGAAACAATAAAAATGAAAAATTCCTTTAAATATCGTGCCTGGGGGGTGTCTATAGTATGCCTGTAAAGTAGTGCACCTTTCCCGTGTTTATTACTGTACCGCAGCAAAATAACATTTCTAAAGGAAAAAATTTCATTGAAAATTGCTCGCTCTGTTTTATTCCTTGATTTTTGAATAGCTGATTTTTTTAAATTCTACGCCATAATATTGTTGAATAATTACATACCATTGCATGCATTTGAAGAGTTAAAATGATGGAATAAACCAAACTGATGTGCATTCGCTAATTATGTACATTTTCAGGAGGTGAGACCATTGGTGGGATCCAACCCCATGGCTTGAACCTTTGAAGGTAGCAGAACACACCACTACACTATGGAGCAGAGCACAATCATACATAGAAAATACTATTACTAATGTTTAAAGCCCAGTAAAAGTAAAGTTGGGTATACATGGACTAATGGATTCCTCCATTCACACACACATATAAAAATGGATAGATGAATCCCCGCCAGCACATTTTATTCTTACAGAGGTACCCACTTTTTGGCTACAGCTGCTGATGGTCAGAAAGGGGATGGCCACACACTGATCAGAATTTGGCCACCTTAAAGTGGAACTTTAATCAGAAAAGTCCTGATAGACCACTTCAGGCTGGCCCCTTTTGCAGCTATAGCTATGTAAAACATTAAAAATAAGTGCCATTAAACATTAAAATTCAGTAATTCACTGTCTCATCCTGCTCTGCACATGCTCAGTTGCTTTCTATTTTTGGCACTGTGCCTAAAATCAGAGCCACTAGAGGCCAAACTGCGGACAGCTTTAAGATTTACTGTTGCTGAAGGGGGAAGAAAGCAATAGACAGAGACGATGTGGAGGGAACACAGATTAGGGAGGGAGAAAAGAAAAGCACGAGAGGTGACAGGACAAATTCTACTGCCAGGAAAACACAAAAGAGTTAAAGTGGAAGTCCAGTCAAAAATGAAAATGTTTCTATTAATTATATGTAAAATATCTTTATCTTTGACATTATTCATTTTCTGCATAACTGATTGTGTCGCTTAGAAAGTGTCTATCAAAGCCAGACAATCAGCTTCTTCCTGTTCCTCAGGGACAACCTTACTTCTTTATTTCTGAATTCTGCATGGGGACCTCTCACTTCCTGAAAACTTTGTCCTTCTCTGATACATGCCCCGACCCTTCGGGTCTGGTATGGATATTAAGGGGAACCCCGCATCAAACTTAAAAAATTGTGTGGGGTCCCCCCAAAACCCATACCAGGCCCTTCAGGTCTGCTATGGATATTAGGGGGAACCCCCCTCTTTTTATGCAGGCCGCAGGAAAAGAGGGGGGGTGAGAGAGCTGCCCCCTCCTCCTGAACCATACCACATGCCCTCAACATGGGGAGGGTGATTTGGGTTCCCGATGCCCATTCACATAGGGGGGTGGTATCTGGGGGTCACCTTATTAAAGGGGGCTTCCAGATTCCGATAAGCCCCCCACCCACAGACCAGGCAAGGGTTGTGGGGATGAGGCCCTTGTCCCCATCAACATGGGGACAAGGTATTTTGGGGGGACTCCAAAGCACCCCCCCATGTTGAGGGCATGTGGCCTGGTATGGTTCGGGGGGTGCTCTCTCATTCCCCCCTCTTTTCCTGCGGCCTGCCAGGTTGTGTGCTTGGATAAGTGTCTGGTATGGATTTTGGGGGGACCCCCACGTCATTTTTTTTTCAATTTTGGAGCAGGGTTCCCTATTAATATCCATAGCAGACCTGAAGGGCCTGGTATGGATTTTGGGGGGACCACCACGCAATTTTTTTAATTGTGATGCGGGGTTCCCCTTAATATCTACAGCAGACCTGAAGGGCCTGGTATGGATTTTGGGGGTCTCCCACACAATTTTTTATATTTTGATGCAGGTGTTCCCCTTAATATTCATACCAGACCCAAAGGGCCTGGTAATGGGGGGAACCCCACGCCATTTTTGTAAAATTTTGACATGGGGGGGTCCCCTTTGAAGCCATACTAGACCCGAAGGGCCTGGTATACACCTGGGGGGGACACAATGCAGTTTTTTGCTTTTTTTTTGACTGGCATTTTTTTGTACTTTCAGTGGGGAAGCTGAAGATTTATTGGTTGTTAAGGACACGGCAGCTGGCTTCCCGGCCCCCCGGTTAGCAACCAGCTATATACAGTGTTAAAAAAATAACCGCAAAACACACCAAAAACAGTTGCATTTCTGGTGCAGTTCCATTGAAATCTATTACCCGCAAATCGCGTGAAAAAAGTCTCCGACCATTTCCATAAACACACTGGCCGCAAAACGCATAGGTGTGAACTAGTACCATAGGAAACCATGTTAAATGGACTGTAGAGTGTTTCTGAAAACTGCAAAATACACTAAAAAATGCATAGGTGTGAACCTAGGGTCAGGGCCAATCCACACTGGAGTGAGAGGAGAGGCTTTTTACAGGCTCTATTTTTAGCACCTGTAAAGAGCCTCCAGTGTGAAAGCAGCCTAAGATATAAAAGATATAAAAGATCTTGCACTTCCCCAAAACCACCACCCCAAAACTAATTAAAAAGAAGAAAGAAAAGAAAAAAAAAAAAAAAAAAAAAAAAAACACACACCACACAACAAACAAGCTCAATAATTTACTTTTATTTTGCCAGCAGAAACAAAATTATGTGCATTCATTTACTAGCTTAAAAAAAATTTCTACAGCATATATGGCACTACATTTAGCAAAACAGTTAGCAATTGGTTTTAAGGGCCCTGCTCATAGGAGCTTACATTCTAAAATTTGTCTTAATCTGTCTTAATTTGTCTTAATCTTAGAGTGGACACAGCTTTACTTTCAGTGTATAAATGGGCAACACATCACATTTTTATCTGCAAGATTATAGAAATGTACTTAACAGTCATTACAAAGCATTCCAACATAATGTTAAAAAAAGCCACATGTTCAAAATATAACACCCGCCACCACCCCAAAAATCCACATACATACATTGGTGAGTATGTTCTGCTGGAAGCTGCATTTCTGTGTACATGATTAAGCAATGTGAGTAGAAGGTCAGCACATGCCCCCAAACCATGTTTGTATGGTCAGACAGGAACAATACACACACAACATTGACAGCATGGCCACATAAACCCACTTTTGATTGAAAAAATGTATGTCTGTGAATGTCTGTGAATGTATGTCTGTGAATTTCAGCAGACATACAGCCCCTACTTGGGTGTTTGTCAATAGGCACAACATCATTCCTTCGCCCCCACAATTCACAGCAAGAAACCTGGCCTTCTCAGGCCAAACAAACCCCCCCCACTGCAGACCCTTATATAAGGTAGGTTGCATTATTAGAACACTGACACACACCCAATAGAAGTGCACGCCCACCAGTATCCTTCAATCTGTCTCTTCGTGTATGTCTAAAGTGATTGCATCTGATGAGCAGGAACACAAAATACTATTTACAACTGTGTTAGCCCTTGGCTATGTGCATCAAATCTCCAACTGCAGGACAAAGATTATTATTACTAAGTTCATTTGCATCCACATAAACAAAGCAACAGTTTTCTAAGCATATGTACCTGTGCAGTGTAAACCCTACAATTTTAAATGTCCAAGTCCCTGGGCATGATTAGTGCTAACAAACATTAACATCAGTCCCTAGCTGCAATGAGCTTCCAATATAAAGTCCAAAATGCCAGCATGTTTTCGGGTTGTAGTGAGAAACCCACACATGAAGAGCACATTTACTTTGACACAAGCATTAGGATGTTCGGGAATTGAACCAGCAACCCCAGTGCTGCTGGACAGAAGTGCTACCCACTTAGCCAGCCTCACACATGTTCTTTGCATCTCTGTGGTGTGAGCCAGCCCTAAGTCCATAGCCATGCTCAGTGTCACAAGCAATATACAATATATTGTCGAAGTATTGCCTGCCTTTAAACGCACATGAACTGTAATGGCATCCAAGTCTTAGTCTGTAGGGTTCAAAATTAATTTGGCCCACCCTTTGCAGCTATAACAGCTTCAACTCTTCTGGGCAGGCTGTCCACAAGGTTTGGGAGTGTGTCTATGGGAATGTTTGACCATTCTTTCAAGTGCATCTGTGTGGTCAGGCACTGATGTTGGACGAGAAGGCCTGGCTTACAGTCTCTGCTCTAATTCATTCCCAAGGTGTTCTGTTATGTTGAGGTCAGGACTCTGTTCAGGCCAGTCAAGTTCCTCCACCCCAAACTCACTCATCCATGTCTTTATGGACCTTGCTTTGTGCACTGGTCCAAATCATTTGGTGGAGGGGGGATTATGATGTGGGGTTGTAAGCAAGTTCCATAAAGACATAGATGAGCTAGATTGGGGTGGAGGAACTTGACTGTCTGTACAGAGTCCTAACCTCAACCTCATAGAACACCTTTTGGCTGAATTAGAGCAGAGACTGTGAGCCAGGCCTTCTCATCAAACATCAGTGCCTGGCCTCACAAATGTACTTCTGGAAGAATGGTCAAACATTTCCATAGACACACTAAACCTTATGGACAGCTTTCCCAGAATCTGTTCCAGCTCTAAAGGGTGGGCCAAATCAATTTTTAACCCTACGGACTAAGACTGGGCTGGCCAAGTTCATGTGTGTGTAAAGGCAGGTGTCCCAATTGATTGGATAGTGTATCTGGCAAGAATTGCAATGGTGGTGGAACACCCCTACACATAAATACTACATTTGGTTTTAGGACCTGGGAGATAAGACAACTTCTCTACATGAAGCAGTATGTTTGGGAATCAAACCCAGAAGCTCAGGGATGCTAAGCAGAAGTTCCAACCTCTAAGCCATGGAGCATCCACATGTGAGGTCATCCTACACATAAATGCACATAAATACTCTATTTCTTTGGACCTACAGGTGATGGAATTACATTACACAAGAGTTATTCTTCTTGATTTATTTTGTTATATTTGGTGGCTCTTTGTGGGTCAGTGTAGAATAGTGATATTACCCTCAAATTTTTGGGAATTACATTTAGATTTCTGATGTTGGTACACATATCACTTTATTGGGGGCTTAAATTATGATTATTTGGAAATAATAAAAAGTGCAAAAAATGGTATCTCATTTTAAATTTGCATCAGCAATGGTATTGTTTGTGCTTTGTAAAGACAGCTGTGTGAGTTTGGGTAAAGATTGATTGCTATGAGATGGAGAATAACAAGTGAAAGTGACAGAGAAAAATATATTTTAGAAAAACAACAAAACATTCCACATTCCAGCATTCTTATGCCCCATACACACGGTCGGACTTTGTTCGGACATTCCGATAACAAAATCCTAGGATTTTTTCCGACGGATGTTGGCTCAAACTTGTCTTGCATACACACGGTCACACAAAGTTGTCGGAAAATCCGATCATTCTGAACGCGGTGACGTAAAACACGTACGTCGGGACTATAAACGGGGCAGTGGCCAATAGCTTTCATCTCTTTATTTATTCTGAGCATGCGTGGCACTTTGTCCATCGGATTTGTGTACACACAATCGGAATTTCCGACAACGGATTTTGTTGTCAGAAAATTTTATATCCTGCTCTCAAACTTTGTGTGTCGGAAAATCCGATGGAAAATGTGTGATGGAGCCTACACACGGTCGGAATTTCCGACAACAAGGTCCTATCACACATTTTCCGTCGGAAAATCCGACCGTGTGTACGGGGCATTAGGCTACATGCCCACGGACGTTTTAATAAACGGGCTGTAAAGCCGGTACTAACACCAGGAAAAAAGCAGCATTAAAAACGCGATTTTATCCGCTTTTTGCATGAATTCAATGCATGTTACTCCACGCTGGCTTTCAGACGCGTTTCTCTGTCTCTATTCAAAATCAATGATTCCCTATGGGAGCCCATTGATTTGAATAGAGTCTCACCGCAAGTCTATTCGAGAGGATGGGAAATGCGAAAATTTTTTAAAAATTTGCATGAGGTTCCCCCTCAAGATGATACCAGACCCTTTGGTCGGTTATGGATCTTAAGGGGAACCCCTACACCAAAAAAAATGGCATGGGGGTCCCCCCAAGATCCATACCAGACCCTTATCCAAGCACACAGCCTGGCAGGTCAGGAAAAGGGGGGCGAGCGAGTGCCCCCCCCTCCTGGACCATACCAAGCCACATGCCCTCAACATGGGGGGTTGGTGCTTTGGGGCAGGGGGGGCACTGCCCCCCCCACCCCAAAGCACCTTGTCCCCATGTTGACGAGGACAAGGGCCTCTTCCCGACAACCCTGGATGTTGGTTGTCAGGGTCTGTGGGCGGGGGGCTTATCGGAATCTGGGATCCCCCTTTAATAAGGGGGCCCCCAAATCCCGTCCCCACCCCCTATGTGAATGATTATGGGGTACATCGTACCCTTACTCATTCACCTTTGGAAAAAAGTGTCAATTAAAAAACACACTACACAGGTTTTTAAAGTAATTTATTAGGCAGCTCCGGGGGTCTCTTCAGACTTCTCCGCTCTCTCCGGCCTCTTCTCCATGCTCTCTGGCCTCTTCTCCCCTTGCCCTGTATCTTCTGCTGGGCTCCTCCACTTTCTTCTTGTCAGGGCTGGGCTCCGCCCTTCCTTCTCTGAGCCGCTCAGCTGTCGGCTAATTGCCAGCTCCTTTCTCTCCACAGTGACTCAGCTGTTGATGATTTGCTCGTCAGTCCTGGCTACTTAAAGCCGTCGAGTTCACTTCATCTCTGCCTTCGCCTTTGGTCACATCTCAGAGACTTTCTCCTGCGTTCCTGTTGAAGACTTGCTCTGCTGACGTCCCTTCTGGCTCCTGATCCTGCTTGCTGTACCACTATGTTGATCTCTGGCTCTCTGACATTGGCATTGACTGACTACCCGATCTGGTTACTGAACTCAGGCTATGTATTAACTATGCTTACTCTGTTTACCTTTTTTTTATTATTAAACAAGTGTGATTAACTGTACTTCTTTCTCGGTCTGTTTCATGGTTTCTGTCACTTTTGCTCTTTTGCCTGCTCTTTTGCTAGCGGTTGCCCGGTCGTTTCCGTTTTCTTCTTCTCTTCTCTTCTCTTCTCTTCTCTTCTCTTCTCTTCTCTTCTCTTCTCTTCTCTTCTCTTCTCTTCTCTTCTCTTCTCTTCTCTTCTCTTCTCTTGATGTTGACTCGATGCTCTCTCCCGCTGTAATGTCGTGTGCGCGGTGTGCAACAACATATATAGGCATGGGGCGGGGTCACCGGGTGCTGTCATCCGGTGACCCAGCCCCTTATTACATCGCAGTCCCAGAAAGCAGAGGAGCCCCAGAGCCCCATACGATGTACCCCATACTCATTCACATAGGGTGGGGGGCCGGGATCTGGGGGCCCCCTTATTAAAGGGGGCCCCCAGATTCCGATAAGCCCCCCACCCACAGACCCCGACAACCATCGGCCAGGCTTGTCGGGAAGAGGCCCTTGTCCTCATCAACATGAGAACAAGGTGCTTTGGGGTGGGGGGTGCAGGCCCCCCCTGCCCCAAAGCACCAACCCCCCTTGTTGAGGGCATGTGGCTTGGTATGGTCCAGGAGAGGGGGGCGCTCGCTCGCCCCCCTTTCCTGACCTGCCAGGCTGCGTGCTCGGATAAAGGTCTGGTATGGATCTTAGGGGGACCCCCACGCCATTTTTTTTGGTGTGGGGGTTCCCCTTAAGATCCATACCAGACCGAAGGGTCTGGTATCGTCCTAGGGGGAACCTCATGCATTTTTTTTTAATTTTCGCGCTCCCCCCTCAAGATTCTCAGCACACAAGTCACACCACAAGTTGGATCCTCTTGATCCGACTTCTGGTGCCACCTATTTTCAAATCAATGGGCTCCCATAGGGAACCATTGATTTTGAATAGAGCCAGAAATGCCAGACGAGGCTTAACACACCGTTAAGCCTCATTAAATCACGTTTAACACCTTTTGCCGCCGTCTGACGTTTTTACAGCTCTAGCGCTGGAGCCTTAGAACGCACTGGTCCTGGGTTTTTTTTTGCAGCTTAAAAACGACTATGCCATTTACAGCTTAAAAATGCCATGGTGGGCATGAGGCCATAGGCTAACATGGAGAGACGTTAAAAACAAAATATTTAAGGTAGAAGCAACAGTGTTGCAAAGGAAAATTTATTTCAGAGAAAGCTACATTTCATCTCAACATTAAAAGGATTTATTTGTGGAAGTTACAATTGTACCATTAGAATCAATGGCTAAACCTTACATTGGACTATAATAGCGCTGATTTTCACTTTCTCTTTAACACAGCGCTCATTTTCGTATTTACTATAGCGCCCTGTAAAAAAGACACTTGAGCTGAAATGAGAGCTATTTACAGGTCTGAGCATGCTCAGTTGTTTTGGCACCTAGTTGTACAAAAACAGGGAATTTATCTCTTCTCAGACTTTTAAAGTTTCAGTATAAAAATCACTTTTTCACACAGTTTAAAAGCAGATTACCTTTAAATAATATACCACATATTTTAGTACTATTTAGGCAATTATATCATGCTCTAAACAATATTTCCATGTGCAATTATCCAGGTTTTAGCAGGGTAAGGGTTTGGGTGCTATTTGGTTTCAGGGAACTATAGTAAATTAGATTTTGGGAGTATTTTCTCACCAGCGCTTTAGTGAATAGCGGCAATTAGCGCTAATTAGCACTGCGGCGCTATAGTAAATGACCCCCTTTGTGTTGGTAGACAGTAGCATTCGCCACTGGTTGCCAATAGTCTCTATAGCATGCACAGTAATAGCCCCTTTTACCATAAAAATTTGTTTTACACTAGTGGGTAGTTGCTCCTTAGGCACCCTAATGAGATTCTTATCTAACTGGAGTTTAGTGGTCTCTTATTCCCCTTTTACATTGGAAAGGCCCTTCTTACATTATTGATCAGTGTAAAGGCCTCGTTTATATTGGCATTTAGTGGAAAATGTCTTCTTTACATTGATGGACACTATGAAAAATATCCCTTTTAAATTAAAAGAGAAGAATGTGAATGTTTTATATATTTTTTTTTTTTAAGTTTTTATTTGCCAAAAAAATTATACATGTTATTAGCAAAAATGTAATAGACATATGTATAAGTGATACAGTCCAAAATGTGTTCAGAAGCTGATCTTGCATACAAATAAAGGAATATTATATTTATTATATTACGTTTGTCATTACTCTTTAAATCATTGGCCATTTTCTTTGAAACTCAGGACTAACTGAACTTAGTCTAAACAATAGTATAGAACAGAAACTATACAATATTCAAATAAAAAAACAACCAGAGGGGATTATCCCTCATAAAAGAAAAAAAAAAAAAAAAAAAACCTTTTTGTGCCGTGTGCTGCTGTGATTCAACTCCCCACGAGATCATTTAATTACTATCTATTGACTATTTAATACCTTGCGTAATTACAGGGTAGATTGTAGCGTGCTTTCAGAGTTAATCCATCTCCCCCATACTTTATTAAATTTTTTATTTGATCTTCTAGACTCATATGTCATTTTATACATAGTGATATTGGCATTAACTAAACCTTTCCAGGCATTCGGTGTAAGATAGTCTCTTCTGATCCAGTGAAGTGCAATTAGTTTCCTTACATAGTAAAACAGTGGTCTTAGTAGTGTTCTCATATCATTGCTCATAACTTCATCTTCTATGATCCCTAAAAGGCCCAACAGTGGGCTGCATATGTTTGGTATATCTAAAGTATCAGCAATAAATTGAGTCACCTGAGACCATAATGGCCTAACTCTGTCACATTCCCATACCATATGTATAAAAGAGCCCTCTTCCCTCAAGCATTTATGACAAATAGGATCCACCTTTCTTCCCATTTTATAGAGTCTCAAAGGGGTATAGTACATTTGATGTAAGTACCTAAGCTGTATTAATTTGTCTCTAGCAGATATAACTGTAGGTAAGTATGATGCAAGAACATTTTCCCATTGACCATCTGTAATTTCTGGAATGATCTCTACCCATTTTCCTTTAAGTTTACTTTCTCTAGGATTCTCCCTTTCTAGTAGTGTATTGTGGTATGTAGAAATTCATTTAGTATGATCTGGAATAGCAAGTAGTCTTTCTATCTTAGAGTTTTCCAGTGGTACCGGTCCAACCCCAAACTGAGCATAGGCAGCGTGCCTCAATCTGGTAAATTGGTATTCCCATGACTCTGGGACATTCAGTTCTCTTCGCAACTGCGAAAAGGTTTTTAGTTCCCCATTGATATAAAATTAGTGCAAGTATGTGAGCCCATATTTAGCCCATCTAAATCCGTCTTCGAATGTTTTATATTTTAGATCTTTCTCTAACCTGAACTGGCTCTGTGACATCAGCTGAGGGCTTCAGCCCGTTGTCTGCTGCAAACAGGTCACAGGAATGCAGAACGTACTGCACTCCTGTGATCCACAGTAGAAGTACAGCCAAATGAGCTTTTGCTGTACCTCTCCTTTAATGCTTATTGAAGAATGGCTGCTTTACATTGACAGTTTGTGTAAATACTGCCCATTGGGGCAAATGTTTATATCAGTGGAAATGTTGCCTTTACATTAGCAGATCATCAGCAGACAGGTAGCCTTTACATTTGCAGTCAGCAGAAAGGTAGCTTTTAGGGCTAAAACCCCTTCCACACTAAAAATAGCGCCTGCACAGCACCCTGAAAGTGCTGCTGCATTGTCTCCAATGTGAAAGCCCCGAGGGCTTTCACACTGGAGCGGTGCGCTGCCCATTGAAATCAATGGGGCACCGTGGCTATATCGCCGGCAAGGAGCCTCTGCAGGGGCACTTTGTGGTGGTTTTTAACCCTTTCTCGGCCGCTAGCGGGGGGGGTAAAACCGCCCCCCGCTAGCGGCTGAATACCGCTACTAAAACGACGATAAAGCGCCAACGCACCTCCCGCCCCAGTGTGAAAGGGGCCTAATTCACACTAGGGCTGATTTACTAAAACTGGAGAGTGCAAAATCTGGTGCAGCTCTGCAAAGAAGCCAATCAGCTTCCAGGTTTTTGTCAAAGCTTAAAGCGGAGTTCCAGCCAAAAGTGGAATTTCCGCTTATTTGTCTCCCCCCCTCCGGTGCCACATTTGGCATGTTTCAGGGGGGAAACGCTCATTCCTCTGCCACCGGGCAGAAAGTGCAGCGCACTTCGTGCATGTGCAGTAGGGAACTGGCTGTGAAGCCAAAAGGCTTGAGCCCTGATTCACACTGGTGCGATTTGACATGCAATTTGATGCCAAATCGGCGGCAATTGCCGGGAATGGCACAGTCCTAATCAGTGCGATGCTGCATTTGCAGTGCCGCACTGATTTCAAAAAGTAGTTTCTGTACTACTTTTGCGATTTCGGGCTGCGATTTACATTGACATCTGTGCACAGATGTCTCTGAAATCGCGGCCAAAATCGGGATTGACATGCGGGAGTGAAATTGCGCTAGTTCAGCTGAACTCGCACGGCTTCATTCCCGCAGCTCATGTGAACCTGGGCTCACTGCTGGGTTCCCTTACCAGGAATGGCGGCAGCTGCACCTGACAGCTGACCCGAAGATCGACTGCGGTGCCGACATCACGAGATCCCTGGACAGGTAAGTGTCCATATATTAAAAGTCAGCAGCTGCAGTATTTGTAGCTGCTGACTTTTAATTTTTTGTTGGGGGGGGGACCTCCACTTTACTTGAACAAGCTGAAGTTAGAAGCTGATTGGCTACTATGCAGAGCTGCACCAGATTTTGCACTCTTAAGTTTTAGTAAATCAACCTCACTATGTGTGGAGACAGATGTTTTACAATGCAGTAAAATGTTTGTCACCGCAAGGACATTGCATTTTATCGCAGCGCACCGTACCAAATTGCATGGCACTGTACGGCAATACAGCGTTTCATGCTGCTTTCCTTTGCCATAAATGAAAGGTAAATTTTATACACTTAAAGTTCGTACAAAAAAAAAAAAGGGAGCTGTGCGATGCGGTGAATCAGGGGTCACACTACCCCCTACCACAGCCGGCAACGGACAGCTGGCAGAGTGGTAAGCTACCTGTTGAAGTGTGAATACAGCCTTAGGCCCATTTTACATGGGCGATCCAATCAGATCCGCCTGTCAGTTTTTCAGCCAGTCTCTTCTATGGAGCAGTGGATGTGTCCGCTGACACCGGCCGCCATCTGATCTGATCCTGTCCACCAAAATCGGATGGAAACGGACAGGCGATAGCCCCATAGACGAGAGCTGGCTGTGTTGGTGTCTGCTCTGCATATCCTGTCATCAGTGTTGCCAACCGCCCGTGTTTTTACGGGCAGCCCGTAAAAACGGGGCTATTTTTTCATGTCAGTGAAAACCCGTAAAGAAAATTTCATGCCCGTAAAAATGACGGTCCCGGCTCGGAACTGCGCATGTGCAGTCCCGAAGCATCCCGAAGCATTGCCGAGAGTCTCCGATCATCCCTGTGACTGCTGCTACTTGTCTTGTACCCTCCCCCTTCCTCCGACAGCGCGCCTTATTTGATTCTGGGAGATGCTGGGAGGTGGGGGAGGAGAGGAGTGGAGTGAGCGAGCCTGCAGTGAAGCGCCCGCCCGGACGGACTTCAGCCTAGCAGGGGGTAAGCTTATCTAGCCTAGCAATTAGCTAAATGCAGTTGTGTCTTTACTTGTGTTAATGGGCAGGAGGAGGGGGGCAGAGGATGGGCTGTGTTGCAGGCTTCTGTAGCAGGCTTGTGTGCACTGTGCAGATGTTTTTTTTGTGTGTCAGATCTGCTTTTCTTCTAAAGGGAGGAGGTTTTCTCCCCAATCTCCTATTACCTGCAGTGCTCACCACCAGTACAGGCACAGCCACGTCAGTCCTCCCCAGAGTTAGCAACTCATGTGTCTGAGGCACAGTGGCACTACAAATCCAAGCATGCCAGGAGAGGGGAGGCAGCAGCAATATGATTTGGCTGGTATTTTCTGATGAAAAAGTGCTGCTGTATATTGTGTTTGTACTGTATGGTGATAATATAATTATGTAATCTGCTTGATGGTCTTGAGGTGTTTATTTATATATTTTTTTTTATCTGAGTAAGTAGTGAGCACATTTGGTCTCCTGTACCATGTCCGCAGCCTATGACCGTCTCCTGTAGCATGTCCGCAGCCTATGACCGTCTCCTGTAGCATGTCCGCAGCCTATGACCATCTCCTGTAGCATGTCCGCAGCCTATGACCGTCTCCTGTAGCATGTCCGCAGCCTATGACCGTCTCCTGTAGCATGTCCGCAGCCTATGACCGTCTCCTGTAGCATGTCCGCAGCCTATGACCGTCTCCTGTAGCATGTCCGCAGCCTATGACCGTCTCCTGTAGCATGTCCGCAGCCTATGACCGTCTTCTGTACCATGTCCGCAGCCTATGACCGTCTCCTGTACCATGTCCGCAGCCTATGACCGTCTCCTGTAGCATGTCCGCAGCCTATGACCGTCTCCTGTAGCATGTCCGCAGCCTATGACCGTCTCCTGTAGCATGTCCGCAGCCTATGACCGTCTCCTGTAGCATGTCCGCAGCCTATGACCGTCTCCTGTAGCATGTCCGCAGCCTATGACCGTCTTCTGTACCATGTCCGCAGCCTATGACCGTCTCCTGTACTATGTCCGCAGCCTATGACCGTCTCCTGTAGCATGTCCGCAGCCTATGACCGTCTCCTGTAGCATGTCCGCAGCCTATGACCGTCTCCTGTAGCATGTCCGCAGCCTATGACCGTCTCCTGTAGCATGTCCGCAGCCTATGACCGTCTCCTGTAGCATGTCCGCAGCCTATGACCGTCTCCTGTAGCATGTCCGCAGCCTATGACCGTCTCCTGTAGCATGTCCGCAGCCTATGACCGTCTCCTGTAGCATGTCCGCAGCCTATGACCGTCTCCTGTAGCATGTCCGCAGCCTATGACCGTCTCCTGTAGCATGTCCGCAGCCTATGACCGTCTCCTGTAGCATGTCCGCAGCCTATGACCGTCTCCTGTAGCATGTCCGCAGCCTATGACCGTCTCCTGTAGCATGTCCGCAGTCTATGACCGTCTCCTGTAGCATGTCCGCAGCCTATGACCGTCTCCTGTAGCATGTCCGCAGCCTATGACCATCTCCTGTAGCATGTCCGCAGCCTATGACCGTCTCCTGTAGCATGTCCGCAGTCTATGACCGTCTCCTGTAGCATGTCTGCAGTCTCTGACCGTCTCCTGTAGCATGTCCGCAGTCTCTGACCGTCTCTTGTAGAATAAAACCCAGAGCCACCAAGCTGGAGCCATTTGACTGAGCCCTGCACGGTGCACCTGAGAGGAGGTCAGTGACAGCGCCGCCAGGCCAATCTGAGGGGGAGTCACTGATGTAAGGGGGCACCGATATAAAGGTTTCCCCCCTATATTAGTAAACCCCCTTACCTTAGTGTATTCACTGTATGGAAGGTGGTCTCTTGTCACCAGAGTGCGCCCCACATCAGAGTTCCTGGCGTTCCCCTTTACATCAGAGTCTGCAGGATTCCCCCTTACAGTGCAACAAGGAACTCAATCTGAGGATCCTGATGTAATTGGGAACTCTGATGTAAAGAGAACAAAGTGGACTCTGATATAAGGTGGTCTCTGGTCACCAGAGCCCCCCTCTACATCAGAGTTCCACCTTAGATCATGATTTGCAGCATTTCCCTTTACATAAGAGTTTCATTTCACTGCAAGAGGGAATCCTGCAGACTCTGATGTAAGGGGGAACTCTGTGCTGGCCGGGTTATAGTAACCTGACCTTCGTGTCAATGCAGAAATATGTTTTTTACTTTTGTTAAACTTAAACACATTGCTAATAGCACTAGATATATGTTTATAGTTTAAATATTCATATTTGCACTGTTTAGCACTGAAAACTGTAATTATAGGTACTTTTTTGCAGTGCCAGTAAAAAATTTGTGCCGTTTGTAAATTTTTGGTATCCTGCCAGTAAATTTTGCCTCGGAAGGTTGGTAACACTGCCTGTCATCCCCCTGCTCAGCAGGGATCAGCAGAGAGATCCCCTGCCGAGCAAGCGGATCCGCTTCAGAAAGGTGCCTGTGTGAAAGGGGCCTTACATCGGCAGTCAACAAAAATGTCTTCCTTATATTGGCATATCTCCCAACTTTTTGAGATGGGAACGAGGGACACCTTTTAGCAAAAGTATGTAGGCATAGGACACACCCCCTGCTACACCCCTTTAGAGGAGAATTATACAAATAAATGATTAGTTAAGCCCATGAGTGCTTTTTTCTTACCACTACTATCACTTTATATTGGCTTTTGAAATTTACAGATGCAGCAATTTAGAAATTGTATGAAAGGTTTAGCACCGGGAAAAACTTTTTGAAAGATAAAAAGTGCATCTTATATACTATATAGATCAGACCAAAATGAGGGCCAAATGAGGAGGAAAGAGGGACAGAGGGACTTTGTTCCAAATCAGGGACAGTCCCTCGAAATCAGAGACAGTTGGGAGGTAAGTATTGGTAGTCAGCGAAAATATCTTCTTTAGGCCCGGTTCACACTTGTGCGATGCCAGACATCGCATGTAATTCGCAGCGCACTGCTGTTCACATTACATGCGATGTCTATGCGGTGCGATATCATCCATACAGATAGTATGGCTGATATCGCACCATATTTGGTCCAAACACGCACAGGACCCTTTTTTCTGTTCGGACCAGAATCGGATCGCATGTGTGCTCACACATATGCGATCCGATTCATGTCCGAACTGTCAGTTCACAGTGCGATATGCAAGCTGAACTGGGGGTGTTGTTAGCAATGTATTGACACTCCCCAGCGATTCGCATGTGGCAGTGTGAACTGACATGCGAGTCGGTGCGATGCGGGAACCCGCAGTGGATTCGTGGTGTTCTCGCATCGCACAAGTGTGAACTGGGCCTCATATTGGTAGTCAGCAGGAAAGGTCACATTTACATTGGAAGCCAGTGACCTTTACATTAACAGACAAAACTAAAACAAAGAGTAATCAGCGCAAAGGATCTTGGTTTAGTAAAAACAATAGGTGTTTATTGAACATTGAACAAATAGCAAAGGCACTCACAAAAAGACAGTTTCAGAGGCTGCAGTTATAATGAGACAATGTCCCGCTGTACCCCCCGGACTGCTCCTGTCATCCAGCTGATCCGATGGTGAACTGCCCGGCCAGGCTGTGGAGTAAGCAGCTGACAGAAGCCGGTTCTGGCGCTGACACTTGTAAAGCCCGCCTCCAGGGATGTCGTCTTTTGATGGCATGTGCCCATAACAATGCATTTCTGGGGGGATTCCCCTCTCCTCGGGCTGAAGCGAGGATAATCCCCCCAAAAAAGTGTTTTATGCATCTATGCAATGTTTTTTAGTCTTGACCGTAATAATATAGGAATTCAGGATACATTTCATTTAAAGGAGCAACGATAATATTTGTGAAAATAAATATAAGACAATAAATTCAACAGTAATGCATTTTTAATTTAAAAACAAATTATGCAGAGTAATAAAAATACCACACTGATGGTGAACTGTCTGGCAAGGCTGCAAAGTAAGCCGCACTGCTGTCATGCTGGTACCCGCTGACAGAAGCCCGCTCTGGCGCTGACGCTTGTGAAGCCCGCCCTCTGGGATGTCATCTTCTGATGGGGTGTGACTGTAATAAAATGTGTTTCTGGGAGGATTCCCCTTTCCTCAGCCACGAACCGAGGAGAGAGGAATCCCCCCAGAAATGCATTCTGTGCATCTGTGTTATGTGTTTTTTAGTCTTGACTGTAATGAGATAAGAAAGCAGGATACATTTCATTTTAAAGAGCAGCAATAATATTCGTAAATATAGTGCAATAAATTCAACGATAATTTATTAATTGGAAAAGAATACATAAATGATGCAAAGTAATCAAAATACCGCGCATGTTATGAATGTGCAAAGTGTGCCTGGGCGGCCATCCCACTTGTGATGGGTGGAATTGTGTTGGCCTGGGAGAGAAGATTAATCAGCTGAAAAGTAGACTGCCCTTTTCAAGCCTGGGCTAGTGGATTGGCTCTTCATTTACAATGAAGAAAGAATGGCCAGCTTGGTTTAACCTCTAATTGGCAAGGGCTTATACTTTGTGCATAGCTCTTGTGGATTTAATTAACCTTTTTTTGGGGTTAATTCTTCTTTAAGGGGGTGTGGCAGGGGGCGTGTTTTATGCCTACATACATTTGCTAGTAGGTGTCCCTCATTCCCATCTGAAAATGTTGGGAGGTATGCTTTGCGTCATTGAATTTAAATGGTTAAAATAGTAGTAATAACAGCTGCGAACATTTTTTATCATTTCAGGGAGGTTCGGGGTGGGGAGTAGTGGAAGATTAGTGAATAATCTCTAGGCTGAAGGAGTTATCAGTGGCCAGGTAACCAGTAGATCAGGGACATCTCTTATGTCTCTATAAAGGGTAAAAGTCGCTTGTCAAATAAAAAAAAAAAATGGTTAAATACTGTATATTGGAATAAATAGAAATGATTAAAAATACTCCCTGCACGTGCGCACACACACAAACAAACAAATACGTGCAGCTATGATGAACGTACTTAAAAGTGTGCGACACAAATTAAAATAATTTTTGGGCTATCATTTACTGTAGGTCTATCTATAATCTTATGAGCTGTAAAGGTTTTTAATGTGTCACCTATTTGCAAATTTGGCAATCATAGTTTTTCACGGTTTTGCAAACATGCGATTTTAAGGCCTTACATATTTGGCATTAACTTAAAGTTGAAGTAAACTCTCTCCCATCACTTTAGCACATATAAATCAGCATTAAAAGCATTATTAACCGCTGTACTCAGATGTCACCTTACTTGCTTAGTTTGCTTGTAATCCATCCCGTTATCTGTAATGACGTCACTGGTGCATGCACATCTCTCCCACGATTCAAAGCACGCTCTTTGTGTTGTCAGTCCTTTAAGCAGTGAGCACTGCACTCCAATACCACGAGACTACATTCTCAACCTCGGGAACTAGAAGGAGGCTTGGCTGAAAAACTATCGCACATGCGTGAGATTATAGCAAGGACTACATAGAGGGGCGGAAGTATTTTCCACTATAGACGCGGAAAACAACACTTAATATGGCACTGGCTTATCCCGGGACGAATAAATGTATAAACAACTTAAACACAGTAAGGAACATGCGATTGGGGCTAATATATATATTGGTTTAAGGGTCCTTTCACACTGGGGCGGTTTGCAGGCGCTATTGCGCTAATAATAGCGCCTGCAAACCGACCCAAAAGTGCCGCTGCTTTAATTCCAGTGTGAAAGCCCAGAGGGCTTTCACACTGGAGCGGTGCGCTAGCAGGACGGGAAAAAAAGTCCTGCTAGCAGCATCTTCGGAGCGGTGAAGGAGCGGAGTGTATACCGCTCCTTCACCACTCCTGCCCATTGAAATCAATGGGACGGCGTGGCTATACCGCCGGCAAAGCGCCTCTGCAGAGGCGCTTTGCGGTGGTTTTAATCCTTTCTCGGCCGCTAGCGGGGAGTAAAACCGCCCCGCTAGCGGCCGAATACCAACGGTAAAGCGCCGCTTACAATAGCGGCACTTTACCGCCGACAACGCCCCCGCCCCAGTGTGAAAGGACCCTAATTGAAAAGCAGCATAGGAGGGGGGAGAGTTTACTTCTGCTTCAACACAGCCATATATACAGTATATACTGCATATTATGTACTTTTAACTTGTGAGTTGTGATAACATAACATTTTTAAATAAACTGTTTGTTTGCCCATTGCTGCACTTCTTAGACCCCATACACACTCTGCACGAGCTGCACGATTCAAAATGAGAATCACAATTTTTTTGCTTAGAATAAAAAGATCACGATTCTCGCTACATAAAATCTTTTACATTATACAAAAAAACTGGGCTAACTTTACTGGTTAGTATTTTTTTTTTAATTCATTAAAGTAATTTTTTCCCAGAAAATTGCATTTGAAAGACCGCTGTGCAAATACAGTGTGACATAAAATATTGCAACAACCACCATTTTATTCTCTAGGGTCTCTACTAAAAAATATATATATATAATGTTTGGAGGTTCTAAGTAATTTTCTAGCAAAAAAAAAAAAGATTATAACTTGAAACCAACAAATGGCAGAAAAAGGTTTAGTGTTTAAGTGGTTAAACTTTCTTCATTTACACACAAAGTCTATTCCTTTGACAAATTGTTACAATGTTTATACTTAGTTCCACTGCTAAAGAATGTTGTGATTCTTGGCAGACTACCCGGATTTTCTCTTCCTTTCTTTTGAAGGCTGTGGCTTCGGAAGAGCAGAGAGAATTCTTTGCATAGACAGAATCGTGAAACACTTTTGTCAAGATCGCAACAGGGAAAAAATTGCAATAACGATTCTTGATGATTAATCGTGCAGCTCTACAACACTGTACAACTTTTGCTGTCTGATTTCCTTTAGATTTACCAAAACTATGTAGGGCAAGGGCCTGCCTGATTAAAAATCGACATAAAATTGCATAGTGTGTATCCAGCCTAAGATGGCGCTTTCCTGCAATTCTATACTGGGATCACACAAGAGCGGTGGAGGAAACCGCTTGCGATTAGGACCCCCCCCCCCCCCAGAAAAGTAAGTATAAATCTTTTTTTTTTTTTCCTTGTCAAAAGAAGTTTATTGAGTATACAATGTTATAAAGATACATAAAGTAAGTTTACAAGGATCTATAAAGTAAGCTCATTGTTTTACAGTAGGGTTTATATAGGTAAATATCATAAAATTTCAAATAATAAACATTGGGTTCACGTAAACCTAAATTAAAGATATATATCATTTCCTTAGTTACTTTTGTAGGTATTTAAATGATTTATACCTACTATACATATTGTTAACAAGCTTTTTTTTTTTTTTTTTTTTTTTAAGGCAGGGTCTCTTTAATTTTTTTAGGTCCTTTTACAGAGGAAATCCTAACAGTTGGGTGCTACCTAGTGAACCAAAATTGGTGTGCATACAGGATACTGTAAAGTCTAGCACTCTTGTGTCCCTGTGTTGTAAAATATTTAAATGCCTTTTATCAGCATTCTAAAGTTTTGTTAGTCCAAAAATCTGCCCATACTGTCCTCAGCTCAGTAACCCCATAATGGTGGACTGTAATGAGCTTGTTAAATTGACAACGATTATAATTTATCCGGTGTTCATTGAATATACCTTGAGGGGATGCAGTGGGTGCAATATGGAGTTCATAAAGGCAAATTCCCATAAAAGCATCTTCCATGGGTATGACTCGAATCACCTGTGCTATATCATATATTTTTTTTGCCATGTCTGCAGAAAAGACATAGCCAGGTCCAGAGCAGTAGGGTGGGTAGGTGTCATTGGGGTAGACTTCCTTAGGGACATACCATTTGTGTTCTTTACCCCTCAGTGGTCCTGCATTTTTCCATATGTGCCCTGTGAAATAGTTGGTACGGACTGGAAATTCTGGGCGAAGAAGCTGGTCGACAAGGTAGTCTACATTGAGGAACATGTCATCATCTATTTTCAACACGTAGCTGGCTGTGGGGCAGAATTTAGTAACCCATTCCATGCCCATTAAGGTTTTTAAAGTAAGATTATAGTACGTGTCCATGAAGTCTTGTTGGACAATATCCCCAAAGGCTTCACTTTCCTCCTCCAGCATCCTCTGGGTTCTGTTCACAACGAAATTTGGAAGACCAACCAAAAAGATCCTCACCACGTCAACATTGTAATTACTCTCATTGCCCCAGGTTTCTCGAATGACATGCCTAGTATTGATATTATGAGACCTACTAATTACCATCATGACTAGAAAGGGGTTCCGGTCTCTGCACTTCTTCTCCTGGTTGATGAGGAACTTGTATGGGTAAGGGTAAGGGGGGGCCAGAGGGTGTTGGAAGCCTGGATAGATCAGGTTGTTTACAGGAGGAGGGATTCCCTGGTCACTTAAATGCCCCCAAAACATCATCAATCTTTTATTGAGCCATTCTTCATTTTCAAAGTACAGGTATCCAGATGCAAATATCAATGTGAACAGAAGGGAACTAGAAATCCTCGCCACACAGCGTCGTTCCATTGAGCTGAATCCCACCGGAACCTCTGCACAAAGATAAGAGAGGCACCTAATTTTACCACAAAAAACTGGGAAAACTTATTGACTTAAGTATAAGCCTACGGTGGAAAATGCAGCGTAAACAATGCACATCTGCAGCCTCACTGTGCCCACCTGTAACATCAGTATCCATCTGCAGCCTCACTGTGCCCATCTGCAGCCTCACTGTGCCCATCCGCTGCCTCACTGTGCCCACTTGTATCATCAGTGCCCATCTGCAGCCTCACTGTGCCCATTTACAGCCTCATTGTGTCCATCTGCAGCCTCACTGTGCACATCTGCAGCCTCACTGTGCCCATCCGCAGCCTCACTGTGCCCACTTGTATCATCAGTGCCAATCTGCAGCCTCACTATGCCTATCTGCAGCCTCACTGTGCCCATTTGCAGCCTCATTGTGCCCATCTGCAGCCTCGCTGTGCCCATCTGCAGCCTCACTGTGCCCATCTGCAGCTGTACCTTTGATAACCAAAACAGCGGGTGTCTCCCACTGTGTCATGCAGTCTGTTCGGTGGCCGTCCACTGTAACAAAGCCCCGCCTCCTCCTTGTCCGTGATGGATGGAACAATGATTCCCAGCATTGTATCAGTGTTCAGTGTTCCTTCTATCATGGACGAGGAGGAGGCGGGGCTTTGTTACAGTGGATGGCCGCCGAACAGACTGCATGACACAGTGGGAGACACCCACTGTTTTGGTTATCAAAGGTACAGCTTCAGATGGGCACAGTGAGGGCACAGTGAGGCTGCACCACCACTCGAGACCCTCACTCGAGTATAAGCCGAGGGGGTTTTTTCAGCATAAAAAAATATGCTGAAAAAGTTGGCTTATACTCAAGTATATACGGTACATAATTAGTCTGGTTGAAAAAAAAGTACAAGTCTGTCTAGTTCAACCAATAAAAGGGGAAAAAAAAAACTATACAATCCTATACCCACAGTTGATCCAGTTACATAGTAGGTGAGGTTGAAAAAAAGACACAAGTCCATCAAGTCTAACCTATGTGTGTGATTATATGTCAGTATTATATGTCAGTATTACATTGTATATCCCTGTATGTTGTGGTTGTAATGGAAATTTGTACGTTCTGTATATAATTGTATTGTATTTTGTATGTATTGCACACTGCCCTCACTGTGCACACAGCACTAATAATGTTTTCAGTAAATGTTTATATTCTTTTGAGTCCTGATTAGAATTAGCCTGCCTGTGTAACGCCCCTTGTTACCATAAACGTACAATTGTAATATTAATGTGATACCTACGTAATCATGTGCATAAAAACCTTCAATTGCGTCATAATAAAGCAGAACAGTTATTTGGAAAGATGCTGAGCGTATCTTTTGTGTCTGTTCCCTACTGCAGTACTTATTATTAATTTGGAACCACTAATCAATATGAGGATAGGAGTTGCCTATCATCAATTTAACCGAGTCAGCATCTCACATCTTGCATTCAAGTGCTTATCTAATAGTTTTTTGAAACTATCGATTCTCCCCGCTGAAACCACTGCCTGTGGAAGGGAATTCCACATCCTTGCCGCTCTTACAGTAAAGAAACCTCAACTCAGTTTAAGGTTAAACCTCTTTTTTTCTAATTTTAGTGAGTGGCCACGTGTCTTATTAACTACTTCCATACAGGGCATTTTCACCCCCTTCCTGCCCAAGCCAAACAAAACAAGAGTGACAAGTTTGAAAAAAACACAATATTTTTTACTTTTTGCTATAATAAGTATCCAAATTTTTTTTTTTTTAAACAAATTTTTTCCTCAGTTTAGGCGGATACGTATTCTTCTACATATTTTTGGTAAAAAATATCGCAATAAGCGTATATTTATTGGTTTGCGAAAAAGTTATAGCGTGTACAAAATAAGGGGATAGATTTATGGCATTTTTATTATATATTTTTTTTTTTTACTAGTAATGGCGGCGATCTGCGATTTTTATCGTGACTGCGATATTGCGGCGGACACATCGGACAATTTTGACACATTTTTGGGACCATTCACATTTATACAGCGATCCGTGCTATAAAAATGCATTGATTACTATATAAATGTGACTGGCAATGAAGGGGTTAACTAGGAGGGGGCGCTGTAGGGGTTAATGTGTTGCTAGGGAGTGATTCTAACTGTGGGGGGAGGGGATTCACAAGGGGAGGAGACCGATCGGTGTTCCTCTGTACAAGGAACACACCATCGGTCTCCTCCCATCTGACAGGACGTGGATCTGTGTGTTTACACACACAGATCCACGGTCCTGCTCGGTTACCGGGCAATCGCGGCCGCCGGGCACGCGCACTGGGACCCGAGCGATGCGGCGGGCGCACGAACGCCCCCTGGGCTGCCTGGAAGGCTGCGCCGTCATGTGACGGTGGCCCAGAACAACAGCTGCACCGTCCCGCCGTTATATGACGGCGGGCGGGCAGCAAGTGGTTAAACTCCCTTCCGCGGAAGTTTTATCCCTTTTGTAGGGTCACCAGTACGGTATTTGTAAATTGAAATCATATGCCCTCTCAAGCGTCTCTTCTCCAGAGAGAATAAGTTCAGTGCTCGCAACCTTTCTTCATAACTAATATCCTCCAGACCCTTTATTAGCTTTGTTGTCCTTCTTTGTACTCGCTCCATTTCCAGTACATCCTTCCTGAGGACTGGTGCCCAGAACTGGACAGCATACTCTAGATGCGGCCAGTCCAGAGTCTTGTAGAGTGGGAGAATTATCGCTTTATCTCTGGAGTTAATCCCTTTTTTTAATGCATGCCAATATTTTGTTTGCTTTGTTAGCAGAAGCTTGGCATTGCATGCCATTGCTGAGCCTATCATCTACTAGGACCCCCAGGTCCTTTTCCATCCTAGATTCCCCCAGAGGTTCTCCCCCCAGTGAGTAGATTGCATTCAAATTTTTGCCACCCAAATGCATTATTTTACATTTTGCACATTAAACCTCATTTGCCATGTAGTTACCCACCCCATTAATTTGTTCAGATCTTCTTGCAAGGTTTTCACATCCTGCGTAGAAGTTATTGCCCTGCTTAGCTTAGTATCGTCCACAAATACAGAGATAGAACTGTTTACCCCATCTTCCAGGTCGTTTATGAAAAAATTAAATAGGATTGGTCCCAGCACAGAACCCTGGGGAACCCCACTACCCACCCCTGACCATTCCGAGTACTCCCCATTTATCACCACCCTCTGAACTCGCCCTTGTAGCCAGTTTTCAATCCAGGTACTCACCCTATGGTCCATGCCAACGGACCTTACTTTGTACAGTAAATGTTTATGGGGAACTGTGTCAAATGCTTTTGTAAAATCCAGATACACTACGTCTTCGGGCCTTCCTTTATCTAGATGGCTGCTCACCTCCTCATAGAAGGTTAATAGATTGGTTTGGCAAGAACGATTCTTCATGAATCCATGCTGATTACTGCTAATGATATCGCTTTCATTACTAAAATCTTGTATATAGTCCCTTATCACCTCTCCAAGAGCTTGCATACTATTGATGTTGGTCTGTAATTCCCAGGGATGTATTTTGGCCCTTTTTTAAATATTGGTGCTACATTGGCTTTTCTCCAATCAGCTGGTACCATTCCAGTCAGTAGACTGTCAGTAAAAATTATTTACAATGGTCTGGCGATTACTTGACTGAGTTCCCTAAGGACCCTCGGGTTCAAGCCATCTGGTCCCAGTGACTTATTAACCATTTGCCGACCAGCCACCACAGATTTACTGTGGCAGAATGGCACGGCTGGGCGAAACAATGTTATGTATGGTCGCTTCGCCCTGTGGCCACTAGGTGTGCACGCCGCCGGAGCTGATGTGAGTGCCTGGCGGTCGCGATCACTGCCGGTCTCCCGTGATCACTGCTGAGACACCGGGAACTGGGATCTGTGTGTGTAAACACACAGTTTCCGGTTCTCTGAGGGGAGAAGTGACCAATCGTCTGTTCATACAAAGTATGAACAGCGATCTGTCATCTCCCCTAGACAGTCCCATCCCCCCTTCAGTTAGAACACAGAGAGGGAACACAATTAACCCCTTGATTGTCCCCTAGTGGTCAACCCCTTCCCTGCCAGTGACATTTTTACTGTAATCAGGGCATTTTTATAGGACTGATCGCTGTATGTGGATAATGGTGAGAAAAAACAGTCTCTAGTGTACACAGATGGAGTTTAAAGCTGATAATTGATGAGTGCACCTTTCACCAAAATCAGTGACAGTGACATCGAGGCTTGGGCAATACCCGGACACCTTTTTACAAAAAAGTGATATGGCTACGAAAGCCTATTTGAAAGACGCAAAAAGTTTACTGCAGGAATTACAAGAGATTATCCTCACGGGAAAAGATGAAGTATATCTGGTTACATTTGATGTGACCAGTTTATACACGGTTATCCAACATGAGGATGCTTTGTTGGCCCTTAATCAGTTGCCGACTGCCGCACGACGATGTACGTCGGCAGAATGGCACGGGCAGGCAAAAGGGCTTAAAGGTACGTCCTTGTCTGCCCGCGTGTGGGGGGTCCGATCACACCCCCATCCATTCGTGGCCCCCCCCTCACGATCGCTCCTGGCCAATGGGATCATTTCCCTGCCTCTGTATTGTACACAGAGGCAGAGGAAATGATGTCATCTCTCCTCGGCTCGGCATTTTCCGTTCTGGCGCCGAGGAGAGAAGACTGGAATGTGAGTACACCAACACACACACACACAGTAGAACATGCCAGGCACACAATACACCCCCGATCACCCCCCCGATCACCCGCCGATCCCCCCCGATCACCCCTCCCCCCGTCACACTGACACCAAGCAGTTTTTTTTTTTTTTTTCTGATTACTGCATGGTGTCATTTTGTGAGAGTTAGTGTGGTAGGGCAGTTAGGGTTAGCCCCCTTTAGGTCTAGGATACCCCCCTAACCCCCTCCAATAAAGTTTTAACCCCTTGATCACCCCCCGTCGCCAGTGTCGCTAAGCGATCATATTTCTGATCGCTGTATTAGTGTCGCTGGTGACGCTAGTTAGGGAGGTAAATATATAAGTTCGCCGTCAGTGTTTTATAGTGTCAGGGACCCCCATATACTACCCAATAATTGTTTTAACCCCTTGATTGCCCCCTAGTTAACCCTTTCACCACTGATCACCGTATAACTGTTACAGGTGACGCTGGTTAGTTCGTTTATTTTTTATAGTGTCAGGGCACCCGCCGTTTATTACCGAATAAAGGTTTAGCCCCCTGATCGCCCGGCGGTGATATGCGTCGCCCCAGGCAGCGTCAGATTAGCGCCAGTACCGCTAACACCCACGCACGCAGCATACACCTCCCTTAGTGGTATAGTATCTGAACGGATCAATATCTGATCCGATCAGATCTATACTAGCGTCCCCAGCAGTTTAGGGTTCCCAAAAACGCAGTGTTAGCGGGATCAGTCCAGATACCTGCTAGCACCTGCGTTTTGCCCCTCGGCCCAGCCCAGCCCACCCAAGTGCAGTATCGATCGATCACTGTCACTTACAAAACACTAAACGCATAACTGCAGCGTTCGCAGAGTCAGGCGTGATCCCTGCGATCGAAAACAGTTTTTTTGGTAGCGTTTTGGTGAACTGGCAAGCAACAGCCCCAGGCAGCGTCAGGTTAGCGCCAGTACCGCTAACACCCACGCACGCACCGTACACCTCCCTTAGTGGTGTAGTATCTGAACGGATCAATATCTGATCCGATCAAATCTATACTAGCGTCCCCAGCAGTTTAGGGTTCCCAAAAATGCAGTGTTAGCGGGATCAGCCCAGATACCTGCTAGCACCTGCGTTTTGCCCCTCCGCCCGGCCCAGCCCAGCCCACGTGCAGTATCGATCGATCACTGTCACTTACAAAACACTAAACACATAACTGCAGCGGAGGGATCAGGCCTGATCCCTGCGATCGCTAACAGTTTTTTTGGTAGCGTTTTGGTGAACTGGCAAGCACCAGCGGCCTAGTACACCCCGGTCGTAGTCAAACCAGCACTGCAGTAACACTTGGTGACGTGGCGAGTCCCATAAGTGCAGTTCAAGCTGGTGAGGTAACAAGCACAAGTAGTGTCCCGCTGCCACCAAGAAGACAAACACAGGCCCGTCGTGCCCATAGTGCCCTTCCTGCAGCATTCGCCAATCCTAATTGGGAACCCTCCACTTCTGCAGCGCCCGTACTTCCCCCATTCACATCCCCAATCAAATGCAGTCGGCTGCATGAAAGGCATTTTCTTTATGTCCTCCCGAGTACCCCTACCCAACGAACCCCCCAAAAAAAGATGTTGTGTCTGCAGCAAGCGCTGATATAGGCGTGACACACGCTATTATTGTCCCTCCTGTCCTGACAATCCTGGTCTTTGCATTGGTGAATGTTTTGAACGCTACCATTCACTAGTTGAGTATTAGCGTAGGGTACAGCATTGCACAAACTAGGCACACTTTCACAGGGTCTCCCAAGATGCCGTTGCATTTTGAGAGACCCGAACATGGAACCGGTTACAGTTATAAAAGTTCGTTACAAAAAAAAGTGTAAAAAAAAAAAATATATATATATAAAATAAAAAAAAAAAATTTTCGTTTTATTGTTCTCTCTCTCTCTATTCTCTCTCTATTGTTCTGCTCTTTTTTACTGTATTCTATTCTGCAATGTTTTATTGTTATTATGTTTTATCATGTTTGCTTTTCATGTATGCAATTTTTTATACTGTACCGTTTACTGTGTTTTATTGTTAACCATTTTTATGTCTTCAGGTACGCCATTCACGACTTTGAGTGGTTATACCAGAATGATGCCTGCAGGTTTAGGTATCATCTTGGTAAATTCTTTTCAGCCAGTGGTCGGCTTTCATGTAAAAGCAATCCTAGTGGCTAATTAGCCTCTAGACTGCTTTTACAAGCAGTGGGAGGGAATGCCCCCCCACCGTCTTCCGTGTTTTTCTCTGGCTCTCCTGTCTCGACAGGGAACCTGAGAATGCAGCCGGTGATTCAGCCAGCTGACCATATAGCTGATCAGAGACCAGAGTGGCTCCAAACATCTCTATGGCCTAAGAAACCGGAAGCTACGAGCATTTCATGACTTAGATTTCGCAGGATGTAAACAGCGCCATTGGGAAATTGGGAAAGCATTTTATCACACCGATCTTGATGTGGTCAGATTTTTTCAAAAAAGAGTACCTGTCACTACCTATTGCTATCATAGGGGATATTTACATTCCCTGAGATAACAATAAAAATGATTACAAAAAAAAAAAAAATGAAAGGAACAGTTTAAAAATAAGATAAAAAAGCAAAAAAATAATAAAGAAAAAAAAAAAAAAGCACCCCTGTCCCCCCCTGCTCTCGCGCAAAGGCGAACGCAAGCGTTGGTTTGGCGTCAAATGTAAACAGCAATTGCACCATGCATATGAGGTATCACCACGAAGGTCAGATCGAGGGCAGAAATTTAGCAGTAGACCTCCTCTGTAAATCTAAAGTGGTAACCTGTAAAGGCTTTTAAAGGCTTTTAAAAATGTATTTATTTTGTTGCCACTGCACGTTTGTGCGCAATTTTAAAGCATGTCATGTTTGGTATCCATGTACTCGGCCTAAGATCATCTTTTTTATTTCATCAAACATTTGGGCAATATAGTGTGTTTTAGTGCATTAAAAGTTAAAAAAGTGTGTTTTTTCCCCAAAAAATGCGTTTGAAAAATCGCTGCGCAAATACTGTGTGAAAAAAAAAAAATGAAACACCCACCATTTTAATCTGTAGGGCATTTGCTTTAAAAAAATATATAATGTTTGGGGGTTCAAAGTAATTTTCTTGCAAAAAAAATAATTTTTTCATGTAAACAAAAAGTGTCAGAAAGGGCTTTGTCTTCAAGTGGGTAGAAGAGTGGGTGATATGTGACATAAGCTTCTAAATGTTGTGCATAAAATGCCAGGACAGTTAAAAACCCCCCAAATGACCCCATTTTGGAAAGTAGACACCCCAAGCTATTTGCTGAGAGGCATGTCGAGTCCATGGAATATTTTATATTGTGACACAAGTTGCGGGAAAGATACAATTTTTTTTTTTTTTTTTTTTTTGCACAAAGTTGTCACTAAATGATATATTGCTCAAACATGCCATGGGAATATGTGAAATTA
The DNA here is from genome assembly GCF_042186555.1 of Aquarana catesbeiana. Lineage (NCBI taxonomy): Eukaryota > Metazoa > Chordata > Amphibia > Anura > Ranidae > Aquarana > Aquarana catesbeiana. The sequence goes on from NC_133326.1 coordinate 647,224,988, forward strand.
CATCCCAAAATACATTCTGTTGCTTCTCCTGAGTATGGGGATACCACATGTGTGAGACTTTTTGGGAGCCTAGCCGCGTACGGGACCCCGAAAACCAAGCACCGCCTTCAGGCCTTCTAAGGGCGTAAATTTTTTATTTCACTCTTCACTGCCTATCACAGTTTCGGAGGCAATGGAATGCCCAGGTGGCACAAATCCCCCCAAATGACCCTATTTTGGAAAGTAGACACCCCAAGCCATTTGCTGAGAGGTATGGTGAGTATTTTGCAAACCTCACTTTTTGTCACAAAGTTTTGAAAATTGAAAAAAGAAAAAAAAACGTTTTTTCTTGTCTTTCTTCATTTTCAAAAACAAATGAGAGCTGCAAAATACTCACCATGCCTCTCAGCAAATAGCTTGGGGTGTCTACTTTCCAAAATGGGGTCATTTGGTGGGGGGGGTTGTGCCACCTGGGCATTCCATGGCCTCCGAAACTGTGATAGGCAGTGAAGAGTGAAATCAAAAATTTACACCCTTAGAAATCCTGAAGGCAGAGATTGGTTTTCGGAGCCCCGTACGCGGCTAGGCTCCCAAAAAGTCCCACACATGTGATATCCCTATACTCAGGAGAAGCAGCTAAATGTATTTCGGGGTGCAATTCCACATATGCCCATGGCCTGTGTGAGCAATATATCATTTAGTGACAACTTTGTGCAAAAAAAAAAAAAATAAATAAATTTGTCACTTTCCCACAACTTGTGTCAAAATATAAAATATTCCATGGACTCAACATGCCTCTCAGCAAATAGCTTGGGGTGTCTACTTTCCAAAATGGGGTCATTGGGGGGGGGGTTGTGCCATCTGGGCATTTTATGGCCTTCAAAACTGTGATAGGTAGTGAGGAGTGAAATCAAAAAGCCGGCTTTTACAGACCCTATACACTGCTTTTTACTTTGTGATCACTTTTTATATGTATTGTGGTTTTTTATGAATAAAAATACCCAGAGTTACACTATGTGAAAGCATTCCTTCTTTTTTCCACATATCCTGGGGAACTGAGAAACCACTTTGTTTTTTGGAATCCATTTTGGCTCTACTTCGATGGATAAAGAGGGGACGTCCCGGCCTTGCAGAGGCTCTACCCTTGCCTCCAACACTTCACCACTTTGCCCAGGGTGGCATTAAGCTCCATTGATTCTATGCTCATGGCAGTAGAATCCAACCTCTCTTTTAAGCGTATTCCATCTATTCGCTAAAGTTGATGATATACAAGTTGACGGTTGGGAAGCAGACAGGATTGATACACGGATTATTTATTCTCACTGCGGACTGTTGTCCTTTTGGATTATATATTCCTTTCTTTCTTGGGACATTATGTTTATATGCACTTTGAACTTTTTATTCACCATTAATATATGTGTGTTTTTAGCGCTACAATTTATTCTATATTTGTTACTTTTTTTGTCACATGGTTTGTAGCAGCTGGTTTTGTTTCTTCTGGGTAGCGCATTAATCATCCCCTTTTTTCACTGTGTCTACTTTCCAAAATGGGGTCATTTGGGGGGGTTTTGTACTGCCCTGCCATTTTAGCACCTCAAGAAATAACATAGGAAGTCATAAACTAAAAGCTGTGTAAATTCCAGAAAATGTACCCTAGCTTGTAGACGCTAAAACTTTTGCGCAAACCAATAAATATACACTTATTGACATTTTTTTTACCAAAGACATGTGGCCGAATACATTTTGGCCTAAATGTATGATTAAAATTGAGTTTATTGGATTTTTTTATAACAAAAAGTAGAAAATATCATTTTTTTTCAAAATTTTCGGTCTTTTTCCGTTTATAGCGCAAAAAATAAAAATGGCAGAGGTGATCAAATACCATCAAAAGAAAGCTCTATTTGTGGGAAGAAAAGGACGCAAATTTCGTTTGGGTACAGCATTGCATGACCGCGCAATTGGCAGTTAAAATGACGCAGTGCCAAATTGTAAAAAGTGCTCTGGTCAGGAAGGGGGTAAATCCTTCCGGGGCTGAAGTGGTTAATTGGGCACTCAGTCATAAAGTATTTTTAAGAAATGCATTAGACTTCTGCCTTTCGCACAACTATTTTTGGTTTGGTCATAATTTTTTTACCCAAAAGAGGGAAGTGGCAATGGGCGCAAAATTCTTGCCCAGTATTGCCAACCTCTTCATGGGCGAGTTACGTAACTGGTGACCCCACCCCCCTCTGACGTCATGGGGAATGCCACAGGGAAGTCCCTGTCAAGTCCCCGTGCGTCAGAGGGGGGCGGGGTCACCGGATGGCCCCACCCCCCATTATTTAAGAACCGTCAGAAGAGGAGAAGCATCACACAGCGGGAGCCTCCCTCCATGCCATCATGGATGCGGAGCTGCCCGAGGAGAAGAAGATAAGAAGACGCCGCAGATGAAGATGCAGGACGAGAACACCAGAGGAAGAACCAGAAGAACCAGGAGAACCAGAAGAAGAAGATGGAGGAAGGAACCGAAGGAAGAGAGAAGATAAAAGAAAGAAGAAGCATTTAAATAAAGGAATTGTCAAAAACTGTCTCTTGTCACTTTTAACATTTTTGACAGTTTTTTTGTGAAATGGTAGGGGTACAGTACCCCCTTACCATTTCACACAGGGGGGAGGGCCGGGATCTGGGGGTCCCCTTGTTAAAGGGGACTTCCAGATTCCGATAAGCCCCCCGCCCGCAGACCCCCACAACCACTGGGCAAGGGTTGTGGGGATGAGGCCCTTGTCCCCATCAACATGGGGACAAGGTGTTTTGGGGTGCTACCCTAAAGCACCCTCCCAATGTTGAGGGCATGTGGCCTGGTACGGTTCAGGAGGGGGGGCGCTCTCTTGTCCCCCCTCTTTTCCTGTGGCCTGCCAGGTTGCGTGCTCAGATAAGGGTCTGGTATGGATTTTTAGGGGGACCCCACGCCATTTTTTTAAAAAATTTTGGCGAAGGGTTCCACTTAAAATTCATACCAGACCTGAAGGGTCTGGTAAAGATTTTGAGGGGGCCCCACGCCATTTTTTTAAAAAACATTTGGCCGGGGTTCCCCTTAATATCCATACCAGACCTGAAGGGCCTGTTATGGAATTTAGGGGGACCCCCACATCATTTGTTTTTTAAATTGTGGTTCGGGGTTCCCCTGTGGTGAATTCCCATGGCGTTTTTATCAATGAACTTTTATGTGTATTGTCGGACCGGCAATTCATTAATAGCCGCGAGTAGTTTTAAATGACTTTTTTTCCTTTGAAATGTCATTTTGCTGTCAGACTGTTCTAAACACGGGAAACATGCGCCCCTTTACAGGCATACTATAGACACCCCCAGGTACGAAATTTAAAGAAATATTACACTTTTATTGTTTCACTTTAAGCATTATTAAAATCACTGCTCCCGCAAAAACGGACGTTTTTAAAACTTTTTTTTGCATTGATCCTTGTCCCCTGGGGCAGGACCCAGGTCCCCAAACACTTTTTATGACAATAACTTGCATATAAGCCTTTAAAATTAGCACTTTTGATTTCTCCCATAGACTTTTAAAGGGTGTTCCGCGGCTTTCGAATTTGTCGTGAACACCCCAAATTGTTCGCTGTTCAGCGAACGGGCGAACAGCCAGTGTTCGAGTCGAACTCAAAGCTCATCCCTACTGGTGATGATCCCTCAGCCTTTTATTTTTTTGAAGGCCTTCTCCTTTGCTTTTATATGCATTTTTACATTGGAGTTAAGCCATCCAGGACTTTTGTTCCCTCTTTTAAATTTATTACCCAATGGGATGCATTGGCTAATGCCCTTATTTAATATGCTCTTAAAGCAAACCAATCTCTCTGTGTTCTTTGTTCCAAAGATTTTATCCCAATTTATATCTTCTAGCAAGGTTCCTAGTTTAGGGAAGTTGGCTCTTTTGAATATTAGTGTGATTTATACTGAAGCTAATTGACCTGTGACCGCTGTTTCCTAAATTTCCCCTTATTTCCACATCCGTGATCAGGTCTGTATTGTTGGTAATCAGTAGGTCTAGTAACGCTTTGTTTCTAGTTGGTGCATCTACCATCTGACCCATGAAATTGTCCTGCAAGACATTTAGGAACTGGCGAGCCTTAGACGAATGCACGGTTCCTTCCGCCCAGTCTATGTCTGGATAATTAAAATCCCCCATTATGATTACACTTCCCATCTTTGCTGCTAATCCAAATTGTGATAGGAGGTCTGTCTCCCCCTCCTCCCTCAGGTTAGGGGGCCTATAGCATACTTGCATACTCCCAGTATTATTTTCCCCTTAGTTTCATCCCTTTGGAGCTCTACCCATAAGGATTCCACCTCCTCCCTAGCTCCCTTAGTGATGTCATCTCTCATATTCACTTGTACATTATTCTTGATATACAGGCATACCCCTCCCCCTTTTTTACCCTCTCTATCCCCGCGATAAAGGGAATACCCTTGAATGGTTGCCAGGCATTCATGAGAGCTGTTGAACCAAGTCTATGAAATTCCCACAAAATCAAAATCCTCCTCGTACAACGGTATCTCTAGTTCTTCCCTCTTGTCCACCAGGCTTCTGGCATTGGTGAACAACATGCCACGTCGTTTAGACCGGTCGCATACTGTCCTCTTATTGGGTGTTCCGAGATTGCAAATAGGACTTGTTACTATACTTACCTCCGGTTTATGTGCTTTAGTCAACCTACCACTAATTCCCCCAATACTACCCTCTGGAATATGTTCCGTGCTGACTATCTCTACCTCTGGACCCTCCCCCCTTGCCTAGTTGTAATATATTTTTATTTTTTATGTATTTCTAAACATACAGTATGTATTTACTAGACTTTGCCTGTTAAAGTGACAAGGTCTTTTTAAATTGTTGGCACTTGAGTCACATAGTTGAGTCCTTTTTTTATGGTTTAATCTCTTTGAGAATTGTAATTTTTTAATTGGATTTATAATTAATATAACCCAAAAAAGGGCATAACAATCCAGACATCAATTTACTCTGTTTATTTAATTGATATTTAAGTTGGGATTTTTAATAATGTTTTGATTTTTTTAAGGTCCCTTTATACATACACTATATTACCAAAAGTATTGGGACACCTGCCTTTACACGCACATGAACTTTAATGGCATCCGAATCTATGTCCGTAGGGTTCAATATTGAGTTGGCCCACCCTTTGCAGCTATAACAGCTTCAACTCTTCTGGGAAGGCTGTCCACAAGGTTTAGGAGTGTGTCTATGGGAATGTTTGACTATTCCTCCAGAAGTGCATTTGTGAGGTCAGGCACTGATGTGGATGAGAAGGGCTGGCTTGCAGTCTCTGCTCTAATTCATAACAAAGGTGTTCTATCGGGTTGAAGTCAGGACTCTGTGCAGGACAGTCAAGTTTCTTCATCCCAAACTCACTCATCCATGTCTTTATGGACCTTGCTTTGTGCACTAATGCGCAGTCATGTTGGAACAGGAAGGGCCATCACCAAACTGTTCCCACAAAGTTGGGATCATGAAATTGTCCAAAATATCTTAGTATGCTGACGCCTTAAGAGCTCCCTTCAGTAGAAATAAGGGGTCAAGCCCAACCCCTGAAAAACAACCCCACACCATAATCACCCCTCCACCAAATGATTTGAACCAGTGCACAAAGCAAGGTCCATAAAGACAAGGATAAGCGAGTTTGGGGGAGGAATTTAAATGGCCTGCACAGAGTCCTGACCTCAACCTGCATTCATGGAAGGAGACTCACCCCTTTTTACACAATGCGGAAGATTACCCCTTAGGTTCCACAGTGAGTATAACAAGCATACTGCATATACAGACTGATTTTACTGTTGTGGGTTTAGTAGCACTTTAAGTATAGAGCAGGGTTATGGAATGTGTATACTTTTGCTGTTGCCCTCAAAGTCCCTTGAAAAGATCCTTTCTTTGCTGTACAGAATTTTTCTAATGTTTTCTTTTTTGCATTGGTAGCTGTCCACAATAGCAATAAACAGCTTCTCATCCCTTTTTTTTTTTTTTTATAGTAGTTTGCCTATTAGCCCTTAAAATGGCCAGACATTATTAACATGTTTCGCCTCCTCCGTAGACTTCAGTGGGACTTCTAAGTTTGGGCTTGCCAAATTTCAAGATTTGCCAAACCCTTGATGATGTGGACCCAGGCAGATTTGCTCATCCCTAGTTGGACTAACCTGATCATTAGGCAGTGAAGTCCTCAACAACCAAACTGACTTTTCAAAGCCTTATTATGGATAATGGGTGGAGTGGCACCTCAGTGCATAGGTATTGTAATTAGAACTCCGTAGGAGGTAAATGTACCTCCCCATCCTCATTCCAATGATCAATTCAAAACGCTGCATATCTTTGAACACAAGAGGATAGATGTGTTAAGCTATCAGCTTACCTGACTAGCATTGGTCATTCAGTCAACTTGACATCCAGGTTTACTGGCAACATACACACTCAACAAATAAATAGGAATATTATTACAGAGTTCACCTAATAAAAAAACACCATACATGACTAGTAAATTGTACAGTAGGGATTGTCCTAAGAATTTTGATATATTATCTATTGTAGTAGTGTAATTCTATACACTAAACTAAATAGTAATTATTGTTGTCAAGGTCGCGGTATATAGAAGTTAAAGTGTTACTAAACCCATAACAGTAAAATCAGTCTGTATATGCAATAAAGCATCTTTGTTATACTCACCCTGGAACCTAAAGAGTTAATCATCTGCATTGTGTAAAAAGGCTGTTTGATCCAGTCTTCTCTGGTCCTCCCCTTCTTTTACTGTTCCCAATCCATCTCCTAATAGTACAGAACCTTAGGAGTCACTTTGCGCATGTTCAGTCCTTTTTTTTTTTTTTTTTTGGGGGGGGGGGGTGCATGTGATCAGCACTGTCCAGACAGAGGGTCAGAGGTCCCGCAGCTTCACAGGACAATCAGAGGAGAATGAAAACTCCTCCTACAAGCTTTGAACCAGTGCTCGGCTGGACACTGATAGAAGTTGATGAGAAAAGGAATTTAGCAGTTTAAATTTACTAAAATAATTGCATTTCCATGTTCTGTGTACTGTGGGAGACCAGATATAGTGAATACAGGGTTCTGGGTTTAGTATTTTTATATACATTTTTAGCTTTCAGGGCTCATATTTGTGCAGGGTAAATATATACAGCAAAAAATATGTGAAGAACAAAAAAAAAAAACAGGCCATCAAAGCGTAACTCCAGTTTTTTTGGTAAACAAAAAGGAAAGAAAAAAAGAATTATAACATATACCATTGCTACACAAGCCATATTGTAATTGAAAGTTTCCTTTTCAATCTGCAGCATTATCATTTTCTGTAAAATTCAACACAATATGGCAACCTGGAGGCATTCTGGTCCATGCAACACCCCTAGAAATGTAATTTCCTGCTTGTGTGATTAGCTTACTGACTTCCCAGAAGTCTGCAGAAAAGTACAAGTACATCAGCTGAGTGATAATGAAAAAGTCACTCCCATTCAGATTCTGCAGACAACAAACAGCTTTTTCTTTAAAGCCGAAACAGGTAGGAATCTGCAATAAAATTTGTTAAAATCCTTGCATTATACATTGATTGTTTCAACAAAAGTGGTGCTATTTTAAACAATGCGTTATGGATTTACCTAATTCTTTCCTCAGAGTTAAACAAAATGTGCCTATTCCTGCAGGACTTAAAGTGCTTGTGAAGTCTCGTTTTTTTTTAGTTAAAAATAACAAACATGTTATACTTACCTGCTCTGTGTAGTAGTTTTGCAGAGAGCTGCCCGGATCCTCCTCTTCTTGGGTCCCTCCTCTGTGCTCCTGGCCCCTCCCTCTTGCCGAGTGCCCCCACAGCAAGCAGCTTGCTATGGGGGGCACCTGAGCCGAGCCACAGCTCCCTGTGTCCATTCAGACATGGAGCCGCAACCCGAGGCCCGCCCCCTCTCTCTCCTCATTGGCTGACTGACTTTGATTGACAGCAATGGGAGCCAATGGCACCGCGCTGCTATCTCAGTCAAAGAGGAGGGGAGTCCCAGGCAGCCAAGACACTCCTACAACATTGCTGAATCTAGCTGGACCTCAGGTAAGAATTAGGGGGGCTGTGAGAGGCTGCTGCACACAGAAGGTTTTTTATCTTAATGCATTAAAATAAAAAAACTTCTGCCTTTACAACCACTTTAATGTTTTACGCTATCATTCACCTTTAATTTCTTTTTTGCAGGTGTGTGTTTTCCAAATTTGTATTTCTGCTTCCTAAGAGATTAACCAATTCCCACCCGCCCCATTGTGGATTGATGTCTGCAATGTCGCTCCGTTATCCTGACTGGACATCATATGACGTCCAGCAGGATAAGCGGCGATCGGTGGTGCTGTGTGTCACTCTGACACAACGCATCTCCAATCGTGGTAAAGAGCCTATGATGTAGGCTGTTTACCACATGATCAGCTGTGACCAATCACAGCTGATCACAGCGGGAACCAGGGAGTGACGGTAATCAGCTTTCCTCGGCGGATCTCCTGTTAATGGTTGGTCTGCGCTGATAATCAGCACATTGATTATCAGCACAGCCCCCACCAGATGTGCCCACCAAAGCTGCCAATCAGTGCCCATCAGAAGCCAGTCAGTGTCCACTAAAATGCTAGTCAGTGCCCAAAGTGCCAATCAGTGCCCATCAGTAACGCCTGTTAGTGCCCTTCACAGATGCCAATCAGTGCCCATCATTATTGAATGTCAGTACCTCCTCATCATTGTTGCCCATCATTGTTGCCCATCAGTGCCACCCATCAGTTCCGCCTGTCACTGCCCATGAGTGCCACCTATCAGTGCCCATCAGTGCCGCCTATCGGTGCCCATCAGTGCTGAATATCAGTGCCACAAGGGGTTAATTAACTGCCACTGGTCACTAATGCATCAGTGACCAATGGCAATACATTACCCCCCTCCATGCTGCATATTCCAAATAGCATTGTAGATTAATTAACCCCCCCAGCCAAAAAAAAACTTCAGTAAGATCAGGCAAAGCAGTGCAGCAATGTTCAGCCTCTGCTCACTCACCCGCAGTAATGCATGTCCCCGCAGGTCGCAGAAGCAGCACTCCTTCTCTTCCATCCCGCCTCCCGGCCTCTGAATGACGTCACGACAGGCGGGACCTGGGAAGCTCCTGTCGGGCGTAGATCCCTGACAGGGAAATGACTGATGGTACACTTGCCGGCCCAGTGCAAGAGCGCACGTGGCATATTCGTACCGCTCCACTGCAGCTCTACAAGCACAGCACTGTGTACTGGCGGACGGTGGCCCATATTTACCCCAGCCCTGAGTGCGGCCTTTTTACCAGGCATCAGTGTGGCCTGGGGGGAGATTGCCACCCTGCCCCCAGGCCCAGTCCGCCCCTGTATACAACCCCCCTCCCTTCCTTCCTTTCCAGGCTATTTTCAGTATATACAGTATCTCTCAAAAGTGAGTACACCCCTTACATTTTTGTAAATATTTATTATATCTTTTTATGTGATAACACTGAAGAAATTACACTTTGCTACAATGTAAAGCAGTGAGTGTTCAGCTTGTATAACAGTGTAAATTTGCTGTCCCCTCAAAATAAATCAACACACAGCCATTAATGTCCAAACCACTGGCAACAAAAGTGACTACACCCCTAAGTGAAAATGTCCAAATTGGGCCCAATTAGCCATTTTCACTCCTCGGTATCATGATCTATCAAAAATAGATTAATATATAAAAAACAAACTACCAAAAAATTGTGAGAAAACCAAAGTGCATGTGTGCCATTAAAGTGCAATCGAATATAATAGACACAGTTTGGGATCACCCTAGTGAAACAAACAGCTATTCTTTCACAGCAACAAAAGTACGAGAACAATATGAGGATGTGGATCTAAAGCTTCCAGTCAAGTTTAACATTAATTGGAACGGAGGACCCCCTAGTGGTGGATGTCGAAATAGCGGAACAGATTCTCTTTACAATTTTTGCTGTTGATCCAAGATATTAAGGTGAGGATTCTGTGAGCTCATTGTTGGGATTTCATAACTCTCGCTTGTAAGATGTGCAGTTTGTTTAAACCCATTTCATAGGAATATTTTGGACACTAATTGAAAACATCTGAGTAGAAGATTTTCACCACATTGACTTTTACTTGATTTAATATATTTATAATTGCCCCTGGATCGATTCGCCAGTTTATTAATTAATTAATTGTACACCATGTATTAATTGTATTTATTTAGCACTATTTGCACTTTATCTTTATTTGATAGCTGTAGCGCCGGATCATTATTTGTTTGAAACCCTAGACATGGTTGTGTGTGAAAATCCCAGTAGATCAGCAGTTTTTGAAATACTCTGACCAGCCCGTCTGGCACCAACAACCATGCCATGTTCAAAGTCACCTAAATCCTCTTCCCTATTCTGATGCTCGATTTGAACTTCAGCAAGTCGCCCTTCACCTCATCTAGATGGTTGCCTTGACAAGCTTCCTGATGATGTGGAAACATGAAATGCATTGAGGCTGCTCGCTCGCCCGCACTGAAGTCACTTCTGGTACGCCTGGTTCCTATCTCTGGGGTGTTGGAACGCACGCCGAAAGCTTCAGGAACGGCGTGGATCCCTGCTGTTTGGCCGTACATGTTAGTGCTAGGTTATTAGCACCCACAAATGTAAGGGCATTACCTGGCAATTTGGCTGCCAATCTTTATAGGCTGTATTGCGATGAACTTTGCTTTTTTTGAGCTCCTGTCTTTGCACAAGTCCAAGGATACACCAGCTGACAGTGTTAAGTTATGAGGACCTTCCCTCCTGGTATCCCTACCTCTTAAGGAATTGATTTTGTATTAGCCATCATTTTTTAGTTATCTGGTGAGTTTATTATTCTCCTGCACAAGTGATGGAGGAGCACAGATCACTCAGGACACTTTCAATCACACCAATTTCTTTACATAGAATTCTTTCCTTTGGTGTATGGAGGTTTCTTTAAAGATTTTCAGAATTTTATTTTATTTATTCACCCAATTATGATGTGATTCTAAATTACTTGTGTTATGTTTATGTACATTCACTTGAATTAGCGCCAACCTTTTATATTATATTTTAATTTAATTATCTTTAACGACTAACAGATTATACTTCACTTCTACTTTGACAGAAATAGTAGTCATATGACCTAGCCATAGACAGAGAAGTAAAACCATTGCGATATTGAAAAAAAAAAAATTACATCCTTAGCTTAGGAGTTACCAGATGGCATATATTTCTTCCTTCTTCCTTGGAGATTCATTCAATCCAGTCATTGAAAGCTTTAGGGTCCTTTCACCCGGGACGGATCCGTGATGATCCACCCCGTGAACATCCGCTTGCTCAGCGGGGATCGTTCCGTTGATCCCCGCTGAGCCAGCGGTGGACAGGGCGGTCCCTGCACACTGTTCAGGGACCGCCCTGTCAGTTCTCTGCTCCCCCCTATGGGAGGATCAGATGAACACGGACCGTCTGTCCGTGTTCATCCAATCCACTCTGCAGACAGATAGAAAAATAGGATTTTCCTCCGTCTGCAGAATCGGACCATAGCGGGGACAGATAATATCGGGTGTCAGTGGATGTTCATCCGCTGACACCCGCTATCCCATAGGGATGCATGTATATCCGTATTTCATCCAAAAACGGATGGATGAAATACGGACATACTGTCCGCACGTGTGAGAGGGGCCTAAGAATGAAACTGCCCTACCCTATGGCTACACAGGTGAATGAATCTCCTTGTAACTAAGAGGATCAAAACTTAAATCCATGTTTTCTATAGAGCAGGAAGTGCTTATATATAAATCAACTTCAGTATAACCAGCCTTTTGGGTTTTTTTCCTGCAATCTCACTCATCTGAATTATTTTTTTTTTTTGCTGCTCCTTCTTTCCTGTTATCTTATCTCTAATGCCATGTACACACGAGCAGGCTTTTCGGCATCAAAGGTCCGACAGTCTTTCCGACGGACTTTTGACAGACTTTCGAACGAACGGACTTGCCTACACACGATCACACCAAAGTCCAACGAATTCGTACGTGATGATGTACGACCAGACTAAAATAAGGAAGTTGATAGCCAGTAGCCAATAGCTGCCCTAGCGTCGGTTTTCATCCGTCGGACTAGCATACAGACAAGCGGATTTTTCAATCGAGTCCGCCGGAAAGATTTGAAACATGTTCGAAATCTAAAGGCCGTCTGATTTTCGATCGAAAAAGTCCGCTGCAGGTCCGATGAAGCCCACACACGGTCGGATTATCTGACAGATTCGTCCCGTCGGACCAGTCCGGTCGAAAAGTCCGCCCGTGTGTACATGGCATCACTCCCACTCAATACCTTCATCCACAATAAACAATGTAGTTTATTGTGGATGAATGTCACAATGAATGTCAGAATACCCAAACACCAGCTGGGTCTAATTGGACGCAGCCACTGTTCGGTCAACAATTTTTGCAGGTTGGCACCCAGAAGATTCTGGCACCAGCAAGGGACGGCAGACTGTTGAAAGATAAGTAAGTATTTTAGCTAGGGTTGCCACCTCATCTCTTTTCCGAACAACGGAAAATTGTTACCAATACTTACCGTAATTTTCTTTTCCTGGCCAGACTCATGTCAGCACACAATGGGATCTGATTTATCTGATATAGGGTGGGATAACAAAACTAAAAAAAAACAACTAGCAATGCTGCTTAAGTGAATATTTTATTTTGCTTGGAAGGGTGCTGACACCACTGCATTTCCAAAATTTGATGCACTAGCCGTCATGACATCCAAACTGTAATATTTAGCGAAGGTTTCGCAGGAGCTCCAACTAGCTGTCCTGCATATGTCTTCAACCGATATTTTAGCAGAAGCTGCCCATGAGACTGCCCCCCCTCTTGTTGAATGAGCTCTAATAACTTGTGGAGGTGTCAGCCCCTGTTTCTCATACTTAAGGCTTATCACCTTGGTGATTCAGGTAGCTATGATTCTAGCTGACGCGGCTTCTCCTCTCCTAGGTCCTGATGGTAGGACGAATAAAGTATCAGTTTTGCGCATCTGCAGAGAGCGGTGTAAGTATGTTGAGAACAAGTTGACCATATCCAGCGGTCTGAGATCTACTTCCTCCGCTTGTCTCAGCGGTTGTGTGAAGATAGGTAGGACCGACTCCCAATTTACATGAAACTTGGAAACCACCTTATGGGTTAAGGCTGGTGAGGGCCTTAGGATTACTTTGTCTGGGAGAATGATGCAAAAAGGATCCCTGCAAGATAGAGCTGACAGCTCTGAAACTCTCCTTGCTGACATTATGGCTGTAAGAAAGATCAGCTTGACTGTCAGGAACCATAGTGGGCATGTTTCAGCAGGCATGAATGGATGTTTGAGCAGAGCTCTTAGCACTGTGCCCAAGTCCCAGGCTGGGAACAGGGACCTCCTTGATGGTTTCATTCTTATGGCCGCTCTAAGAAATTTCTTTATTAGCAGCTCGTCTGCCCACTTGCGGCCTGTGAAGCAAGACAAGGCTGACACCTGTACTTTTATAGTGTTATATGCTAAGCCCATCCTTAGTGCTGAGTGTAAAAACTCTAGCACCTGCGCAATGTTTGCGGTCAATGGGGAGAATTTCTGTTGTGAAGCGAATGCTGTAAACTTCTTTCAAATCCTGGTGTATGTGGCATTGGTGGTGGCCCTTCTTGACTTCAATAGTGTCGAGATTACCTCCTCTGAAATGCCTTGAGACTGCAGTCTGGCTAATTTAACAGCCATGCTGTCAGTTGCAATCTGCCTGGGTTGGGGTGATTCCAAAGGGCCTGCTGTAGTAGGTCCCTCTTCAGTGGCAGCCACACTGGGGTGACTGACGCCATCTACAGGAGCAGTGGGAACCATGGCCTTCGTGGCCAGAAGAGTAGGATTACAATTGCATGAACGTTCTCTCTTGCAATTTTTAGTAGGGTTTTCAGGATTAGAGGCACCAGTAGGAAGAAGTAGACTAGGGGAAATTCCCAAGGAATTGAGAAGGCGTCTTGAGCTAGTGCTTCGTTGCAGTGGAATCTTGACATGAACCGAGGCACTTGCGCATTCCATGGGTTTGCCATCAGATCCCCCGAGGGCGTACCCCACCTGCCAAAGATTATTCTCAGATAGTCCCTGTTGAGTGATCACTCATTGTTGTTGAGAAAATCTCGACTCAGATGTCGAGATATTATATGTAATTTTGACTGCCTGGAATGTAGGCTGGCGTCAAAGCTTCCACATGTGCTTTGGCCCAGACGAATATCTTGGTTGCCAACTGCAGCAGTGGCAAGCTCTTGGTTCCTCCTTGTTTGGTTATGTATGCGACCGCCTTCCGGTTGTCCAACATAAGCTTGACTCGAGCTCCCTGAATCAGGTTCTCGAATGCTAGTAGGGCTAGGTATGTTGCCTGTAACTCCAAAAGGTTGGAGTGTCTGGTCTCCATTTTGCCCCATTTTCCTTGGACCTGACTGCCAAGGCAGTGAGAGCCCCAGCCCCGGAGACTGGCATCCAAGGTTATCTGGATCCAATCTCCGGGGGTGAGAGGCATACCCCGTGACAGAGTCCCTGGCGCTATCCACCATGCCAAGCCCTAGTAGATCCATCTTGGTAGGAAGATTCTCTGGTGGAGTGACACGCCATTCCACTGGTTCAGAAAGGATGTTTGGAATCCCCTTGTATGGAATCTTGCCCAGGGAACAGCTGGAGTTGCTGCTGTGAACATACCCAGGAGCTTCATACAGTCTCTCAACGAAAGCGTTGAGGATTCCATCACACTGTTCACGCAGGTTACTAACTCGGCCATTTTGCGTTATGGTAGCGAGATCTACTCTCTCCTTGTGTTGAAAATAAGCCCTAGATACTCTATCTCTTGGAACGTGTCAGAAACCATGAACCAGACCGAGACAGAAGTACAGTAAAATCACACATGTTTATTAATAGAAATAAAAAGGTAAATAGAGTAAGCATAGTCAAAGCATAGCCAGAGTTCAGTAACCAGATCAGGTAATCAGCCAAGCCAGAGTTCAGTAACCAGATCAGGTAATCAGCTAGGCCAGAAGTCAGGGATCCAAGTAGAGGAACAGCAAGCAGGATAAGGAGCCAGAAGGGATGTCAGAAAAGCCAGTCTTTAAACAAGAAGGCAGGAGATGGTTTCTTGTGATGTGACCAAGGCGAAGGCAGGAATGAAGTGAGCTGGAGAGCTTTAAGTAGGCGGGACTGACGAGCAGATCTACAACAGCTGGTTAACTGTGGAGAGAGATGAGAGCTGGCAATTAGCTGACAGCTGAGCGGCCAGCTCAGAGAAGGAAGGGCTGAGCCAGCCCTGACAGGATGGAACTGGCTCTTCTGCTTGTTGATAATCCAGCCAAATTCGGATAGAACCTTCAGCACCACCTCACGTTGTGTCATTAACTCCTTGCTTGCGCGGGCCACTACCAAGATGTCGTCTAGGTAGTGGAAAATTTTTATCCCCCACAAACGTATAACTGCGATGGTAGCTAGCAAGATTTTGGAAAAGATTTGATGTGCTGTGCTGATTCCCAAGGGCAGACATTTGAACTGGAAATGATTCTCCCCCACCATGAATCTTAGGTATTTTTGGTGATGCTTGTTGATTGGGACATGAAGGTAGGCATCGGCCAAATCGACTGATATTAGCCAGTCCCCTGGTTGCAGAAGCTATATAATTGTAAACATTGATTCCATTTAGAATGTTTTGGGATCAATGTAGTGGTTCAAAGACCTTAGGTCTAAGACTGGTCTGAGATGTATTGGGCACCAGAAAGATTGGGGAGTAAACTCCTGTTTTCTGCTGCTTTAGAGGAACTGGTGAGATTCCTTCCTTTTGAAGTAACTTGGTCACATATTCTTGCAAGCACCTTTGTTTTCTCTGGTCTTGTGGCCATTCTGTCTGGACAAAGATGTCCAGTGGTTTTTCTCAAAACATTATTTTGTAACCTTGTTTGATTGTTTTCTGGACCCATTGGTCCGTGACTTTCTCCGCCCATACCTGGCACCCACTTGGAGGGGACAGATGGCCAAACCGTCTCCATTTTTTTAGTCTGTGCAGCCTTGGACTTCACATTCCGAAGAAAGGAGCTTTGTGTGCCTCTCCATTGGGATCTTGCATAATCTCGACCTGGTCTATAAGACCTGGCCTCACACACTTTTCTGAACTCTGATTGGCCTGACCGAACGGTTTGCTGTCTCCTTTTTGGGTTTCGGTGGTAGCAGACCCGACTTTCCTCCAGTGTCTCATTTGATAGCCTCCTCCAGGGTGTACACGAATAGTATCCTGCCATTGTACTGGATGTTAGAGTGCCTGTTTTGAGGTGCCATCCGCCACCCAATGGCGCAACCACAGGGCCCTTTTTGCCGTTACTGAAAAAGTCATGAGCCTTGCTAGCAGCTTCACCAGGTCTATGGAGGCTTCTGCCAAAAAAGTGGCTGACAGATTAAGTTCCTCCACCGCCGTAATGATTCTGGCCATCTCTACACCAGACTTCAGGGCTGTCTCCACATTTGTGACCCAGATCTTTAGAGCCCTGGAGATTGAGGTTAGGGCCATGGGATCTTCTTTAGATCTGCATCTGTGCGCCTGTCCATTGGGTCTCTGAAGGTTGTAGAATCCTCCAACGGCAGTGACACCTACCTTGCTAAGCTCTGCAAGGCTGCGTCGAATCCTAGAGCTGACTCCCAAAAGGCAACGTCTGAGGCCTTGAATGGGTATAAATTTAAAAAGTGGTTTTGTATGTTTGCCTTCTTTTCCGACTTTTCCCATTCCTTCTAGAATAACTCCCAGATCTCCATCATGAACGGAAAGGTTGCCCCCTACTTATTCAGGTTAGGGAAATATCTCTTAATGGTTGGGAGTCTTGCTCCCACTCTATGGCCTCCTTCACTGCCATAATGTAAGGCTCTATGAGCTGAAAGTCGAATAAATATTCTGACGGTTCATCAGACTCTGATGAGTCTCCTGAAGATATTTCAAGCACCGGTGGTGAGTCCCGCTTCTGATTAGATGCGCTTTTGACTCTAGGCTTAGTCTCGGAAGCATTTGCGCTAGAGACCAACTGCATACTTTCAGCCACCGCCTCATGGATATAATCCTTTATCCTAAGTGGATCTGTCTCTTTATCTGTGGCTACATCTCTTATGCATTCTGTGCACAAGAGTCTCTCAGGGGCGGATGGTGCTGAATAAGCCCAGCAGAGGCCCACGGCCGGAAGACCTCTTGTCACTCTTGGCTCTTCCACTGGAGATTTACTGTGGCCTGGACTGGCAGTTGCTTGGGGTCTATGCCCTGTGCATGACCCAGATGCATGCAGAGAATTTGAGCAGGACTTTTTCTTCCGCAAATGCCTTTTTTAGGGCTTCTGCTCTAAAGACAGAATACCTTATTAGACTGGTTTATGGCACTCTTGTTTGTAACCCCCGTAGACTCCTCCTACCTTTCCGACGATCTTCTTGCTCTTTGGGGCTGTGGTGAGCTCATAGCTAAAGCAACAAAAAGATAGGATTTAGATAAGAAGAAAAAAACTCAATTTTTCTTTTTTTTTTCCTTTTTTACTGGCTCTTTAAGAGAAACAGCTTTACCTGGGTAGGTAGTCAATTGGGGTGGCAGCAGAGTTAGAAAATATCTGACAAGCTGTAAACACATAGGATTATGCATTAGGGATATTCAGTGGTCACAGCCTAGTAAACACTGACAACAGCATAGCCACCCTTCCCCCTGTCAGGAGGAAACTCACCAGTACACTTCCCTCTCTAGCTGTGGCATACAGCACTGGAGTCTCTGTATCCCCAGGCTTTATCCTGGGCGTTTGCCGGGCGATGCCTGTCACCCCCGCCCCCCCACAGCTCCACCCCCGTGACATCATCACCAACTGACAGAAAACACAGGGGAGGTGGCCAGCGTGGCTCCTAGGGACAGGATAGCAGCAGGAGAGAGTGCACAATCTTCAGGGAACACCACAGCCTTAATTTGGTATGCTCTTTAAGCATTTATCTGCCCGCATGGCTCCGGCACCTGGAGCGTTCAGTGTTTAAAAGGATTTACTTTTATCGTTCTGGACCTTCCAACCCAGGAGAGGCTTGAACCTGGGAGGGTAGGTTCGGTAGGGGGTGTAGTCTATTCTACATTAATTCCATTCCATTAATTACACAGGTTCTGAGGCTAATTTAATGCAGATAAGGCACTAAGAGAGTTTAATTACCACCTTAATCAGCCACAGAACCTGTGTAATTAATGTGTTGTGGCTTAAAGGGATGAGGTGGCAACTCTAAGTTTAGCTCCGCTTTAATAGAAACACAGGGGGTTGAGAATCCCTCAAATTAAAGAGGTTTAGACCGCTTTCACACTGTCGTGACTTGGACGCGATTTCAGGCACTACCTTTGTAAACTATGGACCTCAACTCGCATCAAAGTTGGACTAAAGTAGTACAGGGACTACTTTGAAGTCAGTGCGACTTGAAATCGCACAAATATGAATGGAAATCATGGGGTACGACTTGTCATGCGACTTTGCAGTCCCAAGTCGCAGGACAAGTTGCACAAGTGTGAAAGGAGCCTTAGCATACAACTTCTAGTAACCTACTCACTCACTATAGTATAGTGGGGCTTTATGGCCAACAAACATAGCATAAAAAAGAAGAGGCAGAAAAACATGGCTGCCTAAGGACCATAACCGTTGAGCCACTGGAGTATGATTACTGAAACAAAATTCCACAAAGATAATCAGGAAAATGATATAAATTTTATTGAATACAAAAATTGTTCAATGCAAAACAAATGAAACTGAAAAATGTAAAAAGAAACTACCCGCCATCACCAATAAAAAGACATTGTCTAATAATCAATAAAAATGCGCCAGACGCCAAGACTCACACACACACAGTTCAATCATATGCAATAAAACTACATTTGAGCAATAAATGCTTGGAAACAATGTATATATGACCCCCAATATCTGGAAGGGACACAGCAGTGTGGCAACGGTAGCAGTGCCATGCCAAGCTGACCAAGATTTTCCATAGACACCAATGTTAAATGTTACGGGAGCAGTGCCATGCCAAGCTGACCAAGATCTCCCAGGAGCCAATGCAAAACCGGAAATGACGTATGGCGCCGCGGCAGCTAAAGGAGGAAGTGAAATTAGATATAGGCATAAATCAGGTAAGTGAACAGAAAAAAAATAAATAAATTGCCAAATCATTTTAAGGATGCACATTAGTAATGCATGGTGAGGAGTGAAAAATGTGGGTGGAACTCCACTTTAAGACAAATTCAAAACAGCACACTTCCACAATGGGTTAAGCCGTGGTCACAGTGCGGTGCACTGTAATAAATGTATGAGAAGGATTATCCTCTGTAATTAGGGTGACCATGGACCCTTTGGCAAGCGGAACAAAACAGCCAGATAGCAATTGGGAACAATGACAAGTGACTAGTCTATTGTACATGGGTTGAAGTGACAAACAGCGGCACCAGTTTGTGGGGGGAGCAGAGGAATTGAAAATATTGGATGGCTTGCAGAGTGTCCTATATACTCATAGTCCTCATCCAACCTCTATGCTCTAAGAGCATTCAGCTCTAAATCAAGGCAGGAAAACAAGCACAGTCCCATGGATCAGGTGATGCTGCAAAGTAGGATTTATATCAAACCTGATAGCTGGATGAGTTTCCTGCATTGGAGGATGCCGCTCAATAAGGGATCAGCAAAGGATGGCTGCCTGTGGTTGCTCCAAATTGTTCATGGTGGCTGAACCATGCTCCACGTGTCTGAATTTGTGTACCCACCGCGGCATTGAGAGTATGACCGCGGCTGTCCGGGTACGGTTTTTTTAGCTCCACTTTAACCCTAAAGCTGGACGTATGCTAGCAGGTTTTCGAGGGCAAACATTCGTATGAAAATTCTTATTGGTACATTTGTTGATATGATGAATGTCATTTAAAAGTACTTTAACCACCTGCCTACCGTTCACAGTAAATATACTGCGAGCAGGCGGCAGGTAGAGACACAGTCATGTACATGCACATGACCGGTCTTTTTCCGGGTTTGAGGCACGCATGCACGTGCCCCCCTGTCAACCCGTGCTGTGATTGGACACAGCACGAGTTTGGCAGCAGATTTCAGCCAATAATTTTGGCTGAAACCTACTGATCAGCTGTGTCCAATCACATACAGAGTTTTGTGGTTACAAAACCACAAAACTCTGTGTACAGCGATCTGGCTGAAAAGCAGGGAGAAAAAAACATCCAAATTATAATGTAAAAAAGCAGCACATATTTCTAGGCACTCCGTTAACCCTTTGATCGCCCCTGACGTTAACCCCTTCAAAGCCAGTGCAATTAGTACAGTGTCAGTGTACAGTATTATAATATTATAGTGTCACTAGCGCCAGCACTGTCAGTTAAGGCCCGTACACATGATACGAAAATCGGAAGTAAAATTTCATCTGACAAACGTTCTGCCAATTTTTGGATCATTAGTACGGTGTTTTCGACAGCCGATTCCGATTTTTTGTACGACATAAGCTGGATGTGCAGACTATAAAATTTTTTTCGAGTGTGAACACAATGTCCGATTTTCGTTTAATTTGTACGGTTTTCGTCTGAAAAAAAATCTTAAAAGCAAGACTACGCATTCACTCAGAAACAAAAGAATACATACAAAACTATTCAACACATGACGTCACGTCTGGAGTTGTATTCTGTTGTACGAGAATTTTTGTATTGGTGAGTAACCTCTTCACTTTCGACATGAGACTAGCATGCAACAAAAAAATGGACGACCATTTCTGAAAATCTGATTGTGTGTACGAGGCTTTAGTGACCCTCCCAAACAGTGTCTGTTAGCGCTAGATTTCCTGCCACCCTATCACAGTCCCACTATAAGTTGCTGATCACCACTATTATAGTATAGCACCTATAGTTGTGTAAATTCCAGTAAATACACCAAAGTTTGTAGATGCTACAACATTTGCACAAACCAATATATATACACTTATTGGGAGTTATTTATTTTTTAACCACTTCAGCCCCGGAAGATTTGGCTGCTGAATGACCGGGCTATTTTTTGCGATTCGGCACTGCATCGCTTTAACTGACAATTGCACGGTCATGCGACATTGCACCCAAACAAAATTGAAGTCCTTTTTTTCCCACAAATAGAGCTTTCTTTTGGTGGTATTTGATCATCTCTGTGTTTTTTATTTTTTGCGCTATAAACAAAAAAAGAGCAACAATTTTGAAAAAAATGCAATATTTTGTACTTTTTGCTATAATAAATATCTTCTTTTTTTTTTTTTAAAAGCATATTTTTTCTCAGTTTAGGCCAATATGTATACTTCTACATATTTTTGGGGAAAAAAAAATCGCAATAAGCGTATATTGATTCGTTTGCGCAAAAGATATAGTTTCTACAAAATAAGGCATAGATTTATAGCATTTTTATTATTATTTTTTTTTTACTAGTAATGGTGGCGATCTGCGATTTATATCGGGACTGCGACATTATGACGGACACATCAGACTCTTTTGACACATTTTTGGGACCATTGGAGTTCATACAGCGATCAGTTCTATAAAAAGGCATTAATTACTGTAAAAATGTCACTGGCAGGGAAGGGGTTAACACAAGGGGGCGATCAAGGGGTTAACTGTGTTCCCTGTGTGTGTTTCTAAAGCCCCATACACACTATCAGATTTTCTGCTGATTTTTGTCTTCAGATTTACCAAAACCATGTAGTGCAAGGGCCTGCCTGATTGCATACAAATTGAAGCTCCTAAGGTTTGACCTTATATTATATGGTTTTGGTAAATCTGAATGAAAAAATCAGCAGAAAATCTGATGGTGTGTATGGGGCTTTACTGTAGGGGGAGGGGACTGAACTAAAGGAAATGACAGATCGTGGTTCCTAGCTATTAGGAACTTACGATCTGTCACTCCTCACAGAACAGAACAGCATACCTCCCAACTTTTTGAGATGGGAACGAGGGACACCTATTAGCAAAAGTATGTAGGCATAGGACACACCCCCTGCTACGCCCCCTTAAAGGAAAATTATACAAAAAAAATGATTAGTTAAACCCAAAAGTGCTTTTTTACCACTACTATTTCTTTATACTGGCTTTTAAAATTTACAAATGCAGCAATTTAGAAATTGGATGAAAGGTTTAGCACTGGAAAACGCTTTTTGAAAGATAAAAAGTGCATTTTATATACAATTATATGGATCAGACCAAAATGAGGGACAAATGAGGAGGAAGGAGCAACAGAGGGACTTTGTTCCAAATCAGGGACAGTTGGGAGCTACGGAACATGGATTTGTGTTTTTATACACACAAGTCCCTGTTCTGCCTCTCATGCCCGCGATCGCTGGTGGCCGGCAGTCATCGCGACTGTCGGCTACGAGCATCGGCACCCCCGCAGTGCAGCCTGCTATCCCGCTTAAAGGAGCCGACGTAAAGCTACGACGGCTCGCGGAAACTTGCGGACCTGCCGCAGTATAATGATGGCGGATGGTCGGCAAGCGGTTAACCAAAGACTTTGGCCTCAACGTATTAAGAAATTCGATCTTCTGATTTTTTTTTTTTTTTGGATATGTTTTAGAACAGAAAAAAAAAGATACTTTTTTTTCTTCAAAAATTTCTGTCTTTTTTTATTTATATAATAAAAAAAACAGTGGTAATCAAATACCACCAAAAGAAAGCCATATTTGTGTGAAAAAAATTATATAAATTTCATTTGGGTACAGTGTTGCATGACAGCGCAATTGCCAGTTAAAGTAGCACAGTGCTGCATAGCAAAAAATGCCCTGGTCATGAAGGGGATAAAACCTTCCAGAGGTCAAGTGGTTAAAAAAATGTGCTTTTTGCATTCAGTTTTGAAGTAAAGGAACTCTTCTGAAGAAAAATCATATATACTGTTTACCTGGCCAATTTTGTATGAACATTTTTGATTTTAGGCTCCATTCACACTAGCGCGTTTTTTGATGCATTTTGCATTTTGCAGAAATGCACGGGAATTTTTTAACATGGGTTCCTATGGAACATGTTCACATCAATGCTTTTTTGTTTCTCTGCATTTTTGGAAAGGGTCGGGGACTTTTTTTCATGCAAAAAGCAGCGTTTTGCATGTAATGGATTTCAATGGACAAGCATCAAAAACGCAAGTGCACCGTTTTTCCAGCGTTTTTGATGCGTTTTTGCTGCGTTTTTGCCGTTTTTTTTTTTTTTTTTTTTTTTTTTTTTAATTTTTTTTAAATTTTTTTTGTAGACTGTAAAAAAAAACTGTAAAAAAAAAAAAAAAAAAACGCAAAACGCAAATCGCGGCAAAAACGCAGCAAAGCGCCGCAAAAACGCTGCTCAAAAACGTGGCAAGCATGAAAAAAAAAACCTCCAAAAACGCTCAAAAGCAACATGCATAGGTGTGAATCGAGCCTCAGGCCTGATTCGCACCTACACATTTTAGTGCTTTTTGCATTTTGCAGATTTGCACCACAGAACGTGTTCCATAGGAAACCATGTTAAATGGGCTGTAGTGCAAATCTGCAAAATGCAAAAAGCACTAAAAATGCATAGGTGTGAATCAGGCCTAAGAATGTTCATTAGACTTATAATCATTAGTGTGGCCATATTGACAATCATATTTGATCCCAGTGATGAGAAAATTCAAAGGACCAGGATAGAGCACTTTTCTTAAATGAACAAATTATTAACACTGTATGTGTTTTTTTGTTCAGGAAATTGCATTCAATCCAAAAATGTGTTTGAAGCACTTTTGCACAATCATAGCAAGATACATCGGGGGGGAGGGGGGGGGGTGGGTAACTAAAACTGTTGCACACAGAATCTGGTGTAGTTATGCATAGCAACCAATCAGTAGACATGTGCGGTTCGTTTTATTCTGAACTTCCGAATTACAATGGTACCGAATTTAAACAAATCCGAAATAACGGAAAAAAAATTCAGCCGAAATTCGAATCTGAATCGTTTTTGAATATTTTTCAAATAGTTTTCGAATTCGAATAGTTTTCACATTTGACTAGTTTTCGAATTCGACTAGTTTTCGAATTTTCAAAGAGAATAAAATAGAATAGAAAATAAAGGAATAGAATAGAAAAGAATATAACAGAAAATAAAAGAATAGAATATAA
The DNA here is from genome assembly GCF_042186555.1 of Aquarana catesbeiana. Classification (NCBI taxonomy): domain Eukaryota; kingdom Metazoa; phylum Chordata; class Amphibia; order Anura; family Ranidae; genus Aquarana; species Aquarana catesbeiana. Next base: position 647,249,159 of record NC_133326.1, read on the forward strand.
TAGAGTAAAACAGAACAAAATAGAATAGAAAATAAAAGAACAGGATAGACTAGAATATAATAGAAACAAATAGAATAGAATTGAATAACACAGAAAGAATATAACCATCAAATTTGAATTTCAAATAGGAGAAATTTGAATACATAAGAAAAGAATAGACTAGAATATAATAGAAACAAAAAGGATAGAATAGACTATAAAAGAATAGAAAAAAAGAATAATAAAAAAACAATAGAATAGAAAGAATATAACCATTTCCAAAAATTTCAATAGAATCAATTAAAATTTGAATAGATTAGAAAAGAATAGAATAGAATAGAAAATAACAGAATAGTATAGAAAAAAACAATACAATAGAATATAACCATCTTCCGAAATTCAAATTTTGAATAGAATAAATTTGAATAGAAAAGAATAGAATAGAAAATAATAGAATAGAAAAGAATAGAATAAACAAATAGAAAAATAATACAATAAAAAACAGAAAAATAGAATAAAACCATTTCCCAAATTCAAATAGAATCAATTTGAATAGAATAGAAAAGAATAGATTAGAATAGGAAGATGGATATATTCTATTCTGTTTTTTTTCTATACTATTGTGTTATTTTCTATTCTATTCTACTTTATTCTTTTTTATTCTATTCAAATTCGAATTGATTCTATGTTAATTTTGGAAAATGGTCATATTATTTCTATTCTTTTTTTATAATTTAATCTTTTATTATAAGTTTTATAGATATATAGTGGGGACGGAAAGTATTCAGACCCCTTAAATTTTTCACTCTTTGTTATATTGCAGCCATTTGCTAAAATCATTTGAGTTCATTTTTTTCCTCATTAATGTACACACAGCACCCCATATTGACAGAAAAACTCAGAATTGTTGACATTTTTGCAGATTTATTAAAAAGAAAAACTGAAATATCACATGGTCCTAAGTATTCAGACCCTTTGCTCAGTATTTAATAGAAGCACCCTTTTCATCTAATACAGCCATGAGTCTTTTTGGGAAACATGCAACAAGTTTTTTCACACCTGGATTTGGGGATCCTCTGCAATTCCTCCTTGCAGATCCTCTCCAGTTCTATCAGGTTGGATGGTAAACGTTGGTGGACAGCCATTTTTAGGTCTCTCCAGAGATGCTCAATTGGGTTTAAGTCAGGGCTCTGGCTGGGCCATTCAAGAACAGTCACAAAGTTGTTGTGAAGCCACTCCCTCGTTATTTTAGCGGTGTGCTTAGGGTCATTGTCTTGTTGGAAGGTAAACCTTCTGCCCAGTCTGAGGTCCTGAGCACTCTGGAGAAGGTTTTCGTCCAGGATATCCCTGTACTTGGCCGCATTCATCTTTCCCTCGATTGCAACCAGTCGTCCTGTCCCCGCAGCTGAAAAATACCCCCACAGCATAACAAGGGGACCCCCAGATCCCGGCCCCCCCTGTGTGAATTGGTAATGGAGTATAGATGTACCCCTACCATTTCACAAAAAGTGTCAAAAAGATTAAAAAACACAAGAGACGGTTTTTGACAAGTCCTTTATTAATTTCTTCTTCAGAGGGGGGCGGGGGTCACCCGGCGGCTCAGAAGTGTCAGAAGAAGCGACGCGTCACACGGCTGAAGACTCCCACTGAGGCAGATCATGCGGACGGAGCGGAGAAGAAGTCTGGAGGAAGATGCGGGACGAGAAGAGCGGAGGAAGAAGAAGATGGAAAAGAAGAAGATGAAGAAGAAGATGGAGGAAGAAGAAGAACACCGAAAGAACACCAGAAGAAAGAAGGTGGAAAAAGAAGCCAAAAGAAGAAGAAATTATTAAAGGACTTGTCAAAAACCGTCTCTTGTGTTTTTTAACCTTTTTGACACTTTTTCTGTGAAATGGTAGGGGTACATTTGTACCCCATTACCAATTCACACAGAGGGGGCATGGGGTCTGGGGGTCCCCTTGGCTTCCAGATTCCGATAAGCCCCCCGCCAGCAGACCCCCACAACCACTGGGCAAGGCTTGTGGGGATGAGGCCCTTCTCCCCATCAACATGAGGACAAGGTGCTTTGGGGGGCTACCTCAAAGCACCCTCCCAATGTTGAGGGCATGTGGCCTGGTACAGTTCAGGGGGAGGCGCTCTCTTGTCCCCCCCTCTTATCCTGCAGCCTGCCAGATTGCGTGCTCTGATAAGGGTCTGGTATGGACTTTTGGGGGACCCCACGCCATTTTTTTGTTAAATTTTGGCGCGGGGTTAACCTTAAAATCCATGCCAAACCTGAAGGGCCTGGTATGGAATTTAGGGGGACCCCACACATTTTTTTTTTAATTTTGGTTCGGGGTTCCCCTGTGGGGAAATCCTGTGCCGTTTTTATCAATTAACTTTTATGTGTATTGTCGGACCGACAATTCATTATAGCCGCGAGTAGTTTTAAATGACTTTTTTTCCTTTGAAATGTCATTTTGCTGTCAGACTGTTCTAAACACGGGAAACATGCGCCCCTTTACAGGCATACTAGACACCCCCCAGGTACGAAATTTAAAGAAATATTACACTTTTATTGTTTCACTTAAGCATTATTAAAATCACTGCTCCCGAAAAAACGCCCGTTTTTAAAACTTCTTTTTGCATTGATACATGTCCCCTGGGCAGGACCCAGGTCCCCAAATACTTTTTATGACAATACCATGCATATAAGCCTTTAAAATGAGCACTTTTGATTTCTCCCATAGACTTTTAAAGGGTGTTCCGCGGCTTTCAAATTTCCCGTGAACACCACAAATTGTTCGTTGTTCGGCGAACTGGCGAACAGCCGATGTTGGAGTCGAACATGAGTTCGACACGAATGCGAAGCTCATCCCTAGTGTTAAATCTTTCTCCTCTCTAATTGGTTGGGGGATTGTGTTTACAATAGTGGTTCTAATGCAATTATGTATAGGAGTGGCGAGAGCGGGCACCTTTGCCTTGTCCCGTTGAACATCTCGAAAGCAGACGACACACTCCCATTGACCCCCACCCTGGCGGTAGGGTGATTATAAAGGTTACTAATCCATCTCATAATTCTTGGTCCCAGCCCTATAGTCCGAAGTGTTTCCATCATAAAACCCAAGTCTACTCGATCAAATGCCTTTTCGGCATCGATCGATTTTAAGATCATTGGGGGCCTGCCGTCCTTCTCTCTGTTCATTAATAGCATGGTTCTTATACTGTTATCCCTACCTTCTCTTCCTGGTACAAAGTCAGCTTGGTCAACGTTTATCAGGCCTGGCATGAGGTTTTTTAATCTCGATGCCAGAACTTTTGCATTTAATAACGCCGATAATTAGAGCAAATAGTTCTATCTTTCCCTGGCTTTGGTATAACAGAAATATTTGCCAAGGGGGATTTCCTTTCTTATTTCCTCGCTCTCCCCTAATCTATTTAAATAATGACATAATTCTGGGACTAATTGTTCTTTAAATCTTTTATAATATTTAATCAAAAAGCCGTCTGGGCCTGGGCTTTTCCCCCCTGGTGTTTCCTTTAAAGCTTTATAAATTTCATCTTGAGTAATAGGTTCATCTAGTAAATCTGCGCTTTCTGCTTTTATTCTTGGTAGAGTAACTTCCGCTAGGTATTCCTGTATTTTGCACTTTCTAATCTCTTCCTCTTTTTGTGTCTCCTTATTTCTGATTGCATATAGTGCACTACAATATGTTTTAAAGGCGTTAGCTATCTCCGTTGTTTTATATTTCATTTCACATTTCTCGTTTTTTATCTTTTTAATATAATTTAAAGTTTTTTTTTCCCTTGATATTTTTGCTAGGTATTTCCCACGCTTATTCCTCCACATGTACCTTTCTTTCGCCACATTCTTAAATAGCTTTCTAGTTTCTTGCTCCATCATATCATTTAGTTGACATCTTTTTATGATGATCTTCTGATGTTCATATGTGTCTAGTTGTGTTTTGTGTTTTTGCTCCAGCTCATACAATTCCTTTATTATGTTTTTCATTTTTACTTCTCTATTTCATTTTAACACACTCCAGTATTTCGTAGCCAACTAGAATATAATCCAATCTCGCGTACATGTCATGCACCATAGAATGAAATGTATAATCCGTTTTCCTTTTGTTAATTATTCTCCATACATTGAGTAATTGTTGACTATGCATTTTTTAAAATCAATTTTAATTGTTTATTTTCTCTGCATGGTGCACGAGAGGGTCTATCGAGATCATGGTCCATTAAAGGATTAAAGTCTCCTGCTAGGATTAAATGTCCTTGCTTAAAGTCTGTTAGAGCGTTCAAAATCCGATTTAAGTATTTTTTTGGGCATTTGTTGGGACAATATACGCTTACTAGCGTGCACCTTAATCCATAGAGAGTCCCTTTTAGAAACAAAAAGCGACCCTCTGGGTCTACCTTCCTTTCTTCCAGGATAAAACTAGTATTTTTTGGTATTCCAATAGCGACTCCTTTCGCCTTCTTGTTTGGGGAATCAGCATAATATCAAGTTGGGATTGCCCGTGAGTATAATTTGGTATTTGAGTCTAGCGATATATGCGTCTCCTGAAGGAAGATTATGTCTGCGAAGTACCTCTCCAACTCTTTAAGCACTGTATATCTTTTTTTAGGGGAATTCAACCCTCTTACATTATATGTGATAAACTTAACATCTGTCATTAGTTAGATTGCTTAGGGTTCTTACATTCACAGGCAGTTGAGGAGAAACTATGGGCTATGTTTTGATTAACACTGCACCTTTATATCATTGAAAATATTTTATATAAAGTTTTTGTCTATTACCAACATTTTTTAGCACTACTTTATCCCACACCACCATGATATGCCATATCTGATGGTCACATACTACAGAAGGGAAAGAACATGGAAAACACAGAGGAGAGAGAGGGCAAAAAAGGGACAGGGGGAGAGAGAGAGGGGGGGAGAGGGGGGAGAGAGCAAGAAGGGGAGAGAGAGCGACAGAGAGAGAGAGGAGGATGGGAGAGAGAAGGATGGAGAGAGAATAAGGGAGAGAGAGGAAGGGAGGGAGAGAGGGGGGAGGAGGGGGAGAGGGAGAGAGAGAGAATAAGGGAGAGGTGGGGGGGAGAGGGAGAGAGAAGGATGGAGAGAGAATAAGGGAGAGAGGGGGAGAGAGAGAAGGATGGAGAGAGAATAAGGGAGAGAAAGGGAGAGGGAGAGAGAGAGAGAGGAAGAGAGGGAGAGAGGGTGGGGGAGCAAGCAAGAGAGGGAGAGAGAATAAGGGAGAGAGAAAGGGAGGAGGGATGGAGAGAGAATGAGAGAGAGGGAGTGAGAGAGAGAGAGAGAGAAAGAGAGACGGATGAAGAGAGAGAGGGAGAGAAAGAGAGAAGGATGATGGGAGAGGGCGATAGAGAGAAGGAGAGGCAGAGAGGGAGAGAGGGAGAGAGAGAAGGCGGAAGAGAGAGGGGGAGAGACAGAGAGGGGGAGCTAGGGGGAGAGGGAAAGAGAGGGGGAAGGAGAGAGGGAGGGAAGGAGAGAGAGAGACAAAGTAGTCATATATTGTAACTGTAATGGACACCCCAGCCACCACCATGATATGCCATATCTGATGGCCACATACTACAGAAGGGAAAGAACATGGAAAACACTAAGGAGAGAGAGGGCAAAAAAGGGAGAGGGAGAAAGAGGGGTAGAGAGAGAGGGAAGGGGGAGAGAGAGAGAGAGAGAGAGAGAGAGAGAGAGAGGGAGAGGGAAGGAGAGAAGGAGGGAGGGAGAAAGGGAGAGGGAAGGAGATAGAGAGAAAGAGAGAAGGAAAGAGAGAAAGAGAGAAGGAGAGAGAGAAAGAGAGAGAGAGGAGGGAGGGAGAGAGAAGGAGGGAGAGAGGAGGGAGGAAGAGAGGAGGGAGAGAGGGAGACAGAGAGAGAGAGAGAGAAAGAGAGAGAAAGGGAGAGAAAGAGAGGGGGGAGAGAAGGAGCCCTGTTTGAAAATGACTTGCTAAGCTATTGCTAGACTTGCCAGTCTTCACAAGTTTGTTGCACTGAAGCAAGTCCGCATTGCATGACTCCAGATCAACTTTCTTTACAAACATTCTGCAAGTGTGCTGCAAGTTTTGGTTCAGTTATGTTGTGCAATAATCATCCCACCACATGGGTCACTGTGGCTGAATTTTCATGTTGTAGACTTGCAGAGCTCTTGGTTTAGACTCACCACTGCAACTTTACTCTTGCTAGAGACTTGCCACACAAATTTGCTACAAATTGGAAAAGTGTTAACTAGAACTCATGCTCCAAGTGCTCTGCAAATCTACAACTTGTCAGTAAAAATGTGCAGCAAGTTAACAAGACTTACAATTCATTACTGCCACAGATGTTTGACAAGTTATCCTTGCTATCTAGGAGGGAGAGAGAGAGGAGGGAGAGAGAGGATGGAGAGAGAATAAGGAAGAGAGAGGAAGGGAGAGGGAGGGGAACGAGCAAGAGAGGGAGAGTGAATAAGAGAGAGAGGGAGGGAAAGAGAATAAGGGAGAGAGGGAGAGAGAAGGATGGAGAGAGAATAAGAGAGAGAGGAAGGGAGGGAGAGAGGGTGGGGGAGCGAGGAAAAGAGGGAGAGAGAATAAGGGAGAGAGAGAGGGAGGGAGAGGGAATGAGGGCGAGAGAGGAGGGAAGGAGAGAGGGAGTGAGAGAGAGAGAGAGAGGGAGTGAGAGGGGGAGAGAAAAAGGGAGAGGGCATGAAAGAGAGAAGGGAGCGAGAGAGGAGTGGGAGAGAGAGAGGAGGGGGAGAGGGAGAGGAGAGGGAGAGGAGAGGGAGAGGGGGGTGGAGGGAGAGAGAGAAGAGAAGACAGAAGGAGCAAAATGGAGGTAGAGAGATGGAGAGAGAGAGGAGAGAGAGCAAGAGGAGTGAGAGAGGAGGGAGGACAGAGGAGGTAGAGAGAGGGGGACAAGAGAGAGGGGGAGAGAAGGGAAGACAGAAGGAGCAAAAGGGAGGGAAGGGGGAGAGAGAGAGGGAGGGAGAGAAGGCAGGAGAGAGGGAAAAGTAGGGAGAGAGAGAGAGAAGGGAGAGAGGGGAGGAGTGAGTGAGAGGGAGAGAGAGAAGGAGTGGGAGAGAGGAGGAGAAGGAGGGAGAGAAAGAGAGGAGGGGGGAGAGAGATAGGAGAGGGAAAGAGAGAGGGAGGGAAAGAGAGGAGAGAGAGGGAGTAGAATGAGGGAGCTAAGGGAGAGAGAGTGAGAGAGAGAGAAGGAGGGAGAGGGAGAGAATGAGGGAGAGAGGGAGGTGGAGAGAGAAAGAGAGAGAGAACAGACAGAGGAACTACATGAGAGGAGAAAGTAGTCATATACTGTAAGTGTAATGGACACCCCATCCACCACCATGATATGCGATATCTGATGGCCACATACTACAGAAGGGAAAGAACATGGAAAACACTGAGGAGAGAGAGAGCAAAAGATGTAGGCTGAGATATACTAAGGAGTAGAGGGGAAAGAGTAAAAAAGAGAAAAAGGAAAGATAGATCGGGAAAGAATAAAGCTGACCATAGATGGATCTTTTATTTTTTTATCTACAACCACCTTGTAGTGTTTTCTCTGCTTAATCAACGCTGTAGGCTATAGCCAGCTTCGCTGATCAGTGTTTTCTGATGGTGGGGGAGCCTCCCCTCTGTCAGAATACAAAGGCTCAGTGGGGAGGATTCCCCCCATCCACATTAAATGTGTGGACGGGGAAATTGAGTCTTTTTTTTTTTTCATTCACCATGCTGGTTGGACTAAATAAAATTATATCATCACAGAAAAGAGGATAGGAGGGAAAAAAAGAGATGAGAAAAAAGCAAACCCATAAAGTAAACACTAAAGTGTGGACAGAGACACACAGAAATAAGCGTTGCATGTACATGCACAGAGGTGAATACACACATTAAAGAGTATGGTAGCAATACATTGTCAGAGCTGTGTGCTGTACCTGCTGTCACTGATGCTGCCTTCTGGACTGATGAGTTAACGTTCCGCCTGGTGAGCAGACATCGGAGGTGTTACAGTGGGCAGGCACATAACTAAACATCTACTGATTAGTCTCTAATTGTGCTGACTGTTTGTTTTATTACATCAGTGATTGACAGTTGTTGCGGCTTTGTGACACTGCTAGTTCTGCTGTTGGGAACACCAAAATGCAATGCTACTTTCCTTACCAAAATCTTTTCTTTGCTGGCCAAAATGCTGCAAAGTATCATTCGCCAGTGAGGAAGAATAGATAGAGTGATGTTAGCTTAACACATTGAGCACAATAAGATAAACATCTCTCAGTAGACCATTTGTTAAAATTCTTACAGCAGCACATGCAGTTTACAACTTTTAGACCCCTTTCACACTGGGGCTGTGCCAAGATAGTGGCGCTATACCGTCGTTTTAGTGGCGCTTTTTAGCCGCTAGCGGGAGCGCTTTTAACCCCCGCTACGACCGAATAAAGGGCTAAAAGCGCCCATGTTTCGGCGGTGCCGAAGCGCTTTGCAGGCGCTTCAGCAGCGCTACCCATTCATTTCAATGGGCAGGGTGTTTTTGGAGCGCTGTATACACTGCTCCCTAACCGCCCCAAAGATGCTGCTTGTAGGACATTTCAGAACATCCCGCAAGCGCACTGCCCCAGTGTGAAAGCACTCGGGCTTTCACACTGGGGAGGCATGGGAGGCGTTTTTCAGGCGCTATACAGGAGCTATTTTTAGCACTAAAACGCCTGAAAAATGGCTTCAGTGTGAAAGGGGCCTCAATGCTGCGGGCTCCTGCTTTCTAAGTGTTGCTTCTCTGAACCTCCGATCTTTACAGGAAACTGTTAAAGTGTACCCCTGTGCACGTGATCTATGACGCAACAGGTTGGGAGGAGCCGGGTGACGTTACTTCCGGTCGCGGCCACGACCGGAAGTTTACATTTTATGTGAAGTTGATTGCTGCAATTTTAAATGTAAGTTTGCTACTGTTTAACCACTTTCTGACCAGCCCCTGTCATACTGTGGCAGGTCCGCACGTTCCCGCGAACGGTCGTAGCTGTAGGTCGGCCCTTTAAGCCGGGATAGCAGGTTTGCGCCCGCTGCACTGTGGGGGTGCTGATGAGCATGGATGTGGTCGCGATGACTGCCGGCCACACACACTCATGGGCACGAGAGCCAGAACAAGGACGTATGTGTGTAAACACCCAAATCCCTGTTCTGTGAGAAGAGGAGAGACAGATTGTGTGTTCCTTCTAGCTAGGAACAATGATCTGTCATCTCCTCTAGTCAGTCCCATCCCCCTACAGTTAGAACACACAAGGGAACACATTTAACCCCTTGATCGCCCCCTAGTGTTAACCCCTTCCCTGCCAGTGACATTTACATAGTAATCAGTGCATTTTTATAGCACTAATCACTGTATAATTGTCAATGGTTTCCCTCTCCCCGCAGGCCTCACGCACGTGGCGCTGGCGGCATGTACTTATAGGTCCCCCAGTGGTAGCGGGCTGCTCACACGGCCAGTCTCCTCTGTTGGTTTCTGCACACTAGCTGTTTCCATCTTGCTAGTTGCATGACATGTAGCATCAGGTAAGCACTCTCTGTCTACACCAACTCTCACTGTTATGGTTCTACTTTGTCACTATTTTTGCACCAGCTCTTCAAAATCCTCCACCTAACAAAAACAACAACACCCCCCCCCTCCTTCTTTTATTACTCACTCACACATTTAGATCCTTCACTGGCTATCTCCTTCATTAGATTCCCCTTACCACACGATCCCCACTACATCACTCACCAACACTCTGCTTTATTCATACTTCATCTCACATAATCTGTCTATCTGTAATTAACATATATTCATACATTACTTCCCAGATATCCCTCCTCTTTTTTCTGACAAGCTATGTTACATTGTTGTTTCTACATATACTTTCTTATTCAGACTTTCTTCACTACAATTTCCATTATACTAGCTACCAGTACTCCCCATTTATGAGTCTCTCTGGGTATAATATCTACATATTACTCAACGTAATCTAATTTATTTAGTTAATTTTATAATTTATACTGATATATTATCCTTTAACATCCATTCCCAGATTTTCTCTATCTTTGACAATTCATGTTTTACCCACGGAGATCATCTCACTACTCATAGCGTCACCCCACTATCTGATGCCATTCAGACACTACATGCTGCCTCAGCTCCCGCCGCGAGGCTTGCTGCCCCCGGCCTACTCCATGCCATCCGCCATGCGCTGCGCTCAGTGTCAGGGTTGGTAAGTGTATTTTTGGCCTTACTTTTCCAACACTTTTTCTATTCCTCCCCTACGGATTGAGGTTGATTAGATGTACATATCTTACAGGATTATCATGCATCAGCTCCTGATGAGTGGAAAACATCACCCACGAAACGCGTCGAGCTACAATTGATGCCTACTCTATCCATTATACTTTGATGCCATCATTGCTCGTTACTATGATTACATTATCCCTGTATGTTACTATACTATTAGCTGCCGGGTATGCTACCATTGGCACCCATGCTATGGTCCACCAATACCACTTTGACTACCATCTACTTTGTGAAATTATGTATCCAACTGTGTGTACTTGTTCATCGATTATGTCTATATTTTTGTGCCAATTATCTGTACATGTGTATATATGAAATTCCTTTATTTTATCTACTATGACTAATAAATGTACAATTTTAACCCTCCGCATTCCAACTGCTTCATTTTAAAGTCCCATGCCCTTTCTATATATACCTTCGGTATTACCGGGATGGAGGCGACTTGTGCGCCTCATATAAAGTCCCAATTCCCCCTCCATAGTACAATTTATTAACCGGGATGGAAGCATTTGGAAGAGTTGGATGAGCAGTGTTCCCCTGCTATCTACGCGAGAGGTTTAATACATGCCCTAAGTGGGGCTTAATTCCCGGAATGGCTATATATTCTGTACATATTATGTATATTTCCATCTGTTTTATACATTGGTGCTATTGATGGCATTTCCGGCACTGGTTGCGTTTTATATACAATTTTCTTCTTTGGTATTAATAACTTTTTCTTTGCCATCCATCCCATCCTTACCGCTCTGCCACTGATCCGCAGTTGCGTATGCGCTTGGTGTGGTTTTGTGTTGGGGTGTGTTCGTCCTCAATGCGGGAGCTGCGATGCGCTCTGAGGATCCTCCCTCCCCTCCCCTTTGGGAGGTCTGGGCGGATGCCTCTCGGCGCATCGGCGCCACGTCCCCCACGTCATGCGCGGGACGTTGGATTCGACGTCACCGCGCCGACGTCTGGAGTACCATCTGCATGATCGCCATGGGGGAGGGCTGTTCTGGCGCCAAACACCGAGCGACCATCCAGCTCAAGTGCGTACGCCGCTCCCCTCTCCCCGCAGGCCTCACGCACGTGGCGCTGGCGGCATGTACTTATAGGTCCCCCAGTGGTAGCGGGCTGCTCACATGGCCAGTCTCCTCTGTTGGTTTCTGCACACTAGCTGTTTCCATCTTGCTAGTTGCATGACATGTAGCATCAGGTAAGCACTCTCTGTCTACACAAACTCTCACTGTTATGGTTCTACTTTGTCACTATTTTTGCACCAGCTCTTCAAAATCCTCCACCTAACAAAAACAACAACACCCCCCCCTCCTTCTTTTATTACTCACTCACACATTTAGATCCTTCACTGGCTATCTCCTTCATTAGATTCCCCTTACCACACGATCCCCACTACATCACTCACCAACACTCTGCTTTATTCATACTTCATCTCACATAATCTGTCTATCTGTAATTAACATATATTCATACATTACTTCCCAGATATCCCTCCTCTTTTTTCTGACAAGCTATGTTACATTGTTGTTTCTACATATACTTTCTTATTCAGACTTTCTTCACTACAATTTCCATTATACTAGCTACCAGTACTCCCCATTTATGAGTCTCTCTGGGTATAATATCTACATATTACTCAACGTAATCTAATTTATTTAGTTAATTTTATAATTTATACTGATATATTATCCTTTAACATCCATTCCCAGATTTTCTCTATCTTTGACAATTCATGTTTTACCCACGGAGATCATCTCACTACTCATAGCGTCACCCCACTATCTGATGCCATTCAGACACTACATGCTGCCTCAGCTCCCGCCGCGAGGCTTGCTGCCCCCGGCCTACTCCATGCCATCCGCCATGCGCTGCGCTCAGTGTCAGGGTTGGTAAGTGTATTTTTGGCCTTACTTTTCCAACACTTTTTCTATTCCTCCCCTACGGATTGAGGTTGATTAGATGTACATATCTTACAGGATTATCATGCATCAGCTCCTGATGAGTGGAAAACATCACCCACGAAACGCGTCGAGCTACAATTGATGCCTACTCTATCCATTATACTTTGATGCCATCATTGCTCGTTACTATGATTACATTATCCCTGTATGTTACTATACTATTAGCTGCCGGGTATGCTACCATTGGCACCCATGCTATGGTCCACCAATACCACTTTGACTACCATCTACTTTGTGAAATTATGTATCCAACTGTGTGTACTTGTTCATCGATTATGTCTATATTTTTGTGCCAATTATCTGTACATGTGTATATATATGAAATTCCTTTATTTTATCTACTATGACTAATAAATGTACAATTTTAACCCTCCGCATTCCAACTGCTTCATTTTAAAGTCCCATGCCCTTTCTATATATACCTTCGGTATTACCGGGATGGAGGCGACTTGTGCGCCTCATATAAAGTCCCAATTCCCCCTCCATAGTATGGTTTCAAAAATGTGTCAAAAGTGTCTGTGTCTGCCATAATGTCGCAGTCCCGATAAAAATCGCAGATCACCGCCATTACTAGTAAAAAGAAAATAATAATAAAAATGCCATAAATCTTTCCCCTATTTTGTAGACGCTATAACTTTTGCATAAACCAATCAATATACACCCATTGCTATTTTTACTTTCAATATGTTTTTATTTTCAATGACGTCATACAAATTATGCATTAACATATTTAGATTGCACAGGAGGGAACGCCTCCTCGAACATGAGACATAAAGGTTACAATTCGAGTGAGAAAAAAACAGATAATATACGGTATCTTCGCCTCAAGGGCTGGTGGTGAGGACAGCCTGATATATAACCTTAACTAAGCTTTAAATAAGCAGTCTCCATGTTTTGCCCCCAACACAGCACGGGATCTTTCCCCATCCTCGGCACCCCTGACGGGATCTAGCTGTGCCAGGTGGGGAAATCTCCCTACTTCTCCTTTGCCCATTTGGTCTGGGCCATCAGGAGTGTTGAGGGGTTATGAGTCCCCGTAAGCTAGGTAATTTACCGTATGGTAGCTTTCCATTGAATTGCAACCAGATAGTTAATTAAAGTGAGATAGAAGACAGGAAGAAGAGTTGAAAGAGAAGAAGAGAAGAGTGAGGAGGGAGGTGTGGTGGGGGGGTTCTTTAAGGTGGGTGGGGAGGGAAAAGGAGTGCCTTTGTGTACCTCTATTAATACTGAGGGATGAAGTAGTCTAGGTGTGGGTTAGGTGGTGATGTGCACCTGAACCCCTGGTATGAGGGAGGTTCCCATAAATTGGGCCCAAGGTTCCCATATTGTTTGGAATTTCTTGGAGGTGTTTGACGTGATGCTATAAAGTTTTTCTTGGGCCATAATCCATGAAACTTTCCTTTTTACTGCGTTAAACGAGGGCCTCGGCTGTTTCCAGGCTTTGGCAATGGAGATTTTAGTGCCCAGTAATATAAAGTTGATCAGTGTTTGGTTAGCCTTCGAGATTCCAGGAAGGTTAGCATTAAGAATAGCCACCTCTGGGGACCTAGGGATCTGGCAAGTCATCACCTTGTAAATCATAGAGAAAACTTTCCTCCAAAAAGTGCGTAATTTGGGGCATTCCCACCAAATGTGGGCCATTGTGCCCAGATGTTGACATCCTCTGTAACATAGGAGGTTCGCCGAGGGATAGATTGCTGCTAACCTGGTAGGGGTCATGTACCATCTGGTTATCAGTTTGATGCTTGCCTCCATCAAAGAGATGTTCTGGATCCCCTTAAAGGATTTAGTTAGAGCTGCTTGCCAAATCTCTATGTCCCTGCTGCATTGGAAGTCAGCCTCCCAGGCCTGCATGTATGTGGTTTTGTCCGTTGGGTAAGTGAGGGCCGAGTATATCACAGATATGCCTCCCCTCTGCTCCATGGCTTGTCCACACCATTGTTCATATGTAGTAAATTTAGGGGGGAGCGGTTTCTCCTGCCAAATTGAGTGTAGAAAGTGAGTGATTTGGTGAAAACGGAATCGTTCCGAATGCGGGAGGTCTAGGTGTTTGATACAGAATTTGAGGGTGATTGGTCCATTGGGGGTGAAGAAGTGCCCTATCCGGTATAGCCCTTTGTCCAGCCACCATTTGAATGCTGAGATGTCAAGTCCAGGTGGAAAGTCAGGGTTGTGGAATAAGTGTGCTAGGGGACGACCTGTGGAGACCAGGGCTGTGGAGTGTCGGAGGGAGTCCCAAAGGGCGCAGGAGTGGGATAAAGTGGGTGACAGGATGGGCGGCCTAGATTTAGTCGGGCACCAAAGTATGTAGTCTAGTGTATGTTTGGGGGTGGCCTGTCTTTCAATAGTTACCCAGTCTGGTTTTTCATACCGTGAGTAGATGGAGGATAGTTGGGCTAATCTAGCCGCTAAGTAGTATTTATGTAGATTTGGAAGACCCAGCCCTCCCTTGCGTCTGTGAAGGAATAGGGTGTTCTGAGGGATACGATATCCTTTCTTACCCCAGATAAACTGGAGAATTTTACTCTGTAAAGCTTTTAGGTGATCTTTCCTGATTGGGATAGGGAGGGAGCGGAAGAAGTAGAGGAGCCTGGGGAGTAAGGTCATCTTAATGGAGTTGATCCGACCCAGCCAGGATAATTCATGTTTTGACCATGTAGTAAGGTCAGCCTCCAATTTCCTAAAGAGAGAAGGGTAATTTTGTGCATAGAGAGTTTCCGTCGTGGCCGTCAATGTGATACCTAGGTAGCTAATGGAGGTGTCGCCCCATTTAAAGTGGAAGGATTGTTTTAGAAAGTCAACTGTTTGTGGTGGTAACGAAACATTAAGGGCTTGAGATTTGGCGAAATTTACTTCTAGTCCAGAAATTTTAGCAAAGTTCCTTAACAATAGGCAGAGGTTAGGTAGTGTAGTGAGGGGGGATGTCAGGAAAAGGAGGATGTCGTCGGCGAAAAGCCCACATTTGTGCGTCTGGTCTCCACAGGTCACCCCCTTTATGTCTGGGTTCTGTCGGATTGCGATCGCTAAGGTTTCTATGGCTATTGCGAAGATTAGGGGGGATAGAGGACACCCTTGTCTAGTGCCACGTAAAATGTCTATTGATTCAGAGTAATGTCCCTGGAGGCGTATTTGGGCCTTTGGTTGTGAGTAGAGAGCATGCAGAATTCCTAGGAAACGGTCGCCAAATCCCCATCTCTCCAGCATGGTAAAGATGTATTTCCAGGAGACCGTGTCAAAGGCCTTCTGCAGATCTAATGATAAAAGGAATCCCGATTGGTTTGGCCCCCCTTCCCAGTTTGTTTGAAGAATCGAGGTGATATCTATTGCTCTCCTTATTTGGTCAGGACCCTGTCTCCCGGGTATGAATCCTACCTGGTCCTTATGTATATATTGACTAATAAAGGATGACAGCCTGTTGGCCATTATTTTGGTGAGTATTTTTAGGTCATTGTTGATGAGTGAGATCGGTCTGTAATTGCTAACGTCTTCGTGGGTTTTTGTCAGGTTTGGGTATGACCGTGATTAAGGCGGTATTGAGGTGGATGTCAAGGGGGGTTCCATTGGTTTTGTAGTTAAAGAAGGAGGTCAGGTGAGGTGTCAGTATGGCTGCAAAAGATTTGTAGTATGCTACCGAAAGACCATCAGGACCTGGAGCTGACCCCCTTCTTAGATCTTTTATGACCCCCAAAACCTCCTCCTCTGTGATGGGTATTTCCATCTTTCGTTTATGGGTATCTTTTAGGGGTGGTAGGGAGATACCCTCCAGGAACTGAGGGATTAAGTTTGCGTTTGGTGTATTTGTTTGGCTATATAATTTAGAGTAGAAACCCGAAAGGCTTCTAGAATCTTTAAAGGGTTGGTCGTGGGGGGTTGACCATTTATTCTGAGTTTGGGAAAGGCGAGGGTCCTAATGGGGGGGGAGAGTTTTTTAGCTAGGAAGGGACCTATCTTGTCTGCCTAAGTGTAAAATTTTTGTCCATTCCAGCGGACAGCCTTTTCGGCCTTGGATGTGAGTGCTAAATTAAGGTCTAGTCTAGCTTTGTCGATAAGGTGAATAGGGGTCTTGGAGGGGTCCTTTTTATGGGCAGCCTTCAGTGTGGTGTATTCCCTGTCCAACCGGATTATGTCTGCTTTTTGTGCACGTTTGGTTTGAGTGGCAATCTGGATGAGTTTACCCCGTATAAAAGCTTTATGTGCGGCCCATAACGTTTCTGGAGAAATATCCTCCGATTTATTGAGTTTAAAGTATTCTTGTAGGGCTTTTTCGAGTTCAGTGACCCTGATGGGGTCAGATAATAGTGACTCATTCAGTCTCCAATGTCCCCTGGGTCCGCCCAGGGGGCCAGTTTTGAGAGATATGGTGACTATGGAGTGGTCCGAAAGGGCCGACTCTCTGATTTGAGCTCTGTGGATCAGGGGAAGAAGGGTGGATGGGGTTAAAATGTGGTCAATCCTCGCATAGGTGTTATGAGGTGACGAGTAATGGGTATAGTCCCTTTTGTTGGGATTAAGTTCCCTCCAAGTGTCAGCTAAGCCGTGGGCGTGGATTATTTTTGCGATCCTGAGGCTCTCCTTGGTGGGTCGTGTTAGTTGGGTCGATAGGGGTTTAGACTTGTCCAAACCCTGATCGAACGCTGCGTTCGAGTCTCCACCAAAGATGACCGTTCCCTCCAGTTTCTGAGCGAGGCTGCGCAGTAGGGTGTCAAAAAATTTCGCTTGACCTCTATTTGGGGCATAGTAGGAGACCAGGGAATACAGGTGGTCCCCCACTGTGCCTTTGATCAGGATGAACCTGCCCTCTGGATCGGCGAATTCAGAGATCTTTACAAATTTAAGATGTTTGGAAATGATGATTGCAACTCCCTTAGTTTTGTTGTCAGCGCTCGCTAAGAAGAACTGAGGGAAGTGAGGGTGTAGATACTTAGGGCTATACCAGGAGGGGAAGTGCGTTTCTTGCAGCATAACAATGTCTAGCTTGAGGTGTTTGTAATAATCGAGGACCTTTCTCCTCTTGATCTGGGAATTGATTCCCTGGACATTGTGTGAGGCTATGCGGAGTTCATCTGTGGTGTTATTAGCCATGGAGCAGATGGAGTGCAGTGCAACGGTCCTCACTTACCCTTTGATGTGGGGGAACCCGGGTTTTAGGATGATGGTCATTCAGTCTTCTTGGTGGAAAGATATCAGGGACTTCCGTGGGGGTGTGTGTGGTATCTGAAACACAAAATGTGATTAGGTACATTGACGTGCACATGGAGGAGGGGAGGGGGAGAAGGATAGCAGAGAAAAGGTCTCCTAGAAAGGAAAGGAAAGACGCAGGGAAGGAGAAATCCCCCATGTCTTTTAAGAAAAAAATGGAGTGTGTCTGGCCCATCTGGGCTCAAACAACCTAGCCCCCAGAGACCTACGGGTGTCTAAGGGCTAGGTGGGTATGCATGTGTTTCCTCATGAAACCGAACGCCCAACAGAAAACTTATTTCCCTGAGGGAAAAAAGAAAAGAGCAAGTAAAAACAAAGAAAATTTTAAACTATTACCGTTGACTATCAGGTTTTCACAACAGTGTGGCCAACTAGTGGCCCTAAGCCTACGCCCAGTGCAGTAACCTTCTAGGTCTTCATTAAATCGCTATCTCAGCAGAGCGTCCATAGACTAGACCTCCATAGCTAGGCGCAAGGGTACTGCCCCCCTCGATCCGGAGAGGTACAGCTCCCCTGCGCCTAGTAGATATGGCAATGGGCCAGTAAAAAGCAGCAAAAACTAAAGAGGGAAGAATTGAACAAAAACCTAAAAAAAACCCTCCTTGGAACCAGCAAAACACAAAAAAACCCCCAAAAAATTCTGATAAGTCAGAAAACATAGCCCGGTTGGCTAGCCTGCCTAATAAATAGGCACGGGGGGATCCCCTATATTCATGGGGATGATCAAACCAGTCCCCACTTCACAGTCGGGATAGAAGCGATGCAGTTCACATCATCACTGGTTTCAGGTTTGGTTGTTGTCTTTGGCCTTCTTTGCTTTTCCTGTTGACCACAGGGGAGATTGAGGGCTGGTGGGGGTCTGACGTTTGTTGGAGTTGGTCCCGGCATTGGTTGTGTCCATTTCGGCTTCCTGGGAGATGATTTTTAGGTGCAGGAGAAGTTTTTCACCTTCTGGGAGGGAGGAGAAGGCATATTGTTTCCCCTTGACGGAGAATTTAACCGCGAACGGGAAGGCCCACTTGTATTTCACGTCTCTTTGGGTGAGAGCGAGAAGCAGAGGCTTCAATGATCTCCTCTTCTGGATCGTAGAGGGTGAGAGGTCAGCGAAGATCTGCACTGGGTGTCCCATACACTGCACGGAGTGAGAGGACCTGGCCTGTCTCATCACTTCCTCTTTAACTGTGTAGTGGTGTGGCTTAGCGATAATATCTCTTGGGGTGCCGTCTTTTCTGGGGGGCCCTAAGGCTCTGTGTGCCCTGTCCAATTCAAGGCGTTGAGAGGAGATATTTGGGATTAGCTGTTTAATCAGGTCTTGGACTGCTTCTGGGACATTGAGAATTGTTTCCGGTAGGCCACGGATTCTGATGTTATATCGTCTCGACCTATTCTCGAGTTCGTCAATACGAGCCATTGCTAGGTCCAATTGATCTTGCACAGTGCTGATGTGCTGCGATTGTTGGTTAGTGATAGCTATAGTGTCCTCCATTTTGTGTTCGATTGCATCGATTCGGGCCCCTAAATTAATAAAGTCTGCCTTCAGGTCCCCTGTAATTTTTGCTGCTGTTTGAGCCAGGCCTCTGTCCAAAAGTTCAGAGAATCTGTGGAAGAGGGAGTCTATGTGAAACGCTGGGTCACTGGCAGGGAAGGCATGTGGAGGGAGGCCTGAGTGACCTGAGGCAGATCCCATGGGGGAGAGAGGGCCTTCACAGGGGGAGCAATCCTGCAGGGATCCTGTAGAGGCTGGAGAAGGGGTCAGCAGAGGAAGGTAGCCCGGTTGTCTTCCTGGGGTGAAGTGAGGGGGAATGTGGAGCTGCATTGATCTGTAGTCCGCCGGGCCTGTGGCGCTGAGATCCTGTGTCTGTGCCTGTGTAGCGGTGGCCATCTTGGGCGTCTCAGCCGTACCTGCTCTCTCCAATTGCGGCCACAGATTTCGTTTTACCGGGGGCCCCGGTCATATGGGGGTGTAGCTGGGACCTTGGGGAACGTCTCCTGATGCTTCAGTTGTGCTGATGTGCACTGTGGTTAGTGCTATGGGCGCCGGTGGTTCGTGAGGGAGCGGAGCTCTAGGCGTTAGCGGTCATCTTGCGAGCCCCGCGCATGCGCACTCCCACCCATTACTATTTTTATTACCAAAAATATGTAGAAGAATACATATCGGCCTAAACTGAGGAAAAAATGTGTTTTTTTTTGTTTTTTTTAAATTGGGATATTTTTATTATAGCAAAAAGAAAAAGCGCTCATTTTAAAGGCTTGATGTAAGTTATTGCCATAAAAAGTGTTTGGGGATCCGAGTCCTGCCCCAGGGAACATGTATCAATGCAAAAAAGTTTTCAAAACAACCGTTTTTTCAGGAGCAGTGCTTTTAATAATGCTTAAAGTGAAACAATAAAAATGAAATATTCCTTTAAATATCATGCCTGGGGGGTCCCCTCAGTCTGCCTGTAAAGTGGCGAATCTGCCTTGTGTTTTACTGTGCCACAGCAAAATGACATTTCTAAAGAAAAAAATGTAATTTAAAATTGCTTGCGACTGTATTGTATTGCCGGGTCCTGGCAATATAGATAAAAATCTATGAAAAAAACAGCGTGGCTTACCTCTCCAGTCCATACAAGGCCCTTCGGGTCTGGTATGGATTTTAAGGGGAATGCCAAAATAAAAAAATTGGTGTGGGGTACCTCCCAAAATCCATACCAGACTCTTATCCAAGCAAGCAACCTGGCAGGCCAGGATAGCGGGGGACGAACACGTGCCCCCCTCCTGACCATACCAGGCCACTTGCCCTCAACATGGGGAGGGTGCTTTGGGGTCCCCCCAAAGTACCTTGTCCCCATGTTTATGGGGACAAGGGCCTTGTCCCCACAACCCTGGCCATTGGTTGTGGGGGTCTGCAGGCGGGGGGCTTATCGGAATCCGAAAGCCCCCTTTAACAAAAGGGCCCCAGATCCCACCCCCACTTATGTGAATGAGTAGGGGCTACAACCCCTACCCATTCACCAAAAAAAGTGTCAAAAATTCAAAACCACAAAAGACGTTTTTTGGCAATTCCTTTATTAAAAAAGAAAAAGTGTCCTGCGATGTCCATCCATCTTCAATCACGCCACCCGACAGACCCGAAAAATAAAAAAAACAAAACAAAAATACTTCGCCTTGATGGGAGGTGTCCCGCCGACTACTCTGTTTTCGCTGTGACAGCTCTTATATAGGCAAGGGCGGGGCCACCCGCTGATGTAACCGGATGACCCCGCCCCCCTCTGACGACACATGATGTCAGAAAGGGCAGGGTCACTCGGTTCAGGAAAGGGGGCAGAGTCTACCAGCTAAAAAAGGCAGCAGTTGAAGTGCTAGCAATTTGGCCAAGCTAGCATTTAGACGCTGAGCATGTAGATGGCTGGGACAGTATTTTTTTTACGGTTCAGCAACTGGAGTAGCAAAATTTGCCTGCTGATATCAACTGGGGGTGTACTGCTAGCAGATTGGCTGCAAGTACTTGTGGCACCTGTTGCTATACCTTCATTTCTCTCAGTGCAAGTTTTTTGATAGGACAGGAGGTATAGTAGGGTTGAGATCACAGAGGAGGAGCAAGGAGAAGTCTGCCTTTTTTTATTATGTTGGTCTTTCAGGTGCTGTTGCCAACGAACTGCATGTCAGGTCTTCATATGTCTTGTCAAGCATGTGGGACCCAAGCGGGTGCTGCTTTGGCCACGCTTGATCCGCTTCAGACATAGATTGCAAACAGTAATGGTGCGATCTACTGCACATGTGTTGAAAAAAGCCCACACTAATGAAATTTTGGAAGTCAGTAGGGAGTCAGCAGCGACCTGCACCTGTGGAGCTCTGTGATGTGATGCAAAAAGGTGTTTCCTCCTCCTCCTCACTTTCATCTTCTCTTCTCTCAGGCACCCAAGTACAGTCAGTGACCTCATCATCTCCTCCCTCCTCATCACTGGAGCAAATTTGGTAGTATGCTGCAGCTGGGGGAACATGACTGCTAGTTTCTTGTCCTTCTGTGGCACCCCCTATCTCTAGGCTCACGTTACTCCCTTCCTCAATCTCGGAACCAACATCGGAGCCTTCAAACTGCTGCTCATCCTCCAGCAGCATGTAACCGACACTATGGTTGAATAATTCTGGTGACTCCTCCGTGCATGATGGTAGGGCTATGGAAGGAAGAACTGTGGACAAGGAGCCGGTGGAACAGGCCGCTTTGGCAGCTACATTGGAAGGCAAACTAGTATGAGCCTGGGTGACAGAGGATGAGGGCAGCTTAGTTATCCACTCCACCAACTCTTCTGTATGTTGTGGCTCAATAACACGGGCAGCAGCAGATGCCCCACAGATGCTTAATAGGGTTTAGGTCTGGAGACATGCTTGGCCAGTCCATCACCTTTACCCTCAGCTTCAAGGCCTGTTCTGAGTGAAACCTGTCCTGTTAAACCGCTGTATGGTCTTGGCCACTGTGCTGCAGCTCAGTTTCAGGGTCTTGGCAATTTTCCTATAGCCTATGCCATCTTTCTGTAGAGCAACAATTCTTTTTTTCAGATCCTCAGAGAATTCTTTGCCATGAGGTACTATCAGGAAGGGCATGCCAATAATCAAGATGGCGGCCATAGAAGATCCACTGTACTGCATGTCCCACTGAGAAGGGCTGCGCGGGCACGCTTGTGTGCACTGATGCACACGCTTATGTGCGCTAATACAGAACAGAATGCCAACGAGTGTGCGCATGCCTGTGACAGTTCTTGGCACTAAACAGACTATTTATACTGACTAATTCTCCGGGATCAGTGCTGTCTGGTCTACAGCGTTCCCTGTGATTCCTGCTATCTGTTTGTCTGTACCTGTTCCAGTTGCCCTACCCAGCTTCTCCCTGACTATTCCTGCTATCTGCCTGCATCCAACCCCGGCTTGTCTGTGACTATGCTCCTGCCTGCGCCTTCTGCTACCTCGCTACCAGCCTATTACCGAACCTGCCTGCACCTGACCCGTGGCATCCCAAGTACCAGTCTACTCCAGTCTCCAGCCTGACAGCTGTTCATGGTTATCCTGCTGTGTCGGTGTTCCACCCCGGCTCTGCCATCATTTCCGGTCCAGCTCCACTGCTAGCAACTCTGCCAGGCACTTGTGCGACTCTGCACTCCCGCACCCCCCGTTTACTCTACCAGGGGCCTCCCTCTGCATATCAGACTCTACCACCAAGTACATGACAGTGACCAGTATGAGAGAGTGAGAGCGATAACACCAAATTTAACACACCTGCTCCCCATTCACACTTGAGACCTTGTAACACTTGCCCTGTACACTAGGTCGGACATTGATCGGACATTCCGACAACAAAATCCATCGTTTTTTTCCAACGGATGTTGGCTCAAACTTGTCTTGCATACACACGGTCGCACAAAGTTGTCGGAATCCCCGAACGTCAAGAACATGGTGACGTACACCATGTACGACGGGACTATAAAAGGGCAGTTTAATACCAAGCGCGGCACCCTTTGGGCTTCTTTTGCTAATCTCGTTTTAGTAAAACTTTGGTGAGAGACGATTCGCGCTTTTTCAGACTTGTGGTTTTCAGATGGTATTTCTGGTGTTCAGTTTGTGCTTGTGGGTTTGTATCTGTTCTTCAGTGTGTGCAGTGAGTTCCCATTGATTTATCAGTGTGTTCTTGTCCTTTCGTTACTGATTTTCAGGTCGCTCTTCACAGGCCTTGCTGTTCATCAGTGCGTTCTGTTACTTCGTTATGACCAGCCGACCGTTCTCTAGCCATGTTGCGTGTACGTACTCATCGTAGAGTTCGTGCTGTGTGGGGGCTTGGTGTTGGGGTTTTTATTTTGACCCAAGCCCAGTCCATGAACAGGGCGAGGAGGAGTTCATGGACCAAGAATTGGTTGCTCCAGCGTGACCAATTCTGTCACATGCCTTTGCTCCGTGAGATCTGTGAGAATAATCCTGAGGATTTCAGGAACCTTATCCGGATGACCCCGTTTTTTACCGTTTGTTGGCTTTCCTTACCCCTTATATCAGCAGGCAGGAAACCTGCATGCAGCAAGCCATCACTCCGGAACAGAGGCTAGTCGCCATGTTGCGGTACTTGGCGACGGGGAGAAGCCTGTAGGACCTCAAGTTCTCGACAGGCATCTCCCCCCCAGGATCTGGGGATCATTATCCCAGAGACCTGTCCTGCCATCATCCAGGTCCTGCAGAAGGAGTATATTAAGGTTAGATTTTTATCCTTTAACATCACATTTTATTGTATTTAATGTTTGATAATATATTGTATTTCTTTCCTCATTCCCTAATTACCATGATTGTAATATGCTGTGAATGTCCCCCTTGTCCTCATTCATGCTCTCCTGTGCCTATATCCACCTCGTCTAGTCACTTAACAATGTATTTTGTCAGCTCCATAGTAGTGCTTTACCCTAAATACCCCCTAAAATGTGTAAAAATGTGATTTGTGCTTTAAATTCAGGCAGAGTGCCAGAGGTTTTTTTTGGGGGTCCCAAAATCATTTGGACCCCCCCCCCACTGCTAAGTCAGCTGATACAAATCCTTTATCTGCTGACTTTGCCAAACCCATACACACTATACTTACCTCTTTTGTGGTCAGATTTATGGATGAATTCCCCAAAGCATGTAGTGCAAGGGCCTGCCTGAATACTTTCAAATGGTACTGTTTAAAGTTTTTGTATCCTATTATTATCTTGATAGGTAATAGCAGAATGTAAAAATGTGCTAAAATGTGGACAGTGTGTATTTATATCTTTGTATTATGACACTTCTTACCTGTCCAGTGGGCTGCCAATAGTGTAAGTAAGGAGGGGCTGGCCAAAGTAATACACATTATTTAGGCATTCATCTCTCAATGAAGTGGAGATGGTTACCTGTCCAAAACATCTCCCCCCCCTAAAATTTTTTAAATGGCCCATGGGAGGGGGGGGGGGAATCTGATAGGTGGACCTTATACCTATGTCTTTAAATACTCCCTAAAATAAATGTTATACTGATATTGGCCAAGAATGTTTGTGTCTAATCTGCTTTCAATGTTTATGTGCAAAATGATTAATTTTTTTTTCTTGTTTGACTCCACAGTTTCCTTCCAATCCACAGGAATGGCAGATTGTGGCCTCCCACTTTGCCCTGTGGTGGGATTTCCCAACTGCATCAGGGCAATTGATGGGAATCACATCCACATAGTCCCACCCCCCCAACTCGGGGTCATACTATTACAACTACAAGGGGTTCAATAGTATTGTGATGTTGGCGGTGGCGTCGGCTACTTACGAATTCCTGTATGTGGACGTGGGGAAGAATGGCCAGATGTCAGATGGTGGAGTCATCGCCCATACGGAGTTCTACAGGCGTCTCCAGAATGGCAGCTTGAGCTTGCCACCTCCAGAAGACAATGCGGAAGGACTCCCATTCGTCTTCGTTGCGGATGAAGCGTTTGCGTTGGGGGACCATCTTATGCGGCCATTCCCTATGAGGGCCCTTACCCCGGACCAGAGGGTTTTTAATTACTGGCTGGCCAGAGCCAGAAGAGTGGTGGAGAACACGTTTGGAATAATGGCCAGCCGGTTCCGCATATTTCTTACACCCATACACATGGCGGAATGTAAACTCAATCACATCATCCTGGCTCGCTGTGTTCTCCACAATTTTTTAAGGAGAAATTCTGTGAACTATGCTGCCTCAGTTGGGCCTGAGGCTGGAATTCAGAATGAACCAACCCTGACAGCGCTTAAAACTGGCCGTCCTGGCTTTCCCCCCCAGAGTGCCCATGAGGTCCGTCTAAGATACATGGAATACTTTGCGGGTAGGGGGGCCATCGATATGCCAGACAATGTCTGAGACATTTTTTAAATAAAAATATATTTTAAACTGAAAAAATATTTGCTTTGATTTACTGCTTGGCTCTCTTTTAGCTGACCATGACCAAAATTTGGAGAGTCCTGAAAATGTGTAAAATTAGAAAGCACTGTTGGGTGTTATTTACTAAAGGAAAATACACTTTGCACTACAAGTGCACTTGAGACTGCACTGAAACAGCACTTGTAGTGCAAAGTGGATTTGCCTTTAGTAAATAACCCCCATTGTCACTGAAAACAACAACTTTATACTCCAAAAAATGCTTTTGAGCATTAGAGAAAATTGAGTACTGTCCGTGATACTTTTTTTATTTGCACTAACATACAATTTTTCAGGACAAGCTTTCAGGGTATGCCCCCTTCTTCAAAGTCCAAGCAGTACTGATTCACAAATTTTTAAGCAGAATGTTAAAGAAGAAAAAAAAAAAAAAAAAAGAGAAAACCAAACACATACAAATCAATGGTAATAAAGATAGCAGCAGAGTTAGTGAGATAAGACAGAGGGAGAGCTATAGAATGCAGGGGGGGGGGATACTGGTCACAGAGGGGGTCGTAAAACTTTAGCATAATGTTTAAGGAAACCAATATCTAAATTCAGGCCATTATTTTTCATGTCAAAAAGAAGTATCATTCTTAGTTCAAACGTTTTCCTTTCCTGGATAGTTCTGAAATTCCCTTTAAGAACTAAAACATTGAGGTCTTCTACAGTGTGGTCCGGTTGTGAGAAATGATGTCCCACAGGTGTGCATAAAATTCATCCTCGCTTGCAGCTTCTGTCCTGTTTCACCAACATACGATCCTTTGCTGCACTTTTTGCATTGGATGAGGTACACAACATTACTGGAGGTACAGTTGTAAGATCCCATGGTATTGAAGGTCCCATTTGTGTGTGTGTAACACTTTTGGATAGATTGATCTGGTTGCATAGTTTGCAGCGTTTTTTATTGCAGGGTTTGCTTCCATTATTTGTGACTTCATAATCAGAGTGAAGTTTCCTGCTGATTAGTTTGTGTCTGAGGTTGGGTGGTTGTCTGAAAGCCAATAAAGGGGGTTGTTGGAATATTCCTTTCAGAGTTTCATCCTCTGTTATAATGGGTTGTAAAT
The DNA here is from genome assembly GCF_042186555.1 of Aquarana catesbeiana. NCBI lineage: Eukaryota > Metazoa > Chordata > Amphibia > Anura > Ranidae > Aquarana > Aquarana catesbeiana. The sequence goes on from NC_133326.1 coordinate 647,275,553, forward strand.
CTTTGATTATCTTTTTGATCCCTTCAAGTGTTGGGTTGTATGTGGTGACTAGAGGTACTCGGTTATTTGTTTTTTTCTCTGTGTATTGGAGGAAAGTACCCTTTTTAGTTCTTAAAGGGAATTTCAGAACTATCCAGGAAAGGAAAACTTTTGAACTAAGAATGATACTTCTTTTTGCCACAAAAAATAATGGCCTGAATTTAGATATTGGTTTCCTTACACATTATGCTAAAGTTTTAAGACCCCCTCTGTGACCAGTATCCCCCCTTGCATTCTATAGCTCTCCCTCTGTCTTATCTTACTAACTCTGCTCCTATCTTTATTACCATTGATTTGTATGTGTTTAGTTTTCTCTTTTTTTTTTTTTTTTCTTCTTTAACATTCTGCTTAAAAATGTGTGAATCGGTACTGCTTGGACCTTGACGAAGGGGACATACCCCGAAAGCTTGTCCTGAAAAATTGTATGTTAGTGCAAATAAAAAAAGTATCACGGACAGTACTCAATTTTCTCTGTCACAATTGCACTAATACGGCTACAATCAAATCAAGTATGATGGAAGTCACTTTTGAGCATTGAAAGAAGAAGCCACACATTGTTGATTATCAATCTTTTTCATCAAAGCACAATCACATGTGCGTTTCTAAAAGGGTTTTTGAAGAAACCAACATGTTTGTTGTATAACAATTTTTGAGGTCACATTAATAATAAGTAGAAATTGCCTTTTAAGGTAAAACAGGCATGTTTTAAACAATAAAAAAATACACAACTCTGGAACTTACAAAGTTCAACTTTTATAGAAAGTGAAGGCAATATCAGACATGAGTATTTATAAACTGTGTTTGATATTGCGTTCAGCAGATGGGGTGAGATGTCACCCCTGGAAAAGCCAAATTTTGATGATGCACACAAATTGCCTAATGTCAACATGTGCTATCTGCCATCATGGGGTATTAATGAACGTGTTTTGTGGGTGCAACTCCTTCCTCTCAGCTACTTTATTATTGAGGAAGGGGTTGCACCCACAAAATGCGTACATTGATCTCCCGTGATGGCAGATAACACATGTTGACACACTGTGTGCATCTTCAAAATTTGGCTTTTCTATAATATGTCAAAAATTAGTCATAAAAACAAAAATAAACCTGCAATAAGTTAGGGATTTCTGGGTGTTTATATTCTCCCTAAAACATCAATGATGTTCTTCATTTTGTTTTGAACATCATTGATGTTTTGCTTTATGTTTTCTAAATCCCTATTAGACCCCATTATCTCCCCGATGAGGATCTGGGCACTTTCACTTGTGAAATTACATTCCTCTTCCACAACATCACGATCACCTAAAAGAAAAAAAAAAAACACACCATGTATTATATATATATGCAGGCATCCATCTCTTACCTGAGCCTGTGGTCGCAGACACTCACCTGTTGTGGTGACAATTTCTATAACGTCTCCCCCCTCCTCCTCCTCCTCCTCCTCCTCTGGCTGGGTTTGGGGGATTTCCCCTTCTTCCTGAGGTGGGGGGTCCGTGGTCTCCTCTGATGAGTGGTGTCCTCCGAGTCTTTTCTCTCCTATGTGAAAAAAAATAGGCATACTTAGTACAGATATTTGAGGCCAGAAATAGGAATATGAAACATTGCTTGGAAGTGGGGTACAATTGTCTGTTTTGGCAGAGTTTCAAGATGAAGAAATATTTTTGTCCTTTGTCAAGCTTGAAAACTTACCTGTTTTGTGCAAGCTTCACAGCTGGAGACACCCCTATAGTATACACTGGAGCACCTGTGTGAGCCCCCTAATAAAAAGGGTGTTCTGGTGTCCACACTAGTGCTCCTGTGTCCAGATGTGTAAACAGCTGCTGAGTGTCCTCTCCTTACACAGAATCTAGTTTGCATTTCATTCTAGTTACAAACCCATCTAGACAACAAACTTATTTTAAGAGAAGTAGGGCATAAAAAATGTATTGAACTGCATCTGGACAAAACATGGTGTTTTAGTGGCCGAACGAACAATGTTTCCTACGAACGAATAATGTGTCTATGAACATAAAAGTTGCCATTTTAAACTGTACAACAGTAAAAAAAAAGCACATGAAGCAGCACGAACGTAATAAAAATAAAGAATAGGAACACAGGAAAACTACTTACTTTTGCAGCACTCTCCTGATCCTTCTATACTGATCGTGCTCCCTTAATCTGAGGTCCGACCACCGCTTCCTCAGTTGATCCTTGGAACGTCGTACCCCAAAATTCCTGTGCAGACTCTTCACAACTTTAGCAATGATCTTCGCCTTTCTGACATTTGGGTTGGGGTAAGGTCCATACTTCCTGTCATAGTCGGCCCTTTTCAATATGTCCACCATCTCAACAAAGGCCATATTTGAGGCCTTAAATCTTCTCCTCCGGGATCGTGACATTTCTGGCTCCGGGCTTTCCTCCTCCTCCTTGTTGCTGTAATTATCACGCACCTGTTGTGTCTCCGCCATGTGCTCTCCCCCACTGCGCCGAAAGAGAAGGGGCGGGGAATAGACTAGAAAGAACGTCAGGGGCGGGCGGAGTTTCACGCATGCGCAGTGTATAAAAAGCGTAACACGCGTGCGTCGTACGTACGATCTGTGAGTGGAAGAAGGAATATCGGAAGCGCCAATTGTGATAACAAAGGTAACATTTAAACTTGGGCCTATACTGCTTATAGATTTAGGCCTATATTGGGACAAGATTAGGAGACTTTAGCCTGACATTAGGGTTTGTCTTGTGTATTGCAACTAAAATGGATGGCTTCAATGACCACAACTTCCTCCCCCTGTTCATAGACAAGTACAGGGAGCTGCCCTGTCTGTGACAGGTGAAACACTCGCATTAAATTCATAAATAAAAGAGGCAGGCAGCGCTGGAGAAACTGATGGAGTTGGTAAAGCCGGTGGTCCCCACGGCAACCATCCCCTATTTAAAAGCCAAAATTGGTGGCCTGAGGAGCACTTATCTTAGGGAGCGCAAGAAGGTCCGGGATTCCCAGAGATCAGGAGCTGCAGCAGATGTCGTTTATGTCCCCAGGCTGTGGTACTATGAGAGACTGAGATTTCTGACAGACCAGACTGAAGTCAGGGAATCCTTCTCAACCCTTCCTTCCACTCTTAATTCCACTCTATCTTCCACCCCAGCTGAGGCTTCCGATGTCCAATCTGGGACTTCCAGCCAGGAAGAAGTGGAGGAGCCCAGCTTAAGCCAGGTATAGCATTATTCTACAGATTTCTGGTCGGTAGTGGGTAAAAATAATTGGGACAAGAATGAAAAATGCTGGGCTCAGAATGATAGTCTGTTATATTTGTTAACATTCAATTTGCAACAGTCATGAGATGAAAATTATGTGTGATTGGTGAAGAAAAAACTAAAACTATGTCCCTTTTTCATACATGGGAAGACCTCAGCCAGGAGGAGGCTGTGGAATGTGGCAGCCAGGAGGAGGCGGGGGTTAGTGGTATCCAGGAGGAGGCGGGGGTTAGTGGCAGCCAGGAGGAGGCCAGGCCCAGTAGGAGCCTCACAGAATCCCAGGTTCCTCCCCTCCGCCTTCCAACCAAAAGACCCAGGAAGGGGAGTAACGTGGAGGAGTCAGTGCTCAGGCTGATTCAGGAGGCTTCTGCGTCCCTCAGAGCCACCCCCACTCATGAAGAGGACTTTGCCTGCATGGCTGCCACAAAACTGCAGGACATGCAGGAGGACCAACGCCTCATGTGTGAGGAAATCATTTATAAAACATTAACTAAGGGGGTGAGGGGCAAAATCACAACCAATACCCACCTGTGTGAGTTACATCATCCTCCCCCTCCTCCTGCCACAACTCCAACACCACAGACACAGCCTGGAAGGAAGAGTGGAAGGAAGACAAGAAAGTGATGGCCTGGGTTCAGTCTGGTCTGACAAAAGATGCAGGCTCTTGTATGACCACAGCCAGGGGACATATATGTCATCTGCTGCTGTTCATGATCTCTTGGACTGGACCAGATTGTACTCCCTTATATATGGCCACCAATTTTGCCTGAAAATAATTAATGTGTGCCCTGGGGGCCAAAGGCTTCACCAATTTCTGCAGTTTCTCCAGCGTTGCCTCCCTCTTTCTTTGGTTAGGACCCCTTAATAAATGTTTTTTGGGTTTTTTTTAAATAATAGTCGCCTATGTGTGTTTTCCTTCAAAATGGACAGTTTGTTTGTGAGGAGGCAGGTACATTTCAAAAATACAATGTCAAAAATACAATGTCATATTACCAAGAGACACCAACACCAAACAATCTCCTTGAGATTAAATAATACAAGACAATAATGGTGTTGTGGTAACTTGACACCCAAAACTATTCTGGAGTTTAAAAAAAAATGAATTAAAAAATAACAGGAGATCAGGATTTAAAAAACATAATACAAAATCTAAAAACATAAAAACAAAATTTTTTTTTCGGTAGATGTGACTAATCAAAATATTATATTCATGAAATCACGATAAATAATAAAGAAAGAAGTTCGTGAGAAGTTTGTGTGAATATGAGCAGCAAAACAACTTCATTCTTCTAGCATTATAAAGAAGAAGAGAGTGCGCTGTATTAAACAATTTAAAACATTGCAGCGTGACGAAAGTGCTATATCCATTACGAACGCTAATTTTACCAGACCGAGCAGTTCCGTCTCGGAATTTATTCTGAGCATGCGTGGCACTTTGTGCGTCAAAATTGTCCACACGGAATTTACGTGAACGGATTTTGTTGTCGGAAAATTTTATAGCCTGCTCTCAAACTTTGTGTGTCGGAAATTCCGATGGAAAAAGTCCGATGGAGCCCACACACGGTCGGAATTTCCGACAACAAGTTCCGATTGCACATTTTCCGTCGGAAAATCCGACCGTGTGTACAGGGCATATGAGTCACATGACACCGGGGAGGGAAAATGGCTAATTGGGCCCAATTTGGACATTTTTACTTAGGGGTGTACTCACTTTTGTTGCCAGCGGTTTAGACATTAATGGCTGTGTGTTGAGTTATTTTGAGGGGACAGAAAATTTACACTGTTATACAAGCTGTACACTCACTACTTTACATTGTAGCAAAGATATAATAAAATAGTTACAAAAATGTGAGGGGTGTACTAATTTTTGTGAGATACTGTATATATATATATTAGACTGTATATATATTAATACACCGCCTGAAGTGTATTATTTACTGTACACCGCCGAATGCACTGTATATATACAGTAAAACCTTGGATTGAAAGTAACTTGGTTTTGAGAGCGTTTTGCAAGACAAGCAACATTTTTTTAATAAATTTTGACTTGATATACAAATGATGTCTTGATATACAAGTAGTGTCATGTCACAACTGAGTATAAAAGCGAAGAGAGGCGCCTCTAAGTGTAGCAATATGGTTACATTTAAAGGTTCAACATTTAGCAACATATTGGTGCCTCTCTTCTCTTTTATACTCTGTAGCTCCTGCTGAATTTTTGTTTCTAATTTTCTTGTGGAGGCTGCCATTTGTGGATGGACATGTTATGGTTACACAACCTGGTGACATTGCTATAATCTTTTTATATGGACTATAGACCGAAGGACTTATGAATAAATGGTTGTGGAATGAATCATTTGAGTTTCTATTATTTTGGCCCTCCGCCTGCATGTGGCAATAGAGAGCGCTGCTGTGCAGTGAAGGAAGTCTGCCCTTTCTCGCTCATTCTATGGCCTTGTCACATGACTGGAGGAAGGAAGAATTTTCCCATACCCCTTTCCACAAGCCGGTCCATAACCCCTGATGATTTGATGACCCCCCAGTGGATACCGATACTGATGCAAGTTCCAGTTGCCAGTTTAGCTACTTTGCGATTCATGATCCTCTGTAGTGGGGGGATCGTGGCTTTCCGGTAAGGAGTGACCCCTTCCATTCTTGGTGGTGGACTGCTTTTCACAGAGGATTTAATTACATTCACTTGGACTTTCTTTTACATGAGTGTTTTTTAATTGCCAAATTTTATGACCATTATTCAGTTCACCTAGTTTATCCTTTTTAAGTTATATGGGTGGTTAACTTTTTGGATGCCACCGCACTTTTGAGTTTATTTATATTTTGTCTATTTGGATTTAATATTGTCTTCACTTTCATGCACTTTGTGTTATTTATTAGCGCGATTTTCTGGTTTCTAATGTGATATTTCAGTTTTTCTTTTTCAATAAATCTGCAAAAATGTCAAGAATTCTGTGTTTTTGTGTCAATATGGGGTGCTGTGTGTACATTAATGAGGAAAAAAATGAACTTAAATGATTTCAGCAAATGACTGCAATATAACAAAGAGTGAAAAATTTAAGGGGGTCTGAATACTTTCCATCCCCACTGTATATTAGCCCAGTGATGGCGAACCTTGGCACCCCAGATGTTTTGGAACTACATTTCCCATGATGCTCAACTACACTGCAGAGTGCATGAGCATCATGGGAAATGTAGTTCCAAAACATCTGGAGTGCTAAGGTTCGCCATCACTGTACTAGACTGTATATATGTATATATATATATATATATATATATATATATATATATATATATATATATATATATATATATATAATATACAGTATATAATATTACACTGCCTGCACTGACTGTATAAATTGTCTACACTGTATTCACTGTATATATAGTCTACACTGAATGCAGAGTATATATATATATATATATATATATATATATATATAGTATCTCACAAAAGTAAGTTCACCCCTCCAATTTTTGTAAATATTTTATTATATCTTTTCATGTGACAACAGTGAAGAAATTATACTTTGCTACAATGTAAAGTAGTGAGTGTACACCTTGTACAACAGTGTAAATTTGCTGTCCCCTCAAAATAACTCAACACACAGCCATTAATGTCTAAACCTCGGGCAACAAAAGTGATTACACCTCTAAGTGAAAATGTCCAAAATGGGCCCAATTAGCCATTTTTCCTCCCCCGTCATGTGACTCGTTAGTGTTACAAGGTCTTAGGTGTGAATGGGGAGCAGGTGTGTTAAAATTGGTGTTATTGCTCTCACTCTCTCATACTGGTCACTGGAAGTTCAACATGGCACCTCATAGCAAAGTACTCTCTGAGGATCTGAAAAAAAGGATTGTTGCTCTACATAAATATGGCCTAGGCTATAAGAAGATTTCCAAGACCCTGAAACTGAACTGCAGCATGGTGGCCAAGACCATACAGCGGTTTAACAGGACAGGTTCCACTCAGAGCTGGTCTCGCCATGGTCGACCAAAGAAGTTGAGTGCACGTGCTCGGCGTCATATCCAGAGGTTGTCTTTGGGAAATAGACGTATGTCATGGGGGGGGCGTCATTTATTGACGAAACGTACGGGTGACTGCTAGCCAGCCTGCATTTTTATGAGCTTTTTTATCTTCCTATTAAATGTAAGTGCAATTTTTTATCTTCAATAAACTGATGTTTTACAGATTCACACTATAGTGAGTTTTCTTTCCATCTTCCTGGGACCCGGATTGTTGGTCTATCTGCCAAGGTGTGATTCCCTGGTTTGTCCCCAGTATACCCATAGTGTTTTGCTGCTGCTGTTGGTTTGATGTCCGGATGCTGATCTTGACTACAGGCTTGATATCGCTTGCCCTCTGGTAAGCGCGCATTGTGTGTGGTGGAGGTTCACTATTATTGGCGTTTTTCTATGCACAGCAGGATTCACTTACTTTTTTTTCACCTCACTGGACTATTTTTATCCATCTCACTGGACTGTTCTTTTTAATATCCACTTATCTACTTTTCCCTAAGGATTTGTTTTTATTTATTCATTTAGTATTGGTTGTTAAGTTGTTGTAATACACTTTATCTCATTATCACAATTTTATTTTATTTACCTGTCATTGTGCAGCTTTTTTGTCCTTCCTACATACTGTGTTTGTATATATCATACAAATTTGAGCTGCAGCTATTCTGAATTAAAAAATATATATATTTATTTATTTATTTATTTTATTTTTTACGTCAGCGCGGTATTCACTTTCTGTTTTCCTGCTGCATGAGTGCTGCCAGCACTGGGGAGCTACAGTTTATTGAGGGAACCATGAATGCCAACATGTACTGTGACATACTGAAGCATCCCCTCCCTTCGGAGACTGGGCCACAGGGCAGTATTCCAACATGATAACAACCCCAAACACACCTCCAAGATGACCACTGCCTTGCTAAAGAAGCTGAGGGTACAGTTGATGGACTGGCCAAGCATGTCTCCAGACCTAAACCCTATTGAGCATCTGTGGGGCATCTTCAGACGGAAGGTGGATCCTCAAACGGAAGATGGAGGAGTGCAAGGTCTCTAACATCCACCAGCTCTGTGATGTTGTCATGGAGGAGTGAAAGAGGACTCCAGTTGCAACCTGCGAAGCTCTGGCGTACTCCATGCCCAAGAGGGTTAAGTCATTGCTGGAAAATAATGGTGGCCACACAAAATATTGACACTTTGGACCCAATTTGGACATTTTCACTTAGGGGTGTATTCACTTTTGTTGCCAGCGGTTTAGACATTATTTGGCTGTGTGTTGAGTCATTTTGAGGGGACAGCAAATTTACACTGTTATACAAGCTGTACACTCACTACTTTACATTGTAGAAAAGTGCAATTTCTTCAGTGTTCAGTGTCACATGAAAAGATATAATAAAATATTTACCAAAATGTGAGGGGTGTACTCACTTTTGTGAGATACTGTTATATATATATATTAATACACTGCCTGCAAGCCACTAACTAACCACCTAATCTAGCTCAAGTTATTTCTAGCTCTGTCCACTCCAACACACTACATACGGCCGCCGTGTAAGCAGCCTTATATGGTGTGGGGCATGGACTTAGCCCCCTCAGCCATGATTGGCTAAAGGCACCCTGTCTTTGGTCAATCATGGCTCTCGAAGCAGAGCGCTTTGTGATTGGCCAAATCAATGTACTGCGATCTCTCTGCACTTTTTTTTTTTACAGAGTTTTATAAATATATATAAATATATATAGAGTTAAAAAAGTGTGGAAACTTTTTGAAGACCCCTCGTATACACACACACATCAAGACTTATAGCACTGGGGGCGAGTCCAAGATGGCGCGGGGAGCAGACGTGCTGTAGAGTAGCTCCCGCTCCGGACCTACATCCTGCTTGTATCCTGGCGTGAAAACGAGCCGAAACCTGCTGCAATATCCTCCGACTACCTCCGAGAGCAAGAGGGGGATGAAAAAGAACAAGAAGGGGTCCCAGAAGAAACACAGCAATGCAGTACCCCGCCGGAGCCTGGGCCTGCCTCCGTCTCGACCTGCCACATGGAGACACAGACTACATCCCCATCTGACAGCACCATCCAGGCCGGCTCCGCAGCTTTTGATGCTTTAATGCTGGCTATTACCACCTGCCAGTCCACCGTGACGGTGAAAATAGATCATATGCAGACGGAGATGGCCCTCTTCCACCAGGACATGGACAAATTTAGTGAGTGGGTGACCAAAGTTGAGTGGCTGGTGTCCAGCATGGAGGATGCACAGAAATAGCACCATGCGGACCTACAGGGCCTCAAATCCAGGGTGAAAATCCTTGAGGCCAGGGCGAAGGATGCCAAAAATCGGAACCGACGCAACAATCTGTGGGTTCTGGGCCTCCTGGAGGGTGCTGAGGGTTCGGATCCGGTGGCCTTCATGGAGCGCTTACTGCCTGCCCTCCTCCCTAGGGTGACCTTCTCCCACACTTCTCCATTGAAAGGGCCCACCACATGCCGGCGTCCAGAGGCCCGCAGGGTGCACCCCCACGCGCATTTATCTCCAAACTCCTCCATTACAGGGACAGGGATATGGTGCTTCGGGCAGCACGCTTGCTACTCTATAGAAACACAAAGACAGCGGAAATCGTTTGACCAAGTGCACGCTATGCTCAGAGAGAAGGGGGTCAAGTACAGTATGCTTTTCCCTGCTAGGCTACGTGTACAAGATGGCGAGCGGATCCAATTCTTTACCCCTCCTAGGGAAGTGGCCACGTGGACTGAAACTTTGCAACGCTGATGTTTTCCACTGATGCACTTACCATCGACCAACCATCCAGCGCACAAACCTCTGAGCCCTCACCTGCTCCTATGCTGGAGACCTTTCCCTGCCCTGTGTTCCGGTTTGCCTGAGTGAACCCCTTTGGCCGTAGTTCGCCTGGGACTGCCCACAGCATTGCCTCGAGGCTGGTGCACGGGGGGACAGCTCGGTTTACTCTGTCTACCGAGGCCCCCCGCCCCTCCTGCCATCCTGTTTGGCTGAGGATACACTAGGCTTTTTGGCGTCCATGGTGGTTCATTGCAGTGAGTGGGCACGAGGGAAAACTACTGCAGACACATCACCGTGCCTCCCCCCCCTCCCCGGCTGCCTGGAACTCCACCACACACTGTTACACATCCCCATGTGAGCCACCAACCGGGGGGTAAAAGCACCTGCCGAGCTTCGGTTGCCAATTCTTACAGGACCTCACTCCTGCGGGTGCCCCCCCCCCCCCGCCTCAGCTCCTCATTCCTTGTTCCTTGCACATTTTGCCTTTGTTCCCTCTCCCCCTGCTCCATTTGTTTTTTGTTTCTTTTTGGTTGGAGCGCAGTTGTTCTACTAATGGACCATCAAGTAATGTGCCCCCGGGTCCCCTGGAGATTTTCACGCTACCTCTCCTGTACCGGAAACTTTTTTCAACACTTTTGACTGTTTGGTTTAATAGGGGCTAATCGCCTCTTGCACATGGCCTCCATGTCTGGTTGGGGGACTAATGTTTCTTTGGGGTTACAGATTCTCCTTCATGGTTGGGGGGTGGGGTTGGTTGTGTGGGGGCCATTTGATGTCTCTCACTTTATTGTTGATTGTTGCATGACAGTAATGTACCCTATTGTAATGCCTGAATTGTTGTGGACACGGGGCTCCCCCCTTGGGCCCTTCTGGGTCGGATGGGGGGCCCCCGGTTCATCTGCCCTAATACTCTTCCCTGTGATTTAATATGGCACCCCCATGGCTACCCTTAAGGTACTCTCCTGAAACACACGTGGGTTGAATTCAGCTATGAAATGTTCCTTAGTATTTCAATTTATTAAAAAACACAATCCCCATGTTTTGTGTGTTACAGGAGACACATCTGGTTGGAAGCAAAACCCTTAGTCTTAAGAAGCTGTGGGTGGGCCACCACTATCATTCCACCTACTCCAATTTTGCCAGGCGGGTTAGTGTCCTAGTGTTGAAAAATCTCCCCTTTAAACTCTTGGATCTGATATTAGACCCAGAGGGTCGGTTTGTTATGGTGTATGCATTAATCCACAATATCCCATGGGTCCTGGTGGATCTATATCTGCCGCCTCCTGCCTCGTTCAAACTGCTGAACCTGATTACTGCCAAGTTGGCACAGTTCCCCTCAGATAATGTGGTGCTGGTGGGAGATTTTAACCTTGTCCCTGACCCCGGCATGGACAGATGTGCTGCTACTGGGACTACTCCTCAGGGCCTAGCGGCTTGGGCGGATACCTACGACCTCACTGATGTGTGGAGGTGGAGGCACCCTCTGTCTCAGGCCTTCACATATCATTCTGCATCCCATAGAGCCTTTTCACAGATCAATTTGGCCTATGTGGGGGCGCCTGTTTTGTCTGGGGTCCGGGACATTGTAATCCTCCCCAGGGGAATTTCAGATCATGCCCCCTTGCTCCTGACCCTGGAATTGGAAAGTGACCCATCTGAAAGGCTCTGGAGGCTTTCCAGGTTCTGGATTTCGGACGGGGAGGTTAACCCCCTCTTTCGCGCCCAGTTAGAAGCATACTGGAGAATAAACCCCCGGCTCAGCTGAGGCAACCACTGTGTGGAACGCCTTTAAGGCATACTCCAGAGGGCAGTACCAGCTAATTATAGCTGGGGTCGGGAGGAAACGTAGGGAAGACCTTGATAGGGTGGAAAAGGAGGCATGTGAACAAGAGGCCCTGTATGTTAATACCCGAGACCCCCAACATTATGCCCGCTTGCAATCTTTGACCCAGGATGCCCTTCTTCTCCGTACAAAGTTGACGCAGAAAAAATTGCTCCATCAATCTCAGTGTATCTTTGAGCAGGGGGAAAGGACTGGGCGTCTGCTGGCCTGGCTGTTCCCTGGCTGTCCAGGGAACAGTCGGGACTCACTACCATTGCATAGATTCAGGCCTCTGATGGTACTCTCCTTTCTACTCCCAAAGACATTAACCAGTGCTTTGCGAATTACTATCAACTACTGTATAGATGTCCTATGACCAAAATGACCTTACTAGTTATCTAGAAAAAATTGACATACCAGTACTTACCCCCACTTGGGCGGCGGTGCTGGTTACGGTGAGATGGTGGTTCTCCCAGCCTAGGCAGAACCCGGCAGTGGCATTGGAGGCGGCCCTACTGGGCTCATATGCCGCACTTTCTAATCTGGCTTTCAGAGGATGCAAGGCTCACCCCTCCGTTACCGGACCAATGAGGACCACGATACGGGTATGGTAGTGCTCCAAGTTAAAAGTATCAAACCGTCTTGTATATATCCTCATACCCCCCTAGGGGGCAATCCCCTCCTCCCTCACCTCCGTGCCTGACCCGGTGGTCTGGGCCAAACGGAGAATCCTGACCCTGAAACATGTAATGGGGAAAGTCATGACAAAGTCATTCAGGAACTTAGATCGAAATTTGATCTCCCGGGTTCTCTCCAGTTTAGATATTGGCAACTCCGCCGTGCACTTAACTCGCAATTCCCGACCCCAGTGACACTCGAATCGGATTTGATTGAGCGCCTTCTGACTTTGGGTGTTCTGGGAAAACCCCTGTCGTCCCTATATCTATACTTAACAGTGGCCCACGATGCTAACACCTCCGGCTTGAGGGGTAAATGGAGGCAGGATATTCCTGACTTGGAGGAGAAGTCCTGGGAAGACTGTGTCTCCTCATTCATCCCCACCATGATTGCGGCCAGGGAGCGTTTCATTCAACTAAAATTTCTACATAGGGCATATTATACCCCAGGGAAGCTAGCAAAGATTTACCCCTCCTTTTAGCCCACTATGCTCCAGATGCGCCCTGGAATAGGGAACATTCTTCCATATGGTGTGGTCTTGCTCTAGACTCCACACCTTTTGAAGGGAGCTGGCAGATACCCTAACAGAGATTTGTGCAACGACAATCCCTCTGGAGCCCTTTGTTCCTTCTCCTGTGCTATTTAGAGGACATAGAAGGGGACAGATATACCAAACTATGCATCACATTTGCCTTATTTTATGCTAGAAGAGAAATTTTACTGAGGTGGAAGGGCAGGGAACTTCCCACAAGGGCCTCCTGGCAGGCCCCAGTTAGCAGAGTGCTTCCAATGTATAAGATTACATACGCGAGCAGAAATTGTCCGGCTAAATTTGATAAGATCTGGTCGGGATGGGTCGACGCTTTCGGCTGAGATCAGTCCGAGGTGGGAATACTGCTTGGATGGGGGCCTGTGTTGGGTGGCCCTGCGCTTCCTCCCCCCCCCTCTCCCCCCCTCCATCCCCCCCCTCGTCCCCCTATCCTTCCCCACCCCCCCCACCCCCCTTCTCTGACCTCCCCTCCCACATACGCCACACTTACCCACCATAACTTCTACAGGTTGAGGGTAGATCTAGGTCGGTGGACCTACTATAACCTGATCACTTCTCTTATGCTGTAAGTTCTGGACATTTAAGAATATGACACTGCTTATCTAACCAAGACTATTACCATAAGCATTCTCCTCCTTTGACTTATTCAGGCACTGCTTTAAATAACTGTTGTTGAATGTACTGTCTATGCTCTGTACATGTTGTGTATGTTTAATAAAACTTTACTGTTAAAAGACTTATAGCACTGACATATTCCATGGCACCTTACAAAGAACCATATCCACCAATCACTACCAAAGTGCCACTTACAATCTAACATCCCCATCACAATCACAGACACCAAAGCCAATTGAGGTTACAGGTTAACCTCACCAGTTGCAGGTGGAAAGCAAAGCACCTAAAGCATGCCTAAAACACAAGCAACCTACAAACTCCATGCAGACAGGAATCAAACTCAGTTCCCCACAGCTCAAATATACGCAACCTACAAACTCCATGCAGACAAGAATTAATCCTAGGACCCTGCAACTCAAACAAGCAACTTACAAACTCCACGCAGGAAGCTATCAAACCCTGTACCCCACAACTCAAACACAACAAAATACAAACATGCAGACGGGAATTATTCTTAGCACCCCACAGCTTAAACTCATGCCCCACACAATGAGCTGAAAGCCCCCCTTAGTACACAACTGCTAAAGAACCACAAGTCCCTCTACTGACCTGATTAGCCTGGTGGAAGGAGAATGCTCCAGTTTTCTCTCTTGTTGGTGATCTGTCCAGTGGAGGACGGCAGGCATAGCAGGGGCACAGTGTGGGGACACCTTCTCTCCTCTGTTCTGGCTCAGATAGTGGCGTCTGGAATCACAGCGGCCGTGCGTCTCCTCCCTCTTCTCCTGGGCCAATAGGATCGCTTCTCCCTTCAGCCAAATGGGAAATGGGTCTCAGGACCCGCTTCCTGATTGGCCGGGAGGAGAATCAGTGTGACAATAGCAAATATTAATTCACTATTGTCACACAACTGGATGGGCTCGAGGCACAGTGCTCTGCGCCCTGAGCCCACCCTTTTTTGAAGCCTATCAGAGCCTTTGGCTCTAATAACGTGCTTAAAAAAAAAATAACCCTATTGGAATCCATGCGTCCGGCAGATTAGATTAGGGGGCCGCATGCAGGATAGGGGGGCGGAGCCCCTGCACCCTGCATTACGGGCCACCACTGACCGAGAGCCATCTTAACTGGTCCGACTTGTGTTGGTCCAACTTTGGAAAAGGTTTCTGCACTACTTTGGTCCTACTTCAAACCATTGAATTGAATAGAAGTCGCATCCAAGTCAGATCCTCATCGCAATTGATGTTATTTGGATTACAATTACAGTGTAATCCAAATACTCCTGTGTAATCTTCCTGACATTACAGGTAGATTACACAGGCATTCCCTGAAGTTGCTTCGAAGTTGCTTCTAAGTCGCGTCGAAGCTGCTCCAAAATCACTCCGAAGTCATGCCATTCACCTGACAAAGTCACGCGACTTTCATATCAGAGCAGTGTGAACCCAGCCTAAACAAATCCTCCTCCCCCATAAGTTGTTCCTGTTTATTTGCAGTCTTATCTTCTCTACATCTGTGCAAATGACAGAATGTATTAATCTTGTCAGAAAAAAGGGGGCACTTAGGCCCGGTTCACACTACTGTAAATTCTTGGTGACCTGCGACTTCTGGATGATGCTGAAAGTCGCAAGTCAAGTGAAAACATGTTACATGGTAATTGCAGCAATTTGAGTTGCTGCGACAAAAATATAGCTTTTGCACTACTTTGGGTTACGCAGGTGCCGCATGACATCCATAGACTTCAAAGTAAAATCGCCAGCAAGTTGTCTTTCTGTGCGACTCAGCAGCAATTTCTGGGGCATTTTTTTAAACTCTATATTTCACTACCATTGAATTTTCTGCTGTATATCTCTGTAGCTGGCCATCCCTACTGTTGAATTCTCCCCCCAAGCATTGTCAGCTCCTAATTATTGTCACCAGGCCCCAAATGGGACAAAAAATAGGCCCGGGCATTTTAGACTGAGCAGCCAACTTTTCCAGGGGCCAGGGGGGGCGGTAGACATTCGCGGAGGTGGCTGGTATCGAACCTCCACACTGTAATGTGCAGGGACACTGTGATATAAAGGGGACTGCACTGTAAAGGGGGCACTGCAATGATTACAGTGCAGTCCCCTTTATATTATAGTGTCCCACAATGCTAGTATTGTCTGTCTCCTATTGTGCCCACACTGCCCAGTGACACTGACCTGCTCTCTCTCTGGGGGTGCGGGTACAGCGTGGCTCTCTCTGGTGGTGTGGGTACAGCGCGGCTCTCTCTCTCTGGTGGTGCGGGTACAGCGTGGCTCACTTTGGTGGTGTGGGTACAGCATGGCTCTCTCTCTCTCTGGTGGTGCAGGTACAGCGTGGCTCTCTCTGGTGGTGCGGGTACAGCGTGGCTCTCTCTGGTGGTGCGGGTACAGCGTGGCTTTCTCTGGTGGTGAGGGTACAGCGCGGCTCTCTCTCTCTGGTGGTGTGGGTACAGCGTGGCTCACTTTGGTGGTGTGGGTACAGCATTGCACTCTCTCTCTCTCTGGTGGTGTGGGTACAGCGTGGCTCTCTCTGGTGGTGCGGGTACAGCGCGGCTCTCTCTGGTGGTGCGGGTACAGCGTGGCTCTCTCTCTTTGGTGGTGTGCGTACAGCGTGGCCCTATCTGGTGGTGCTGGGGCTATTAGTTCCTCCAGCACAGTCCTCTCTTTCTTTTTCCATGTCTCCTGTAGTAGCTGCTACAGTGTAGCACTCCCAGCTTGTTTCTGAGTTTTCTCTTTTCCCCCCAGCAGAGTGCATGCTGGGGACTGTAGTTGGCTCACTGCTGAAAACAATTGGGCCACCAATCTGCGGGACTACATTTCCCATGATGCCCCTCTAGTTTCTTATGATTGGCCCTCCGCTGTGGCCAATGGGGAAGGGAAAAGAACAGGCAGGAATCGTTCTCTTCTGCCGTGCTGCCAACATGAGATGGGGGATCATCCTGACAGCGGCCCGAAGCTCTTCCCCCTTGCCCCACCATGCAGTCCCCCACGGCTGGAGGAGGAGGAGGAGTCCGTAGGAGCGGAGAGCGAAACTGTCAGCATTGGCTCTGAGGCTGCTCTGTGTGTGAGAGAGACACACAGCTCAGCCCATGCAGCCACTAGTTTTGCCGGAGAGAACACAGGCATGGCCGCATAGCAGTAGGCGAGCGGCAGCCGCGGCTTGCGTTAACCCTGTACAGGCTGCGGCTGTCGCTTACCTCCCGCTGTGTGGCCTGACCATCAGCATGCCACAAAGCGGGCGGCCCTGGCCCACTGGGCAAATGCCCAGTCTGCCCTATAACCAGTCCGGTCCTGATTGTCACCGTCCAATATTTGACACCTCCATAAATGTGCAAAAAACTGTAGTAAGGAGTGATTTTTTAAATTTTTTGCACATTCGCACGTTGACAAGAGTATATAATACAGTCACTTTATGATACACAAGGAGAAAGCCTTGGAAATGAAAGTAACTAAATATTACCAGAATTGAGCCACTAATTGGCTCCAGTTTCCAAGATACAGCTTCAGGTCAAAGTTGTATCAAAATAATTCAAAATTATGAGGGTGGTGTGCGATTATGGTCCATAACTTTTCTGCAAAATGTGATATAGCAATGAGAATGGTACCACACCAATCATTAGTTTATCTTTTTATTGATACCAATAACATAACTTTCCATTCATTTATTTTTTTTTCATGTAACATTTTCATGCTCCCTCCACACCATTGGGACTGCAAAAAGGCATGGACTTTTTCTTCTTGTTTAGCCAATGTCGCAGATAAGTTGCACATATAATGCAACCATTAGGTGCCCAACTCTTGTCCTGATCCTCTATTTTGCATCCAAAAAATAGGTTGTATGTCTTTTTTTTATGCCGTCATACTGCACTTTTGAGATGCAAATGTAACCTTGCCACAAATGTTGCAAAAGTTATCTGCGTTGTTCACACATTTTCTAAGCATCTTGGCCCCTGAGCAGCTTCTCATGCAGGGGGCACTGGTGCCACCTCCCTATCCAATGCGTCTGGTCCCCTAATCTACATGCGGGGCGTCAGACGCGTGGATTTTAATGTTTTTCTTTTTTTTTTTTTTTTTTGAAGCATATGATTAGAGCCTGAGGCTTTAATAGGCTTCAAAAAAGGGTGGGCTCGGGGTGCAGAGCACACCCACTTGTGTGACAATAGCAAATTAATATTCGCTATTGTCTTCCTGATTCTCCTCCTGGCCAATCAGGAGGCAGTTCCTGTGACCCGATGGGCCAGGGAGTCTTAGGAGTTAAATGTGTTCCTTCTTGAGTGTTTCTTACTGTGGGGGGATGTGACTGACTGGGGGAAGAGACATATCGCTGTTCGTAATTACAACAAACAGCAGATGTGTCTCTTCTTCCCTGTCAGAACAGGGATTTGTGTGCTTACACACACAAATCCCCTTCTGGCTCTTGTGCCCACGGTCACGGGTGGCCAGTGGCGACCGCGCCCGTCGGCCACGCGCATCAGGTCCCCCGCTGTGCAGCGGGCGCGCATGCACCTGCTATGGCTCCTAAAGGGGCCGACGTACCGGTACAATGTATTGCGGTAACGAACCACTTTGCCGGCGTAAATGTGCGTGAGCTGGTTGGCAAGTGGTTGATAGGGTTCGCGGTTCGGGCCCTGAACTTTTTCCATGTTCGGGAGTTCTGGTGTTTGGCCCACCACTATTTAGAGAGGTGATGTTATATAGCTCATCAAGGAGTGGCATGTTTGGGAGTATAGGCATTTGTAATTTAAAGCGGAACTAAAACTATTGATTTAACAGTTTAAACAAACATTCCTAGCACATGCCGGGAATGTAACTGTCACATTTTCTTGTGCTTTCAACCAAACTGTCAAACCATTAAATGGCTAATGTCATAACTGATCACATGTGCAGTTCCATGGCAGTAAAAAATCAGAGGCTTATGCTGGCCAAACACTATACGAAAAATCAGCCGAAATTCGGTCATTTTGACAGTTTGTTCGTTTTTCGACCAGTTAATGGGCACAAAATCGATAATCGTTGGCATGTTTTTGAGCCGAAAAAATTAAGAACATTTTGGAAATTTTCTGCCGAACGAATGATAAATTGAAAGGTTAATGTGTTTCCCGTCAGAACTGTCTGCACTAGGTATATGTAAAAAAACAAACAAAAAATGCGTTCATTTATGTTCACTGAACGATTTATCGGTCATTACACGATGGCACTATCGTTTGCGCTCATGGCCGAATGTTCGTTTTTTGAAAATGGGTTTGGCTGATTTTTCATATAGTGTATGGCCAGTAGGGATAAGCTTCGAGTTCGAGTCGAACCCATGTTCGACTTAAACATTGCACGTTCGATCGTTCATCGAATTGCGAACGTTATGGGCCGTTCGAGTTCAAATTCGAGTGGTGCGTCACAGCCCATAATTCACTACGGCATCGCAGTGCATTGCTGGCTGATGATTGGCCAAGCATGCACTATGACCCTCATGCTTGGCCAATCACAGCGTCGTCTGTACAGAGAGCTGTAATTGGCCAAAGCCAGATTATGGCTCAGGGGTAGGGATGAGCTTCATGTTGGAGTTGAACCCATGTTCGACTCGAACATCGGCTGTTCGATCGTTCGCCGAATGCGAATGATATGGGCCGTTTGTGCCAAATTCGTGTGGCGCGTCACGGCCCATAATTCACTGCGGTATCGCAGTGCATTGCTGGCTGATGATTGGCCAAGCATGCGCTATGACCTGCATGCTTGGCCAATCACAGCGCCGTCGGTAGAGAGAGCTGTAATTGGCCAAAGCCATGGTGGCTTTGGCCAATTATGGCTCAGGGGGTTTAGAACACGCCCCACACTATATAAGGCCGCCTGCACATCAGCCCTGTGTAGTGTGTTCCAGCGTGCTGAGAGATAGAGAGAGAGACAGTGTCATTTCATTTGAGTTAGCTAGATTACGCAGGACAGTCAGTGAGTTAGCTGCACTTACAGTGTATTGTGTATATATATGCATCCCAAGTGTTGCATATATATATACACTGTATTCAGTTTAGCTAGATCCATTCCTGTTATCTTCCTACTGAGAGGCAGGCTTGTCTTGTTACAGTATTTACAGCTACCTGAAGAAAATTGCTGGTGTTCTTTTGATCCTATTAGTACCACAGTCAGGCAGCTAGACTATTTACAGTTAGTGTAGTGCATCCTGCTCACAGTGTTCAGCTAAAACTACAAGTTAGTGTAGTGAGACCTCTGCACAGTGTTCAGCTAAAGCTACCAGTTAGTTTAGTGCGTCCTGCTCACAGTGTTCAGCTAAAACTACAAGTTAGTGTAGTGAGACCTCTGCACAGTGTTCAGCTAAAGCTACAAGTTAGTGTAGTGAGACCTCTGCACAGTGTTCAGCTAAAGCTACTAGTTAGTGTAGTGCGTCCTGCTCACAGTGTTCAGCTAAAACTACAAGTTAGTGTAGTGAGACCTCTGCACAGTGTTCAGCTAAAGCTACAAGTTAGTGTAGTGCGTCCTGCTCACAGTGTTCAGCTAAAACTACAAGTTAGTGTAGTGAGACCTCTGCACAGTGTTCAGCTAGAGCTACAAGTTAGTGTAGTGCGTCCTGCTCACAGTGTTCAGCTAAAACTACAAGTTAGTGTAGTGAGACCTCTGCACAGTGTTCAGCTAAAGCTACAAGTTAGTGTAGTGCGTCCTGCTCACAGTGTTCAGCTAAAACTACAAGTTAGTGTAGTGAGACCTCTGCACAGTGTTCAGCTAAAGCTACAAGTTAGTGTAGTGTGTCCTGCTCACAGTGTTCAGCTAAAACTACAAGTTAGTGTAGAGAGACCTCTGCACAGTGTTCAGCTAAAGCTACAAGTTAGTGTAGTGCGTCCTGCTCACAGTGTTCAGCTAAAACTACAAGTTAGTGTAGTGAGACCTCTGCACAGTGTTCAGCTAAATCTACAAGTTAGTGTAGTGCGTCCTGCTCACAGTGTTCAGCTAAAGCTACAAGTTAGTGTAGTGTGTCCTGCTCACAGTGTTCAGCTAAAACTACAAGTTAGTGTAGTGAGACCTCTGCACAGTGTTCAGCTAAAGCTACAAGTTAGTGTAGTGCGTCCTGCTCACAGTGTTCAGCTAAAACCACAAGTTAGTGTAGTGCGACCTCTGCACAGTGTTCAGCTAAAGCTACAAGTTAGTGTAGTGCGTCCTGCTCACAGTGTTCAGCTAAAACTACAAGTTAGTGTAGTGCGTCCTCCTCACAGTGTTCAGCTAAACCTACAAGTTATTTTTTTGCGAGCTCTGCACAGTGTTCAGCTAAAGCTACCTGTAGAAGGTTGGTGGTGTTTTCCTGATCCTATCACTACCGCAGGCAGCTAAATAAGCTGCAAGTTATTTTTTTGAGAGCTCTGCACAGTGTTCAGCTAAAGCTACCTGTAGAAGGTTGGTGGTGTTCTCATACTACAGGCAGGCAGCTGATTTTGCTAGCTGCAGTATCAGTACACATATATATATATATATATATATATATCCCAGCTTAGTGCAGCTACAGGCCATTAGTATGTCTGGAAGGCCAACACGGAGAGGCAGACAGTCACAAGCCAATAAAAGAGGGCAAGCCGGCTCTGTGTCTAGTGCTGGTCGTGGAGACGGTGCATCCTCATCAGCACGTAGCCGTGGGACACGCTTGGCCTTTTTTTTGGCAGCTGGCCGTGTTGAGCCGCAACATGCGGAAGACTTGGTCGAGTGGATGACCAAGCTGTCCTCATCCTCCTCATCCTCTCTCACCCATGCTCAGGGTACTTTGTCTGGCAAAGCAGCGGCCTCTTCCCTTGGCTCAATGTCATCAGTGACTCCTTCCCTAGCCCCACCATGTCCTCCTGAGGAGTCCCTCGAACTGTTCGACCACAGTGTTGGGTACATGTTCCAGGAGGATGTCCAGCGTTTGGAAGGCTCTGATGATGATACTGAGCTAGATGAAGGCAGTAACGTGAGCACGGACAGAGGGGGTGCCCAAGAAGGACAGCAATCCGGCAGTCATGCTCCCCCTGCTGCATCATACTGCCAGGTTTGCTCCAGTGATGAGGAGGGAGGGGATGATGAGGTCACTGACTCAACGTGGGTGCCTGATAGGAGAGAGGAGGAGGAGGCGGCACATCACCAACGAGGCAGGATGCCCTCCAGGGGCCAGCCTAAGGGCAGCACACTGACTGCATCACACCCCAAAGCTCCACATGTGCAGGGCGTTGCAGTGTCTGCGCATTATTCAAAAAGTTCTTTGGTGTGGGCCTTTTTTTGAGACGAGTGCATCAGATCGCACCGCTGCTATTTGTAACATATGTCTCAAGCTTATCTCGCGTGGCCAAAACATCTCCCGCTTGGGTACCACATGCTTAACCAGACATATGTTGACCTGCCATGCAGTTCGTTGGCAAGCGTATCTAAAAGACCCACACCAAAGAACAAAGAGGTCCTCTCCTTGTTCTTCATCAGCTGAGAGCTCCAACCCCACTATACCTTCAGTCCTCTCTGAGACCTGCACTGAGAGGAATGAAGGTGTAGAATTAGGTGTGTCACAGCCAAGTACTTGTGGCAATCTGCTTTCGGTACACCAACGTCAGATTGTACCAGGCAAATTTCCCTGCCCCAGCTACTGCACCACCGAAAGAAGTTTGCTCCCAGCCATCCACATGCCCAGCAGTTGAATGCTAGCTTGACAAAGTTGCTAGCACTTCAACTGCTGCCTTTTCAGTTGGTAGACTCTGCCCCCTTCCGTGAGTTTGTGGAATGTGTGGTTCCTCAGTGGCAGGTACCCAAACGCCACTTTTTCTCACGGAAGGCGATTCCGGCTCTCTACCGGCATGTGGAAGGCAATGTCCATGCCTCGCTGGACAGGGCGGTCAGCGCTAAGGTGCATATTACCGCTGACTCATGGTCCAGCAGGCATGGACAGGGACGTTACCTAAGTTTCACGGCGCATTGGGTGACTCTGCTGGCAGCTGGGAAGGATGCAGGACAAGGTGCAGTAGTGCTGGAGGTTGTTCCGCCACCACGCCTCCAAAATGCCACTACTAATGATTGTGACACACCTCTTTCCTCCACCCCCTCCTCTTCTTCTTCCTCCATAGCCTTTTCCTGTGCTTTGTCCTCGGAACCAGCGGTGCTCCGTAGGCGTTCAAGGTGCTACGCATGTACGCAGGCCAAAGGATGCCAGGCGGTGCTTGAGCTGGTGTGCTTGGGGGACAGGAGCCACACTGGGGCAGAGGTTCTGTCAGCTCTGCAGGGGCAGGTTCAGAGGTGGTTGACGCCACGCCAACTTAAGGCAGGAATGGTGGTTTGTGACAATGGCACCAACCTCCTCTCTGCCATCCAACAGGGACAAATGACCCATGTGCCCTGTTTGGCTCACGTCCTTAACTTGGTGGTGCAGCGGTTCTTGGGCAGGTACCCGGGCTTACAGGATGTCCTGAGGCAGGCCAGGAAAGTCTGTGTGCATTTTCGCCGGTCATATAATGCCAGTGCTCGGCTGGCGGACCTCCAAAAGGAGTTTAACCTGCCCAAGAACCGCCTAATCTGTGACATGCCCACCAGGTGGAACTCAACGTTGGCCATGCTGCAGCGGCTGCACACGCAGCAGAGGGCCATCAATGAGTACCTGTGCGACTATGGCACCAGGACAGGGTCAGTGGAGCTTGTTTTTTTTCCCCACGCCCTGATCACGCCATGATCAGGGATGCATGCACTGTCCTGTCACTAGGGATGAGCTTCGAGTTCTAGTCGAACTCATGTTCGACTCGAACATTAGCTGTTCGCAAGTTCGCCGAACACCGAACAATTTGGGGTGTTCGCGGCAAGACCCACACCAAAGAACAAAGAGGTCCTCTCCTTGTTCTTCATCAGCTGAGAGCTCCAACCCCACTATACCTTCAGTCCTCTCTGAGACCTGCACTGAGAGGAATGAAGGTGTAGAATTAGGTGTGTCACAGCCAAGTACTTGTGGCAATCTGCTTTCGGTACACCAACGTCAGATTGTACCAGGCAAATTTCCCTGCCCCAGCTACTGCACCACCGAAAGAAGTTTGCTCCCAGCCATCCACATGCCCAGCAGTTGAATGCTAGCTTGACAAAGTTGCTAGCACTTCAACTGCTGCCTTTTCAGTTGGTAGACTCTGCCCCCTTCCGTGAGTTTGTGGAATGTGTGGTTCCTCAGTGGCAGGTACCCAAACGCCACTTTTTCTCACGGAAGGCGATTCCGGCTCTCTACCGGCATGTGGAAGGCAATGTCCATGCCTCGCTGGACAGGGCGGTCAGCGCTAAGGTGCATATTACCGCTGACTCATGGTCCAGCAGGCATGGACAGGGACGTTACCTAAGTTTCACGGCGCATTGGGTGACTCTGCTGGCAGCTGGGAAGGATGCAGGACAAGGTGCAGTAGTGCTGGAGGTTGTTCCGCCACCACGCCTCCAAAATGCCACTACTAATGATTGTGACACACCTCTTTCCTCCACCCCCTCCTCTTCTTCTTCCTCCATAGCCTTTTCCTGTGCTTTGTCCTCGGAACCAGCGGTGCTCCGTAGGCGTTCAAGGTGCTACGCATGTACGCAGGCCAAAGGATGCCAGGCGGTGCTTGAGCTGGTGTGCTTGGGGGACAGGAGCCACACTGGGGCAGAGGTTCTGTCAGCTCTGCAGGGGCAGGTTCAGAGGTGGTTGACGCCACGCCAACTTAAGGCAGGAATGGTGGTTTGTGACAATGGCACCAACCTCCTCTCTGCCATCCAACAGGGACAAATGACCCATGTGCCCTGTTTGGCTCACGTCCTTAACTTGGTGGTGCAGCGGTTCTTGGGCAGGTACCCGGGCTTACAGGATGTCCTGAGGCAGGCCAGGAAAGTCTGTGTGCATTTTCGCCGGTCATATAATGCCAGTGCTCGGCTGGCGGACCTCCAAAAGGAGTTTAACCTGCCCAAGAACCGCCTAATCTGTGACATGCCCACCAGGTGGAACTCAACGTTGGCCATGCTGCAGCGGCTGCACACGCAGCAGAGGGCCATCAATGAGTACCTGTGCGACTATGGCACCAGGACAGGGTCAGTGGAGCTTGTTTTTTTTCCCCACGCCCTGATCACGCCATGATCAGGGATGCATGCACTGTCCTGTCACTAGGGATGAGCTTCGAGTTCTAGTCGAACTCATGTTCGACTCGAACATTAGCTGTTCGCAAGTTCGCCGAACACCGAACAATTTGGGGTGTTCGCGGCAAATTCGAATGCCGCGGAACACCCTTTAAAAGTCTATGGGAGAAATCAAAAGTGCTAATTTTAAAGGCTTATATGCAAGTTATTGTCATAAAAAGTGTTTGGGGACCTGGGTCCTGCCCCAGGGGACATGTATCAATGCAAAAAAAAGTTTTAAAAACGGACGTTTTTTCAGGAGCAGTGATTTTAATAATGCTTAAAGTCAAACAATAAAAGTGTAATATCCCTTTAAATTTCGTACCTGGGGGGTGTCTATAGTATGCCTGTAAAGGGGCGCATGTTTCCTGTGTTTAGAACAGTCTGACAGCAAAATGACATTTGGAAGGAAAAAACACATTTAAAACTACCCGCGGCTATTGCATTGCCGACAATACACATAGAAGTTCATTGATAAAAACGGCATGGGAATTCCCCCCAGGGAAACCCCGAACCAAAATTAAAAAAAAAAAAAATGACGTGGGGGGGTCCCCCTAAATTCCATACCAGGCCCTTCAGGTCTGGTATGGATTTTAAGGGGAACCCCGCGCCAAAAAAAAAAAAAAAACGGCGTGGGATTCCCCCAAAAATCCATACCAGACCCTTATCCGAGCACGCAACCTGGCAGGCCGCAGGAAAAGAGGGGGGGACGAGAGTGCGGCCCCCCCCCTCCTGAACCGTACCAGGCCACATGCCCTCAACATTGGGAGGGTGCTTTGGGGTAGCCCCCCAAAACACCTTGTCCCCATGTTGATGAGGACAAGGGCCTCATCCCCACAACCGTGGCCGGTGGTTGTGGGGGTCTGCGGGCGGGGGGCTTATCGGAATCTGGAAGCCCCCTTTAACAAGGGGACCCCCAGATCCCGGCCCCCCCCCTGTGTGAAATGGTAAGGGGGTACTTACCCCTACCATTTCACTAAAAAACTGTCAAAATAGTTAAAAATGACAAGAGACAGTTTTTGACAATTCCTTTATTTAAATGCTTCTTCTATCTTCCTTCATCTTCTTCTGGTTCTTCTGGCTCTTCTGGTTCTTCCTCCGGCGTTCTCGTCCAGCATCTTCTCCGCGGCGTCTTCTATCTTCTTCTCCTCGGGCCGCTCCGCACCCATGGCATGAGGGGAGGCTCCCGCTCTTCTCTTCATCTTCTTCTTCATCCTCTTCTCTTCTTCATCTTCTTCATCTTCATCTTCTCTTCTTTTCTTCTGCGGGCCGCTCCGCATCCATGCATGGAGGGAGGCTCCCGCTGTGTGACGGCGTCTCCTCGTCTGACGGTTCTTAAATAACGGGGGGCGGGGCCACCCGGTGACCCCGCCCCCCTCTGACGCACGGGACATGACGGGACTTCCCTGTGGCATTCCCCGTGACGTCACAGGGAAGTCCCGTCAAGTCACCGTGCGTCAGAGGGGGGCGGGGTCACGGGTGGCCCCGCCCCCCGTTATTTAAGAACCGTCAGACGAGGAGACGCCGTCACACAGCGGGAGCCTCCCTCCATGCATGGATGCGGAGCGGCCCGCAGAAGAAAAGAAGAGAAGATGAAGATGAAGAAGATGAAGAAGAGAAGAGGATGAAGAAGAAGATGAAGGGAAGAGCGGGAGCCTCCCCTCATGCCATGGGTGCGGAGCGGCCCGAGGAGAAGAAGATAGAAGACGCCGCGGAGAAGATGCTGGACGAGAACGCCGGAGGAAGAACCAGAAGAGTCAGAAGAACCAGAAGAAGAAGAAGATGAAGGAAGATAGAAGAAGCATTTAAATAAAGGAATTGTCAAAAACTGTCTCTTGTCATTTTTAACTATTTTGACAGTTTTTTAGTGAAATGGTAGGGGTAAGTACCCCCTTACTATTTCACACAGGGGGGGGGCCGGGATCTGGGGGTCCCCTTGTTAAAGGGGGCTTCCAGATTCCGATAAGCCCCCCGCCCGCAGACCCCCACAACCACCGGCCACGGTTGTGGGGATGAGGCCCTTGTCCTCATCAACATGGGGACAAGGTGTTTTGGGGGGCTACCCCAAAGCACCCTCCCAATGTTGAGGGCATGTGGCCTGGTACGGTTCAGGAGGGGGGGGCGCACTCTCGTCCCCCCCTCTTTTCCTGCGGCCTGCCAGGTTGCGTGCTCGGATAAGGGTCTGGTATGGATTTTTGGGGGAACCCCACGCCGTTTTTTTTTTTTTTTTTTGGCGCGGGGTTCCCCCTTAAAATCCATACCAGACCTGAAGGGTCTGGTATGGAATTTAGGGGGAACCCCACGTCATTTTTTTTTTTAATTTTGGCCGGGGTTCCCCTTAATATCCATACCAGACCTGAAGGGCCTGGTATGGAATTTAGGGGGACCCCCCCACGTCATTTTTTTTTTTTTTAATTTTGGTTCGGGGTTTCCCTGGGGGGAATTCCCATGCCATTTTTATCAATGAACTTCTATGTGTATTGTCGGCAATGCAATAGCCGCGGGTAGTTTTAAATGTGTTTTTTCCTTCCAAATGTCATTTTGCTGTCAGACTGTTCTAAACACAGGAAACATGCGCCCCTTTACAGGCATACTATAGACACCCCCCAGGTACGAAATTTAAAGGGATATTACACTTTTATTGTTTGACTTTAAGCATTATTAAAATCACTGCTCCTGAAAAAACGGCCGTTTTTAAAACTTTTTTTTGCATTGATCCATGTCCCCTGGGGCAGGACCCAGGTCCCCAAACACTTTTTATGACAATAACTTGCATATAAGCCTTTAAAATTAGCACTTTTGATTATTCATGTTCGTGTCCCATAGACTTTAACGGTGTTCGCGTGTTCGAGCGAACTTTTTTCCTGTTCGCATGTTCTGGTGCGAACCGAACAGGGGGGTGTTCGGCTCATCCCTACCTGTCACCATTTGAGGAGGCCACGAGGATGGTGAGCAGTGACAGTGCATGCATCAGTGACACTGTCCCCCTTGTCCACCTGTTGGAGCACACGCTGCATGGAATAATGGACAGGGCACTTGAGGCAGAACAGAGGAGGACTTCCTTAGCTCTCAAGGCCCCCTTTATCCAATGTTCCTGCGTGTCCGCCAATCACACAGGAAGAGGAGGAGGATTGTGTCAGTATGGAGGTGGAGCCTGGCACTCAGCATCAGCAGCAGTCTTTAAAGGATCAGTCCCAAGAACCACATGGACTTGTACGTGGCTGGGAGGAGGTGGCTGTGGACCATGTCATCCTTAGTGACCCAGAGGACTCCGGACCGAATGCCTCAGCAAACCTACGCTGCATGGCCTCCCTGATCCTGCAAAGCCTGCGTAAGGATCCTCGTATTCGTGGTATCAAGGAGAAGGACCAGTACTGGCTGACAACCCTCCTTGATCCACGTTACAAGGGTAAGGTTGTGGACCTTATCTTGCCGTCGCAGAGGAAGGAGAGGATGAAACATCTTCGGGAGGCCTTGCAGAAAGGTTTGTGCAACGCGTTCCCAGAGACTGGGAGGTTACAAACTCCTGTTTCTGAACAATGTGTTGCTGAGGCTTCAGTGAGTCAAAGAAGGAGCGGTGGAGAAGGTGGCCGTCTGACTGATGCGTTCAGACAATTTTTTAGTCCGCAGCCCCAAGGTATGATCGGTTCCAGCAACCATCACCAGCGTCTGTTTTACATGGTGCAGGAATCTGACTTGGACACCTTTCCCACCGAAAATCCTCTGGGTTACTGGGTCTTGAGGATGGATCACTGGCCAGAGCTTGCACAGTATGCAATTGAGCTACTGGCCTGTCCTGCATCCAGCGTTCTTTCGGAACGCACATTCAGTGCTGCTGGAGGCTTTGTAACATCACAGGGTGCGTCTGTCCACCGACTCGGTCGATCGACTGACCTTCATAAAAATGAATCAGTCTTGGATCACCACCAGCTACCAAGCACCTGATGCTGATGTAACCGAATAATTTTTTTTGAAATCTCAGATCCCTTCAAAGACTGCCTATGCTGATACTGAGTGACTACAATTCTTGATCTAATATTTCACAGCATGGCCCGTTCCTGCGCCCACCAAGAGTAACTGTGAGGGCTTACAGTGTTGTGGCAACACCAACACCTAAGGCCCCAATTTCTGCAGAGTATATAGGGCAGGCCCCTATTTTCAAACAACTTACAAATGACTCCTACTTGCAAACAGAAGGAGACAACAGGAAGTGAGGTGAAATGTACCCCTAGGAAGGGAAATTCTCTCCTGTAAGAGTTAATATGGGAAAAATGTGTGTCCTCTTCACTGATGCTTTATCACCAATCCTTGTTTCACTAAAAACCCCAAATTTTCAAAAAACATTTGTCATTGGGACAGAAACTGAGGTGAAATCTTCTGAAGAGGTGCACAGACAGCAAAACAAATGTTACAGGGGTGATAACCCTTCCCTATGTTTTCCAAAAAGCTTAAAAATAGATTTTTTGGCTGAAGCTACACTTTAAAAATGTACCAGTTTAAAATTACAAACAGATTCTACTTAACAACAAACCTACAGTCCCTATCTTGTTTGTACCGCCTGTATACTGCTGTTCAGAGGGCCTGGGGCCCCACGCCTTTCCTTTTTTTAAAAGGAAAGTCCATTAGGGCCAGCCAAAGGGCCTGGTAATGGACTGGGGGGGTACCCATGCCGTTTGTCTCACTGATTTTCATTCATATTGCTGGGACCCGACATTACATTAAAGCCGCAAAAAGTTTTAAATTACTTTTATTCCTTTAAAAATGTCATTTTGTGCAGGGACTGTTCTAAGCATGGGAAACATGCGCCACTTTACAGGCATACCATAGACACCCCCCAGGTACGATATTCAAAGGAATATTTCACTTTCATTTTTTCACTTTAAGTATCATTAAAATCACTGCTCCCGAAAAAACGGCCGTTTTTCTTGCATTGATACATGTCCCCTGGGGCAGGACCCAGGTCCCCAAACCCCTTTTAGGACAATAAATTGCATATTAGCCTTTAAAATTAGCACTTTTTGTTTTGAACGTTCGAGTCCCATAGACTTTAATGGGGTTCTAAAGTCCACGCAAACTTTTGGTCCGTTCGCAGGTTCTGGTGCGAACCGAACAGGGGGCTGTTCGGCTCATCCCTAATGGCCAGCATAAGATGGCAGCTTCCATGGCTGAAATTGATAGGAGGGTTCCGTTGCGCTTTAACACCGAGAATTCAAGAAAAACCAGAGAACTTGTCACTGAGCAACCTTGGAAAGTACTCTGGCCCAGGTATCAAAGACCAAAGTGCATCTGTTTCACAGTAGGAAAGAGCTTCAGGATCATTAGTTCGGCATGAACTCTAGCCATTAAAAAAAAAAACGATGAATAAATCATTCTCCCAAATTACTAATTGTGCAATTCCTGGCTTTTGAACTATGGTTAGGTGGTCTAGAAGGGCTGTAGGTAGGTGCCTACAAAGAGGATTTTGTTTCTATCAAGTTAAGTTGGCCTGCTGGGAAGCGGTTAAATGGGTTTGGTCTCCTTTCCCAGGCCTTTTGGGCCCTGCTTTCCTTCCCAGTGTATATTTAAAGTGGTTGTAAACTGAAATGGCTAACATTGATCTAGCCTTCATATATATGTTCATTAAGCAGTGAAGTGTGGCTTGTTTTTGATTTTTTTTTTTCAATCCTAAATATCGTTTTACTTTGTGCTCATGTGTGGTCACGTCCTTCCTCTGCTCTGTATCCCGATCTCCCGAGCCAAGTGGGAGGGGCCGAGATTCCCTTCTGTTTTAGGTAAACAGTATAGTCAGTGAATGATGACTGGAGAAGAGGGGAGGGGCGATGAGGAGAGGGGAGGGGCATGTATCCTGACCACGATTTCATGGTTCAGCAGCCATGATAAACGTGTAATAAAAAATATATAAACAGCGCTAGCAGCCTATACCAACCAATATATATCCTAATAAACAGTTCCTAATGCATCAAAATTAAGAAAAAACAAATATATACAAAATCCAAAAGTGTTCATGTGCTTCAGTAAATGGTGCAACTGTGCTCCAAAACTTTGAATCGGTGAAGTGGCTCCCCCTTTGGTGTCCCCACTCACCAGAGTTATTGGATCCTCAGCTTCACAGTCTGGGATCAAAAAAGCATTGATCAAATGATCAAAGGATAGTTCCTCAGCAAAATCTTCCAGGAAGATGTTTTATGACAGGAAGGATATACCATACTCCATAGATGGGGAAACAGAGGAAGAACTCATAGTGAAATAACATTTAGCATCAATTATCAAGCACATTCAATGCGCAACTTACAGGATATTTGGCAAAAACAGGCATCAGTAAAAAACATCCGAGTTCGCCGCTAAATGGTGTGTGTTCCACAGAGATGGAAATTTGCGTCACTGGTTAGCACGGACCGGAAGTACGTTGACTCGTTTCGCCCCTCCTCCAGGGCATCATCAAGGACATCACTTCCGACCCTAGGGAAGATGACCCCTCCCTCTATGGAGGGCAAAATGACCAATTACGATCTGTGTATGGAAAACAGACACTCACTTCCTCCTTTTGCATTATTTCCTGTTGCCACATATAAAACTTTAATATCAACAAAAGCTTAAACAGACAATTTACCTGTTTGGCTATATGACAACAATAAAAACACATAATGCAATAGACATATGCAAACTATTTCCAATACATGAAGAGCAAATGAATGAACAATAGATGAAAAAAATAAAAATAAACGTAAAATAAAAATAAAATTGAATATAAAAAATAAATAAAAAAAGAAAATTAAAATAAAAAAAAAATAAAAAGAAAATAAAATTTAAATAAAAATAAATAAAAATAAAAGTAAAATCTCTCAAATAATATTACCAGTTGGGCAAAAAACAATTGAGAGCTAATTTAATGTTAAGGCCATAGAGACTCAAAGTCCGGAGCCTATGGATCCATTGGGTCTCATTTTGTGAGATAGCTCTCTTGAGATTGGAACCTCTCCAATGTTCCTCCACCCTGTCTATCCCACAGAATGTGAGACCCCCTGGATTCCTATTGTGGAAATTGTTGGACAGGCCATGATGCTTATAGCCCTTTTTAATTCTATTAACATGCTCCCTAAGCCTTACCCCTAATTTTCTCGTGGTCCTGCCCATGTATTGTAGACCACAGGGACAAGACAAGAGGTAAGTAACATGTGTGGTCCCACAAGTGATAATTTTTTTTCATTTCAAGAGACTTACCCTCTGAAAAAGAGCTGAAGTGGGTAGTTTTCCTTTTCCTATGTTTGGAGGTTTTACACATCACACATTTACCACAACTGAAAAAAACTGTTGGATCTAAAAAGGTAAATAACTTCTTGGGAGGATTAATGACATTGTGTGCCAGTTTAAGCCTAAGTGTTAGTGGTTTTGTATAAATAAACCTGGGCTGTGCGGGCAAGACATTTTTAAGCTCTCTGTCTTCCAATAATAGAGGCCAGTGTTCCCTAATTATTTTTTAAATAAAAAGTTTTATGCAAATAGTAGTTCACCACTAGATCAATCTAGTGAGGAGTATCAGCATACTTCCTACAATTCTATTTTCAATCCCAAAATCACCAATAACCACTTTGTGGGAGTATTTAAGTCTTTGGTTGAGCAAGATTTGGACAAATTGAACATTCGTCCGAGTAGACGAAAAAGCTTTCTTTTGAAACACATTTTCCCTATCTATCTCACCAATTACTTCTTTAGTTCTCTTTAGATCTTTTAGATTGTACCCCTTTTCGTGAAATCATTCCAAAATCAATTCCACTTGAGTGTCATAATCTTTTTTGTCGCA
Organism: Aquarana catesbeiana; assembly: GCF_042186555.1. Lineage (NCBI taxonomy): Eukaryota > Metazoa > Chordata > Amphibia > Anura > Ranidae > Aquarana > Aquarana catesbeiana. Next base: position 647,308,235 of record NC_133326.1, read on the forward strand.
ATTCCTTCTTACTCTCAACATCTGGCTTTTAGGGATGCCACCCAGCCATCTAGGATGGTGGCAACTACCTAAACAGATCTAGCCATTTCTGTTTACATACTTGAAGAAAGTCTAATGCTGGGTACACACGGTCAGATTTTCCGACGGGAAATGTTGGATGTGAGCTTGTTGGCTGAAAGTCCGACCGTTTGTATGCTCCATCGAACATTTGTTGGCGGACTTTCCACCAACAAATGTTGGCTAGCAGGTTCTCAAAGTTTTCTCCAACAAAACATTGTTGTCGGACTTTCCGATGGTGTGTACACAAGTCCGTCGCAAAAAAGTTCACGCATGCTCGGAATCAAGTAAGAGACGGAAGCGCTTGGTCTTGTAAAACTAGCGTTCGTAATGGAGATATCACATTAGTCATGCGACAAATTATGAAATCTCTCAATGCAGCGCATTCTCTTCTTTATAATGCTATAATAATGAAGTTACATTGCTGCTGGTATTCACAGAGTTCTGACAAACGTATTTTTTATTATTTCTAGTGATCTCATGAATATTTTTTTTGTTTATTTTTTTTCTCATGATCTCCAGAATAATTTTTATTTTCGTTTTGTGTGTCAAGTTACAACACCATTATTATCTTATATATAGTATATTATTAAATATATATTAAATGTACAGTATTTTTTAACCTCAAAGATACAACTATGTTGGTGTCCCTTTTTAATTTGAGATTGTATTTTTGAAATACCTGCCTACTCACAAAAAAACTGTCCCTTTTTAAGTAAAACACATAGCCAAGTATTTGGCAAAACCAAAAATGAAATTAAATAGGGAGCACAAGTTCATAACAAAATAAAGAGGAAGGCAACGCTGGAGAAACAGTTGGAATTGGTGAAGTCTTTGTACCCCAGGGCAGACATCAATTATTTGACTGTCAAAATTGGTAACCTGAGGAGTCCATTTAATAGGTAGCACAATACGGTCCAGGACTCCGAGAGATCGGAAGCAGCAGCAGATGACATATATGTCCCGAAGCTGTGGTCTTATAACAGCCTGCGTTTTTTTTTCCACGCTTCCTTTCATGCTGCTGTGGTGGGTGGGGTGGCTGTGGTGTTGGTGGTGTTGCTGGAGGTGGTGGAGGAGCATGGTCAAACTCACACAAGTGTGTTTGAGGTGTGAGTTCGCCCCTCATCCCCTTGTTTAGGGCCTTCAGAATAATTTCTTCACATATCGTGCATTAGCCCTCCTCCATCTTTTCTAGTTTGCTGGCAGTGACACATCCAAATGGCTCGTGTACACCAGGGGTTGTGATAATTGCCGCAGTAGCCTGTTTAAGGAAAGCAGCTGTGGACTCCTCCAAGTTCCTTTCCTTTCTCATCCTTTTGGTTGGTGGGCAGAGGGGAGGAACCTGGGATTCTGTCAGGCTGCTTGCCATGGCCTCCTCCTGGCTGAGACTTTCCTGTGTATGAAAATGGTACATAGTTTTAGGTTTTTGGTCATCAATCACACACAATTTTGAGCTCATGACTGTTGCAAATTGAATGTTAACAAATAGAAAAGACTATAATTCTGACCCCAGCATTTTTCATTCTTGTCCCTATCATTTATGGCTACTACTGTCTATTGATATGTAAACAACTTTGTTAAAGCAGAAATTAGTGATCAATAACATCTAGTTAACATCATTCAATTTTTGACAAGAAATATCTTCAACAATGCTATACCTGGGTCAAGCTGGGCTCCCTGCACATCTTCTTCCTGGGTGGAAGGCCCAGGTTGGACCTCAGGAGCCTCAGTTGATGTGGAAGGAAGTGTTGATAGTGATGGCCTGGGTTCCATCTGGTCGGACAAAAACACGCAGGCTGTCGTAGTACCACAGCCTGGATACATATACGTCATCTGCTGCTGCTCCGGATCTCAGGGAATCCTGGACCTTCTTGTGCTCCCTATTATATGTGCTCCTCAGGCTACCAATTTTAGCCTTTAAATAGTTGATGTCTGCCGTGGGATACACAGGCTTCACCAATTTTGACAGTTTATCCAGCGCTGCCTTCCTCTTTTGCTTGTTCGAATAGTCCCTGCATTGGACTTACCAGAGACATGGCAGCTCCCTGTACTTGTCTATGAAGTTGGGCAGGAAGTCAAGGGCTGTGAATTTATCCACCATTTTATCTGCAAGACACAACACAAGACAAACCCTAATGTCAGGCTAAACTCTCCTAATCTTGTCCTAATATAGGCCTCAAACTATAAGCAGTATAGGCCACTAACTACTGATGCCCCAAGTTACAATTGTACTTTCGTTTGAACAATCATCGCTAACGATCCTCCGTCCTCCACTCACAGATCGTACGTCGCCCACGGGTTATGCTTTATATACACTGCACATGCGTCAAACCCCTGTCCTTCTTTCTAGTGTATCCCCCACCTCTTCTCTTTTGGGGCAGTGGGAGAGCACATGGCAGAGACACAGCAGGTGTGTGCTAAGAGCAGCAACGACGAGGAAAGGCAGTTCTAAATCCAGGAGGAGCTATAAGGCCTCAAATATGTCCTTTGAAGAGATGGTGGAGATGGCGGACATCTTGAAGAGGACAGACTATGATGGGAATCATGGACCGTACAGAAACCCAAATGTGAGAAAGGCCAAGATCATGACTAAAGTTGTGAGAAGTCTGCACAGGACTTTTGGGGTATGACGATCGAAGGAGCAATTGAGGAAACGCTGGTCAGACCTGAAATTGAGGGAGCAGGATCAGTATAGAAGGATCAGGAAAGTGCTGCAAAAAAGTATTTTTTGTGTGTTCCTATTATTATTATTACTTTCGTGCTGGTCCATGTGCTTTTCTTTACTGTTGTACAGTTTAAAATGCCACGTTTAAGGTTTGTGGGCACAGTAATCATTCATATTAAACATCGTTCGTTCGACCACTAATACACCGTTTTTGGCAGATGCAGGTTAAATACATTTGTTCATGCCTATTTTCATTAAAATAAGTTTATTACATTGTTGTCTAGATGTGTTTGAAACTATAATGAAATGACAACTTGATTCAATGTAAGGAGAGGACACTCAGCAGCTGTTTATACATCTGGATGCAGGAGCACTAGTGTGGGACACCATAACAACCTTTTTATGGTGTCCCACGCAGGTGCTCCAGTGGATACTAGGGATCTCTCCATGTGTGAAACTTGCACAAAACAGATAAGTATTCCAGCTTTTGAAAGGGAGACAATCATGTCTTCATGTGCTAGCTCCCATCATGGGGGATAAATGGATGTGTTTCCGGGGTGTAACCCCTTCCTCTCACCTACTTTAGTTTGGAGGAAGGGGTTGCACCCACAAAACGCGTACATTGATATCCCATGATGGCAGATAGCACATGTTGACACACTGGAGCTGATTTACGAACCGTTTGCGCCATGAGTTGAGGCGCACGGCGAGGCGCAATGTACGTTTTGGTATTTACGAAACATTTGCGCCGGTAACACAGTGCTATTCCCCATTTACTATAGTAATCTCGGGGCACAGGAGGAGGTGATCAGTGCACCAATATGGACATTCAACTTAAAATTAAAAGAAGCTGGAAGTGCCAATATTATGGGGGTTATGTGAGGAAGTATAGTAATATATGCCCAAGTAACAAATATGCCCAAAATAGAATGAGAAAGTAACTTTTTCTGAACAAGCCTGCTGTGCCTGCAAGTACGTTTAGAACTGCGTGAGATCAATTTATGCACTGTGCATGCACAAGCGGCATTTGCGCTCGTTCAAATGCGTTGGTTCACTGCGCCGGCAAAATCTTAGTAAATGTCAAGCAACGTAAATGCATTTGCATGGGTTGAACGGGCGCACCTCTAAACTTGACATTTTTTTTTTTTTTTACGCTGGTTCACTTTTATGTGTTTTTTTAAGGATATTTGCACACAGGTCATGTTAGCATGTTACGTTGCCAACATGTGGTTTCTTAATTTTTTTTTTTTTGGAAAGTTTTTATTGAAGATATAAATCACAACAACAGAAGAATAACAGGTGATTTATGAATGCGGACGCAACCGCTGTCAAAAACATGCATATGTAAAGCTATCAATGTACAGAGTGGTATCTCAAGGCATACGTGTCAAAACATATTTTTCAAGTTTGTCTTTGTAGGCCAGTAGGTATATCCTTTTTTGTCGTGTTGGGGATAAATAGATAATTGAGGTTGGGTTTAATTTCCAACCACTGTTTGACACAGCGATATGGTTTGCTTTAGTAATATTCCATATAAGGACCAGGATCAAGGTAAAGGGGAGTGCCCAAGTAGTGTGGGGAGGGGGGGGTGGAGGGTAACAAGGGGATTATATAAGGGGTCACCCTTTGTTGTGCTGTAGTGTGGCATCTCGCAGGGGGGGGGAGTGGGATGCTGGGGGTAGGGGCATGATTTTCTTTTTATCCCTGCCACAGCTCTCGCAAATCCAAATCCTAGCCAGCAAGACCATGCTTTAGTGAACTTGGCGGGTGTGTCCTTTGCTTGATGTATTAGTTCTTCCATCTCTGCCATTTTTTGTATACGTTTAAACCAGTCTGTTATAGATGGCGGGTCAGAGGAGCGCTATTTGAAAGGAATGCACATCTTAGCTGCGTTAACCATGTGCATGGCTAGGGAACGAAAGTAGGCATGCGTTGGGGTTGTCGTGTGGTGGAGTAGGAATTGTGCAGGAGTGTAGTCAAGTGCGTACGTGGTGATTTGGGTAATAAGCTTGTGAACTTCCTTCCAGAAGGGTTGGAGTTTCGGGCATGTCCATCAGAAATATAAGAGCGAGCCAGTCTCCGTTCTGCACCTCCAGCATTGTTGAGATAGAGAAAGGTGGATGTGGTGTAGTTTGAGGGGTGTTCTGTACAACCTGGAGAGTACTTTGAAGGCATTCTACTGTGTCTGTATGTTTACCGTTCCCTTATGGATGTGTTTGTATGTGTTTTCCCACTCTAACTCTGTAAGATCAATTGATAGTTCCTGTTCCCATTTCTAGTTGGCCCAGTGTAGTTTGGGATTTTGGTCCGAGAACAGCAAAGTGTAGGTATAAGAAATCAGGTGACTCTGGGGTTCCTCTTTTAAGCATAAGGATTCGAAGGTGGTAGTGTGTTTGGACCAATCAGGTTGCGGTTAAGGTCTGGTAAAGAAGTGTCTAAGTTGCACATACGTCCAGAAGGGGAACGAGTCTGAGGATATTTTGTTGGCTAATACGGCTTGGGAGAGAAGATGGCCATCTTCAAAGAAATGTTCTGCTCTGATATGTGGGTATGGCCAATTATCTTTCAGAAAGGAAGTATGCATCCCTGGCGTAAAATCTGGGTTATGTTTTAGTGGTGTCATCGGGCCCAGGAGCGAGGAGATTTTGTGTTTGTCGCACGCAGCTCGAAAAGGAGAGAAGTGTTGGGTTAATAAGTGGATGGAGCTTACATCCAGGAGGGGTATGTTGTGGGGAAATCTACGCAAGTTGTGCTAGTGGGAGTGTAGAGCAGGAGTGTTCTAGGTGAACCCAGTCTTTATGTTTTGAATGTATGTTCCAGTCAATGATCCTAGCGAGGTGGCATGCTTGTTGTGTATTTTCATATATCTGGGAGACCTATGCCTCCCTTAAGTTTGGGGGCAGTAAGTCTCGTATAGCTTAGTCTCAGGCGTAGCTTTCCCCAAATAAAGTCTGTGCAGGCTTTCCGGAGAGTCAAGAAGAAGGCAGGTGGAAGTTTAATTGGAATCGTCTATAAGAGGTATAAAATCCTAGGTAGGATATTCATTTTAACGGGCTCTTGCCCGTTTTCATTTGTTTCAGTGCTAGGTCAACTTCATCTTTCTTCAAGGGGGTGTCTAGCTCTTGTGCCGTGGATTCAGAAATTGGAGTTGGACTGTATTGTTGCAAGAATTCCACTATCATTCGTTTTCTTGTGGTTTCATCTATGGAGGGATCTGTCGGGGAGAGGTTTATAGTTGAGAATAATATTTCACAAACTGTTTAGCTATGTCTGGGATTGAATTAAGTTTGCGTCCTGATGTGTCTGTTATTGAGTGTACAGTCGTGGTAGCCTTTTTAGTTTGTAGGGCTCTTGCAAGCATTTTACTGGCTTTATTGCCATATTCATAAAATGTTTTCTTGGATAGGATATATTTGCGCCGTATTTGTTTGCCCAGTAGTTCTAATATATCAGATCTGGCTTGTATAAGGTCATTCAAAGTGTCTAGGGCTTGCGAGCGCTTATGTGCGTTTTCTAGTTTATGGATCTTATCCGTAAGTTCTGTGTAATGTTTCTGTCTTTCTCGATTACGCCTGGCGGCTGCTGCAATAAGCGTGCCCTGAATCACACATTTGAGGGCTTCCCAGTTAATAAGTAGAGAAGTGTCAGTGGGTTTGTTCTCTAGGAAGTATTGCGTAATACAGAGTCTAACCTCTGCCTCGATAGAGGGGTCGGTAAGGAGGGAAGGGTCAAGTCTCCACGTCTGTGGGCGAGGGAGAGTTTCTGGGAACGTCATTGTCATGGAAATAGGGTGGTGGTCAGATAGGAACATGGGAGCAATGGAGGCGTGGTGGAGCAGAGACAGCTCTTTTTGTGAAACAAATAAGTAATCTATCCTGGAGTATCTGTTGTGTGGTATCGAGAAAAATGTGTAGTCTTTTCCATAGGGATTTAAGGTATGCCAAGTGTCGTGGAGTAGTAAATTCTGGAGGTTGGATTTAATTTTTCGTAAGGCTGTATAAGGGAGAGAGGATGTGCCAGTGGAGGTGTCCTGTGCGGGGTTGAGTGGTACATTAAAATCTCCACCTAGGATTAGAGTACCTTCTTGAAACGTGGTTAGTGCATCAGTGGTGGTGCGGAAGGAGGCTACTTGGCCGACGTTCGGGGCGTATATGTTCGCTAATGTGAGTGTCCTACGTAGGTATGATCCTTTTAGAAAGAGGTATCTGCCTGCCTCGTCGATCAATGTGTCAGTGGGTTGAAACAGGCAACGTTTCGCTATAAGTATAGAGACCCCTTTCGATTTGGACAGTGGGTTGGTTGCATGATACGCAGTTGGAAAGTGATGATTCTGTAGTTTAGGTGTTGAATCAATGCAGAAATGTGTTTCCTGTAGGAATATAATGTCTGCCTTATCGCGGTGCATGGCTAGGAGGAGTTGGGATCATCTTTCAGGTACATTAAGTCCTTCAGCATTAAGTGAGATGATTTTAATCGATTGTGCGGCTGGGTTAGATGGAGGAGAGGCCATCATTAAATCCCTTCCGTGGGTTCCTCGGGGGAGCAGGTAAGATAGGTTTGAAAAGCTGTGGCAGGGAGGGAACACGCAAAAATGTAGAGGTACGGGTTCAAGTAGTATAGGTTGTAGGTGAGAGATGAGTGGTGGGGGGGTGTAGATTGGGTTGTGTGGTGTAGTGTGCCAGGGGTAGGACGGAAGGTGGGGGGGAAGGAAAGGGGTTCCGGTGGCAGGTAAACACTTGTTCATCTGTCAGAGTTGGGGGGTATGACAGAAACGGGTGTACCGGATGGGTTCAGTGGCTGGGTGCCACTGTGTGGGAGAGAGAGAGAGAGGAAATAGGGAGTATAGTCTCTCAGACCATTGGCCCTGTCATGTAAATTCGAGTGCAAGTTGGGGTTGGTTTATGTAGGTGGGAATGTGTAGTGTGGGAAGCAAGGCGATTGATTCACATGAGTTATGTGTAGGGAAAGACTTAATTATATACGTGCATATGACTGGAGTATAAGGAAAGTGACTACATTGTTTCTGAGTAGTGTAGAGAACTAGATTTCTTAAAGGGGCATAAATGTATTACATAGCCTGAACTTGCCTGAGATAGAACATGTAGTGTGTTAACGTTATCATACTTGTTTGGTCCGTTTGGCGTGTCCGCCTCCACCCTATATGGATAAGACACCTCAAACATTTCAACAATGAGAATTCGTCAACATGACAACCAAAACATTCGTGTAGGATAGAGGACATGGGAATATAGGCTGTACAAAAGAATCTTAAATAAAGAAATAATCCACACTCAGACTTATTTAATGGTGATAAATGGCCGCGGCACCTTTATTAGTATAAAATAGACTTTATAAGTAAAACATAAATAAATTATTTAAAATTTTCTTTTTCTTTTGTTTTATTTATTTATTTATTTAATATTTTCAATAAAACATATATCAATATCTCACTCAGTTATAGAACTCGAGCGAGTACCATAAATAAAAACCTTCTTCAAAGTCCCCCCTTGATCCAAGGGTGACAAACCACATAAAAGGTGCTGCGACAAGGGTGGGAGGGATGGGGAGCTCGTCAAGCCGCTGTGGGGTCAACAGTGACTGGAACTTGAATGCGGGGGTCTTATATAGCCCCCAAAACACGTGTATTAATCCGCAATACACGTGTTTTTCCCGCCCGTAGGTCACATTTTTCCCGCTTGTAATCCACATGCCTGTCATATTCTATCATTTAACCACTTAACAACCGGCCCATAGCCGAATGACGGCTGCAGGGCGGTTGCTTAACTCTGGGAGGACGTCATATGACGTCCTCTCAGAATTCCCCTCTCGCGCGCCCCCTGGGGCGCGCACCCGAACACATCCGTGACCGCCGGGTCCTCAGCTGATCGCGGCCATTTACCATGTGATCGCGCCGTCAAATGACGGCGCGATCACATGTAAACAGACCGGCGGCGTCTAATGACGCCGGTTCCTCTCCTCCCCTCCTGTGTACCGATCGGTACACTGTGGAGGAGAGGGAGATGGATGGATGGCTGCAGCGCTGTGGGCTGGTTGTGTAGTGCCCACAGCACTGCACAGAGACATCCAACCATCCATCCATCCATGCTCAGCCATCCCCACTACTCTGCAATACTCTGCTATGCCCCACCTTACTCTGCAATACCCCAATATTACTCTGCAATACCCCCACATTACTCTGCAATACCCCCACATTGCTCTGCAATACCCCCACATTACTCTGCAATACCCCCACATTACTCTGCAATACCCCACAGTACTCTGCAATACCCCGCAATACTCTGCAATACCCCGCAATACTCTGCAATACCCCGCAGTACTCTGCAATACCCCGCAATACTCTGCAATACTCTGCAATACCCCGTAATACTCTGCAATACCCCGCAGTACTCTGCAATACCCCGCAGTACTCTGCAATACCCCGCAGTACTCTGCAATACCCCGCAGTACACTGCAATACCCCGCAATACTCTGCAATACCCCGCAATACTCTGCAATACCCCGCAGTACACTGCAATACCCCGCAATACTCCGCAATACCCAGCAATACTCTGCAATACCCCGCAATACTCTGCAATACCCCGCAATACTCCGCAATACCCCGCAATACTCTGCAATACCCTGCAGTACTCTGCAATACCCCGTCGTACTCTGCAATACCCCCCATACTCTGCAATACCCCCCATACTCTGCAATACCCCGCCATACTCTGCAATACCCCGCCATACTCTGCAATACCCCGCCATACTCTGCAATACCCCGCCATACCGAGCCACGCTCGGCTGTACTCGGCCTCTGTATGTGGCCAGGCTGTGGAAGTCTCACACATGTGGTATCGCTGTACTCAGGAGGAGCAGGAGAATCTATTTTGGGGTGTCATTTTTGCTTTGTGTACATGCTATGTGTTAGAAATATTGTATAAATGGACAACTTTGTGTTAAAAAAAAAAAAAAAAACGTTTTAACCACTTCCCGCCCGCCGACTGTCATACAACGTCCTTGACTTTGTGCGGGGATATCTGAATAAAGCCTGCAGCTACAGGCATCATTCAGATATCAGCTTTTTCAGCCGGCGATTCCCTACACCATAAGAACGATCATAGTGGCTGTTCCACTGCTTGATCGTTCTTACGGGAGGCGAGAGGGGATGTCCCCCCTCCCGCCGCACTCCGCTGCTTCTACCGACTCACCGCTACGATCGAAGCCATGATCGTTTTTTTTTTGTTTTTTTTTATTTCAGGCTTCCCAGCCTAGAGGTGAGATGTGGGGTCTTATTGACCCCATATCTCATTGTAAAGAGGACCTGTCATGCCATATTCCAATTACAAGGGATGTTTACATTCCTTGTAATAGGAATAAAAGTGGTCAAAATTTTTTTTTTTGTAAAAAAGCATCAAACAAAAATAAATAAAGTAAAATGAACAATAAAAAAAAAAAAAAAAATTTTAAAGCACCCCTGTCCCTGTGTGCTTGCATGCAGAAGCGAACCCATATATAAGTCCCGCCCACATATGAAAACGGTGTTCAAACCACACATGTGAGGTATCACTGCGATCGGTAGAGCGAGCGCAAAAATTTTGGCCCTAGACCTCCTCTGTAACTCAAAACATGTAACCAGTAAAAAATTTTAAAGCGTCGACTATGGGGATTTTTGAGTAGCAAAGTTTGGCGCCATTCCACAAGCGCGTGCAATTTTGAAAGGTGACATGTTGGGTATCTATTTACTCGGCGTAACTTCATCTTTCACATTATGCAAAAACATTAGGCTAAATTTACTGTTTTGGTTTTTGTAAAGCACAAAACAGTTTTTTTTTCCAAAAAAAAGCGTTAAAAAAATTGCTGCGCAAATACCGTGTGAGATAAAAAGTTGCAACGACCGCCATTGTATTCTCTAGGGTCTTTGCTAAAAAAAACATATATAATGTTTTGGGGTTCTATGTAATTTTCTAGCTAATAAATGATGATTTTTACATGTAGGAGAGAAATGTCAGAATTGGCCTGGGCACTCCAGAATGCCTGAAGGTGCTCCCCTGCATGTTGGGCCTCTGTATGTGGCCACGCTGTGTAAAAGTCTCACACATGTGGTATCGTCGTACTCGGGAGTAATAGCAGAATGTGTTTTGGGGTGTAATTTGTGGTATGCATATGTGGAGTGTAAGAAATAACCTGCTAATATGACAATTTTGTGAAAAAAAAAAAAGTAAAAAAAAAAAAACTTGATTTGCAAAGAATTGTGGGAAAAAATGACAACTTCAAAAAACTCACCATGCATCTTTCTAAATACCTTGGAATGTCTTCTTTCCAAAAAGGGGTAATTTGGGGGGTATTTGTACTTTTCTGGCATGTTAGGGTCTCAAGAAATTAGATAGGCCGTCAGTACTTCAGGTGTGATCAATTTTCAGATATTCGCACCATAGCTTGTGGACGCTATAACTTTCACAAAGACCAAATAATATCCACTGATTTGGGTTATTTTTACCAAAGATATGTAGCGGTATAAATTTTGGCCAAAATATATGAAGAAAAATTACTAATTTGCAAAATTTTATAACAGAAATGAAGAAAAATTTATTTTTTTACAGAATTTTCGGTCTTTTTTCTTTTATAGCGCAAAAAATAAAGAACCCAGTGGTGATTAAATACCACCAAAATAAAGCTCTATTTGTGTGAAAAAAAGGACAAAAATTTCATATGGGTACAGTGTTGCATGACTGAGTAATTGTCATTCAAAATGTGAGAGCACCAAAAGCTGAAAATTGGTCTGGTTAGGAAGGGGGTTTAAGTGCCCAGTGGTCAAGTGGTTAAAGGAACAGTAACACCAAATTTTTTTTTTTTTTTTTCTTTTTGCCAGCCACAATCCCATGCCGTGGGCACTTAATTAATGCCCACTTCTTTCAGAAGTGAGAGCTGGGAGAATAGAAGAGCATAAGAGAAAAGGGAGGGGGTCTAAGAATGTATGTGAATCTTCGGCATGCCTCATCTGTGTGTGTCTTGAAGCAGATGTAGGAGGGAGAATCGAGTTAGATTTTGCATTTGCCCGTAGTGAGCTGTAGGCAATTGTGTGTGCATAGTGAGGGGTGGGGGCATTGTATCATGGGGTGGGGAAAATAATAATTTACGCCCTGGAGTCAGTACGTGAGTCACTAGTAATTTGCAGTCAGGGTGGTAAAGGTAGTGTGTACAGAGCTCCACTAGATGGAGCCCTGTGATGTGAAAGTGGTTTGCTAGATCGGGTTATACTGAACATTGCTAGGAAGCTAGTAATGAAAGTAGTGTACGTGCAATGTGAAGCATTACATTCTGTTCATTAACGGATGGCATCAGGTAATAGAAAGAGTACAGATAAGCAGAAAAGTGTTCAGGTATTGATTAAACGATTCAACTAAATAGGTACAGACCAGAGAGAAAGAGGAGATCGGAAGTCCCTGTCCAGCAATGAGCAGAGCAATCTGGGGCCGGTCTTTCACAAACTTCGATCGTATTCTCATGATCGTTAGCGTGAGATGAGAGATAGTTCCTCTGCAATGTCACAAGTCTGCTATGTGGGGGGCAAAACAGATGTAGCTTCTTTAAGTCAGGGTGGTTAGCCGGGTCCAGGGGGATCAGAGTGAGCCAAGGAGAGAAAAGTTAGTCCTGTGTGGGTATCCCGATCTTATTCCGTTGGGGAAAAGCTCCTGCTATAGCTGATCTCCAGTGAGGCGTCACAGTTCTGAAAGGCCTCGTGATGTCCCGTATACATGTCGGGGGAGGTTTGCGACCGAGATGACTCACGTTTTCCAGGTGATTGCTACTGGTTAACGGTGGTTGGACATCCAATACAGGTACGGATTGTCGTGTGGAGCAATCGTTAACATTCATTCCATGTGTTTTGTTGGTATGGGTAGTAGAAAGTTAACAGTCAGCTTTACATTGCTTTCCTTGCGTGGTGGGGAAGGGTTCTTTCAAGGGGAAGTGCTGTCACATATTGGGCAGGAAGTTCTGAGCTGTTTCCATAAAAAAGGAAAAGAGAGTGAGTGCATATAGCGATCGGGTGTACTTTTCCAATCATCGTGGGCTTCTTCAGCAGGAGTCCTCCTAGCGGTTGCGACATGGTCTGCGAGGCATGGGGGCATTTGTCGGACTTGAGGGCTGGTGGCGTGACAGTGCAGCTGAGTTGGGTCTGGGGGTCGATGGCGATCGGCGCCTTTGGAGCCTTGTATCCTGTGCCTCCATTGGTTCTTCTCTGGGTGAGTGGCGGTCATGTTCGGGGATGTGGAAGTCTGCATACCAATTTGGGACAGCTACATATGGTATACCTAGTGTTTGGCAGAAGGTGTCTAGCTCTTCAGGGACTCTTAGCAGGGCAGAGCGCCCTTGGTGGGTAGCTAGGAGGCCAAACGGGAATTTCCAGCGGTATCGGATGTCTCTGCTCCACAGGACTTTTAGTAGAGGGCGCAGGTCTTTGCGGTGCCGGAGAGTGATTGCTGAGAGATCTTGGTAAATGTGGAGTGTGTGACCCTCGTGTTCCAGACGCATTTTATCGCGGGCCTTATGGAGAATTTCTTCCTTTATTGCAAAGTCATTGATGTGACAGATGATGTCTCGTGGGAGGTCTGTGTCTCTTCCTCAAGGCCTGAGGGCTCTGTGGATGCGTTCTATAGCAATGGGAGTTTGGCGGGGTTCATCCAGAAGGCTGTTGAAGAGATTTGTGACCGTTGGGAGAATCTGGTCGTGCTCAATCGATTCGGGGAGGCCTCTCACCCGCAGTTTATGACGTCTTCCCCTATTGTCTAAGTCTTCGACATGGCTTTGTAAGTCACGGAGCTGCATGGTGTGTGTATCCACATTATGGTGAATCTGCTGTATCGCGGTTTGGTGTTGTGCTCCACTCTCTGAACCCTTCCTGCTATAGCCTGGATTATAGCCTGGAGGTCTGTGATTGCCACAAAGAGTGTATGTCAGCTTAATGTCAGCTGCCACCTCTCGGAGATCGTTCAGGCTTGGCTGTTGAAGTGGTGGCTGGTTGTTCTCCACAGGAGCGGGGTGCTGGTTTGTCGGAGTTAGTGAGATCTCGTTGTGGCTGTGAGGAGAAGATGAGGTGGGAGGGGAGGCCGCCATGTTTGCTCTCTGGGTCCAGAATATCTCAGGTATATTCTGACTTATGTGGCTGCCTACCTCTCTCGGGGAGCGGGATCTGGACGCAGAGTTTTTGCGGGATGAAGTTCCCATGGTGGGCGGTAGGATGTTAGCGGTGGACCCCAGTTATGGCTTAAGGAAGGCCTAAGTCTGACGGAGCTCTAGGATTAAGCAGCCATCTTCTCTCAAGGCAAGCCACGCCCCCCCACGTTGCCAACATGTGACATGTACCTTGTTAAAATTAAAAACACTCTCGCTCCTCTAGCTCCTCCTAAAAGGGCATTTAACCTCCCCCTCTAATGCATATGTTTTCTTTGGGCTAGTTTTTGCTTTTAAAGGGCAACTCTACACTCCAATGCTCTTGTCTCCCCCTTCTAATGACTATAATTCTTTGGGGCTAGCTTTTACTGTTAAAGGGGAACTCTACACTCCAATGCTCTTGTCTCCCCCTTCTAATGCATATAATTCTTTGGGGCTAGATTTTGCTTTCAAAGGGGAACTCCACACTCCATTCTCCTATCTCCAAAGGCTGTGAGCTGCCTTCACCAATCCAAACCACATCCTTTTTCAGAGCAAACAACAGTGCCAGCTAGGAAAGGGGCGAGAAGAGCGATCGCCCAACCCCCTCCCAAACCATTCAAGGCCACATGCACTCAACATAGCTGGCTGCCTTTGGGGCATGTTGGGCTCAGCCCAATACCAACCACAAAGCACCTTGTACACACTAGTTTAAAGGGGCTTTCTACATTCTGTAAAGCCCCCCTGTCTGCAGCCCCCCACAACCCCAGCCTAGGGTTGTGTGGAAGAGGCCCTTGTCTCCCTGAATATGGGAACAAGGCAGGTTGACTTTTGGGGTGCCTTAGCCCCTTCTGCTCCCAAGCATACACCCCCTTTTGTGGGCTGGCTTGCTGTGTGTTTGGCTAGGGGTTTGTGCATGGGAGGGGCACAATATTTTTAGATTTTGCGGTGGTATTTTTCACGTGGGGGTTCTCATTTTAAGCCTTTACAGCTCCAAATGGCCTTGTATGTATTGGGGAGGCAGGCTATTTTTGGTTTTGTGTTAAAATCTTGCAGCTGCAATGTCGATTTGTATGTTTTCTCTAAAGCCGTACATCTTTGAAGCAGCATTTTGGATACATGCTACAGATGCACCACTTTACAGGCAGAGTAACCCTCCCCCCCAAAGTTACTAGCTTTAGAGCTAGTTCACTCCATAGAAACGCAGTCCAGATGCATGTGCGTTTTTTATGCGATCCAGTGCATTTATGATAAGTTTTTGGTGCGTTTTTTATGCAGTCCAGTACTTTTTTCCACCTTATTTTTTCTTAACCTTAATTAAGGACATGCTGGATGATGTGTTTAATTTTGGACAGGGGGTGGCTTATTTTGTGCTAGCTGCATTTGGGTTGGTCTGGGCATGCTCAGGTACTTTAGTTTTTTTTTTGTGCTTTTTGTGTGTGAACAGCACTTGGATGTTTCTGGGCATGCTCAGAGAGAGTGTTTTTTGGCTTAGTAATTTAAGGACATCCTTAACAGGTGTACCCACTTTGAAGTTCTGTCTCTTCATTGGGTGAACTTGCATTTTGTGTGTTTCATGGACTGTGCATGCGTTTTCAATTGCCTCATTAGCACACAAACCTATGTTATATAAAGCTTGCAGATAGTATTCTTTACCTTGCCCTGAAAAGAGGCAAGATTGTGTGATTGTCTGAATTTTTCTTTGCTAAGTTCAATGGAGCGAAAGGGGATTCAGAACACACTGCGGTTTCAGGTTATGCCTGTTCATTTGCATAAAGTGAGTTTGGAGTTCCTTGTTCAGGATTTGCTGGAGAAATCAGTTGGAGTGGAACCACGTCACATCTATTGCATCCAGACCCATGCAGCACCAATTACTATGATGTTTCTTTTGTGCATAGCAATTTTTGCATGGGAGTTATTGAGAAGTGTAAGGAATTGGAGAAAGCTAACCATGAGTCTATAAGGCCTTTCATAGTGGAACCCTTGTATGCTATGGAGGAAAAAAAACATTGGTTGTTCACCTGTTTAACCCCTTCGCTGACATTGCCTTGGTAGTGGCCTTTTTGAAGAGATACTGCTCTGCGGTGAAGGGAGGCTTCAGGCTGACTAATCGTCTGGGGATCTTTAATGGCAAATTAAAGTTTTTTGTCAAGCTGAAGGTGGATTCTGAAGGGATTGGTGGAGTGCGGCATCCACCAGCTAATTTTTCAATAGCAGGAAATAGAGGGTGTCTTTGCTACCCTGGTCAACCGACATACTGCAGAAGATGTCATAAGTTTGGGCATACCAGAGATTAATGTAATGTGGAGATGCACTGCCAGAACTGTGGGAAGGAGGGACATGAGGCTGGGGCTTGCTAGATTAAGTGGGCCTGTGATATAAGTGGACAGCGTGATCATACAGTGAAGAATTGTCCAAAAGTAAGAAGGGCCTATGTCTCTTATGCTGAAGTTGTCAGGCGCACTGCTGAGAGTGGACAACCAGTGTCCACACAGGTGCTGTCTGACTCTCCTGAAAGACAGGAAGAGAAGGAGGAGGAGGTGGTGGTGGAAGAGGAAGAAAGTGGGCATCAGGGTGTGGAGGAGAGAGTGAAGGAAAGAGTAGAAGTGCCACACACCAGTGTGGAGCCATAAACAGCAGAGAGTGGAGCAAAGGTGGAGAGGGGGCGGTGGAGGTGGCTATGGAGGAGTTGGCAGCAGCCTTACAGTGGAAGCCGGAGGTGCAGGAAGCCCAAGAAGAGGAGGTGGAAAAGATGGAGACACTGGGTGCCAAAACCAAGGTGGACGCTTTGGAGAGCCCTAAGAAGAGAAGGGCTAAGAAATTGAAAGTAGAGACAGCTGGAATTGAAACAAATGAATAGATAGAATGGAGTAATGGCGCTCCCTATAGTTGGTTGTAGTGGGCGTAAGTGAGTGTAAGAGTAAAAGCTAATTACATGGTAAAAGAGGGCCAATATGCTGGCTCCACAGCGGGGGTCCCCCACCTAATTGCAGGTTTATATATATAAAACCAAGTGTACTATTGCATGTGCAATCTTTTCACAGTAGTTAATTATACTGGTGATAGTAATGATATGTGTAAACAACCCAAATTTATGCACTCATCGTGTGTGGAATTGTACCATAAGTAGTATCCCTATGAGTACCGAAAAGTGACTCACATATGTATACACCCATCAGCATGCGTGCAAAAATTAGTGATAAATTAACAATAAACCTCAGTGGTTATAACTCAACCAGTGATAGCATCATAAATAATGAAGCAGTATGCCCATAAACCACCATATAGTTGATCAATTGGGTGAATAATATACAGCTACCAGGTTATAAAGTCCATAAACATAATTAGTGAATAGAGTTATTCGAAAATTGATTAGTTAATAGTCCATAATAAAAAAACCAAATTAATTAATAGTCCATAATAAAATAGTCTTCAACACAGTGAAAAGAATTTTCAGAAACGTGACTTGAGTGCTCTCAGTATCCTGGTGACTAAGTGCTCCCCCTCAAGGGTCCCCACTCACCGGATCCAGTCACCCCTGAGGGGCTATGCGCATATAGATATGGCCTCTACGATCTCCTTATCAGCGTAGTCACTGGGGTTCCCGGGGTGATCTTCAGCATTCATAAGGGAGTAGAACTCGGTCACTCAAAAAGGAAAGAATAGTGGACTCCCATAGTGTAGTAATTAAATTAAAATTTATTGCAACATAAAAAATCTTCCAGTAAAAAAACTACTACAGTCCAGCAGCAACTGGCTATAGTAATTCAGCAACAAAGTACCAAAGAAGTAAAGTACCAAAAGGGTAATGTACTCCAAGTTAGGTATAGCTAACACAATGCTACCCCAAAATATATAAAAAACCGACAGCCTGTAGCGTAAGGCGGAAGAAAGATCGAGTATTTGCACTCCACCTGCGCTCCACCGGCCTAGATACAAGAAATGACGTAGCGTGCGTGGCGTCATCATACGTGTTTCATCATAGACGTCCTCAGCGACGGTGCCCGCACGCCACGCACCACGTCATTTAATAGGGAAGCAGCCATATTGGTCCCACCCCTCGTACAGGAAGGCACCTATCATGGTGAGCTGTAGGCGGAGCACCGCACCTACTAACTCCCGGAGTGTCCGCAATGGTTGAAATAATATGAGTCAAATTCGTGTGCTGCGTCCGGCATCATGGCTGATTTCCTATTAGTTTTAAACCAATTATACATGTATGTGCATTGTGGCAAACATTAACATGAGCATTGACAATAATAACCCAATCTTCAACATTGCTCTTCGTCCATACCCCCTAATATAAAAACCATATATACACAGCTCGTATGGTGCTATTGATCTACAGCTCATATGGGGCTCCCCCTATAGACCATTTCTGTTCTCCCTATTAAATGTACCGGCTCCATCACCCCAGGTTAGGGGTCATACTGGATTCTAAATGCACAGTGTAGACTCCTCAACCAGGATTATTGGGTCCTGGACATTATATATCTATGATTTAACAAAATATCTATGGTTTGGAGATATTATGATGGTACATAAGGTCCCATATATACTACATAAACCATACTGTCTTATATGAATAAGGAGAAGGGCGAGAAGTTTAGCCTCAGTCCCATGCTGGAGACCAAAGTATATAATATGCTGTGGGCAAATAATGAGAGGGCAAATAATAAGAGTAGATACCTCAGCATCCCCTGTATATAGTACAAGTACTAATAGTGGCTGATGAGTCAGCCCATAGTGGGTGTTATCAGTAGTAAGAGGTACAGAGGTGTGTACCCATAATTCAGCTATAAGACAACTGCAATATGAAACTGACCAAGTTGCTTAAGATACAAATGCATAGGTCCCATGGTCCAGAAAACACACCTGCATCCATACAGCCATACCCATTTATACCTCCCTTAACCATACCTTACATATAAGCCCTTAGGGGGATGAGTTGGTAGGGGACCAGGGTTACAGACCTCCATTAGGAACATTCCTCGGACTGCCCAACCGCCTCATCCAGAAGCCTCCCCAGGTCATCCTCAGGGGTTAGCTATGAAACAGTTTAAATAAATATCTAGGTTGAGGCCCCTTGGGGCAAGGGACCCCAACCTATATATCCAGGCAGTTTCATTTTGTGAAACGAGTGTGGTTTTATTGCCACCTCGCCAGTGGCCTTGATGTAGTCAATCCCATAAAATATCAACCCCGTAGGGTCACGGTTATGTACTGCATTAAAATGGCGGGAAAGATGGTGTTTAGGGAATCCCTTTCTGATGTTTTTAATATGTTCACGTATACGCACATACAGGGGTCGAGTAGTTCTGCCCAGGTATTGTAATTGGCATGGACATTCAATGACATAAGTCACGTGGGTACTCTGACAAGTTATGAGTTTCCTAATGCGATATTGTTTGTAGTCCGTCCTTGATTTAAAGGTTTCCCTTTTTCGGGGTTGTTTTTTACTGACCCTGCATAGTAGACATTTTTGGCATTTATAAAAACCCCTCATATCTGGAAATATTTGGGTCGACTTAGGAGGGTGGATGACGTTATGCACTAAATAATCTCTACGGGTGCGGGCCTTCCTGTACACCACCCTAGGTTTATTAGGTAGTATGTTTGCTAGGACTCTGTCTTCTTTTAGGTTTGGCCAATATTTGGTTAGGATGTGTTCAAACTCTTTGTATTGGGTATTGAAACCTGTAACGAACACCAGATCTGTGTTCTTTTTCCCTTTTTTTAGATTTTATGAACAGACTATTCTGATCCAAGTTTGCTATATCGATCTTCATCTTAGATAACATGTTTGACCTATACCCTTTCTCATGGAATCTCTCAATCAGGATGTCTGCTTGTTGTAAATAATCTTCAATTGTGGCACAATTTCTCCTCAGCCTTATAAGCTGGCCTTTAGGGATATTCCCTTTCCACTGAGGGTGATGGCAGCTGGTAATCGGGATATACCCGTTTCTATCCGTCGCCTTAAAAAGGTTTTTGTATATAGGCCATCACCCCTCTTGAAGATTTCAAGGTCAAGATACTCAATCTTATGATTGTCCCATTTTCCAGTAAAGGTTAGGCCATACCTATTGATATTTAAGTCATGCAGGAAGTTTTCAAAAGTCTCAGCTGTTCCTTCCCAGAATATGATCAAGTCATCTATGTACCTACGGTACATCTTCAGCTGGGGAATTTTCTTAGCGTAGATGTATTCCTCTTCCCACATGTTCATGAGGAGGTTCGCTATGCTCGGGGCATACCGTGCGCCCATAGCAACTCCTTTGGTTTGAACATAGTAATCTTGATTATACCAGAAGTAGTTGCATGACATAGCCAACTGTAGGCCTTCAAGTATAAAGTCGATCTGTTCTTGTTTCATAGGAGTTAGCTCGTGAATAGGGATGAGCCGAACACCCCCCTGTTCGGTTCGCACCAGAACATGCGAACAGGAAAAAAGTTCGTTCGAACACGCGAACACCGTTAAAGTCTATGGGACACGAACATAAATAATCAAAAGCTAATTTTAAAGGCTTATATGCAAGTTATTATCATAAAAAGTGTTTGGGGACCTGGGTCCTGCCCCAGGGGACATGGATCAATGCAAAAAAAAGTTTTAAAAACGGACGTTTTTTCGGGAGCAGTGATTTTAATAATGCTTAAAGTCAAACAATAAAAGTGTAATATCCCTTTAAATTTCGTAGCTGGTGGGTGTCTATAGTATGTCCGTAAAGGGGCGCATGTTTCTCGTGTTTAGAACAGTCTGACAGCAAAATGAAATTTCAAAGGAAAAAACCCATTTAAAACTACTCGCGGCTATTGCATTGCCATCAATACACATAGAAGTTCATTGATAAAAACGGCATGGGAATTCCCCACAGGGGAACCCAGAACCAAAATTAAAAAAAAAAGACGTGGGAGTCCCCCTAAATTCCATACCAGGCCCTTCAAGTCTGGTATGGATATTAAGGGGAACCCCGGCCAAAATTAAAAAAAAAATGACATGGAGTTCCCCCTAAATTCCATACCACTGGTATGGAATTTAAGGGGAACCCCGCGCCAAAAAAAAAAAAAAAAAATGGCATGGGGTCCCCCCAAAAATCCATACCAGACCCTTTTCCGAGCACGCAACCTGGCAGGCCGCAGGAAAAGAGGGGGGACGAGAGTGCGCCCCCCCTCCTAAACCGTACCAGGCCACGTGCCCTCAACATTGGGAGGGTGCTTTGGGGTGGCCCCCCAAAACACCTTGTCCCCATGTTGATGAGGACAAGGGCCTCATCCCCACAACCCTGGCCGGTGGTTGTGGGCGTCTGCGGACGGGGGGCTTATCGGAATCTGGAAGCCCCCTTTAACAAGGGGACCCCCAGATCCCGGCCCCCCCTGTGTGAAATGGTAAGGGGATACTTACCCCTACCATTTCACTAAAAAACTGTCAAAAATGTTAAAAATGACAAGAGACAGTTTTTAAAGGGATATTACACTTTTATTGTTTGACTTTAAGCATTATTAAAATCACTGCTCCTGAAAAAACGGCCGTTTTTAAAACTTTTTTTGCATTGATCCATGTCCCCTGGGGCAGGACCCGGGTCCCCAAACACTTTTTATGACAATAACTTGCATATAAGCCTTTAAAATTACCACTTTTGATTTCTCCCATAGACTTTTAAAGGGTGTTCCGCGGCATTCGAATTTGCCGCGAACACCCCAAATTGTTCGCTGTTCGGCGAACTTGCGAACAGCCAATGTTCGAGTCGAACATGAGTTCGACTCGAACTCGAAGCTCATCCCTACTCGTGAAGAGCTTTTTCTACACCCAAAAGTCCATCTTGTTGTACTATACTTGTGTACAAAGAGTTCCCATCGATGGTGGCTAATATCCAATCCTTTGCCCCTTTTATATGTTGTAGTTCTTCTAGGAGTTGGGCACTGTCTCGTAAATAGGATTTTCCCATCCTCACCAATGGTTTCAGGAATTTATCTAGGTATTCATCCAACCTGGAAAACACTGAGTTGATGCCACTAATAATGGGTCTCCCAGGTGGTTTGTGTAGTCTCTTATGGATTTTGGGTGTGTAGTAGATAACCGGGGTTTTGGAGAAAGTAATTTATGTTATTACACTCACCACCTTTGGCCCACAAAGGGCTGGAACGACACTGAGATGCCCACTAGGGGCGTTCCCCCGGGGGTGGGCAAGGGGGGCACTTAGGTATTACTATTGGGAAAAATAAGTGGGAATGGGTAAGTAATTGTACATAAAAAGCCAGATGGTGAAAAGGGACCACCCAGGTGTGTGGGGAAAAAAGGAAAGGGTGAAAGTGGAAGACAAGGAGACAGAAAAAACGGGGAAGGGAGGTGGAGGAAACAGGGGGAAGGGGAGATAACAAGATAACGAGAAAGGAGGCACGGAGAGAGGAAAGAAGGGGAAATGAAAGGAAGGGGGAAAAAAGTGTGGAAAAGGGGGGAAGGACAGGGGGGGCGGGGGGAAGGGGGAGGAAAAGGGAGTAAAAGGGAAGGGAAAAGAGGGGAGGGGGAGAGATAGGGGAAAGGGGGGGGAGGGGGAAAAAGGGGGAAAAGGGGGGGGAGGGGGGAAGGGAAAGGGGGGCAGACAAGTGGTAAAGCAGGGAAGAAGAAAGGATTGGAAAAAGAGGAAAGAAAACGAAAAGACAACTTTACCACCATGCTGAGGAATATACTATTGTTAATATAAAGCAGACAGGGGGGTCAAAAAACGATTACCCACCGTTGCTGTAATGTAAAAATGTGAACCAATTGAAGGCTACCCACATCAAGATTTGGTGATGGAAAGACAGTGACCGCTTAGCTCAGGTACTTGTGCCATTACAAAGGGCCTTAAGGGGTAAATAAGTAATGTAGTATTAGTGTAATACTGCTGAAGATGTGCCTTCAGCAGTAAGTTGAAACATTCACTCCATAGAGATTGGTAAAGGAGGAAGGGGGAGTTTGCAAGGGACAGGAACCAACATCAATGTGGTGTGGTCTCTCTAAGTAATAAGTTGACTTACCGGCTTGTAAAGAGGTCGCTGTGTCTCCTGGATGTGTGCCTCGAAGGCAGACGAGTGCGTCTGCCACCTTTACGTGCCTCCTACCCGAAAGTTCGGCGGCACTCGACCAATCAGCTGCCACTCACAGCCACTATCGAATTCCCTCATCTGGCCCAAGAGAACCCAGAGGCACCTTTAAATGTGACAATTGTCCACATTGCCCTTGGATTCAAGAAGGACAACAAATTACACTTCCAAATGGGGAGGTGTTTTCTCCCAGGCATTCAGCTCATTGCAGTACACGAGGTGTTATTTACCTCATGACTTGTGCATGTAGCGCTTTCTATGTAGGTAAAACTATCAGGGAGCTGCGGCAGAGACTGGGGGACCACTTATATGGCTCTACTAATGGCAAACTCACCACGGTGGGCCGCCATATTGGCATCCACCATCGCTTTAATCCTGATTACATCAGATTTTCTGTATTAGAAGTTGTCCCGGAGGACCCCAGAGGGGGTGACTGGGACCGTCAAATTCTGAAACGAGAGTCGCTTTGGATCGAGCGACTCAATGCCTTGACCCCACCGGGTATTAATGAGGCACACACTTACAAATATTTCCTTGAATAATTACTCTGAGATGTTCCCGCCGGTCTCTGCCACAGCTCCCTTTCTTTCTTTCATTGCCCATGTGTATTTGTATTTTTGGTGCTGAAATGCGGATATTACCTTGTATATAGTCTACCTCCATTTCCTGTAAATTGCAGTGGCCGGGCATACGGCCCTTGACCATATGTGAATGAATGTTTTATATCTTGTCAATTTGTTTTGTATTTCCCTTTGTGATTATGCACATTGCTTGGCATACCATCAGCATTTTTTCAGGCATATAAGTGGTAATCACTGTTAAGTCGACTAAAGGTTAAGGTTTCTTCCTCTTGGTCTGACACAATGATTGCACAAATCTTTCGGTGAGTACCTAGGCTCTCGTGTGCATCTTTGTCAGTCATTTACGAAGTTGTATATACCACTACTGTTTACTTTTGCATTTGTACTCGCCTTCCTTTGTTTTTGTAATGACGTGAGAAGTTTACTCTCCCCCTACGGCAGGCTTGCGTCTCCCCGGCAAGGGGCGGGGCTCTCATCAGCCCTTCCTTTGCTTTTCCAGAGTGACGCTGTCAGCGTCACTAATGATGGAGCTACGCGCCTGCGCTGGTTTTTCCTTGCGCATGCGCAGTAGGGGGAGACGGACCCAGAAACGGCGGCAGCTGAACTTCCGGGTAGGAGGCACGTAAAGGTGGCAGACGCACTCGTCTGCCTTCGAGCACCTCGTGTACTGCAATGAGCTGAATGCCTGGGAGAAAACACCTCCCCATTTGGAAGTGTAATTTGTTGTCCTTCTTGAATCCAAGGGCAATGTGGACAATTGTCACATTTAAAGGTGCCTCTGGGTTCTCTTGGGCCAGATGAGGGAATTCGATAGTGGCTGTGAGTGGCAGCTGATTGGTCGAGTGCCGCCGAACTTTCGGGTAGGAGGCACGTAAAGGTGGCAGACGCACTCGTCTGCCTTCGAGGCACACATCCAGGAGACACAGCGACCTCTTTACAAGCCGGTAAGTCAACTTATTACTTAGAGAGACCACACCACATTGATGTTGGTTCCTGTCCCTTGCAAACTCCCCCTTCCTCCTTTACCAATCTCTATGGAGTGAATGTTTGCACTTACTGCTGAAGGCACATCTTCAGCAGTATTACACTAATACTACATTACTTATTTACCCCTTAAGGCCCTTTGTAATGGCACAATTACCTGAGCTAAGCGGTCGCTGTCTTTCCATCTTGATGTGGGTAGCCTTCAATTGGTTCACATTTTTACATTACAGCAACGGTGGGTAATCGTTTTTTGACCCCCCCTGTCTGCTTTATATTAACAATAGTATATTCCTCAGCATGGTGGTGAGGTTGTCTTTTCGTTTTCTTTCCTCTTTTTCCAATCCTTTCTTCTTCCCTGCTTTACCACTTGTCTGCCCCCCTTTCCCTTCCCCCCCCTTTTCCCCCTTTTCCCCCCTTCCCCCCCCCTTTCCCCTATCTCTCCCCCTCCCCTCTTTTCCCTCCCCCCCTTCCCTTTTTCTCCCCTTTCCTCCCCCTCCCCCCCCCATCCTTCCCCCCTTTTCCACACTTTTTTCCCCCTTCCTTTCATTTCCCCTTCTTTCCTCTCTCCGTGCCTCCTTTCTCGTTATCTTGTTATCTCCCCTTCCATAGATATTTTGTTAAATCATAGATATATAATGTCCAGGACCCAATAATCCTGGTTGAGGAGCCTACACTGTGCGTTTAGAATCCAGTATGACCCCTAACCTGGGGTGATGGAGCCAGTACATCTAATAGGGAGAACAGAAATGGTCTATAGGAGAAGCCCCATATGAGCTGTAGATCAATAGCACCATACAAGCTGTGTATATTTGGTTTTTATATTGGGGGTATGGACGAAGAGCAATGTTGAAGATTGGGTTATTATTGTCAATGCTCATGTTAATGTTTGCCACAATGCACATACATGTATAATTGGTTTAAAACTAACAGGAAATCAGCCATGATGCCGGACGCAGCACACGAATTTGACTCATAGTATTTCAACCATTGCGGACACTCCGGGAGTTAGTAGGTGCGGTGCTCCGCCTACAGCTCACCATGATAGGTGCCTTCCTGTACGGGACCAATATGGCTGCTTCCCTATTAAATGACGTGGTGCGTGGCGTGCGGGCACCGTCGCTGAGGACGTCTATGACGAATCGCGTACGACGGCGCCACGCATGCTACGTTATTTCCTGTATCTAGGCCGGTGGAGCACAGGTGGAGTGCAAACACTCGATCTTTCTTCTGCCTTGCGCTACAGGCTGTCGGTTTTTTATATATTTTGGGGTAGCATTGTGTTAGCTATACCAAACTTGGAGTACATTACCCTTTTGGTACTTTACTTCTTTGGTACTTTGTTGCTGAATTACTATAGCCAGTTGCTGCTGGACTGTAGTAGTTTTTTTACTGGAAGATTTTTTATGTTGCAATAAAATTTTAATTTAATTACTACACTATGGGAGTCCACTATTCTTTCCTTTTTGAGTGACCGAGTTCTACTCCCTTATGAATGCTGAAGATCACCCCGGGAACCCCAGTGACTACGCTGATAAGGAGATCATAGAGGCCATATCTATATGCACATAGCCCCTTAGGGGTGACTGGATCCGGTGAGTGGGGACCCTTGAGGGGGAGCACTTAGTCACCAGGATACTGAGAGCACTCAAGTCACGTTTCTGAAAATTCTTTTCACTGTGTTGAAGACTATTTTATTATGGACTATTAATTAATTTGGGTTTTTTATTATGGACTATTAACTAATCAATTTTCGAATAACTCTATTCACTAATTATGTTTATGGACTTTATAACCTGGTAGCTGTATATTATTCACCCAATTGGTCAACTATATGGTGGTTTATGGGCATACCGCTTCATTATTTATGATGCTATCACTGGTTGAGTTATAACCACTGAGGTTTATTGTTAATTTATCACTAATTTTTGCACGCATGCTGATGGGTGTATACATATGTGAGTCACTTTTCGGTACTCATAGGGATACTACTTATGGTACAATTCCACACACGATGAGTGCATAAATTTGGGTTGTTTACACATATCATTACTATCACCAGTATAATTAACTACTCACTGTGAAGAGATTGCACATGCAATAGTACACTTGGTTTTATATATATAAACCTGCAATTAGCTGGGGGAACCCCACTGTGGAGCCAGCATACTGGCCCTCTTTTACCATGTAATTAGCTTTAACTCTTACACTCACTTACGCCCATTACAACCAACTATAGGGAGCGCCATTACCCCATTCTATCTATTCGTTTATCTCTGAAGTACCCCTAGGGGAGCTTCTTTAGGGGGGCAGCATACCTAAATATTGTCTTAAGCGCAGTCATTACACCATATACATGGAATTGAAACAAGTAACCCCTTTGAGGTCCTGGGGGATATTGGAGTGGAGGTAGAATCACCAGCACTAAGTCCGGGGACTCCAGAAATTTTTCAGCCGGCCACATTATCACCTAGTCAGGAGTTTTTGGATGATGAAAGCGTTATGGCCCTGAGGAATGTATGTCAGTTTTCTGGCTTAAGTGATAGGTCTGGGGGTGAATGATGCACATCTTCATGTGAATGAGCATCAAGCTGGTGTCCCTCAATGTGAAGGGTTTTGGGTTTCCTGCTAGACAGTGTGCCGTTTTTGAGGACTTGAAGGTCAATGGAGGAGACATCACCTGTATACAGGAGTGTTTTTATAATTGACCGCCCAAGCCTCCGGAGTGGGTGGTGGATTACATATGGTCAGCAGTTGGGGAAAATAGGAATGCTGGGGTAGGCATTATCATTACAAATAGAAATATTTGCATTATGTCTCATGTTGTGTTAGTGCCAGGAAGATTAATTATGGCAGATTTAGTTGTTTAACCAGAAGTTTAGGCTTTTTAATTTATATGCTCCTGTGAATAGCCAGAAACGTCTTGAGTTTTTTAAAGTTTTTGAAGTTACATGCAGCGGGAAGGAGACCTAGTGTGATCATGGGTGATTTTAATACGATCCGATTTGTGAAAGATCGGATAGGAGTAGCGGAGACTAAGTTAGATGTAGGTAGCACTATGCTGAATGGGGTAATTCAGGACTTGCATCTCAATGATGCTCATACTGTTCTGGGTTTGGTGGATCCATATTTCACTTTTTTTTCGGAGTGTGGGCGCACCAAATACAGAATTGATTTATGTTTGTTTTCTGATGCGTTCAAATGTGCTAATGTTAAACACAGGCCGGGAATTTTTTCAGACCATGTGGCAGTGTATGTTGATTTGAGTATGGGAGATAGTATTAAGTTTGGTTTAGGGGTATGGAGGTTAAATAGTTTATTGTTGCAGGACGAGCATATCAAAGCCCATTTTAGGAATGTATATAGTAGATGGGTTAATAGGAAAAAAGATTTTAGTAATATTTTGGAGTGGTGGGATTGGGTCAAAAGGAAAATTAAATTCTTTTTTCAAAAAAAGAGTAGGGATAAAAGTAGCAGTGAGACAAGGAGATATTCTCGGGTACAAGTCAGGTTGGCTATGTTGCGGATTCATGAAGAAATACATTTTATATTTACTGGCAGAAATATGAGAGTTGCTTAGGCCTCAAAAAGTAGATGAGCTGTGATTTTGCAGTTATTGAGCTGTTCCCCTCTTGGAACCATTTAATGCAAAATAGGTGAATTCATATGCTTTACAAAGCCTAATGCATTAACCATCTTTTAAAGTTTTACAAGTCTGCATTGAGACAGAAAATCGATATTTACATGGTTTTAGTGGATAAACAAAAGCTACACATACAGCCATAGGAAAAAAGGTTATACAGACTGTTATCACATAGAATATACTTGTGTCCACCAAAACCTATTGTGTTCGAGTGGGGAACTATTTAAATAGCTAACACAACTCATTGTGTAGATTTTAGGAATTGTGGACACAGCTAAACTATCTAAACATCCATTGAAACTAAGTTCAGTTCAACATATGGTGGGAAAGATTTGAAGTCTGTGCAAGTCAAAAAAATTTTAAAAGTACCTATAAGGTTATTATAAGTAATTTCAAATTATGTATGATAATGTAGGTCACCGAGATGATTATAATTTTAGTATCTGCGGACCCAACAACTTTGGTATAAAGAAAATATATATGACAGTGTGATTTTATAAGTAAAAGTGTTTTAAGAAACGAATTAGTATTATGAAAAACATATAATTATGATTATAACTATATAAGACTGTAGCCTATGTTTAGATAAACAAATATTCAGTGGATATACCAGAATCATACATATATCCATATAGATAATCATTTTATGTGATATTGATTAATATATATAATATGTGTCTTTCATAGATAGACCAGTTTTAATAGATATACATATATATAACCATTTTTATGTGATAGTGGTTAATCAAAATTATACTGAGTGTATTTTATATTAGACCGATTACCAGAATATTTAAAGGTATATATTATTCTCACCATTATACACATTATGAAAATAGAACGTATTAACTTAAAAAGATAAACTCAAAACACATGGTGGTTGAAGGTGATATTATTTGAACTCACTAAATTTCCAGGAAAGGTAAATGATTACGTTTTGTTAACCAATAGAAAAGAAGCCATACCTTTTGGGCAGAGCTTATTATAATTTTTATGATCTCTTTGTCTGCGATGGTATTTTAGAAGCAAGTAAGATGCCATGAAAAAAAACAAGAAAAAAAAAAAAAAACTGAAGGACCCACCCTGACAGACACTCAGGGACACACCCTGAGGGGGGACACTGGGAGATGCACACACTCCCAGACAGACTGACACTCTCAGATACTGAGATATACATGCACCATGCATCAATACATATCTTTACATTCATGAAGATTCCTCAATACCTGATACTTGGAACTTGGAGGTCGCAAGAAATAATTCCTCTTTAAGAGTATCCATTTTGAAAGCCACGGCAGCCATCTTAAAAATCCTGGTAACCAGCAATCCAGAATAGTAGCCATCTTGGAATGGGTAATTATGTCATGTTGATTTTATCTTGTATGTTCTCTCAAATATTGATGTATTGAATATTATACTATTGATAATCGTTCTCCCGAATCAATAACCGCCTTGTAGATTTTTCTGTAAAGATTCAATTTTTCATTACATTTTTCTTTTTGCATAGTTGCCACTTTTATTGACAAAACAAACGTCTAATTTATTTCACATTGTTAACCACTGACTTACCTGCAATATAGTAACGGTTGGACGTGTGAAATACAGACATTCTGTTTCATTGTCATTTTAGTTTTCAATATTTTTATTTTAGTATCAGTGTCATATAAAGCACAAGTGACAAAAACAGGAATGAGTATCGAGCACCCACGAATAGTGCTCCTTTTCAAATAATCATGAACGTAAGACCTTTAGATAATAATCAGAGCAAACTTAATGCAAAATGTGTTTGGCGGAAATGCCAATTAACTAAACCATATAACATAATATATAACCCAAAATATTAAGTCATTCACTGTAGAGTCAAATGAAAAGTAATACATTTCTAACCGAGTAGGGACCAGTTACAGGTTGACTCAAGCTACTTTAACTTATAGCATTAGGAATGACTTGTACAGGGATAATAATGTATGATGTAGGGAACAGAGGGGAGGGAAGAAAGGGGGGGGGGTTGGGAAGCCCCTGCATACATTTCTACTAGTATCATGTCAGCATAGAGATATATATTCTGTCATAGCATCTCATAGTTGGCAACAATAACCAGGTCAACGTGAATTTTAAGAAAAGGGGAATGAAGAAAAAAGAGAGAGGAAAGGAAGAAGAAAGAAAGAAAGAAAGAAAGTCAGCCAGAATCGCTTTAAGGTGTAGATAGATAGTGAATCCATGGATCCCAGGTCGCATCTAATTTCTTGGTAGAATTACGAAGGACACAGGTAAGTCTGTCGTTAACCATGATCCAGTTAAGTTTATTCTTCACGTAATCAAGAGGAACCATCGACTGCTTCCAGTATTTAGAAACAGTAATTCTAGCTGCCAGAAAAATATATGCTATTAATTTTGTTGATTTTTTGGGGACCTCATCAGGTAATTTGTGAAAAAGCGCTGGTTCCGGGGATCTCCGTATATTAACCCCCGTCACAGAATATACTAGATTAAATATACGAATCCAAAATCTAGTGACCACAGGGCATTGCCACCAAACATGGAACATTGTACCCATCTGGCCACAACGCCTGAAGCAGGTGGGCGACGGAGATGGGTGCATCTTTGCAACTCTGGTCGGGACCAAATACCAACGCAAAAGTGTTTTATAATTTGCTTCAATTAAGGTTGTATTGATTGATATTTTGGATAAAGCATAGGCAATATCTTGCCAATCCGATAATTCCAACGTAGTATTCAAGTCCCGTTCCCATTGATTCATGTAAGGGAGCTTAGTCCCTGGATCAGTAAGGATAGCAGAGGCGGCTCTCTAATTAGGCAAACTAGGCGACCGCCTAAGACCCCGCACTGACAGGGGCCTCGCGGCCGCCTACTTTGCTTGTGCTCAATCACTGACGTCGACGCCGGCGGCTCCGCCTACCCCCGCTGGGGCTCTGTGGCTCTGGGGCTGACTGACGAATCAGGGACTGCCCAAGGAATAGCAGCTCCAACATGGAGCGGTTGCATCCCGGTCCGGTGGCAGCAGGTGTGGACAGCGGGACAGTTGAGGCCTCTAGGTGGCTGCAGCAGCCGGATGACAGCACCCGGCTCCTGGTGCCATCTCTACAAGGCGTGTGTTGGGCGGCGCCATGTCCATGTGGAAGCCGCAGCTGGGCTGCTCCTTCAGCCTGCGCTCACCCGACCTCTCCGCACCTGCCTCCAGTTGAGCTGCTCCGTGACTGAACATGAAGCAGCTCCGCCTCCAATCTCCTGATGCCGCCTGGCCGACCAGAGAGAAGGTGAGTGCCCATGCAGCCTTCCTGTGTGCCTGGATAGGAGGAGCGGTGGGCGGCGGCATATAGTGGAATTGATCTTTCTATATTCCTCCTGCAGCCGCTGAATCATCTGCAGGAAGGAGAGGAGGAGAAGTGAGCATTCAGCGGCTGCAGGAGGAATATAAAAAGTTCAATTCCACTATATGCCGCCGCTCACCGCTCCTCCTATCTAACTTCTTCTGCGCGCCCTGTGCTCCCCGACTCCTTCCCCAGTGCTCTTCAGCTCCCCCTGCTTTCCCCTCGCATTCTTTCTGACTCCCCTCCTCTCAAGCTCCCCCGCATTCTCCAGCCCCCACCCCTCCTATGCTCTCCACCTTCCCCAGTGCTTTCTGCCCCCACACCCCCAGTGCTCTCCAGCTCCTTCCTGTTCTTTGCCCCCCCTCTCCTGCTCCTGCCCAGTGCTCTCACAGACTGGGACATGGAACACAGGAGGGTCTTCAGACAGGTACAGGGCTAGGGATCTCTCTCACCCCCCTCTTTATCACCTTCTCCTATCTCTCTCTCCCCCCTCCCGCTTTATGTCACCCTCCTTTCTTGCACCCCTGGTCTCTCTCCCTCGTACAACCCCTCTCTTTCTCACCTCCCTCCTCTGTGTCACCCCCAGTCTCCCTCACCCCCTCCCACCACCCACTCCCTCTCTCCCCCTTCTCTCTCTCTCTCTCCCCCTTCTCTCTCCCCATTCTCTCTCTCTCTCTCTCTCCCCCTACTCTCTCCCCCTTCTCTCTCTCTCTCTCCCTCTCTTTCTCTCCCTCTCTCTCCCACCCCTCGTCTCTTTCTCTCCCTCTCTCTCCCACCCCTCTCTTCCACAACCCTTCTCTCTCTCAACTCACCCCCTCTCTTATTCACCTCCCTCCTCTGTGTCACCCCCAGTCTCTCCCACCCTCACTCACTCCCTCTATCCCTCCCTCTCTCCCCCCTCTCCCCCTCCCTTCCCCTCTCTCCCTCTCTCCCCCCTCTCTCTCTCTCCCTCTCCCCCTCTCCCTCCCCCCGCTCTCTCCCCTCCTCCCCTATCTCTCTCTCCTCCCTTTTCTCTCCCCCTTTCCACCCACTCTCTCCCCCCTACCCCCCCTCTACCCCCTCTCTTCCACCCCTCCCCCACTCTCTATCCCTGTCTCTCTCCCTCCCTCCTCCCTATCTCTCTCTGTACTGTGTTGGGATTACCCCACTCTCCTTCCTCCCAAGGCATGGGAAATTCTTAGAGGGGTAGGTTGCCACCTTGCTGGGTCCCAGATGTTTTATTGGCTGCCTACAGTATGTCTGATGGGTGAGGAGGGTGCCCTGGAAGTGGTGCTGATGAACTATGTGCTAGATCCGTGCATCTTTCTGCAGCCATTTTAATTGCTTGAATTTTTTTTCCCATTATGGGCGTGAGTCTGGCCTCATGTGTAAAATTCGCCTAAGGCCTCACAAAGCCTAGAGCCGCCTCTGAAGGATAGCATATATTGTAGATATCCTTCCCCGTAAAAGGCCCCTTGTTTGGCAAGATAATTCAAAATTTGTAAGTACCAGGGGTCTATCCAACCGGTTCATTTTAAATCGTACAAAGGAAATAATTTGATTATATCTAAATAGTTCGCCAGAAGGCATCTGAAATGTGTCTTTAAGATATTGTATCGAGTGCGGTTGATCTCCATTAAGGTAGTCTCCTATCCTAAGGAGCCCTTTATTGAGCCACCATAGAAACAGCATTGGAGTCATTCCAGGGGAGAATTCAGGGTTAAAGAATATGGGAGCTAATGGAGTATGTGCGGAGGACAGAGGTTTACGGTGTGGTACTCTGTCCCAGACCGCCAGTGAATGAGACGGGGTAGGACACAAAATAGGAAGGCGAAGACGGCCAGGGAGCCACATTAAAGAACCTATAGCGAAAGGGTGGCACGAGAGGGCCTCAATAGAGACCCAGAGGGGTGTAGATCCTTTGGCTGTTGTGTAAGAAAGCTGGGTTATTTGAGCCACTTGGTAATAAGCTTGTAGATTAGGGAGGCCAAGGCCACCAGGCCGTTTTGAGACGTACAGTGTCAATTTATTCATTTGAGGTTTCTTATTATTCCAAATAAAACGCAGGACGTCCGTTTCCAGTGGCTGAATATCTCCCCTCAGAACTGCAATCGTTAAAGTCCTGAAATAATAGAGTAATCTAGGTAGGAAAGTCATCTTAATAGAATTGATTCTACCAAACCAGGACAAGGGGTAGTCCACCCATCGTTGAAGATCTTCCCGGAGATGACAGAAAAGTGGGGGATAATTAGCCTGATAGAGAGTATCGATCGAAGTTGTCAGTCGGATACCTAAATATGGAAGGGAGTTTTGTGCCCATTGGAAATTATAGGTGTTTCGTAAAGTCGAGTCCGTCGAGGGGGGTAAAGAAATATTAAGGGCCGTCATCTTTTGAGTATTTAAAGAGAGCCCTGAAATCTGGGAAAATTGATGGAACAGGGTCAAAACATTAGGTAAGGTTGATTGAAGATTTGTGACATACATAAGGAAGTCGTCGGCAAACAGGGAACACTTATGTTCCCGCTGCCCACAACATATGCCATGTATATTAGGATGAGATTGAATTGCTTCACCCAGGGGTTCAATTGCTAGGGCGAATAACAATGGGGAAAGCGGGCAACCCTGTCTTGTTCCCCGTCGGATAGGAAACGACTCTGATTTATAACCCCGAATGGAAACCTGGGCCGACGGGTTACTGTAAAGTTGTTTAAGCAATAAGATAAAGGCAGAGCCAAATCCGAAAGCCTCCAGGATAGTAAATAGGTAATCCCAATTTAAGCTATCAAAGGCCTTATGAAGATCCAATGAAAGAAGTAATAGGTCCCTCGATACAGGGGCATCCCATTTAGAACGTACCGCAGAGATCAATGGAGCAACGAATCTGATCCAACGTTTGGCGTTCAGTAATAAGGCTAGATTGATCTTTGTGAATATATTGCGCCAAAATAGTGCCAAGACATAATGCTAAAAGTTTTGTTAGGATTTTGAGGTCGCAATTAATCAATGATATAGGACGGTAATTAAGGATGTCTGTGGAGTCTTTGTGTGGTTTGGGAATGACATTGATGTGTGCCCTATTTTCATCTAAAGGGACTTTTCCACCATCTCGCAAGAAATTAAAGTAAAGAGCCATGTGAGGTGCTAGCTGTTTAGAAAATTTCTTATAGTAAATATTAGGGAGTCCATCAGGTCCCGGTGATTTATGTAATGACAATATTTTAATAGTAGTATTTATTTCCTCACAGGTAATGGGTTTGTCCATAAGTTCTCTATGGGATTCCGTGAGAGCTAGCAGAGATAAGGTATGCAAGAAACTATTAATGGAAACAGGAATTTGGCCCTGTGATGGGTTTTATAATGTAGTGTAAAAATCTTGAAATTCCTGCAGAATCTTTTGGGGATGTTGGGAGAGATTGCCGTTTGAAAGTCTGATTTTTGGAAGAGCTACGTGTAAATGTTTGAGAGTAAGCTTACTCGCCAACAATGAACCCGGTTCGGTCTCGCCAAGTGAAAAACTTATGATTAGTCCAACGTAAATGTTTCTCAGCCTTTGTGGTGAGACAAATATTAAGTTCTGTCCTGTCCAAGTTTAGTCAACAAATCAGGGTGTGGGGAACGTTTGTGTTGAGTAGCTAAATCTTCATATTCCCTAATCTTGGTACGGAGTACTTCGTCACAAGCTTTTTTAAGTTTAGATGCTAACTGTATCAAAAAGCCCCGTACAGAGGCCTTATGGGCAGCCCAATTGATGGCAGGGGTGGTATCTTCTGCCTTATTAATATCAAAATAAGTTTTCAGGTGGGTAAGGATGCCCAGACAGTAAGATTCATTACTAAGTATAGATTCATTCTTCATTGTCATTTTAACAAGGTTATTGATTCTACCGAGAAGTTATCAAGGTGGTATTATGTCAAAGGGACTGTTCGCCCATTTTGCAAGTGTTTTTATTGATTTTCATGATGTTCATGTAACGCAATCGGTATCTTAATTTCACGTGAATATTTGTTTTTTTTGTCAACCAATAAATGTAACTATTTTGTATGATCACATGTCTCCGTGAATAAGTTTCATATGCATAAACTGTGTCATATAGATTGATTTTGTATCTTAAAAATATCCTCGTTAAAAATTACTCAATAATAATTACTGTGCGGGAAAAACTGTCCTTAAAAAGCCCAACAGCTACATTATATTCATTTAGAAATATGGGCTATGACATGGCCGATGAAATAGAACATGTTAAGAAGAGGATTAAAGATGTATTAACTGAAAGAGGAAAACAAATTATTTTTCAAGCGAAAGTTAAACACCTGGAGCAGGATGAAAAATGTTCTAGATTTTTTTTCAAGAAGGTTTGTAAGGAAAAAGGAGTGTTTGAGGGTGTGTATAATGAAGAAGGGAGGGAATGTAAGGGAGAGAATGTGCTGGAATGTGTGACTAAATTTTGTATGAGGGAGTGTGTGTTGATGAGTCAGATACTAGAATGATTGATATGGTAGAGGATAATTTAGATGAAGATGATAAGGTTTTTTTGCAGAAAGCAGTGAACGAGGAGGAGGTGTGGGAAGCTGTGACAAGCATGGGGGCTAATAAAACCCCGGGAGGAGATGATGAGGGAAGGCATTATATCTGAATCTATGAGAGAGGGGGTCAGGGTTGCCAACCGTCAGTAAATTTACTGACAGTTTGTAAAAATCTGTAATTTTTTTTTTTTACAACTGCCAGTAAATATCAGGGGCTGATAATTACATGCTGTGTTGACTTTTTAAGTGTAAATCAAGCAAATTACTTTGTTATAGGTATTGTCAGTGTTTCCATATCATGTTTATACTGTTTAAATATTCACTGTGTTAGTTTTCAATAGGAGTTCTGTAATTTCTCAGGTTGCCAGTAAAAAATGTGCTCCGCCAGTATATTTTCCATGTTTTGTCAGTAAAAAATGCTGCAGGAGGATGGCAACCCTGGAGGGGGTAGTGGTATTAATTTATAAGAAGGGGGATAAGATGGATATTCAAAATTGGAGGCCTATCTCCTTACTAAATTCAGACTGCAAGGTCTTTGAGAAAATGGTGGTGAGGAGATTATCTAAGGTCATTAATAGGATGGTTAGCGAGATGCAGGCCTGTGCAGTGCTGGGTCGAATGATCTTGGAGAATTTAATTTTAGTTAGGGATGTAATTAACTTTTGTAAAGATAGTAATAGTTCGGTTATCCTGACATCATGACCTTGATAAGGCATACGATAAAGCGAATCATGGGTTTTTGTGGAAGGTTTTGAAGTGGATGGGTATACCACAGCTGCTCATTAATGTAATAAAAGGGTTGTATTGGGGGATCAGTAGTCGGGTTCTGGTTAATGGGAGTTTGGGGCGGGCTTTTTTGTTTAAATCTGGGGTGAGACAGGGGTGCCCCCTGTCCCCTATTCTCTTTGTTTTATTGATCCACTGTTAAGGATGATACAGAGGGATAAGGTGGTGAGAGGCTTTTTGGTGCCCGGGAGTGGGGGGAAAATTGTGAAATGTTTAGGTTATATGGATGACGTGGTGGCAGTGTGTCAGTAGCTGGTGGGCGTAAGAAGGGTGAAGTTACTTTTGTCTATTTTTTGTGTATGTGCGGGAATGAGTGTGAATTGGAATAAGTGTATTTTGGGTGTGTATGGAAGACAAGTGGTATGTGTGGATGATCAGATTGGGAAGGTTGAGGATGGAGTGAGGATTTTGGGTATTGTGTTTGACTACGAAATGAAAGGGGAAGTGTGCTGGAATAAAGTGGGAGAAAAGATAACCAAGAAGTTGAGGTTTTGGTGTCTAAGAAAATTGTCGATTTTATGGGAAAGTTTTAGTAGTCAAGGCAGGAATCTTACCTTTAATTTTGTATGCATGTAATATCTTTCCTCCTGGAGAGATAAGATTGAGGAAAATTAATAAGTTATTGTTTACCTTTTTATGTGGGTCGAAAATGGAAAGAGTCAAGAGAGAATATGTGTGTAGACGTGAATGTAATGGTGGGTTGAGTTTTCCGAATGTGAGTGTTTTTATTAATGCATTATTGGTTTTGTGTGGTGAAAGTTTTGAGGAATGGTGGATTGTGTGCTAGGATGATAGCTTTTTCAGGTGGGTAGTTGTTTAGAAGATGAGGGTGGTTGGGAAGGGATTCAAGGATACCGGTGGCTTACGTGGTGGCACATGACTACTGGGTATTGGAAAAGTTTAGGGTAGAGTTTAAGTTGGCAGATTTAGGAGAAGGGGAGAGGGATAAAGTGAAGGTGAGAAAGTGGTTGATAGAGAAGGAGTATGTGTGTAACCTTAGGGGAGTTAATACGTCAGTGGCTGGGGAAGTATTGGAAGAAAATTAGTATATATGGGGTGACCAATGTGCAGAGACAGATAGTATGGATGAGTTTGCATGAATGTCTAGCTACCAGGCTATTTATGAAAAGGAGGGATTCACGTGTGTCTGATATTTGTCCGAGAATGAATTGGGGTGTGTAGAAGACAGTGAGCATGTGTTCTGAGGGTGTGGTGTAGCAAAAGATGTGATCAATATGAGGCAAGATCTGGTGAAAGAAATAACAGGAGTGAAGGTGAGTGAGTGGAAAATTATGATGTATGGCTTGGGGAAACTGGAAAAAGATAAACAGAGTATTGTGGTTAGTGTTATGTGCATTAAAGGAAGTGCTGTGGGATGCACGCAACTTGTATGTATATAATAATGTTTCGTTAGACAGTAAACAATGTATAAGATTATGGCTAAGCAAGCTATACTTTTTTTTCATGTTGGATAAAAAGAAGGGTGTGGATGCCGAAGGCATCTGGAAGTTTAAAAAATGGAGAATGTTGATTAAAAATTAAGTCTCTACCACGATGATGCAAGACTTTGTTGGAGACAGTGAATGAGCTTCAAGCTGAAAAGTCTCTCGAGAGTTTTCTGAAGTGGAATTAAATTTAAAAAAAGAGTACATTTGGGTGTCCTTATTGAGTTTGTAACACATGTATTTTTTTTTTGTATTTTGTTTATGTCTTTGCCAAACCGATGTGTTTTCAAGTTTTTTGTTTTTTTTTACTTTGGTTTATTGTATTTTTTTGGGTGATTTAATTGTCTGTGCTGCATTATTTTGCAAAAAAGATCTCAAGATGTTGTGACTAATGTTTAAGTCCTTAATAGATAACCATTTGTGGGCACACTATTTTTCACTCATGTTAACCATATTCTGTTTAGTTTCTCAAATTAACATACATGTTTTTTTTTTGTTTTTTTTGCTTTCCTTGCTCTTTTCCAAGTCCTGTTTTGTTGACCAATAAAATTTGTAGCAGAATTTTATGTTGTGTTTTTTGTTACTTTTCATGCAACACATTACTTTCCTGGTGCCTTCATGGTAGCATATGCATGGATTGTGTGTATGCTGCCATGGATAGGCACCAGGAAAGAACTTACAGAGAGGTAAGTATTACATTTCCCATTTTAGCGCAGTGGTTCTCAGCCTCAGTTCTCAAGTCCCCTTGACAGGACATGTTTTGGAAATTGTATCTTGGCTAAAATAGCTGTCCAAAATACCAAGCCATTGACTGATTTAAAGCACCTGTGCAAGATGAAGGAAAACCTGCAAACATGGCATATTGAGGGTACTTGAGGACAGGGTTGAGAAGCACTGATTTAGAGCACTGAGCTAAAATCTAGCTCAAGACAATCCTATTCTAATTTTGGGCATTTGAGGGAAACTAAGTGAGTGTTAGAACCCCTGCTTGTCTTTTTTAGGTTGGGCTTTGTGTCCCTATTCTTTAAATTGGCTTCACTTCCTGTCACATAGCCAAACAGGAGGTGAGGGTAAAACCCTTCCAATGCCTTTCCTTGGGGACACACAGGTCAATCTAACTAGTGTCCCCATTAGGCAAATTGCACTCTAGCACTTTGTTGTGTACACCCAAAATTCTTAGGTATTTTTGGGTTTATTAAAGGCAAATCCATTCTGCAATACGCAAAGTGTAGTCTCTGAAAATCGGAGGGGAAGAACTGGTTATTTTAACATCCAATCATGTAGAAGAAAAGATGGTGTTTTCTTTTTTCCTTGCATGCCCCCCTCGGATCTCCACAAACTGCACTTGTAGTGCAAAGTGGATTTGCCTTTAGTAAATAAACCCCAAAGTCCAAGATACCTAATAATTTGGGGTATACAGAGCAAAATGCTAGAGTGTAATTTACCTAATGGGGAAACTATTTATTTATATTGACTTGTGTGTCCCCAAGGAAAGACATTGGTAGGGTTTTACCCTCACTTCTTGTTTGGCTCTGTGACAGGAAATGAATAAATTTGAAGGAGAAAGTGGCAACATTTGGGAAGTGTCTTCACCCTATCAGGGATGCAGACATCCCCAAAAACTGACAAGACTTCTACAGGCAGTCCCCAAGTTACGAACACAATAGGGACTATAGGTTTGTTCATAAGTTGAAGTTCGTAAGTCGCAACACTGCATTTGTAAGTGTAACTTCCGGTTCGGAACACTGCATTCGTAGGTGTTCGTAAGTGTAACTGCCGCCTGTGCATGGATGCGGGATGTTCCGGGCGCTTGTTATGTTATCTGGGGCATAGTACGGCAGTGTGGGATGTGTCCGGAGGTGCTCCAAAGGTATCCAGGACCAGTGTGGAGCACAAGTGGCCGGCATTTGAGGCCGTTCGTAAGTAGGAGTCGTTCGTAACTCGGGTGTTCGTAACTCGGGTGTTCGTAACTCGGGCGTTCGTAACTCGGGGACTGCCTGTAATGCCTCTGCACTCTATCCCCAAACAAAAATAAGAGGATTGCATTAGTTTAACTTTACAAAAACTAATTCCTAAGTACAACTGCGATGCATGTCAATGGCCCATTTAGACCTTGTTTAATAGAAAACACCAGTTGCCTTTCACTAGAAACATTTGTTAGTCCAGTCCTGGACATCTGCATTTGCTTTACTATTAATTTCCATAAAAAGTGGGTTTCTGCAGCTACATGCGCCAAATGCATCTAGATGCACGACCGCTGTGTATGTGAGATGCGCAACTGCTGTGTGCGCACAGGTATGCGCATATGTGGTTCTCGGAAAGCGGTGGCCAGAATGACATCACGCCTCTACAGGAAGTTGCTTGTACTGCTGCTAAGTTCTCTGAGGAAGAGATGATCCTTATTTGCACATTAAGAAAAAAAAATATTTTTTTTAACATGGGGTGGTGTTTGTGTGGGTGCCTAACACACATTCATACATATTAGGGCCAATTTAGACAGGATCCAATTTACAGCATGTTTTAGATTGTGGGAGCAAACCAGAGTACCTGGAGGAAACCCACGCAGACACAGGGAGAACATGCAAACTCCAGACAGATGGTATCATGTGCGGGATTCGAACCAGCAACCCTTTTTGCTGCTAGGTGAAAGTGCTAACCACTACACCACTGTGCTGCACAAATATGTAGCTATAGATGTAGGTTCTTGTGTCCACTTGTGAAAATACGAGTGGGTCATGGCACATCTATATTCCAAATTTGGCACTTGAGATGGTCATGCACTATGCAATCTGATTGTCCAATCTCTGTACTCTGAACTCGATATTTCTGCAAAATAGGTAATAGGAATACGCACTTGAACAATTCATCAAAATTTTTGGAAATCAAACAGGCTCTTGCCTAATCTAATTTGTCTAATTTTTCAATTTTTTTAAAGATTGCAGTGTATGGTCACCTTTAAAGATCAAGGTCTGAAAATATTAATTTTTGGGGGTTTAGAAACACTTTTCTGTTCTTTGTAATGTATTAGAGAATAAGAAAACACTGCGCTCTAATAGCAAAAATAAAATATATGTGAGCCAGCAGCTGCATACATTGTGACAAACAATAACTGGTAAATGGGAAAAAAATGCAGCGCTAAGAAGTAATAGGAAGTTAGGGTGTAGTGAAACAATTAAGTAAGAGATGCTGTACTGAACAGTAAAGCATATGTGCAAAAACCATAAGTGAAATGAAATGAACAAACACAGTATAAAGTGTCCACATATGGTAAATGGATGATTCCAAACTCAAATTATTAAGAGGAACTGGTATGGACCAAAAAATGATGTGAAACTAGAAAATAAAGTCAATGGTGCATGGTGTGGATCTGTGACTGAGTCAACAACGGGGTACAGAACTTCCGTAGCTGTAAACCAACATCTCGATATGGGGCATCAGAATGAAAACATCAGGAAGTAAGATAAGATGGGTACTCTTACCAGATGACGTGGACTCCACTGTCATATGACATGGAGTCAATGGTGCATGGAGCCAAACCTAGGCTGGAAAACGATATCCGGAACGGTGGAACCTCTGTCTCACTTCTCGACTTCTCTGGTGGGGTGAAGAAACATCAGGAAGGGCCGCCAACTGGATATCAGCCAATAGACCTCAAGGATGTGTTCCAAGGAGAAGCCGGGGACAGATTTGATCCAGACCCCGTGATGGAAGTAGGGCTACTGGAAGGCAGTTTCTTGCATCGGGATAATATGCAAATAAAAAATAAAA
The DNA here is from genome assembly GCF_042186555.1 of Aquarana catesbeiana. Taxonomy (NCBI): domain Eukaryota; kingdom Metazoa; phylum Chordata; class Amphibia; order Anura; family Ranidae; genus Aquarana; species Aquarana catesbeiana. The sequence goes on from NC_133326.1 coordinate 647,350,229, forward strand.
AGCTTCTGCATAGTGCAGGTAAACCAGGGATTTTTATTTCTAAAAATACCATACAAAAAATGGATAAAAGTGATCACAATTAAAATAAAATCTAAGCAGCGTAAGAAGGGGAGATCGTCTGACGCGTTTCGACCAAGGGGGTCTTCAACAGGGGCAAGAGCAGTTCCTCTTAATAATTTGAGTTTGGAATCATCCATTTACCATATGTGGACACTTTATACTGTGTTTGTTCATTTCATTTCACTTATGGTTTTTGCACATATGCTTTACTGTTCAGTACAGCATCTCTTACTTAATTGTTTCACTACACCCTAACTTCCTATTACTTTGTAATGTATTGAAATATTTGTGTAAAAAAAACATTTCAAAGATATATTAGAAGCAATAGGAATGAGATTAGCATCAAAAGGGTTAATTAGGTGAGAATACCTACTAATTGCCTAACAAGACACACCAATGAGATAGGCGTGCGCTATTATCAATGAGAAAACAGCAGTTACCCTGCCACCATTTGCGCTTACATATTTATTATCGTGTTGCGTGTCTGCGTGCGCCAGTTCACATGCCCAATCAATGATTTATCCGGCGCACCAAATAAGGTATGAACCAGCTCAACGCACTGTTCTTAGTAAATCAGCCCCACTGTGTGTTTTGTGGCTTTAGCAAAATAGATGTGGGGAAAATACACACATTTTAGGCATGGGATCATATGGGAAATGCAAATTTTGAGTCCCAATTTGTGTGCATCTTCAAAATTTGGCTTTTACAGGGGTGAGATCACCCCATCTGATGAAGGCAAAATCAACAAGTTTTGACATACTAATGTCTCATATGGCCTTCACTTTAGCAAAGTTGAACTTTGTAAGTTCCTGAGTTGGGGATGTGTATGATCTGGTTTTAAACATGCCACAAAAAAAGGCTATATACTGTCAAACATGCATGTTATACACCAAGATTTTGGTTTGTTAAAAAACCCTTTTATAATGCACATGTGAATGTGCTTGGAGTAAAATGTGTTTACACTCAACAATGTGTGGCTTCTTCTTTCAATGCTCAATACCAGTTTTTTTTTAAGTTGGTGTAGTTACAGTGACAATGGGGGGTATTTACCGGTACTAAAGGCAAATCCACTTTGCACTACAAGTGCACTTGTAGTGCAAAGTGGATCTGCCTTTAGTAAATAACCCTCACTGTGCTGAAGAAGAGATTGTCACCTCATGTATCAAATAAGTTACGTTTGCACTATTGAAGAAAATGGACAAAAATAAAAGGCCATTGGAGAACCTATGAGACAGATAAGAAACAAAAGCAATAAATCAAATGAAATATGAGTTTAGTTTTTCAAAAATGTTTTATTTTATACAGCTTCCAGATTTTCTGGTAAATCAATTGCCCCCCTACCCATGAAATACTCTAAATAGTTTTGCCGTTGTCAAGAAAGACATTCTAGCAATCAGAATGGCAGAAGAATACCTGTGCGCAGGGTTCCCAATAAAAGAGCCGTATGACGGCGCACGTACGCGCATGGGGGGACAGCACTTGGCTTCAAAAAGCGCTATTTAAAGGAGACTGACACCTTGCTGCCTTGCTGTCCGGTCTACAGCGTTCCTGAGACACTTGCTGACTTGTTTATATTACTTACTTGATTCCTGTTACCCGGCTTGTTCTTGACCATCCCTGCTTGCTGTCAGTCTCCGATCCCGGCTTGTCCTGATGTCTCTTCTGCCTCTCCTTTGGACCATTTGCTGTTCGCTTGTTTCCGACCCGGCTTGCACCAAGACTTCTCTTTGGCTTCTGCTCCTGTACCTGATCTGACCCAGCCTGCCTGCACCTGCTTGTGTCCTGAACTACAGAACACCTCCCTGCTGTCTGCTGTCTTCAGCTACCAGTTGGATCCTCCTGAACTACAGAACACCTCCCTGCTGTCTGCTGTCTTCAGCTAGTGTGATCCGCATGAACTTCAGAACACCTCCCTGCTGTCTGCTGTCTTCAGCTACCAGTCTGATCCTCCTAAAGTACAGAACACCTCCCTGCTGTCTCCAGCTTAGTCTGAGCCTGCTTCCTGCCCGGCCGCTGCTCCAGGCTGCTTCCAGTCTTCTCGCAGTGCATCGGAGGTCCGGACTAGTCCCTACATCAGCTAACCTGTCAGGCACTTGTGCCCCTTTGCACTCCCAAGCCCCTGTCTGCTCTATCAGGGGTTCTCGAGCCAGAGGAATACAAGAAGCCAATCCCTGCATACTTGGCTCAACCACCAGGTACGTGACAGTACCGGACAGCCATGTCTGAGCCCACGCAGAGAGCTTCTCCAGTGGACGAACTCTGCCGTCATCTTGCTGGACTTACCCAGACTGTTAAAGACCTGCAAGAGGGTTATAACTAGCTGGAGGAACGCGTTCAGATCCTTTTTGCCTCTGCGCCCTCTTCATCAGGAACTTCTGCTGCACCCTCAGTGGAGATATTGCTGCCTGAAACCAAGGTTCCCACACCTGAAAGATTCTCTGGGAATCGTAGTAAATTTAGAGGATTCCGTAATGCCTGCGAACTTTTCTTTGCGTTCCCCTGCAGCCTAGAGCAAAAGGATTTTCTGTACATTTGGCCGATGGTTCAGCCCTTAAGTCAGGGCCAGTCACACAAGAAACTGTACCTCTACACACCTCCATTGCTGGTAATCATTAAGAACTACTGTGCCTAGATGCCATTGACTCCCTACTGTTTCCCATCATACTAGGCATGCCTTGGCTCAGGGCCTACAATCCACAAATTGATTGGATCACAGGGAACATCAGCTTCCTCTCTCCTTATTGTCACCAACACTGCTTACTGGAGGCTGCTGATGTTCCATCTTCCTTGCTATGCTTAGAATCAGATGCTGAAACCCGTCAAGCCATCCCTGAGGTTTACCACAGTTTCCTGGATGTCTTCAGCAAAAAAGGTGCAGAGACTCTTCCCCCACACAGGCCATACGATTGCCCAATCAAACTCCTCCCCGGAGCTGAGATTCCTTTTGGAAGAATCTTTCCTTTAACGGAACTGGAGTTAGGGACCCTAAAGACTTATATAGATGACAACCTGAAAAAGGGGTTTATTCGGCCTTCCACCTCCCCAGCAGGAGCAGGAATTTTCTTTGTGGAAAAAAAGGACCACTCTCTATGCCCCTGCATAGATTATCGGGAACTCAACAAAATCACGATAAAAAAACGGTACCCCCTTCCTTTGGTATCTGAACTGTTTCAAAGACTGGAATCTGTTTACCTCTGCATCAGTTCTAAAGCATCCTGACCCAGCACTACCATACATTTTGGAGGTGGACCCTTCCGAAATAGCAGTCGGAGCAGTACTCTCCCAGAGACAGGGACCTAAAGCTCTTTTGCACCCAGTTGCATTCTTCTCCTGCAAACTATCCAAAGCTGAGAGGAATTATGATGTAGGTGACCGAGAGCTATTAGCAATCAAGGCTGCACTTGAAGAGTGGCGATACCTTTTGGAGGGAGTGGCACATCCAATTCTTGTCTATACAGACCACAAGAATCTGGAGTACTTGAAAGCTTCCAAAAGGTTGAGACCACGTCAGGCCAGGTGGGCACTCTTTGTTTTTACCAGAATCTCGTTCCACGTCACCTACAGGCCCTGTTCGAAAAATACGAAGCCCGATGCTCTTTCTCTGATCTTCAGTGAGTCAGAAGCCCCCTCACTTCCAGACACCATCCTATCCTCAGGAAACTTTCTCATGCTCCAAGGGGACTTGCTACCTCAAATCAAACAGGCCTCCATAGGGGCTTCCTCCCCGCCTGATGTCACTCTACAAACAAGAGATGATCTATTGTGGTACAGGGACAACATTTTCATACCTCAGGAGGTACGAGTTGCTGTTCTTAATTCCTGCAATGACCATGAGTTGGCCGGCCACTTTGGTGTGCACAAAACTTCCGAACTTTTCCAGTGCATGTTTTGGTGGCCACAGTTATTGAGGGACTGCAGGAATTATGTGGAATCATGTACCGTCTGTATCCAGAACAAAGGCAGCAGGTCTAGGGCATGGGGTCAGTTGAAGCCACTACCTGTCCCGGAGAGGCCATGGAAGATGAGCTCCATGGATTTTATTGTTGAGCTGCCACCTTCAGAAAACTACACTACCATCTTTGTGGTGGTGGATAGACTTTCCAAGATGGTTCACTTCCTGCCAATGAGGGGTACACCCTCTGCCACTGAAACTATGATAATCTTCATTAAGGAGATTGTGAGGCTCCATGGTATCCCTGCAAATATATTTTTAGACCGAGGGGTACAGTTTACTTCCAAGTTCTGGAAGGCACTATGTGGATCCCTGAAGATTGACCTTTCTTTTTCCTCTGCCTATCATCCTCAGACTAATGGCCAGACAGAAAGAACAAATAAAACGCTGAAGCAATATTTGCGCTGTTTTTCCTCATTTTCCCAGGATGATTGGGCACCCCTTCTACCTCTTGCTCAATTTGCATATAATAACTCTGTTCACTCTGCCACAAAGCAATCTCCGTTTTTTGCGAATTACGGTTTTCATCCCCTTGTTTCTGTCCAACAACATCCCGGAATGCTCAGTACCAGCCGTCCAAGAGACTCTGAATTTCTTTGACACAAACAATAAGCTACTTCAGGAGACAAAGACAAGGACCCAGGAATATAACAAGGAGGTGTTCGACAAAAGTAGGAGGGGGAGCTTAACTTAGAACCCGGAGATCAAGTTTGGTTGTCCACCTTGAATTTGAAACTGGCATGTCCTTCTAAAAAATTGTGCCCTAAATGTGTGGGTCCCTTCCCAGTGAAAAGGAAAATCAACAATGTGGCCAACGAATTAAAGCTACCGGAATCATTTCGAATTCACCCAGTTTTCAATGTAGCCCTACTTAATCCCACAGTACCTGACCTCTTCGCTGCCCAAAATACATTTGCATTTGAGGTGGCATCCATCCTTGATTGCAGGAAGAGAGAGACATAACCAGGTCCAGTACCTGGTAAAGTGGAAAGGGTATGGCCCAGTGGAGAACTCTTGGGAGCCAGAGTCCAATATCCCTGCTAAAAGGCTGATCCTTGCCTTTAAAAAGTCCCACCCAAGTAAGGTGGCTCAATTGGGCATCCGCAGGCTGCCCCCTGGGGAGGGGCAATGTCATTAAAGACGTTCCAGCAATTGGCTTTTGCTCCTGTACCTGATCTGCCCGCCAGTGTATGACCCGGCCTGCCTGCACCTGCTTGTGTCCTGAACAATAGAACACTTCCATGCTATTTACAGTTTTCACCTACCAGTCTGATCCTCCTGAACTACAGAACACCTCCCTGCTGCCTGCTGTCTCCAGCTTCCAGTCTGATCCTGCTTCATGCCCGGCCACTGATGCAGCCTGCTACCAGTCTCCTCGCAGTGCATCAGAGGTCCGGACTAGCCCCTACATCAGCTAACCTGTCAGGCACTTGTTCCCCTTTGCACTCCTGAGCTCCTGTCTGCTCTATTAGGGGTTCTCGAGCCAGAGGAATACGAGAAGCCGCTCCCTGCATGCTGGGCTCAACCACCAGGTACGTGACAGCCGTACTTTGAGGGCGCTTTGGGGGGGCAAGCCAGGACGGCCACTTTCAAGCGCCGTCATTGTTTGTGCCAGTGAAAAGTCACCCGCAGTCGCAACTGAGGCCAGATATTTGGCTGCATTCTTCCGTAGAAAATTATGAAGAATGCATCAGCACAAGATGATGTGATTGAGGTTGTATTTGGCCATGTTGATGGCTGTTTGGAAAAGCCAGAAATGGCTGGTTATTATGCCAAAGGCATTCTCGACCATTCTTCTGGCACGGGCCATCCAGTAATTAAAAACCCTCTGCCCTGGGGTCAGGGTCCTCATGGGGAATGGCCTAATCAGATGGTCCCCCATCGCAAAGGCCTCATCCGCCACAAAAACAAACTGGAGGCCCGCCACGTTACCTGCTGGAGGTGGCAACCCCAAGGTGCCATTCTGGAGATCACTCCTCCATCAGATATATGGCCATTCTTCCCTATGTCCAGATATAAGAACTCACCACTGCCAACATCACAATATTACTGTACCCTTTATAATTAAAGTAGTATGACCCCGAGTTGGGTGGTGGGACAATCCGGACGTGCTTCCCATCTATCGCACCACCGCAATTGGGAAAGTCCCACTGCTGGTGGAATTGGGAGGCCACAGTCTGCCATTCTTGTGGGTTGGAAGGAAACTGTGGATTCAAACAAGAAAAAAAAAGTTACTACATTTGCACATAACACTGCAAGCAGATTAGACACAAACATTCTTGGCCAACATTATTATAACATTTATTGAAATGAGTATTTAAAGACAAAAGTATAAGGTCCCCTTATCAGATTCCTCACCCCCTCTGATGGTCCATTGTAAAAATTTGAGGGTGGGGGGGAGATATCTTGGACAGGTAACCCTCTCCACTTCATTGAGAGCTGAATGCATAAATAATGTGTGTTACTTTGTACAGGACAGGTGCGACATTCTGCAATTACCTATCAAAATAATAGGAGAACAAAACTTTAAACAGTACCATTAGAAAGTATTCAGGCAGGAACTTGCACTACGTGCTTTGGTGAATTCATCCATAAATATGAACACAACAGAGGTATAGTGTGTATGGGTTTGGCAAGGTCAGCAGATAGAGTGTTGGTATTGTTTGACTTAGCAGTTGAGGGGGAGGGAGGGTTCCAAATGAGTTTGCCCCCCCCCCCCAAAAAAAAGCCTCTTGCACTCTTCCTGAATTTAAGGACAAAAATAAAACATTTGGACATATTTTGGGGGGTGTTTAGGGTAAGCACTACAATGGAGCTGACAAAATACATTGTTAAAGTGGATGTAAACCCAATGTCATCCTTTCTAAACTACTGCCATAGGGGTTATCTATAAGGATATACATACCTCCTGCATGTATCTTTACCTGTCAAATGTCTCCCCTCTGTCTGTTATGAGACCCGAAAAACTGCATATTCTGTAGGTGGGTCTGTTGTCTGGAGCTCGGTGGGTGGAGTCGTGATGTCAGTAGACTCCCTGCCCACCTCTACGCTCCCCTTGTCAATATGCATTTCTCCTGTGTATTTCTTACACTTAACTTCTGCTATGATCTCTAACATCCAGTGAAAAGACAGGAAAGTAACCACATGACTTCAGCATGCCAAATCATGCTGAGGTGTGAAACAGTCAATCCTTGCAGAGCTGCTGAAGAAAGGAGTGGGGGTGGGAATTAAAAAATAATGCAAGTCTTAGGCTAGTGCGCGAGATATGTAAATCACCTGTCACTCACAGCAAGGGGGAGGATTTGACAAAGTTTTTCTCTGTTTGTCAAGATTTATCTCACTGAACAATAAAAGAGGATTGCTCAAAGCTGGATTAACTCTTTGTGGCAAGACTGGGCTCAAATGATAGGAAATCTTATACTCTACATTATGACATTAAAAAAAAATTTAAAAATTTTGGGTTTACATCCACTTTAAGTGACTAGGCTAGGTGTGTATGGGCCCAGGATAGCATACTGGGGAGGTTAGTGAAGGCAAATATGCATGAAGGACTAAAAAGGAGCAGTAAAAGCATACAGCATGCATGAGGACAAAGAGGACATCCGAGAGGACATTACAATCTTGGTAATTATGGAATGATGAAATAAATACAATACATTAGCAAACATTTAATACATAGAATGTGATGTTAAAGGATAAAACTTACCTTAATATAGTCCTTCTGCAGGACCTGAACAATGGCAGAACAGGTCTCTGGAATAATGATTCCCAAAGCCTGGGGGAAGATCCCAGTCGTGAACTTCAGGTCCTGGAGACTTCTCCCCGTTGCCAAGTACCGCAAGGTGGCGACGAGCCTTTGCTTGGGAGTGATGGCTTGCTGCATGCAGATGTCCTGCTTCGTAATATAAGGGGTCAGCAAAGCCAAGAGATGGTGAAAGACGGGGTCTGTCATCCGGAGATAATTCCTGAAATCATCAGGATTATTCTCCTGGAGATCCCGCAACAAAGGCATATGACAGAATTGGTCACGATTAAGCAACCAATTCTTGGTCCAAGAACTCCTCCTTGCCCTGTTCATGGACTGGACTTGGGTCACAGCAATAACTCCAACACCAAGCCCAACAACAGCACGAACTCTACGATGAGTACATAACTGCAACATGGCTAATAAACGAATGGCTGCTCAGAAAAAACTGACAGAACGCACTGAAAATCAGAAAGGACCTGACAAGAACGAGCTGAAAATCAGAAACGAGCGGACAAGAACGCACTGAAAATCAGAAGCGAACTATAAATAGAACGCACTGAAAGACAGGAACGAACTGATAAGCATGCACTGAAGAACAGATACGAACCAACAAGCACAAACTGAAAAGCAGAAACGAACTGAAAAGCACGAGGCTGAAAAGCGTGAATCGTCTCTCACCAAACTTCTACTAACACAAGATAAACACGAGATTAGCAGAAGGAGCCCAAAGGGTGGTGCACTGGCTATTGAACTTCCTTTTTATCAGCCGTCGTATGTGTTGTACATCACTACGTTCGTAATTGTTGGCCAACATTTGTGTGACCGTGTGTATGCAAGACAAGTTGGAGCCAACACCCTTCGAACAAAAATCCACGGTTTTGTTGTCGGAAAGTACGATCATGTGTACGGGGCATTAGTAAATAGTTTTCCATTTTCTTTATATATATAGTGAGACTGAGAGCTAGAAAATTTACCATATGGTGACTATAGGTTTCTGAGAAAGAGATACCATTAGGAGTTGTTCCCCATCTACTCCAGAAAACTACAGAACGATTCCTGCGATCTTCCTGGGGGTCTAAGTGGATTCTTTTGCATTTTGGGTAACTGGTAAATGACCGGAACTTTAGGTGCATCTGAAATAAGATATCTTGCTTCTTTCTTTTTTTAAAATGCCATCCTTCTGTGCTCCTTTAATTAGCCTCTTCAATTTGGCTCTAAATTTATTAGTAGGATTCCCCTTTCATTTTTCATACAGTCAGGTCCATAAATATTGGGACATCGACACAAATCTAATCTTTTTGGCTCTATACATCACCACAATGGATTTGAAATGAAACAAACAAGATGTGCTTTAACTGCAGGCTTTCAGCTTTAATTTGAGGGTATTTACATCAAAATCAGGTGATGGGACAGATTAACAATCATCCATCAAACTTATACTTTTTAATACTTGGTTGCAAATCCATTGCAGTCAATTACAGCCTGAAGTCTGGAATGCATAGACATCACCAAATGCTGGGTTTCATCCCTGGTGATGCTCTGCCAGGCCTCTACTGCAACTGTCTTCAGTTCCTGCTTGTTCTTGGGGCATTTTCCCTTCAGTTTTGTCTTCAGCAAGTGAAATGCATGCTCAATCGGATTCGGGTCAGGTGATTGACTTGGCCATTGCATAACATTCCACTTCTTTCCCTTAAAAAACTCTTTGGTTGCTTTCACAGTATGCTTCGGGTCATTGTCCATCTGCACTGTGAAGCGCCGTCCAATGAGTTCTGAAGCATTTTGCTGAATATGAGCAAATACTATTGCCTGAAACACTTCAGAATTCATCCTGCTGCTTTTGTCAGCAGTCACATCATCAATAAATACAAGAGAACCAGTTCCATTGGCAGCCATACATGCCCACGCCATGACACTACCACCACCATGCTTCACTGATGAGGTGATATGCTTTGGATCATGAGCAGTTCCTTTCCTTCCCCATACTCTTCTCTTCCCATCACTCTGGTACAAGTTGATCTTGGTCTCGTCTGTCCATAGGATGTTGTTCCAGAATTGTGAAGGCTTTTTTAGATGTTGTTTGGCAAACTCTAATCTGGCCTTCCTGTTTTTGAGGCTCACCAATGGTTTACATCTTGTGGTGAACCCTCTGTATTCACTCTGGTGAAGTCTTCTCTTGATTGTTGACTTCAACACACATACACCTACCTCCTGAAGAGTGTTCTTGATCTGGCCAACTATTGTGAAGGGTGTTTTCTTCACCAGGGAAAGAATTCTTCGGTCATCCACCACAGTTGTTTTCCGTGGTCTTCCGGGTCTTTTGGTGTTGCTGAGCTCACCAGTGCATTCTTTCTTTTTAAGGATGTTCCAAACAGTTGATTTGGCCACACCTAATGTTTTTGCTATCTCTCTGATGGGTTTGTTTTGTTTTCTTCAGCCTAATGATGGCTTGCTTCACTGATAGTGACAGCTCTTTGGATTTCATATTGAGAGTTGACAGCAACAGATTCCAAATGCAAATAGCACACTTGAAATGAACTCTGGACCTTTTATCTGCTCCTTGTAAATGAGATAATGAGGGAATAACACACACCTGGCCATGGAACAGCTGAGCAGCCAATTGTCCCATTACTTTTGGTCCCTTAAAAAGTGGGAGGCATATATACAAACTGTTGTAAATTCTAACCGCTCACCTGATTTGGACGTAAATACCCTCAAATTAAAGCTGAAAGTCTGCAGTTAAAGCACATCTTGTTTGATTCATCTTAAATCCATTGTGGTGGTGTATAGAGCCAAAAAGATTAGAATTGTGTCGATGTCCCAATATTTATGGACCTGACTGTATGTCTCACTGTCTCCAACTAATCTATCCAACTCTTCCAAATAGTCAGCTTTATTTAGAATAACGAGACCCCCCCCTCTCCCCTTTGTCAGCTGATCTGATAACTATGCCCTTTTTCTTTTCTAATAGCTCTAAACCTCTTTCTAAATCTGTTTTTGTCTACTCGGACGAATGTTCAATTTGTCCAAATCTTGCTCAACCAAAGACTTAAATACTCCCACAAAGTGGTTATTGGTGATTTGGGGATTGAAAATGTAATTGTTTTTAAAGAAAGTATGCTGATACTTCTTACTAGATTGATCCGCTGGTGAACTACTATTCACATAAAAATTTTTAATTAAAAAATAATTAGGGAACACTGGCCTCTGTTATTGGAAGTCAGAGAGCTTAAAAATGTCTTGCCTGAACAGCCCAGGTTTATTTATACGAAACCACTAACACTTAGGCATAAACTGGCACATAATGTCATTAATCCTGACAAAAAGTTATTTACCTTTTTAACCAAATTCCAGTTGTGGTAAATGTGTGATGTGTGAAACCTCCAAACATAGGAAAAGGAAAACTACCCACTTCAGCTCTTTTTCTGAGGGTAGGTCTTTTGAAATAAAAAAATTTATTACTTATGGAACCACACATGTTACCTACCTCTTGTCTTGTCCCTGTGGTCTACTATACGTAGGCAGGGCCACAAGAAAATTAGGGGTAAGGCTTAGGGAGCATGTTAATAGAATTAAAAAGGGCTATAAGCATTATGGCCTGTCCAACCATTTCAGATTGTTCCACAATAGAGATCCAGGGGGTCTCACATTCTGTAGGATAGACAGTGTTCTGATCATTATAAGGTCATTATATCCCTCCAACCACCTTAAAGTTACCCGCAGAAACCTACGTCATCTCAACCCTTCTCTTCTCTACTCTTCTATCAACAACCTCTACGACAAAATCTCACCCCTATCCTGCACCAACCTAGCCACTTCTGTGTACAACGATTCACTTCTAGCCTCACTGAACTCACTTGCCCCCCTCACTACACACAGAATCAAGCCCAGACCCCTTCAACCTTGGCAAACAGATGATACTAGAAATCTGAAAAAACGTAGTCGTGCTCTTGAGCGCCTGTGGCATAAGACTAAGTCCCAGAGAGATTTAAACCAATATAAATCTGCCCTCCAAAAATACAATTCCAGCCTTCTCTCTGCCAAGCAGACCTATTTTACCACTCTCATTAGCAACTTATCATCCTGTCCCCGTCAACTCTTCTCCACCTTCAACTCTCTACTTCGTCCTCCACTGCCTCCACCCGCCAACTCACTCACTGCACAGGAGATCGGCAATCACCTCAAACAGAAGATTGATACTATTTGCGTTGAGATCTCTACTGTGCCGACACCCTACACGCTTTACACTTCATGCCCACAGGCACAATCATTATTTCCCTCTTTCAGCCCCACCACTACAGACTAAGTTGCTAAACTACTTGCTAATGTCCACCTAACCACCTGCCCTCTGGAACCTGTTCCCTCACAAATGCTACGTTCACCCTCTGGTCCTATACTACACTCTCTAACCCACATCTTCAATCTCTCCCTCTCTTCTGGCATCTTCCCTAACTCTCTAAAACATGCACTTGTCAGACCCATACTTAAAAAGCCCTCACTGGACCCATCCAATCTTAACAACTTTCGCCCCATCTCCTTGCTCCCCTTCTTATCCAAGCTCCTCGAACGTCTGGTCTACAACCGATTAAGCGTCCACCTCACTGATAATGGCCTTCTTGATCCCCTTCAGTCAGGATTTCGTCCTCAACACTCCACAGAAACTGCTCTCCTAAAACTAACAAACGATCTACTAATGGTCAAAATCAATAGACACTATTCTGTACTCCTACTCCTGGACCTCTCTGCTGCCTTTGATACGGTTGACCACCCCCTCCTCCTCAAAAAACTACACGCCTTTGGTCTCCGTGACTGTACACTTTGCTGGTTCTCTTCCTACTTATCCAACCGCACCTTTAGTGTTTCTTATAACTCTACTTCCTCCTCTCCTCTTCCTTTCTCTGTTGGGGTCCCTCAGGGTTCTGTTCTTGGACCCCTACTATTTTCAATCTACACCACCTCCCTGGGTCAACTGATAGCCTCCCATGGCTTCCAATACCACCTCTACACTGACGACACCCAAATCTACTTCTCTACCCCTCAGCTCACTCCCTCTGTCTCCTCACGTATCAGTAATTTACTCTCAGATATATCAGTCTGGATGTCACACCACTTCCTTAAACTCAATCTAGCATAAACCGAACTTATAATTTTTCCTCCCCCATATGCCTCTTGCCCTGATCTTTCTGTCAAAATCGATGGCACAACTATAAGCCCATCCCCACATGCCAAGGTTCTAGGTGTAATCCTAGACTCTGAACTCTCCTTCAAGCAACACATCCAATCACTGTCCAAATCCTGCCGCCTCAACCTCCGCAACATCTCCAAAATATGCCCCTTTCTAACCAATGACACAACAAAGCTCTTAATTCACTCGCTGGTCATCTCTCGCCTAGACTACTGCAACTTCCTTCTCATTGGCTTACCTCTACATAGTCTATCACCTCTTCAATCTATTATGAATGCCGCTGCCAGACTCATCCACCTTACCAATCGCTCCGTGTCTGCCACTCCTTTCTGTCAATGCCTCCACTGGCTTCCGCTCGGCCAAAGAATTAAATTCAAAATTCTAACAACTACGTACAAAGCCATCCACAATTTCGCCCCCAGCTACATCACTGCCACTACCAACCTACTTGCTCTCTTCGGTCCTCTCAAGACCTCCTGCTCTCTAGCTCCCTTGTCACCTCCTCAAATGCTCACCTCCAGGCCTTTTCCAAAGCCTCTCCAATCCTATGGAATGCCCTACCCCAATCTGTCCACTTATCTCCTACTTTATTAGCTTTCAGAAGACCCCTGAAAACCCTCCTCTTCAGAGAAGCCTATCCTACCCACACCTAACAACTGTATTTTGATTTTTTCCATCAGCTCATCCCCCACAGTTATTACCTTTTTGTTTCCACTTGACCCTCCCTTCTAGATTGTTTACATAAATGTATGACTCAGAGGGTTGGCCGTGTCATTGCCAACATCCCTTGTAATTTTTAGAACTAGATGTGTACCTCAAAATGGGATTTTAAGGGCAATGCAGAAATTGGCAGTGTTGAATTATAGTTAAAAAGAAGTTTATTGATACAAAAACGAATAGGATATACATGAACATACACATTGATCTAGTTAAGAATAATTATAAAAACATCAGATATATGGAAACATATGATGCATCCTACTGCTAGTTACAAGTACCACCCCCGATAGGTGTGATGGCGTCCTGATAGCAGATTTCCAACGCGTTTCAACTTATTGTAGGGATAAAGTCTTCCTCAGGGAGGGACTGCATCACATTCTAAAATTTTAAGTAACAGCATGATTATTGGTATATACTTAAATATTTGTTTGTTACCTATATCTATAGAAATCGCATTACAACAGAAAAGTATTATATGCGACTTACATTTGCGACTACAGAAATCGCATTACAACAGAAAAGTATTATATGCGACTTACATTTGCGACTACAGAAAATCGCATTACAACAGAAAAGTATTATATGCGACTTACATTTGCGACTACAGAAATCGCATTACAACAGAAAAGTATTATATGCGACTTACATTTGCATTTAACTGTGAAAAATCGCTTTCCCAGTGCTGGCAGGGGTCCTAACACGTGATTGTCAATGCTGCTCAAATATCCTCTACGGGATGGCCTGGTATATTGTGAAGAAACCAGTATTTGGCAGTCGTGATAATTAAACAACTGAAAAACATGAAGGTATAAGGGAAATGCTAAGAAATTGAACATCAAAGAGGTCAAAGAATGGAAATAATGGTGATTCGTAGGGGAAATAAGGTTCCCCAGGGCCATCATAGAGTAAAAGAGATCAAATACCTTAAATTGATTGTGTCAGGTGTATTGTTCCAAGTGGCAGGGAGCTCCGGTCCTGGAGTACCTCTCTGTAACAAAGCCAGTTGTGGAATGCTGCCTGTGGCCATCCCTGGCGTCCTAATATATGGGGTGTGGGCGTGGCTAAGTGATGGGCGTAGCCCTATTCTAGGTAGAGTCTCACATTCATTGGTGGTGCAGTGGAGGGGGTGCGACTTCAATTGGCTGCTGTCACTGTTTAGAGGAAGCACCTTTGTACAATGTATTGAGGGGAAGCGTCCACAAGCTTCCCTGTTATCTAGGTAGCAGACGCTTGGACCTCCTCCTTCCTTTTCTCCTCCCCGTGACGTGAAGCCTATTGCTTACACGTAGCCCATGTAATATGGGCACGGGGTGAGGCGGGGAGAGAGGTGCGTCTGGTTGCCGGGGCAATGTGCATATGACGTTGGGGTCACATGGCCCCGACGTCAGTTCCTAAAAGAGGGAGGGGCGCCGTGTGACTCCACAGCGCTATTGAGCAGTCTTATTCATGTTAAACCGGGCATCGGGGCATAGTAGCCCCGCTGTCTGACAAAAAAGTATCAGACTATGCACAGCGGTGTATGGGGTACTGTTCTATGCTGATGTCATAGATGTCACCAAGATATACAGTGACAAGTATGACAAAAAGTAGCAGGTCTATACTCCCTCATTTAGAGATGGAAAAAGGAAGGAAGAAAAATTGTATAAAAGAATTGCAAAGAATTGATTGAAATGGGGATAGTACTGATGAAATATGAAATATATATAATAAGAGAATGTGAAGGGGGATTTTTATTCTTAAATATGCCCAAACCTCTTTATGATGATTGTACTGTCATTGAGCGAATGGCAGAACATCAAAATTAGGGCTTATAACCACCGACACAGTAGGAAATCCCGGGGCATCAAAATAAGATCTGACGCCTTCGGGGTATTCGGGCCATGATGTTGCGTCATGGCCCCCCCCTGTGCCGGGTAGGGATAGTGGGCAGAATGGCAACGGTATCATTGGCCCTTTGTTTCAGCACTGAGAGGCGGATTCATATGGCACAGTCGCATGAAAAATGCATCTGCAGAAATAACAGCAATTAACATAATACTGTATACAAAATAGTTACACAAAAGAGATTACAGTAATTACAATAAATAAGTTTAATTAGAAAAACTCTCCTATATAGTTTCTGACTGGGTAGGGTGTAGAGTCTTAGCAGTTTAAGACATATGATCATCAATGGGGAGATAATGGGCCTATGGTGTTGTGGAGGAAGCCCTCTGTTTCTCCGCAAGGGGTACTGGAATAGAACTCCAGTTCTAGAAAAGCAGAGGTGCAAGGGAACAAAGAAGGTGAGAAAAAAATTATGTTAATCCGTTTTCCCCGAGCTGAAGCCCTCCAAGAAGGGTCTGAAACTTTCGGTTTCATTTAGGCCTGGGGGGGTAGTGGCCCTAAGGTACCTTATCCAGCGCATTTCACGCTGGAGGAGGACCTTGTTCCAGTCTCCCCCTCTGAGTGGCAAATGAATCCTATCAAGGACTGTGAAGTTCACCGAGGGTAGTCGGTAATTGTGATATCTGGCAACATGCCTTCCCAAAGGCAGATACAAGTTGCCGATTTGCATACTTTGCATATGTTTGTCGACACGTTTTCTAAATTCCTGTCTTGTTTTGCCCACGTAGAAGGCACCACACTGGCACTGCATGAGGTATACCACACCCTGCGTCTTGCAATTGGCAAAATGACGCAGGGAAAAACTTTCCCCATTAGGCAGTGCCAGTGTGGTCCTCCTACCGATGACTGGACATTGGGCACAGGAACCACATGGGTATGTACCCCATGTTTTACAGGGGTCCTTTCTTGCCGTGCCCTTGTATTCACTTTGGATGAGTGCATTTCCTATTGAGCCAGGTTTTCTATAGGTGATTTGGGGTTTAGGACCAATTAGTCCTTTCAGGATTGGATCATCTGTAAGGATGGACCAATATTTTGAGATAATTTTATTGATTTTAAAATGCTCATTAGAAAATCTCACAATAATCCTTGTAGTGTCGTCTTCTTTGGTTGGTTTCTTTGAGAAGATTAAATCCCTTCTATTGGTTTGCTTAACTCGGTTGAACGCTTTTTTTAAAGAGGATTTGGAGTAGCCTCTGTTCATGAGCCTAATGGTAAGTTTGTCCGCTTCGTGTTGAAAGTCTTCGTTGTTACTGCAGTTTCTTTTAAGGCGGAGAAACTGGCTGTAGGGAATGGATCTTTTCAGAGGTTCCGGGTGAAAGCTGTTTGCATGCAACAGGGTGTTGCCAGCAGTCTCCTTTCTGTAAAGTTTACTTGATAGTCCGCCCTCAGAGTTTTTAAAGATGGTAATGTCCAGGAAATTTACTTCATGGGTATCCGAGGTCATAGTGAAAAACAGGTTAAAAGCATTGTTGTTCATCAGCTTTAGACAGTCCCTCAATAATTCAGGGGGGCCGTCCCAGATGATGAAGAGATCGTCTATGTACCTCTGCCACATACATATGTGGCGAGTGTACACAGACGCTGCCTCCCCCTGTAGGAACTCCCTCTCCCACTCCCCCAGGTACAGGTTGGCATAGGAGGGTGCGCAGCACGTCCCCATAGCCACTCCCTGCACCTGGAGGTAGTGGGAGCCCTTGAAAAGGAAGGTGTTGTGTCTGAGGATGTAGTCCAGCATAGTTAGAATGAATGCATTGAATTTCCAGTCTGTTGTTGCTCTTTGTTGTAGGACACGTTCAATTGCAGCTATGCCTAAGTGGTGTGGGATACTATTATACAGCGATTCCACATCCACTGTAGCAAGTAGAGCTGAACTGGGAATGGATATTCCATCGAGGATTTGCAATAGATGTATGGTATCCCTTGTATACGATGGAAGTTCCATTACATGGGGTCTCAGGTATTGATCTATTATTTGGCTGATCCCCTCTGTGATGGAACCATTCCCGGAAATGATAGGTCTCCCTGGTGGGTCATTTAGTTTTTTATGCACTTTGGGTAGTGCATAAAAGGTGGGTTGACGTGGATGTCTAGTGCGTATAAAATCCCACGTGTCTTTATCTATTACCCCTTCATTGACAGATTCATCCACCAGGGAGAAGAATTCCTGGTTGAATTTGTCTACTGTGGAGGGAGAAATCTTTTTATAGCATTTGGTATCATTCAATATGTTAAAGCACATTTTTTCGTATTTGGCATTGTCCATAAGGACGATGTTCCCTCCCTTGTCCGATGCTTTGATTGTAATTTCTGTGTTGTTTTTAAGGGAGTTTAATGCCTTTTGTTGTTCCCGATTTAGGTTGCTTTTTTTGTTGTATTTTTCCATCTTGTTGATTTCTTTAGTGATCTGTCCTACAAATAGAGCTATGGCTGGATTCTGATTCAGTGGTGGAAATCTGTGTGATTTCCTTTTGTATTTTTTGGTGGTTTGGACTCTGCTGGGTTCCTCATATTCTTCTTCACTGCTTTCACTGTCAAGATCCCTCTCACAAAAATCCTCTATTGGGCCACTTTCTTGCAGTAATAGATTAAGATCTCTGAGAGCTCTAAAGTCTGCTGCTTTGAGCATCGGACAAGGGAGGGAACATCGTCCTTATGGACAATGCCAAATACGAAAAAATGTGCTTTAACATATTGAATGATACCAAATGCTATAAAAAGATTTCTCCCTCCACAGTAGACAAATTCAACCAGGAATTCTTCTCCCTGGTGGATGAATCTGTCAATGAAGGGGTAATAGATAAAGACACGTGGGATTTTATACGCACTAGACATCCACGTCAACCCACCTTTTATGCACTACCCAAAGTGCATAAAAAACTAAATGACCCACCAGGGAGACCTATCATTTCCGGGAATGGTTCCATCACAGAGGGGATCAGCCAAATAATAGATCAATACCTGAGACCCCATGTAATGGAACTTCCATCGTATACAAGGGATACCATACATCTATTGCAAATCCTCGATGGAATATCCATTCCCAGTTCAGCTCTACTTGCTACAGTGGATGTGGAATCGCTGTATAATAGTATCCCACACCACTTAGGCATAGCTGCAATTGAACGTGTCCTACAACAAAGAGCAACAACAGACTGGAAATTCAATGCATTCATTCTAACTATGCTGGACTACATCCTCAGACACAACACCTTCCTTTTCAAGGGCTCCCACTACCTCCAGGTGCAGGGAGTGGCTATGGGGACGTGCTGCGCACCCTCCTATGCCAACCTGTACCTGGGGGAGTGGGAGAGGGAGTTCCTACAGGGGGAGGCAGCGTCTGTGTACACTCGCCACATATGTATGTGGCAGAGGTACATAGACGATCTCTTCATCATCTGGGACGGCCCCCCTGAATTATTGAGGGACTGTCTAAAGCTGATGAACAACAATGCTTTTAACCTGTTTTTCACTATGACCTCGGATACCCATGAAGTAAATTTCCTGGACATTACCATCTTTAAAAACTCTGAGGGCGGACTATCAAGTAAACTTTACAGAAAGGAGACTGCTGGCAACACCCTGTTGCATGC
Source organism: Aquarana catesbeiana (assembly GCF_042186555.1). Taxonomy (NCBI): domain Eukaryota; kingdom Metazoa; phylum Chordata; class Amphibia; order Anura; family Ranidae; genus Aquarana; species Aquarana catesbeiana. Next base: position 647,369,368 of record NC_133326.1, read on the forward strand.
AAACAGCTTTCACCCGGAACCTCTGAAAAGATCCATTCCCTACAGCCAGTTTCTCCGCCTTAAAAGAAACTGCAGTAACAACGAAGACTTTCAACACGAAGCGGACAAACTTACCATTAGGCTCATGAACAGAGGCTACTCCAAATCCTCTTTAAAAAAAGCGTTCAACCGAGTTAAGCAAACCAATAGAAGGGATTTAATCTTCTCAAAGAAACCAACCAAAGAAGACGACACTACAAGGATTATTGTGAGATTTTCTAATGAGCATTTTAAAATCAATAAAATTATCTCAAAATATTGGTCCATCCTTACAGATGATCCAATCCTGAAAGGACTAATTGGTCCTAAACCCCAAATCACCTATAGAAAACCTGGCTCAATAGGAAATGCACTCATCCAAAGTGAATACAAGGGCACGGCAAGAAAGGACCCCTGTAAAACATGGGGTACATACCCATGTGGTTCCTGTGCCCAATGTCCAGTCATCGGTAGGAGGACCACACTGGCACTGCCTAATGGGGAAAGTTTTTCCCTGCGTCATTTTGCCAATTGCAAGACGCAGGGTGTGGTATACCTCATGCAGTGCCAGTGTGGTGCCTTCTACGTGGGCAAAACAAGACAGGAATTTAGAAAACGTGTCGACAAACATATGCAAAGTATGCAAATCGGCAACTTGTATCTGCCTTTGGGAAGGCATGTTGCCAGATATCACAATTACCGACTACCCTCGGTGAACTTCACAGTCCTTGATAGGATTCATTTGCCACTCAGAGGGGGAGACTGGAACAAGGTCCTCCTCCAGCGTGAAATGCGCTGGATAAGGTACCTTAGGGCCACTACCCCCCCAGGCCTAAATGAAACCGAAAGTTTCAGACCCTTCTTGGAGGGCTTCAGCTCGGGGAAAACGGATTAACATAATTTTTTTCTCACCTTCTTTGTTCCCTTGCACCTCTGCTTTTCTAGAACTGGAGTTCTATTCCAGTACCCCTTGCGGAGAAACAGAGGGCTTCCTCCACAACACCATAGGCCCATTATCTCCCCATTGATGATCATATGTCTTAAACTGCTAAGACTCTACACCCTACCCAGTCAGAAACTATATAGGAGAGTTTTTCTAATTAAACTTATTTATTGTAATTACTGTAATCTCTTTTGTGTAACTATTTTGTATACAGTATTATGTTAATTGCTGTTATTTCTGCAGATGCATTTTTCATGCGACTGTGCCATATGAATCCGCCTCTCAGTGCTGAAACAAAGGGCCAATGATACCGTTGCCATTCTGCCCACTATCCCTACCCGGCACAGGGGGGGGCCATGACGCAACATCATGGCCCGAATACCCCGAAGGCGTCAGATCTTATTTTGATGCCCCGGGATTTCCTACTGTGTCGGTGGTTATAAGCCCTAATTTTGATGTTCTGCCATTCGCTCAATGACAGTACAATCATCATAAAGAGGTTTGGGCATATTTAAGAATAAAAATCCCCCTTCACATTCTCTTATTATATATATTTCATATTTCATCAGTACTATCCCCATTTCAATCAATTCTTTGCAATTCTTTTATACAATTTTTCTTCCTTCCTTTTTCCATCTCTAAATGAGGGAGTATAGACCTGCTACTTTTTGTCATACTTGTCACTGTATATCTTGGTGACATCTATGACATCAGCATAGAACAGTACCCCATACACCGCTGTGCATAGTCTGATACTTTTTTGTCAGACAGCGGGGCTACTATGCCCCGATGCCCGGTTTAACATGAATAAGACTGCTCAATAGCGCTGTGGAGTCACACGGCGCCCCTCCCTCTTTTAGGAACTGACGTCGGGGCCATGTGACCCCAACGTCATATGCACATTGCCCCGGCAACCAGACGCACCTCTCTCCCCGCCTCACCCCGTGCCCATATTACATGGGCTACGTGTAAGCAATAGGCTTCACGTCACGGGGAGGAGAAAAGGAAGGAGGAGGTCCAAGCGTCTGCTACCTAGATAACAGGGAAGCTTGTGGACGCTTCCCCTCAATACATTGTACAAAGGTGCTTCCTCTAAACAGTGACAGCAGCCAATTGAAGTCGCACCCCCTCCACTGCACCACCAATGAATGTGAGACTCTACCTAGAATAGGGCTACGCCCATCACTTAGCCACGCCCACACCCCATATATTAGGACGCCAGGGATGGCCACAGGCAGCATTCCACAACTGGCTTTGTTACAGAGAGGTACTCCAGGACCGGAGCTCCCTGCCACTTGGAACAATACACCTGACACAATCAATTTAAGGTATTTGATCTCTTTTACTCTATGATGGCCCTGGGGAACCTTATTTCCCCTACGAATCACCATTATTTCCATTCTTTGACCTCTTTGATGTTCAATTTCTTAGCATTTCCCTTATACCTTCATGTTTTTCAGTTGTTTAATTATCACGACTGCCAAATACTGGTTTCTTCACAATATACCAGGCCATCCCGTAGAGGATATTTGAGCAGCATTGACAATCACGTGTTAGGACCCCTGCCAGCACTGGGAAAGCGATTTTTCACAGTTAAATGCAAATGTAAGTCGCATATAATACTTTTCTGTTGTAATGCGATTTCTGTAGTCGCAAATGTAAGTCGCATATAATACTTTTCTGTTGTAATGCGATTTTCTGTAGTCGCAAATGTAAGTCGCATATAATACTTTTCTGTTGTAATGCGATTTCTGTAGTCGCAAATGTAAGTCGCATATAATACTTTTCTGTTGTAATGCGATTTCTATAGATATAGGTAACAAACAAATATTTAAGTATATACCAATAATCATGCTGTTACTTAAAATTTTAGAATGTGATGCAGTCCCTCCCTGAGGAAGACTTTATCCCTACAATAAGTTGAAACGCGTTGGAAATCTGCTATCAGGACGCCATCACACCTATCGGGGGTGGTACTTGTAACTAGCAGTAGGATGCATCATATGTTTCCATATATCTGATGTTTTTATAATTATTCTTAACTAGATCAATGTGTATGTTCATGTATATCCTATTCGTTTTTGTATCAATAAACTTCTTTTTAACTATAATTCAACACTGCCAATTTCTGCATTGCCCTTAAAATCCCATTTTGAGGTACACATCCCCTTCTAGATTGTAAGCTCTAACGAGCAGGACCCTCTGATCCCTCCTGTATTGATTTGTATTGTAAGTGTACTGTCTGCCCCATGTTGTAAAGCGCTGCGCAAACTGTTGACGCTATATAAATCCTGTATAATAATAATAATAATAATAATGTATATATTTACTGATCTTACTGTTGCTTTAAATTGGCATCAATTATTAACAGGAACTGTAGTATATTACGCCCACTTCCTGCCCAGCAGACATAGATAATCTTTATACAGTGAAGGAAGCACGTTAAAAACTTAATACTGGCCTTGGAAGCATAAGTCTGTAAGTAGGCTGTCATTAGTTTTCAATTAATTAATATATGTTCTACCAATTCAACTACATTTTATATGTGTTTTTGGTGGGATGTTTCTGTCAGGAAGTTCATTCAGCTAGGCCACATTTTTGGGGACATACTAAAACATTTAATGTGAAAATGGTTTAATGTAGCTTAACGTGTAATAAAGTGCTTAAACCTCTATCGATTGCCCTGAAACTTTGCACAGTCTAAGTTTTTACATTTCAAAACCTATCCAAGAAGTTTCATGGGATTCGGTGTTCCCCAAGGCAAACTAGGGATATTAAGCTTGATTTTTGGGGAGCTTAATGTGGCTTAACGTACAAAAAAGACCTTAAATGTTAACTAATTTCCCTCAAACTTTACACAATAGAAGACTCTATCCATGCCAACACATTCTGAAAATGTCAGCTCATTTGGTTAATCACACCAAAAGTTATTCCCATTAAGCTATATTTTACAATGCTAAAACGTTTAATGTAAAGAGCTTAACGTACCATAATGTGCCTTAACCTCAATCAATTGTCTTGAAACTTTGCACAGCCTAAGTTCTCAACTTCCCAAACCTATCCAAGAAGTTTCATGTGATTCGGTGTACCACAAGGCAAACTAGAGACATTAAGCTTGATTTTTGGGGAGCTTAATGTGGCTTAACGTACAAAAAAGACCTTAAATGTTAACTAATTTCCCCCAAACTTTACACAATAGAAGACTCTATACATGCCAACACATTCTGAAAATTTCAGCTCATTTGGTTAATCACACCAAAAGTTATTCACGTTAAGCTATATTATACAATGCTAAAACGTTTAATGTGAAAATGGCTTAATGTAGCTTAACGCGTAATAAAGTGCCTAAACCTCAATCAATTGCCCTGAAACTTTGCACAGCCTAAGATCTCAACTTCCCAAACCTATCCAAGAAGTTTCAAGCGATTTGGTGTTCCATAAGGCAAACTAGGGACATTAAGCTTGTTTTTGGAGAGCTTAACGTACAAAAAAGACCTTAAATGTTAACCAATTATCCCCATACTTCACACAATAAAATACTCCATGCCAACATATTCTGAAAATTTAAGCTCATTTAGTAAATCACACGAAAAGTTATTCACATTAAGCTATACTTTACAATGCTAAAACATTTAATGTAAAGAGCTTAACGTACCATAATGTGCCTTAACCTCAATCGATTGTCTTGAAACTTTGCACAGCCTACGTTCTCAACTTCCCAAACCTATTCAAGAATTCCAGATCGTTTGGTAAATCACCCCAAAAGTTATTCACATTTAACCATTTTTTTTACAATCCTTAACCAGTTGCAGACTTTGGGCGCACTAGACACGCCCAAAAACATGTTATCAGTGTACACAGGTCATGTCTAGTACATCTAGTCCTTCTGCTCTGCTGCCAGGATGCTTCCCTGTCTCAGTACCCAACAATTCAGCAGGAGCTGTCAAAAAAAAGAAGCAGGCTGGCAATGTTTATTAACAAGCACATCACAGAAAGTTACATTGAATCATTGTATCAATTGTAACTTTCTGTGTTTTGTATTCACAGATTAAAGGGATGAACTTCGATTTGCAGGTGAAGAGAGTTAAAGCAACCTTGACAAGTAAAAAAAAAATGTTTTTTCTAATTAAATGTTCCTCTGTTGAACTCCCTATTAACCCTTTAGTTTTCTCTAATCAGCACTGATTAACTCTATATTCTCCTTCTCTATTCAATTGTAATTTTCCTGGTGATTTTTTTCTTTTCTATTTTATTAACTAATAGTTACATTTTTTTTTCTGTTTTTTGTTTGCTTTGCTTATTAATATTTTTGAGACCTGTTTATATATATATATATATTTATTTATTTACCGAAAGAAAGAAAAAAATGCCTTTTGTTTAGTTTTATTACATTTAATTGTCTAAGGATTGCAAAAAATAATTATTGTTGCAGGACAATATTCACAAAAAGAAAGCCTTGTTTGTCCTTAACCACTTCAGCCCCGGAAGGATTTACCCCCTTCCTGACCAATGCGTTTATTGCGATTTGGCACTGCATCGCTTTAATTGACAAGTGCGCGGTCGTGCGACGTGGCTCCCAAACAAAATTGACATCCTTTTTTCCCCACAAATAGAGCTTTCTTTTGGTGGTATTTGATCACCTCTGCAATTTAAATTTTTTGCGCTATAAACAAAATAATAGCGACAATTTAGAAAAAAAACGCATTATTTTTTACATTTTGCTATAATAAATATCCCCAAAAATATATAAATTTTTTTTTTCCTCAGTTTAGGCCGATATGTATTCTTCTACATATTTTTGGTAAAAAAAAAAATAAATAAATAAGCGTTTATTGATTGGTTTACGCAAAAGTTATAGCAATTACAAAATAGGGGATAGTTTTATAGCATATTAATTTTTTTTTTTACTAGTAATGGCGACAATCAGCGATTTTATTGTGACTGCGACATTATGGGGAACATGTCGAACATTTTTGACACATTTTTGTGACCATTGTCATTTATACAGCAATCAATGCTATAAAAATGCACTGATTCCTGTGTAAATGACACTGGCAGTGAAGGTGTTAACCACTAGGGGGCGGGGAGGGGTTATGTCAGTACTAGGGATGTGTTCTAACTGTAGGGGGATGGGCTGTGTGTGACATGTGACTGATCTCTGCTCCCGATGACAGGGAGCAGAGATCAGTGACAGTGTCACTAGGTAGAACGGGGAGATGCTGTTTACATCAGCATCTCCCTGTTCGTCCTCTCCGTGAGGCGATCGCGGGTATCGGCGGCAAATTCAAAGTAACATACAGGTACGTTACTTTGCGCAGCCGTGCCATTCTGCCGACGTATATCTACAGGAGGCGGTCGCTAAGTGGTTAAAAAAATGCATGTATTATGTTGTTATCTTAAGTCAGGGGTTAGGCAAGCTTGGCACCCCAGCTGTGGTGAAACTACAAATCCCATCATGCCTCTGCCTCTAGGAGTCATGCCTGTGATTGTCAGGGTCTTGCAATGTCATCGCTGTGCATAGATGTGCGCACAAGGTGTGCCAGGTGTGCCTGGGCACACCCTAATCACCCTGTGTGGCACGGATTCTCCTGTTTAGACCCCTGATTATTCACCAAACCCCCCTAATGGGGCTCCTGAAAAAATAATAAAAAAAAATAAAATTGTAAAAATACTGACACCAATCTGTGCCCTAAAGACACTGTCCACTCTACTGACACCATCAGTATATATACACATGCACACACACATATGTATTTGAGCTTTGGGGTGCACACCCTAATGCAATAGGCTGCGCACACCTATCGCTGGATCTAGATGGGACTCAGGATAGTGTTAGGGGGGCTGCTGCACACAGAAGGCTTTTTATCTTAATGCATAGAATGCATTAAGATAAATAAACTTTCTGACTTTAAAATCTTTTTAACCGCTTCAGGCCTGGAAGATTTTACCCCCTTCCTGACCAGAGCATTTTTTACAATTCAGCACTGCGTCGCTTTAACTGACAATTGCGCAGTTGTGCGATGTTGTACACAAACAAAATTTGCATCTTTTTTTCCCACAAATAGAGCTTTCTTTTGGTGGTATTTGATCACCTCTGTGTTTTTATTTTTTACGCTATAAACAAAAAAAAGCGTGACAATTTTGAAAAAAAAGCAATATTTTTTACCTTTTGCTATAATAAATATCCCACGAAAATATATAAAAAAAACTAATTTTTTCCACAGTTTAGGCCGATATGCATTCTTCTACATATTTTTGGTAAAAAAAAAAAAAATCGCTATAAGCATATATTGATTGGTTTGCGCAAAAGTTAAAGCGTCTATAAAATAGGGGATAGAATTATGGCATTTTTATTATTATTATTTTGTTACTAGTAATGGCGGCGATCTGCGATTTTTATCCGGACTGCGACATTATGGCGACACATCGAACACTTTTGACACATTTTTGAGACCATTGCATTTTTACAGCGATCAGTGCTAGAAAAATGCACTGGTTACTGTAAAATGTCACTGTCAGGGAAGGGGTTAACACTAGGGGGCGAGCAAGGGGTTAATTGTGTTCCCTCTGCATGTTCTAACTGAAGGGGGAATGGGACTTACTAGGGGAAATGACAGATCGCTGTTTACACACACAGATCCCAGTTCTCGCTGTGTCACAAGCGATCGCGGATGCCCGGCAGACATTGCACCCGCCGGACACTCACATAGTCTCTGTGGGGGCGCCCCTAGTGGCTACAGGGCGAAGCGACGTAACATAACATCATTTCGCCCAGTCAAGCCATGCTGCCGCAGTAAAACTGCAGCGGCTGGTTGGCAAGTGGTTAAGCTTGTTTTGAAGAGGCTGAGACACAGCAGTGTCACCATTGACTCCCACTGCTGTCAATCAAAGTCAGGCAGCCAATCAGAGGAGAGGGGGCGGGCTGAACAATGGCTCAGTGTCTAAATGAACGCACAAAGCTGCGGCTCAGCTCGAGTGCCCCATAGCAAGCTGCTTGCTGTGGGGGCACTTGGCAGGAGGAAGCAGCCAGGAGTGCCAGGGAGAGAACTGAGAAGAGGAGGATCAGGGCTGCTCTGTAAAAAAAACACTGCACATAACAGGTACAGTATCTCACAAACGTGAGTACACCCTCACATTTTTGTAAATATTGTATTATATCTTTTCATGTGACAACACTGAAGAAATATCCTTTAGGATCCATAGCAGGCACGTGCCCGCTGCACGGTGAGGGACCCGATGCGTGTGGTAATTAGTGCATTTTTCTAGCACTGATTGCTGTATAAATGTCAATGGTCCAAAAAAGTGTCAAGTGTCCGATCTGTCCGCCACAATGTTGCAGTCCAGCTAAAAATCGCAGATCACCGCCATTACTAGTAACAAATAAATAAATTATAAAAATACTATAAAAATACCATAAATCTATTACCTATTTTGTAGACGCTATAACTTTTGCCCAAACCAATCAATATACACTTATTGCTATTTTTTTTACCAAAAATATGTAGAAGAACATATATTGACCTAAACTGATGAAGAAATTTTTTTTTTACATTTTTTTTTTGGGATATTTATTATTCATTAAGGGGGCAAATCCTTCCGGGGCTTAAGTGGTTAATCAATAGCCTTGATACATTGCACATCCAAAGTTTTTATCTTCCCAAACCTATCCTGAATATGGATTTTGGTTTCCCACAAGGGAAATGAGTGACTTTAGCTTAAAGGATATGTAAAGGTTAATTTCTCTTTTTTTAAACAAACATTTATACTTGCCTCCTCTGCTCTGTGCAGTTGGTTTTGCACAGAGTAGCACCGATCCTCCTCTTCTGGGATCCCTCAGCGGTGCTCCTGGCTCCTCCTCTTCTTGACTCACTGGTTGGAGAGCCGCTCTCCCTTAGGGGAACTCGTGTGGGCGAGGGGGATGGGGAAGGGGTCCAGTGTAAGTTCACCTTACAGATTTTATGTAAAGGTGAACTTACCCTTTAAGCTATTTCAATTAAATGTTTCAGGACTATAATAAAATTGTTAAAAGTGAATAACCTTTGGTCTGTTTTACCAAACAATCTGAGATTTTTAGAATATGCTGACATAGATACAGTTTTCCATTGTGGGAATTTTCGGGAAATTGGATAACATCCAAAAAAAAAAGTACAGCACCCCCTGACCCCCAGAGGCATAGCATGGACACCCAAAGGCAGGGAAGACTGACATTTTGATCTCAGGCAGATCCTAGACCAGTGAAGGGCTTTACGATCAAACAAAGGTTTGGCGCCAGTCATTTTAAGTACATTTTTAAATGCTTTATTGGAGAACTCAATAACTGACAGAAGGCATAGGGCTGAGAACATGCATGGCAAAACTAAATTAGAACATAACTCCAGACTCACCAGTCCCTTTCAGTATTCCACAGTGCAGAATCAATAGGAGCACAGGCTGGCACTGGGTATTAGAGAAACAGCTGAATAGGGAATAGACATACGATCTTCAGTTGGAGGGACACCAGACTTGCTCCTTAGGTCCTTTCCAGTAACAGATACCTCCAGTAGCCATCCAGCGTCTCTGGTTCTCCTCCTCAATCAGCATGTGAGGCCTCTTCTAGGCTTGAATCCTAGCCAAACCTTTCCCACAGTTGAGCATTCCCATCTCCAGGACAAGCCTGGATGTAGGCTGTATGAAGACTGAGCATATGGCAATTCTCCTAAGTATATATGCACTTCCCCAGCATGCACCACTGGCCAAGAAACCCTTAGTGAATAGCTGGTGAGCACACACACACGCATTATATTTCCCCATTGGCTGTCCCACACTACAGTCACTACACAAAAGGTGGTAGGGGCTTCACAAGCTTAATATCACTCACTTGTTTTGTGGAAAACAAAAATCCATGAAACATCTAGGATAGGTTTGGGGAAGCTGAAAGCTTGGGTTGTGCAAAGTTTCAAGGCAATGATTAAGGTTTAGGCACTTTATTGTAAGTTAAGCTCCCCAAAAAAAAAAGCTTAACACCTTCATTTTCTTTGTGGGAGACCAAAATCCATGACTCTTCAAGGATAGGTTTGGGAAGTTGAAAACTTAGGTTATGCAAAGTTTCAAAACAATTTATGAAAGCTTAGGCACTTAATGGTACATTAGGCTCTTTTTACACTGAGCCACATGTTTTGGGATTGTAAAATATAGCTTAATGTGAATAACTTTTGATGTGATTTAACACATGAGCTGAAATGTTCTGAGTATGTTGGAATGGATAGAGTCTTCTATTGTATGAAGTTTGGGGGAAATTGGTTAACATTTAAGGTCTTTTTTGTACATTAAGCCACATTAAGCTCCCCCAAAAAAAGCTTAATGTCCCTAAAAAGATGAAAAAGACCCCCTAAGCGGGGCTTTAATGCAGCCAATGATAAAAAAGAGTAATGTGATAATCAAGTTGATTTATTAATACAAAAAATTATTACACAGAGTTGATGACCTCTGACATTGGAAGTCAAGACATGAACTGTGGTACAACAAATTGTTAAAAAGCCGGCAACAATATACAATACAATATATCCAAAGCAACAAGATCAAGTTTACTATTGATGTCCAGACGCGTTTCGACCCTAGGGGGGTCTTCTTCAGAGGACAGATGATTAACAGCTGTGGAAATGTAAACATATATCACAAGATTTTTAGAAAAACCAACAACATACAACTCAGTGTAACATTTATAGTCAAAGAGTGGTAAAAAATATATACATATGATAGTATACAATAGATACATGGCATTTGTGTTTGTACATGTTACATTTCTATGTATTATATATTTACCAATTAAGTTGCTTCTGATGGTTGGCCATGGTTGTAGGAAGGTCAGCACCTCCCCCCTCTCTTTCTCTCCGTCCCCCAGAGGGTGAACTAACCTCCCGGGGGAAGCGAGCATCAAGTCACCGCACCTTACAAGGGATCACACAGAAACTCCCCTTGAAAGACCGGGGGAGGAGGGGGAATGCCCGCACTGCACCTGTAGTCAAGTAACAATAGTATTGGGTTGGAAACAGGAACGTAACAGGGATTTCTTATTCCCAAAGTAAAAGAGCAGGTATTGAGTTGGCAATAAATAAACGAAATGTGCGTAGGGGTCTATAGATAGGTCCATAGATGTGCAGGAGGGAAAAAAAAAAGGGGGGGGGAGGGAAAGGGAAGGAGTGAGGGGCTGAGTGTGGGGCAGGGAAGGAAAGGGGGGGGAATGGGAATGAAAGGGTCCTCCGAACAGGTATGGACCGTCCACTGCCAAAAAGGGGTATGTGGAGAAATTGCCAGTGATCAGACTAGGAAAAGAATGAAACAATTATAAAAGTGGAAAAAGATCAGTCTAAATGGCTGAGAAGAAAGAGATTAGGCTAGGGAAAGGTGGAGGAAGAGAGTGATGGGGGAAGGAAGGCCAGGTGTGTGATGTAGGGAAGGTGACACAGCATGGTGAACAAACAAATAGCTGAAAAGGAAAAGATAAGTCTCGAGAAAAGTAAAGGAGAGAGGTGATAGAAGAAGGGGGAGACCAGGGATGTGATGATATATGAAGGTGACACAGCAAGGTGAACGGACAAAAAAACAAAAAAAAAACAAAACAAGTGACAAGTAAAAAACCAAACGTGATGAGTGTGAGTGCAGAAGGAAAAAGTATAGTGAAAGCAATCAAAATTACCTTAAATAGGGAGTAATGATAAAAATGGAATGCCAGCAACTCTGAAAGATTATGAGCATAATGGCATTATTAGAAGAATCAGTCAAAATAGCAGATAAAAGGTAAAAGGTAACCATCATATAAGATAGCAGGGAATCAGTGAAACACAGCATAAGTTACTCACCAATCAGCCTATATCAATAGTGTGCAAGCATTTAGCGGCATATGGAGGTTGACATGAATCTCCTCTGCCGCCCTATTAATTTATCTAAGTGCTGATTGGTATTCATTACTTGCAGGTGCCGACCTTAACCCACTCCTTAACTGACCCCCCAGCCAAAGGAAGGGGTGGCGCCTATGGGCGCCTGCAGTGTGACCCCCCCGGCGTTCCAGAGAAAGAATCCTTCCGGGAACACCTGGCACCTCCGCCACAACTGCGGGGTGCCGTGACCTCACGCGCATGTGCCCAACTTTATGCGTACGTGAGCACGGCGCCCAGAGGGGATCCAGGACACCGCTGGCAGGGAAGAGGAGAGCGTCCACTATGGGTGCTGCCACCCGGTAGACGCATCAAGGAGGCGCAGGGTCCTTGCGCCAGCCCTCTTACCCTGCCAGGAAGGCAAGTGTGACTGGAGCCCACCCCACGGACCGGGGACACCGCCTAACGCATCCTAGAACCACCTGAGCATCTTCCCACCAGGGGGATGGAGATCCACTTCCAAACAAATAGTAAAACATTCCTGTTGCCTTTAGAGCATGCACTGTCTACAAGTTGCCATTGCCAACAAGAATATATTGTTATTACATAGTTGATAAAACAAAACATAATTTATTATAGTAGACATAAAAATCAAAGATCAAAAAATCAAAAATAAATAAGGCACAAACGGTGAACTAGCTTTTTATTAAAAAGCAATACTCCTATGGAGATATCAAAATGGTTATTGATTATTAAACGGCAGACACAGGCTCCTCTCCAGTTTTCTACCATTTAAAATAAGGGATAAAAATGTGACTGGAACATTGCAAATAATCCAATCTCATTATCATCACCAACACATATATGGAGCAGGGATATTCCATGGGGGCCAATATTTGAGCAGATTTCCTCGGGTTGACCTCAGGGCTACATAAGGAGATAGGTGGAACTGAGAGCCAATCCCAGATTTGTTATTTCTGGTGGTTTGTATACCAACCCAAAAAATTCAATGAGGGATAGAATTCCTCCTAGTGTATAACACAATTGGGTGATGTACTTCTGAACATTGGACCTGAATCCAGAATATATTTGGGATGGATTCCAAGCCCCATCATTGTCAGGTTCATCTAATGTGTCTTGCCAGAGGAAAACCCCTGCAAGAAGGGAGCAAATGAGATAGATTCGTTCAGGCCTGGAGGAGAGGTGGCCTGTAACTGAAATATCCATCTCTGCTCTTTCTGTAGCAGGACTTTGTTCCAATCACCGCCTCTATGGGGAATATGTATTCTGCTGAGGGCCATGAAGGTCACTTTCGGAACTCTGTAGTTGTGTGCTGAGATAACATGTCTCCCAATCGGAAGATAAGGATTTCCCACCTGCATACTGTATATGTGTTGGGAGATGCGTTTCCAGAATTCCTGCCTAGTTTTCCCCACATTCCATGAGGTAAACCACTCCGCGCGTGTAACAATTTATGAAGTGTGTGGGTGTGAATGTGTTTCCATTGGGGAGAACTGGAGTTTTTTCTTTCTTAATGACTGGACAATAAGAGCAATGTCCACATGGGAAGGATATATGGGCCCATAGCCACACCCTGTACCTGGAGCCTAGCCTAACCTCTTTCGCCATTTAGACTGATCTTTTTCCTCTTTTATAATTGTTTCATTCTTTTCCTAGTCTGATCACTGGCAATTTCTCCACATACCCCTTTTTGGCAGTGGACGGTCCATACCTGTTCGCAGGACCCTTTCCTTTTTTTTTTTTCCCTCCTGCACATCTATGGACCTATCTATAGACCCCTACGCACATTTAGTTTATTTATTGCCAACTCAATACCTGCTCTTTTACTTTGGGAATAAGAAATCCCTGTTACGTTCCTGTTTCCAACCCAATACTATTGTTACTTGACTACAGGTGCAGTGCGGGCATTCCCCCTCCTCCCCCGGTCTTTCAAGGGGAATTTCTGTGTGATCCCTTGTAAGGTGCGGTGACTTAATGCTCGCTTCCCCCGGGGGGGTTAGTTCACCGTCTGGGGGACGGAGAGAAAGAGGGGGGGGAGGTGCTGACCTTCCTACACCACGGCCACTCATCAGAAGCAACTTAATTGGTAAATATATAATACATAGAAATGTAACATCTACAAACACAAATGCCATGTATCTATTGTATACTATCATATGTATATATTTTTTACCACTCTTTGACTGTCAATGTTACACTGAGTTGTATGTTGTTGGTTTTTCTAAAAATCTTGTGATATATGTTTACATTTCCACAGCTGTTAATCATCTGTCCTCTGAAGAAGACCCCCCTAGGGTCGAAACGTGTCAGGACATCAATAGTAAACTTGATCTTGTTGCTTTGGATATATTGTATTGTATATTGTTGCCGGCTTTTTAACAATTTGTTGTACCACAGTTCATGTCTTGACTTCCAATGTCAGAGGTCATCAACTCTGTGTAATCATTTTTTGTATTAACAAATCAACTTGATTATCACATTACTCTTTTTTTATCATTGGCTGCATTAAAGCCCCGCTTAGGGGGTCTTTTTCGTCTTTTTTCAATGCATCGTATGGGGTGCGCAGCCCTGCTATTTTTTGTACGTTGAGTGTCCCCTTTTCTCTTTCTGTAGTTTGGGTGGTTAAACACCCTTCCCCCGCTGTTTGCTGACACTCAAGTAATAGACATGAACTGTGAACCATCTCCTATGTCTTGTTCATAACTCTGGCATCTGTCCTGTTGATCTCATCTCAATTGTATTAAGGTGTTGATTGTCTCACGTAAGATGAGTAAATTTACAGGTGAAGATTGGGCGACTTTGATGTCCCAATATGAGAATTCTTTTGAACAGGGAGACCAAAAAACCCTTTCCATTTCATCATTATTTCAGAAGTTAACTAAAGTACTTGAAAGAAAGTCTGCCCTCTTTTGGCACGTCATATCTTTTGGTAGATACATTGAGGAGCAGATCAATCCCTTTGGACTACGTGTCCAAATTTTTCCCAATGGTGATCCAATAAGCAATGAGTTCAAAGCAGAATGGGAAGCCAATCTCCAACTGTGCTCCCGGGAGAGGATGTCGATCTTGTCCAGGGAATACAATAGGCAGATTGCCCTTTTGGACATAGTGATCAACAATTTAGAACAGGTGTTGATCCCTTATGCCCAACACCCCTTATTTAGCGAATCACAGACCCTCCTAAATGAGAAGCTATCAGCCTTCAATAAAAACTTACTACAGAACAAAGAAATCCAATTCTGGAGAGACAAACATGCCTTTTTGGAGGGACGAGCCTACCGATGGTATACCCATACGGCCCAATCGAACAATTATTCGCGTCGAGAATCGAAAAATTCCCAACCTAAAACTTTGAAGTCTGGGATCTCCTCTACTTCTGATCCTGAACGATCAAAAAATCTCCCCCAACGCGGTCAAGGACGTAATAAGCAACAAAAAAGAGACCGTAGTCATAGGAATTCACCTGAATAAGACCCTAAAAAACAGACAATGGACATTGATTCTCCATCAGTTTCCCATGTTGCCCAATTTGATCCTGTAATGTCCAACAATTCTTTTGTTGACACAGACCAGGCACTTATCCCTGCGGTCAACAACGATACCTCTCTACCGCAGGAGACTTCTAAAGACCCTCATCCATCGTCCAATTCCATCAAAGCAGCTCCACAAAAGGCTTTAAACTTGGTCCGGGGACCAGGGTCCCCGAAAACCAACAAAATAGGCAAGGGCCTGGACCCCTTCGTAGTTCGGATTCAGCAAACCACCTAAGCGTAATTAATCTATCCTCTCTAAAACTAACCCAAGCAGAAATACAACTTCTATCTCGTGGGCTAACATTTTGCCCCGAACAGGATTTTGATATTTTTGAAATCATCACAGACATACAGCTTTTTGCACGCAAGCTATTATTGAAATATTTACATACCAAAGATGATCCCCATCTTGACACTGTGGAAGGTCCTACATATTAGGACCTTACGTGATCTAACTCTTCTTTACGAAGAAAACAATACAGTAGATTTAATCGATCAAATTGACCTAGACGCCTTACTGCAGGAGGCTGACGAGTCAATTCCAAATCCGCTGTTAATGTTTAAAAAAGCCTCCGCTACATTTCCTTCCTCTAGCATCAACCCTAATGTAGCTGTGTTTTTGAAGCAGACCATTCGTGACATATGTAAACTATCCCAATCTAAGTCTAAGCCCCTTAATCTATCATTCGATGAAAACAAAGCTCTCCACCATCTCGAAAAAAACTCAGAAGTTGTAATAAAACCTTCAGATAAAGGGGGCAATGTAGTCGTCATGAACAATGACGACTACACTGCAATGTGCCTGGACATCCTTAAGAATAAGGAGTGGTATACACCAATCTCGGTCCTAAGTATCAACCAGTATAATTCCATCTTTTACAATATGGTTGATCGCGCATTTTTTACTGGCGCAATCCCTAAGAACACTTACGAATTCATCAGGACTCCACATTCCAGGATAGCCACCTTTTACAGTCTGCCCAAGATTCATAAAAACTCTACTAAATTGACAGGCCGCCCCATTGTCTCTGGCAATGAGGCCATATCTGAAAACCTAAGCAGTGTTATAGATGCCCATCTTCAACCTCTCGTGGTGTCCTTGCCATCATTTGTCAAGGACACGATACAATTTCTACAACTGATCAATGATCTACAAATACCAGATGGTGCCATCTTGGTCACGATTGATGTTGAGGCCCTGTACAGCAGTATTCCCCACTCTCTTGGCTTATCTGCTGTACAGAGGGCTCTTCAGCAACATCCACATTATGACTCAGCATTGAATGATTTCATACTAAGGGGCCTACAGTACATACTTAATTACAACCACTTCTGCTTCAACAACTCCCACTACCTCCAGGTACAGGGTGTGGCTATGGGCACATGCTGTGCCCCCTCATATGCCAACCTGTACCTGGGGGAGTGGGAGAAATCCCTCCTAGATGACGAGGACCTCGTCATGTACACCGGCCACATATCCAAGTGGCTGAGGTACATTGACGACGTCTTCGTCGTCTTGGAGGGATCTGAGGCTAAATTGCTGGAATTTTTGAGTTTGATCAACTTTTTTTTTTTTTTTTTTTTTTTTTCCACTCAGCAAGATTGTTTATCTGGGAATCGTTCTTCAGTTATCAGTACGTCCAACTTCTTCCCATTCCTGCTTCTCATCATCGTGGTAATGCTGATTGTATTTTTTTTTTTTTTTTTTCGGATTGCAAAAGTTATTTATGTTGTGTTTAGATGTTATATCTTTATACATTTCTCTCCCTCCCCCCCTACTCCCCCCTGACCCCCCCCATGACCGTGCGTCTCCTCCTGCCTCCCTCTTCTTTCTCTATCTTCCTCTGGACCGTCTTTGTTTCAGCTTCCAGGGTTATTTTAGATGTTAATCTCTGGGTCTCTTTATCTCTTTATCTTCCAACCTAGGCTATCCATATTTCGGCCGCTCTCAGGGAGGTTTTAAACTCTTCCCATCTTTTCCATTTTTCCACAAAGACGCCCATTTTCGTACCCTCACTGTATCTTAAATATTCTAGGTTATGTATTTCATTGACTTTCTCTAACCATTCCTTCATAGCTGGTCTTTCTGCCTTTCTCCAGTATTTGGGTATCAGGCTTTTAGCCGCATCTAAAAGGTGCGGTAGTAGCGTTCTTAAATAGGCTTTATTAGACATTTCGCTCAGGTGGAATAGGCAAACCCAGGGGTCATCTGGGGTATTGATCCCTGTTATGTCTTTAATAAAACCCCTGACCTCTGTCCAGAATATTTTTATTATCGGGCATTGCCACCAGATATGGGTCATTGATCCCGGCTCCTTACATCCCCTCCAGCAATATTGTGGAGGTCCGTTTGAAAATTTGCTCAAACGATCTGGAGTCATGTACATCCTGGTTAGACATCTGTAGTTTAGCTCCAGAATTTTACTATTAACTGACGTGGCTGTTACTCTGCTTAGGATCAATGACCCTTCTGGAGGAGTGAGCTCCCTCCCCAGCTCCTTCTCCCACTTCTTTATAAAAGAGGGGGTATCCGTATTCCCTAATTCTATCAGTATTCTGTATGTCTGAGAGAACCCCCCCTTCCTGTCTTTATCCAGGCACATTTTCTCTAGTGGGCGAAGATTTTCCTTTGATCTAATTGGTTTTGGGAGGGATCTGATAAACTGACTCAGTTGGCTGTATCGCCAGGTGTTTATTACCAGCAAGTTTTTTTTTTCTTTTAGTTCCTGATATGTGCATATTTTATTCTGTTGCATAACATCCTTTAACTGGATGTTTTCATCTAATAGCCATCTCCCGAACCACTCCCCTCTCCCTGGTGCAAAGTATGCTGAGTCCTTAAGTGACATTAAGGGGGAATTGTATCCCCAGTGCTCCCTCTTGTGGACCTTGTCCCAAATCTTTAGTGCGTGTTTGGTGATCTCGTGTGTTTCAGAGCTAAGTTCTCTTAAGTGTGGGGGTATCCAAATTATTTTATTCAACCCAGCATTACTAATCTCCCTCTCCATTTTCACCCAGTGTTTGTCTACCTTATTTTTTGCCCAATCAATTACTCTAGCTAAAGATATAGCTTCATAGTATTTGCATACGTCTGGTGCTCCCCATCCCCCTTGGCCCTTCGCTTTTGTCAATTGTGTAAATTTTAAACGTGGTGCTTTTCCTCTCCATATGAACCTAAGAAAAATTGATTGCAGTTTTCTTAAATATGCCTGTGGAAGTGCGACTGGCAGCATTTGCATTACGTAGGTGATTTTTGGCAATACAACCATCTTATATATATTTATTCTCCCTCCCCAAGATAATTGTCCTATGTGAATTCTGCTGAGTTCTTGCTTGATCTTGTTAAGAAGTGGTATGAAGTTGGCGTGGAAAAGCGTCTCGTATGAGGTTGTAATCTTAATCCCTAGGTAGTTTAGCTCCTTTTGCCCCCATTGAAAGGGGAAGTGCTTCTGATATGAATGATCTCTGGGTTTGCTGGTGTTAAAGGTTAGTGTCTCCGATTTGTTTGGGTTTATTTTAAAGTTAGAAAGCTTGCCATATTCAAGCAGTATTGACATTATATTCGGGAGGGAAATTTTTGGGCGCGATATGTATAGGAGGATGTCATCCGCAAATGCGGCTAGTTTGTATTGATCTTTTCCTATCGTTACCCCACTAATATCCGGGCACCTCCTGATCTTTTCTAGTAGGGGCTCTAGGGCTAATACGAACAGGACAGGGGAGAGCGGACACCCCTGTCTAGTCCCGTTATGCATATCGAATGGCTCTGAAAGGACTCCGTTTGTTCTTACTCTGGCAGTAGGTCCCGAGTATAGTGCCCCTATTCTTCTACGTATCTTGATCCCGAAACCCATCTCCTCCAGTGTGCCCATCATGAAGTCCCAGTCTACCCTGTCAAACGCTTTTTCAGCGTCTATTGACAGGAGTAGACTTGGGACTCCGCTTTTCTTCAACTGCTGCACCGCCAGGAGGGTCTTGATGCTATTATCTCTACCTTGACGGCCTGACACGAACCCGACCTGATCTGGATGCACTATCCTTTCTATTATGGGTTTTAGTCTATCCGCGATTACTTTAGCGTAAATTTTCGTGTCTACGTTTAGGAGAGAGATCGGCCTATAGCTTGAGCATACTGTATTGTCTTTGCCTTCCTTTGGGATGACTGCTATTATGGCTTCTAAGGCTTCCTTTCTCATTTCTCCTTTTTCCCCAGCTTCATTCATATAGGAGCACATTTTTGGTATTAATAGATCCTGGTATTTTTTATAGTAAAGCACCGTCAGTCCATCCGGACCTGGGCTTTTTCCCATTTGCAACCCTTTGAGCGCTTTCCTCACTTCAAGTTCAGTGTATGGGGCCTCCAGAGTTACTTGTTCATTTTCTGAGAGGTTGGACAGGCCACTATCTTCTAGGTATTTTTTGATTTTCCCTTGCTTTTCTGCCCTTTCTTCAGTGCTAATTTTTTTGTTTATGGCATACAGTCCCCCGTAGAACTCCTGGAAAGTCTTAGCGATGTCTTTATCTTTATAGGCGATCTCGCCTAATTTAGTTCTTATTTTATCGATATAGTTATTGTTTTTCTTTTTGCTTAGGACCCTAGCCAGGGGCCTCCCGGGTCTGTTGCCCCCTATGTATCTTTCTTTCTTTACCCGGTTATAAACCTTACGGTTGTCTATTTCTATGAGTTCTCGCATGGCCTCTCTTTTTTTGTATAATTCTACCAATATCTCCTTTTCTCCCGTTTGCTTATGTCGTTGTTCCAGCTCCTGAATACTTTTCTGTATGGCTGATCTTTCCCTAGCCTCCTTTTTCTTCCTTTCTGATCCTGCTTTTATTAAGATGCCTCTAATGAATACTTTATGGGCCTCCCATACTACAGCTTTTGAAGTTTCCTCGACCGAATTAGTTTTAAAGTAGAATTCTAGTCCTTCCTTAATGCGCTGGTCTATTTCTCTGTCATGCAGTAACTCCTCATTTAGTCTCCAGTTATTGGAAGACTGGCTTCCCCTAACTAATTTCCACAGAAGACTCACTGGCGCGTGATCAGAAAATGTAATCGATCCTATTCTTGTGGCTTCTACCTCGTCTACATACCTGTGTTCCACCAGGAAAAAATCTAACCTAGAGTACGTCGAGTGTACGTGGGAGTAGTAGGAGTAATCTCTATTATTTGGGTGCTGCAGCCTCCAAATGTCTAACAGTTGGTATTGGTGCAGCTTCTTTTTTAGTTTGTTCATCCAAATCCCTCCGGTCCCACGGACACACGACGTACTGTCTTTCGCTGGGTCAAGACATATATTAAAATCTCCCGCAATGATGGTCCTCCCCCTTTTAAAGCTTTCCAATTTAGCAAGAATGCCCATTAGGTACCCCCCGGGGTTGGTGTTCGGGCAATAGATGTTTGCCAACGTGCATTCTACCCCATTAAGTTTGCCCCTGAGGAATAGGTACCGTCCCTCCGGGTCGATCATTCTTTCATCTGGACTAAACCTGATGTTTTTGGCAAAGCCTATCGCTACACCTTTTGAACTCTTAACTGGGGTATCCCCATATTCCCAGTTTGGGAAGTCCCTCGAGCGTATTCTTTGATTCCTGCCCACGAGGAAGTGTGTCTCCTGCAGGAAGACTACCTCTGCCTTGAGGAGCCTCAACTCCCCTACTATGTTTACACGCTTCACCGGAGAGTTGATACCCCTCACGTTATATGAAATTACGTTTATCCCAGCCATCCTGTTGACGCACCCCCTTGTAGGCTGAACCTCTTTTTTTTAAATCTGGATAGCGGGGAGCAGTGTCACGCTTATCGGTCATACCCTCACCCCCCTCCCCCTCCCGCCCCTGTCCCTCCCTCACCCCCACCCTATCCTCCCCCCCACCTCCCCCCTCCCTCCCTCCCTCCCTTGGGGTAACAGACCTTATCCTGGCCCTTTTAACCGTGGCCCCACTAACTCCTCCTGGCCCCCCGGTTTTCCCCCTAGAGGTTGAGCTCGGGGGTGCCATTCCTGGATCTACCCACTCCCGTCGGAGTACCCGACTCCCCCCCTCCTCCCCGCTCCCTCTCACCACCCCCCCTGGGGCCCACCCCCGCCCACCCCCCCGTCTTTCTCACTTTCTCACTTTCTCACACCCCCCTTTTTTCTTTTTTTTTTTTTTTCCTTCTTTGCTTTTTTTTTTTTTTCTTTCCTCCTCATTTCCTTCTTCATCTCTTCTTTTTCTTTGTTCTTTCCTTTTTTTTTTTTTTTTTTTCCTCCTATCTATGTGCATATACAATCTTGTGTCGCCTGTTTACGGTCTCCTCATATCGGTAACTGGCTTCCAGGCAGGTATCCCCACCCTATACTCTTGAGTTTCGGATTTTTCCCACCACCCCGGTATTTCAACCAGTGGCACTTCCAAGCGTTGGCAAAATTTTTGTGTCTCTTCTGGGAATCTAAGTGTCGCAGAGCGGCCCTCCTTGTGTCCAATCAGACATGCTGGGAAGCCCCAGGAATATTGGACATCATTTGCTTTGAGATGGGCTAGGAGTGGCTTGAGAGTTCTTCTCCTGGCTAGAGTCTCTGCCGATAGATCTGGGAAGATCTGGAGGTTTTCTTCTCCGTATTTCACTTGTTGATTTGCTCTTAAGCTTGACTTGATCTTTTCTTTATCTTGGAAATTGTGAAATCGGACAATTACATCTCGTGGGGCATCTCCCCTGATCTCCACTGGCTTCCTTACCCTGTGGGCCCGGTCTAACTTGATCTTCGATCTATTTTCAGTTGGATCCAGGCGGTCACCAAAAATTTGATCTATTATTTCTTGGAGATTTTCTTTCCCCCCTTCCTTCTCAGGTAGGCCTCTTATCCGCAGATTCTTCCTCCTATTACGGTTCTCCTGGTCTTCCAATCTGTACCGGAGGTTCCTTTGTTCTCTTTGGATTTCTTCGATTTGCTGTTTAAGAACATTTATCTCCGTTCCCTGGGTATCTGTTGTTATTTCCAACTCTTCCACTCTTTTTAGTGTATGGCCCAAGTCCTGTCGGATTGCTCCGATCTCACTTTTAATAATTGCTTCTAGTCTTGCGAACATTTCTACCATCTCCCTTTTTGTTGCTATTTGATTGTCTTCCTGGGGGGTCGCAGCAGTCTCTTCCCTTGTCTCCATACTTGAAGAATTGGTATCTGTCTCCGCCAGCTGTCTTCGTGTACTGACTTTGGATAAGGGCTCAGGAGTTTTACATTTAGGACCGCCAGCCTTCCCTGGGCTCCCTTTATTCCCCTCTTGGACCATATATTTCCTTATGGCGCCCGGGCTCACGCTTGTTCTATTACTGCTGGCCGTATTGGCCGCTGCCGCTTTCCCTCCCTTTCCCTTCATTATGCTGTAAACCCTGGGGGTCCTGTAGGGTGAGTGTAGGTATCCTGCTGACGTGATCCCCTGCAAGCTAATGTAGTATATATTCTACCCTTCCCCAGTACACCTTGCAGTCCCGAAGGGGTTGCTTTCTTCTGGGGTCCCTGCCCCCTTAGATCAGGTGCTTTCCGTATACCCTTACTATGATTTTACGCCTAAAGAACAGAGAGCAGCTGACCCCTGGAGACCTCAGAAGAGGTAAATAAGGGAGGTGGGAGTGGTCAAGTGGAGTGATCAAGTGGAAAGGGGGGCGACCCCCCGGCCTGGTGGCCCCTCCAGTAAGCAATTCTAGAAGTCTTCCCAGTCAGCTACCTTCGTCTACTGCAATCTTAACAAGTCCCGTTCTCAGTTATCTTCAGGGGTATGATTTATATAAAGGCTAACCGCCTTAAACTGACACAGGCTTGCAGGACGTATTCACTTTTGAGCTGCCTGGGGCTGATTAGATTACAACTTATGAAAGCCCGTTCTAACACACATATCCGTCGTATCTTACATATGGCTGTAAAGCTAACTGCACATGTTTTTTTTGTTGGTTGCAAACAATGTAAATCATAAAAAAGTATTAGCCTTCAACAGTAGATGTAGTTTGCATTTGCATATTAACACCGATATAGGATTACCTTACAGAGTTTTGATCACTTTTGAGCTGCCTGGGGCTGATTAGATTACAACTTATGAAAGCCCGTTCTAACACACATATACGTCGTATCTTACATATGGCTGTAAAGCTAACTGCACATGTTTTTTTTTGCTGGTTGCAAACAATGTAAGTCATAAAAAAGTATTAGCCTTCAACAGTAGATGTAGTTTGCATTTGCATATTGACACCGATATAGGATTACCTTACAGAGTTTTGATCCTTAGTTCCCAGTCCCCTGCAGAGAAGGGGGGTCTCACGAGTTATTTGAGATAAGAAGGAAAGCACTTACCCCCTCCGTCGTATACAAACGGTTTTACCAAACTCCTCTCCTTTTTTTTTTTTTTTTTTTTTTTTTCCCTTGTGTCAGCTGTTTCTACGGACGGAGCAGCCTTCAGTTCGGATCCCTCCCAGCTTGGCTGCCGTCCACTTCCTTTGCCTCCCGGCGTGTCAGCGCTTGCCTGAGGTTTTTGATACAGCTGGGGGGTTCGTGTCCAGTGTCCTACGGGGGGTTAGCGGAGCTTCTGCGGGACAACGAGACAACGTCGGCCCTGGATCTCCCGGCTCCGGCACGGGGGGGGGGGGGGCGCCGCGGGCGGGCGGCGATCGAATCTATGGAGGGGACAGGGTTGCTCTCAGCCACAAGCTGGAGGAGGAGACGTCCGGCATCCCGGGATCAGCAGCCGATCCAGTAAGCCACCCACATCCGGCTCCTCCCTCCTGTTGTGTTGTTCTGTGAGTTTGATCAACTTGAATGACCGAAACCTCAGATTCACAGCGAGTTATGACACCCACAGGGTCACATTTTTGGATGTTTCCATCCTTGTCACTGCGGAAAGGAGACTATCCAGCACTCTATTCCGGAAGACAACCGCCGGAAATACGGTTCTTCACGCAGATAGCTTCCACCCTATACCACTCAAAAATTCGATCCCTTATGGGCAATACCTGCGCCTCCGCCGCAACTGCTCAAATGATGTTTTTTTTCAAAAAAAGAAGCTGGAGAGCTTCAGTCCCGACTACTAGAAAGGGGATACAGTCGATATTGCCTTAAAAAAGCTTATAACCAGGCAATCAGACAACCAAGATCTCAGGTGTTATTCCAACAGAAACCCAACAAAAGTCCTGAATGCAGTTTCACTCGCATAATAATGCGATATTCACGTCAACATCTAGCCATTAAAAAGATCCTGAAACGTCATTGGAGCATCCTTACGGATGATCCCAAATTGAGAAACTTTGTTTCTGAACAACCAGCCATTACGTACAAAAGAGCCGTGTCACTAAAGGACAGATTAGTCCAGAGCGAATATAAGAACAAAACCATAAGACACAAACACTGCCCCGCAGTTGGCTCCTTCCCATGTGGACATTGCTTTTATTGTCCAGTCATTAAGAAAGAAAAAACTCCCGTTCTCCCCAATGGAAACACATTCACACCCACACACTTCGTAAATTGTTACACGCGCGGAGTGGTTTACCTCATGGAATGTGAATGTGGTTCCTACTATGTGGGGAAAACGAGGCAGGAATTCTGGAAACGCATCTCCCAACACATATACAGTATGCAGGTGGGAAATCCTTATCTCCTGATTGGGAGACATGTTATCTCAGCATACAACTACAGAGTTCCGAAAGTGACCTTCATGGCCCTCAGCAGAATACATATTCCCCATAGAGGCGGTGATTGGAACAAAGTCCTGCTACAGAAAGAGCAGAGATGGATATTTCAGTTACAGGCCACCTCTCCTCCAGGCCTGAACAAATCTATCTCATTTGCTCCCTTCTTGCAGGGGTTTTCCTCTGGCAAGACACATTAGATGAATCTGACAATGATGGGGCTTGGAATCCATCCCAAATATATTCTGGATTCAGGTCCAATGTTGAGAAGTACATCACCCAATGGTGTTATACACTAGGAGGAATTCTATCCCTCATTGAATTTTTTGGGTTGATATATAAACCCTACTGTAAAACAATAAGCTTACTTTATAGATCCTTGTAAACTTACTTTATGTATCTTTATAACATTGTATACTCAATAAACTTCTTTTGACAAGGAATTTTTTGGGTTGGTATACAAACCACCGGAAATAACAAATCTGGGATTGGTTCTCAGTTCCACCTATCTCCTTATGTAGCCCTGAGGTCAGCCCGAGGAAATCTGCTCAAATATTGGCCCCCATGGAATATCCCTGCTCCATATATGTGTTGGTGATGATAATGAGATTGGATTATTTGCAATGTTCCAATCACATTTTTATCCCTTAATTTAAATGGTAGAAAACTGGAGAGGAGCCTGTGTCTGCCGTTTAATAATCAATAATCATTTTGATATCTCCATAGGAGTATTGCTTTTTAATAAAAAGCTAGTTCACCGTTTGTGCCTTATTTATTTTTGATTTTTTGATCTTTGATTTTTATGTCTACTATAATAAATTATGTTTTGTTTTATCAACTATGTAATAATAATATATTCTTGTTGGCAGTGGCAACTTGTAGACAGTGCATGCTCTAAAGGCAACAGGAATGTTTTACTATTTGTTTGGAAGTGGATCTCTGTTGTTGTCTATGGAGTGGGACATGTGGATGGTTCTCCCTTCCTCCTTTCTCTCTTCTTTCCTCCCACAGTCACCATCCACCTGTCCATCCCCCTGGTGGGAAGATGCTCAGGTGGTTCTAGGATGCGTTAGGCGGTGTCCCCAGTCCGTGGGGTGGGCTCCAGTCACACTTGCCTTCCTGGCAGGGTAAGAGGGCTGGCGCAAGGACCCTGCGCCTCCTTGATGCGTCTACCGGGTGGCAGCACCCATAGTGGACGCTCTCCTCTTCCCTGCCAGCGGTGTCCTGGATCCCCTCTGGGCGCCGTGCTCACGTACGCATAAAGTTGGGCACATGCGCGTGAGGTCACGGCACCCCGCAGTTGTGGCGGAGGTGCCAGGTGTTCCCGGAAGGATTCTTTCTCTGGAACGCCGGGGGGGTCACACTGCAGGCGCCCATAGGCGCCACCCCTTCCTTTGGCTGGGGGGTCAGTTAAGGAGTGGGTTAAGGTCGGCACCTGCAAGTAATGAATACCAATCAGCACTTAGATAAATTAATAGGGCGGCAGAGGAGATTCATGTCAACCTCCATATGCCGCTAAATGCTTGCACACTATTGATATAGGCTGATTGGTGAGTAACTTATGCTGTGTTTCACTGATTCCCTGCTATCTTATATGATGGTTACCTTTTACCTTTTATCTGCTATTTTGACTGATTCTTCTAATAATGCCATTATGCTCATAATCTTTCAGAGTTGCTGGCATTCCATTTTTATCATTACTCCCTATTTAAGGTAATTTTGATTGCTTTCACTATACTTTTTCCTTCTGCACTCACACTCATCACGTTTGGTTTTTTACTTGTCACTTGTTTTGTTTTTTTTTTGTTTTTTTGTCCGTTCACCTTGCTGTGTCACCTTCATATATCATCACATCCCTGGTCTCCCCCTTCTTCTATCACCTCTCTCCTTTACTTTTCTCGAGACTTATCTTTTCCTTTTCAGCTATTTGTTTGTTCACCATGCTGTGTCACCTTCCCTACATCACACACCTGGCCTTCCTTCCCCCATCACTCTCTTCCTCCACCTTTCCCTAGCCTAATCTCTTTCTTCTCAGCCATTTAGACTGATCTTTTTCCACTTTTATAATTGTTTCATTCTTTTCCTAGTCTGATCACTGGCAATTTCTCCACATACCCCTTTTTGGCAGTGGACGGTCCATACCTGTTCGCAGGACCCTTTCATTCCCATTCCCCCCTCTTTCCTTCCCTGCCCCACACTCATCCCCTCACTCCTTCCCTTTCCCTCCCCCCCCTCTCCCCCCCCCCCTTTTTTTTTCCCTCCTGCACATCTATAGACCTATCTATAGACCCCTACGCACATTTAGTTTATTTATTGCCAACTCAATACCTGCTCTTTTACTTTGGGAATAAGAAATCCCTGTTACGTTCCTGTTTCCAACCCAATACTATTGTTACTTGACTACAGGTGCAGTGCGGGCATTCCCCCTACTCCCCCGGTCTTTCAAGGGGAGTTTCTGTGTGATCCCTTGTAAGGTGCGGTGACTTGATGCTTGCTTCCCCCGGGGGGGTTAGTTCACCGTCTGGGGGACGGAGAGAAAGAGAGGGGGGAGGTGCTGACCTTCCTACACCACGGCCAACCATCAGAAGCAACTTAATTGGTAAATATATAATACATAGAAATTTAACATCTACAAACACAAATGCCATGTATCTATCATATACTATCATATGTATATATTTTTTACCACTCTTTGACTGTTAATGTTACACTGAGTTGTATGTTGTTGGTTTTTCTAAAAATCTTGTGATATATGTTTACATTTCCACAGCTGTTAATCATCTGTCCTCTGAAGAAGACCCCCCCTAGGGTCGAAACGCGTCAGTACATCAATAGTAAACTTGATCTTGTTGCTTTGGATATATTGTATTGTATATTGTTGCCGGCTTTTTAACAATTTGTTGTACCACAGTTCATGTCTTGACTTCCAATGTCAGAGGTCATCAACTCTGTGTAATAATTTTTTGTATTAATAAATCAACTTGATTATCACATTACACTTTTTTATCATTGGCTGCATTAAAGCCCCGCTTAGGGGGTCTTTTTCATCTTTTTTCAATGCATTGTATGGGGTGCGCAGCCCTGCTATTTTTTGTACGTTGAGTGTCCCCTTTTCTTAAGCTTAATGTCCCTAGTTTGCCTTGTGGAACACCGAATCGCATGTAACTTATAAGATAAGTTTGGGAAGTTGAGATCTTACTCTGTGCAAAGTTTCAGGGCAACTGATTGAGGTGTAGGCACTTTATCACACATTTATCTACATTAAGCTACATTAAAGCGGAGTTCAGTGGCGTTGCTATGGGGGTGCGGGGGGTGTGGCCCGCACCCGGGTGACACCCGCCAGAGGGTGACACCCGGCTCAGACTGGCACCGCATTGAGAGGGGTGCCGCCGCCTCGGCTCCCTCCTTCCCTTCCGGGATCTCCTCTCCTCTGCTCTTTGCGATCTGCTGGGAGAGTGGGGGAGGAGGGAGTGAGGCAAAAATAGACTGGCTGCCCGTGATCCGACCGTCCCCACACACACCTACACACGGCGCAGCCGGGACTGCACTCACTGCAGCTTCCTCCTTGGCTGAGTTGGCTCTGACATGTACACAGGCAGGGAGGAAGACCCGAGGATGTGGAGGGACAACATCATGCTACAGCACCTGCCCTGAGGTATGCAACAGGAGTGTTGCAGAGGAGGGGGGCATAATGGTTGGGGGCATTGGCAGGTAACAACTATGCTGCCAGGAGTGCTTTTAGGGGGGTTAGAGAATAGGTGCTAGGGGGTGCTCTTTGTTTTGGGTTGGAGAGGACTTGTACTAGAAGTAGGAGAGGGCAGATTTGAAGTTTGACCCCCCTCCCCCCAGTGCAATTCCTCTCCCCTCCCAAAGCACCCCCTAGCACATATCCTTTCACCCCCCCAAATCAAAGATACTATCTCGGATCCATCCACCCCCCAAATCCCATTCTGGCTCCATCCACCCCTCAATCCCATCCAGCTCCACCCACCCACCGATCCCATACCCGCTCATCCATCCCCCTGATCCCATACCCGCTCATCCATCCCCCTGATCCCATACCCGCGCATCCATCCTCCTTGATCCTGATCCCATCCCAGCTCCATCCATCCCCCCGATCCCATACCCGCTCATCCATCCCCCCTGATCCCATCCCGGCTTCATCCATCCCCCATGATCCCAACCCGGCTTCATCCATCCCCCCTGATCCCATCCCGTCTCCATCCATCCCCCTGATCCCGTACCTGCTCCATCCACTCCCCCTGATCCCATTCCCAATCCCATCCCAGCTCCATCTATTCCCCCGATCCCATCCCCGCTCTATCCATTCCCCCGATCACATCCTGGCTCCATTCATTACCCCCATCCCTTCCCAGCTTGACCCAACCCCCGATCCCATACCCACTCCAGCCATCCCCCCTGATCCTGATCCCATCCCGGCTCTATCCATCTCCTCAATCCCATCCCGGCTCTATCCATTCCCCCGATCACATCCTGGCTCCATTCATTCCCCCCATCCCTTCCCAGCTCGACCCAACCCCTGATCCCATACCCACTCCAGCCACCCCCCCTGATCCTGATCCCATCCCGACTCTATCCATCTCCTCAATCCTATCCTGGCTCCATACATCCCCCCCTGATCCCATACCCACTCTATCCATCCCCCCCTGATCCTATCCCCATGTCATCCACCCCCCTGATCCCATCCCCGCGCCATTCATCACCCACGATCCAATTCCGGCTCCATCCATCCCCCCCAATCACATCCCATCTCCATCTATTGTGGTAGGTTAAGGGGGGGGGACCACACCGACCCACTAGTCTGCTTAGTGCCGGGGAGTGGGGGGGTGACACCATGTATTACCGCACCAGGTGACACCAACCCTAGTGACGCCACTGGCGGAGTTCCAGTCCCCCAATTCAATTTTTTTTTTTAAGACTCCACTTCAACTTGATCCACTTTATATGCAATCTTTAGAAAGTGTTATTCTAGTACTCACTTTTTTTCTATTCAAACATAAATAAAAAGATCTGGATCTTGGAAGCTGGCAGTGTCCATCTCCACTGTGGGCATCTGAAGCCCTCTTCTATAAATTTCCTGGAATCGGTGCAGCAGGCACCTCCACATCTCGCGCCTGCACAGTAATGCCACCACATGGCGCTCCTTCCTCTTGAGTCCTGACATGTTGCCATAGCGGCGACAGCGGACATTCCGTCAATCATCATGAGATGTCATCACTAGGCGATTCACAAGGACTCCTGGGATACATGATGCTGTTATCCCAGGGGCCCTTACAAATCACCTAGTGACGTAATCGCCTCGGTGGGGACTACCGGAAATGCCGGAGAAAAAAAGATATTTAAGGTATTTCGTTTAAAAAAAAAAAAGAATTTCCATGGTGAAAAGGATTTTTACAGGGGATACCAGAGTGAGGAATTGTGTAAAATGGGTGGAACTCCACTTTAAGCCATTTTTACATTAAATGTTTTAGCATTGTAAAATATAGCTTAATGTGAATAACTTTTGGTGTGATTTACTAAATGAGCTGAAATTTTAAGAATATGTTGGCATGGCTAGAATATTTTATTGTGTGACGTTTGGGGGAAATTGGTTAACATTTAAGCTATTTTTTGTACGTTAAGCCACATTAAGCTCTCCAAAAAACAAGCTTAATGTCCATAGTTTGCCTTGTGGTACACCGAATCACATGAAACTTCTTGTATAGGTTTGGGAAGTTGAGAACTTAGGCTGTGCAAAGTTTCAAGACAATTGATTGAGGTTAAGGCACATTATGGTACATTAAGCTCTTTACATTAAACATTTTAGCATTGTAAAATATAGCTTAATGTGAATAACTTTTGGTATGATTTACTAAATGAGCTGAAATTTTCAGAATATGTTGGCATGGATAGAGTCTTCTATTGTGTGAAGTTTGGGGGAAATTTGTTAACATTTAAGGTCTATTTTGTACATTAGATCACTCCATTAATCAATGATAACGATTGCCTGAACAAACTCCCAACTGTGAGAAAGCAAATTAAAAAATTAACATCTCCAAAATGGTAACAGCTTGAAGTGTTCAATAAAAATTAAGTATATTGTTCGAAGAATAATCAAAAAGTGTTAGAGTTCATAAATAAAGTTAGAATGATGATAATTCCGTCACAGATCCACCACCTCATCCAAAAAGTGACCACCATAAGAAATGCAAGCTTACCAAACAGCAAGCAAAGAGAGCTTGTGACCTCAAACCCAGTCAGGGCCTCTATCCCAAAACAGGCAGGTAGCTCTAATCCCAAGCTGGTAATAGAGACAAAGCGGGTGTCTCTGGGAGATTCAACGTTCACCGGATGATGTGGATAATCAACAGGCTCTCCTGAGCCAAGGACCTCCGACAAGCAGTCGTCTAATTCCCAGAAAGGAAAGGCTCTCCCACAAAGCAACTCTTTACCCCCATACGCAATGTGTAATGGCGGTACGTGGTTTTACATTCACCAATTTTCCTCACTGGCTACTGCAGCTGGCAGGTGAGCAAACTAAAATTAGGAGAGAGGGTGCAGCGTTAAGGAAGGGGAGACAGGTATTTTAAAAATTGGAATTCCTAGCTGCATTTACACCTTGGTGTTTTGAATCGCGAGCCGAACCAAAAAAAAAATTCCGGAGCTACTTTTGAGTGGCAAGCTTCACGTGATGCAGTTTGCTGAGATTGTGACAATCGTGGCAGAACCGCACCACATTTTTGGGTGCTATTAAAATGAATGGCATTTCATATACACGTTGTGTGATTTGTCATTTTACCACAGCATTTTAAAATCATGGGCAGAATTGCCACAATTCTGCCTGTGATTTCAAAATGCTCTTTTAAAATATCAAATTGCACGTTGCCTATTTAATTTAAAACGCCCTGGTGTAAATGCAGCCTTAAGCAAACAAAATCTGTTTATCCGTCTATATATCTTACTAACAGAATGGAAATTATTAACCAAAAATCAACATGCTGGAATCTTTCTGCAAATGTCCTAAAGTCAGGGAAAGAAATTATGTGTATTTTTCTATATTTTATAAGATAAAACAGTTGATACTTTCAGGACACTTTTGAGAATACTATAAAAGGTTAAATACCTGTTAAATTTATGTATATACAGTATCTCACAAAAGTGAGTACACCCCTCACATTTTTGTAAATATTTTATTACATATTTTCATGTGACAACACTGAAGAAATTACACTTTGCTACAATGTAAAGCAGTGAGTGTACAGCTTGTATAACTGTGTAAATTTTCTGTCCCCTCAAAACTCAGCCATTAATGTCCAAACCGCTGGAAACAAAGGTGAGTACACCACTAAGTGAAAATGTCCAAATTGGACCCAATTAGCCATTTTGCAGCTCCATTTTTTTTTCTTAAATTGTTGGCTGAGTTTCATGGCGGAGGTAGCGGTGGATTTGGTTAGGTTCACCTACCGCATCATGGTCCACTCGGTCATGGCTAGACGGGCTCTTTGGGTCAAACACTGGTCCTGCCTGTGTACCTGCCTGCTGCTTCTGTTCTGTGTCGGTACGGTCACGGTGCCTCTTACAGTTCCAGCCAGCCCAGGTAGGCTCCACCTGTCCCCAAGCCCGGAGAGCCGCCACACCATCTTGTCTTATCTATCCCATCATGATGCATCCTCCATCCATGTATGATGTACTCCTCCGCTCTAGTAGTGACACGGCCAGGAGAGCGTGGGGGGGTGGGGCTGCTGGACACACTGACTGACATGGATGGACACTGTACTGTAGAGTGGAGAGCGGCCTCGGTGGGACATTTCACATTCACAGTGTCAGGCGTGGGGGGCAGAGCGGAGGGAGGAAGGGGGGCTGCTGCTGCCGCCTGCCTGACACACATCAGGGAGCGCCAGAGCGCCCTGGGGGTTGCTGGACACATGTGACACGCACTCATGTTAGAAGAGCAGAGAAGAGGGGGGAATCGGATTACTGACAGTCTGGACTGGAAACATAGAGCGGAGAGTGGAGAGCGGAGGGGGGGCGGCGCTGCTTGACATGTCAGTGCGGTAGTTGTAAGCTCTCTGGAGGACAGTGCGGGAGTAAATAGCATGCAGCCGGGCGCCCTAGGCGGAAGTGCGCCCTAGGCGGTTGCCTAGTCCGCCTAGTGGTAGCACCGGCCCTGCCCCTGTTAACATTTTCATGCAAGCCCTGCGCTATTTTTTTTTTGCTCCGGGCTTCCCTTGACTGATGAGCATGGCCTTGGGCAAGGTGTAAACCCTCTGTTACAACAATAGATCCTTCTGGTCGTCTAGCATAGACCAGAAGAACCCACCTTGGGGATAGGCCTCCTCTGTGACCCTTACATTTGGCACCCATTGAGGTAATAGGGAACACATGGAGGAAAAGTCACCTCTCCATCACAAGACGTGCATCCTGCCCTTACAAGCACAGGAATGTGCAAAAAAGTACTCATGTTTGGACGCACCTCTTCAGTGGTGTATTTAGGTATTGTGCTGCCCTAGGCCTGACTAAACTTGTGCACCCCCTAATAGAAATATGACCCACCACTTCCTGTCAAGGCCACACCCCTTTCTGTTTAAGACCCACCCGGTTATCTGTAAAGCACACCCCTTCCTCTTTAGGCTCCACCTCTTCCTCTCTGTACATTAAAAGTGTACTTGTACTTGTAAGTTTCTTGAGGGCAGGGACTGATGTGAATATACAATGCAGACCTCAAAATTTCAAGTCATGAGCCACTAGCCAGTCCTTAAGTGTTACTCCCCACCACTTGCCCCACCCAACCTCTACCCTGCCTTGCCCCTAAACACGCTCTCGTAAATTATCTCATGAGGCAACACTGTAAGGTCCCTTTCCAATGGGCTGATCCATTTTGGTGTCACCCCCCCTCAGTCCCTAGAAGAATTAGTAATACATAGTGGTCTACAGGCCCTCTTACCAGACCCAGCGAAAAAGCAGCAGTGATCCCTCCAGCTGGATGTTTGCTCACCCTGTGATGTGTAGCGCTCCCTCTGGTGGTGCTGGGCAGCATGGTGCTGGGCAGCGCAGCGCGCTCTCTGGTGGTGATGGGCAGTGTGGCACTCTCTCTGGTGCTGGGCAGCGTGGCACACTCTCTGGCTTCTCCCAGCACAGTCCTCCTTTTCCTTTCTCCTGTTACTGGATGCTCTCACTCCCTCAGCTTGTTCTTGGGATCTCTCTCTCTCTTTCCCCAGCAGAGTGCATGCTGGGGGTGCAGCCGGCTCCCTCTGGAGAACAATGAGGCCGTCAATCTTCTGGGACTACATGTCCCATAATGCTCCCCTAGTCTCTTTTGATTGGCCTCCGCTGTGGCCAATGGGGAGGGGAAAAAAATGGGCAGGAAGCTGGGCATAAAATCTGAAGAGCCTTCTCTTATCCTAAGTGGCTTAAAGGAAAAGAAAGGGGGGGTGAGGTGAGGGGAAACCGTCCGACAGCCCACCTCTCCCCTGTCACAGTGCCAGTACCTTCAGTCTTCAGCTGAGAAGCAGCGCGCTGTCACCGCTTCACAGCTGGGGGGAGGGCTCGACAACACCTGCTTCCTGGAAGGTGTCACTGGGTGCATTCCGTCCTTCACCCCCATAGCAACGCCACTGCCTGGGGGTTCCCCACATCCTCCTCCTCTCCTCCTGGACACAGACAGGCCCTGCCCCGGGGAGGAGTTGCAATGTGTAAGGATGCCAGTGGAGGAGGGTAGGTGGAGCATTAAGCTCCGCCTCTGCCAGTTGCATGGCCAGTAATCAGCCGCTCTATGGGGGTGCTAGTCCTTCCCCCCTGGCCACTCCATACTGCACATAACCAGTGCCGCGCTACAGCAAGCCGCCAGCCGCCGGGGATTATATATGTGCGGGAGGCGGCGGTGCGAGGCGAGACTCGGGAGGATGGGTCTGGGGGGCTTTTTTCGTGCGGGGGCGGCTTTTTTGATGACCCCCCCGCAAAGTGCCACCCTAGGCCTCGGCCTTGTCGGCCTAGGCCAAGAGACAGCACTGCACCTATTGTTGTGAATGAGCTCTCAGGCTGGTGTGCCTCAAGATTGTGCCCAATTCTAAAGGGTACCTTGACTTAAAAAAGGTTGAAAGATTGGGAAACACTGGTTTATACAATTGCAGCCGCCCAGTGGTTAGACAGCGAACAGCAAGTGGATACAAGCAGCGTGAAGAAAGGAGAGAACATGCAGTATACACCAGTGTCCTGGCCATGGGCACGTGTTGTATAACTCAGCTCATAGATTACATCTAAAGGAGTCTCCCCTACCTAGGTAACGTCACATCTGGTTACAAATTCTTATGTCTCTAATCTAATGGAGCCCTGGATAATAGTAAAACCCCAAAAGAAGTTCTAATTCTTTCCTAGTCATCCAGAACTGGGGAGAAAAAAGGTGTTTCTCTTTTTAAGCACATATAAAGCTAAATGCCCATCTAAAATTACACTGTCCACATGGTGACATAATCATTTGCACAAATATACTGCAGAACGAACAGTGTTGTCACAGGAAATGGATAGAATCGCAATCAACAGGAAATATGACTATGTTAAAAGGCACTAAAATAAATAAATAAATAAACTGCTGAGCTAATTCTAGTGACAGAGAGCAGAATATATACCTGGAGTATTGACTTCAAATTCAAGGAGGTCCAGTCAGTAAAATTTTCTTCCAGCAGAGGTCCAGACATCATGCTTGCGCTATGACTTGGACCCTAGTACAGTATATATGTAGTCATTTTATGTTTATCAAAAAAGCATTGTAAAATATCCATAGCATTTCAATAATATGTTTTCAGCATGTGCCCCCTTCTATTAGGTGTCCTCATCAGTGGGGCCACTTATATCAGGTAGCCACATCAGAGGCTCCCCTTACATCCGGTGGCCACATAAGAGTGCCCCCTTACATCACGTGTATCCATTAGTGTGTTCCTTTATATTAGGTGTCCCTATCAGTGTGCTCCATTTGATCAGGTGTCCCCATCAGTGTGCCCCTATACGTCAGGTGTCCCAATCAGAACGCCTTCTTACATCCGTGTCTCCAACATTGTGCCCCCTTACATCAGGTGTCCTAATGTGAGTGTCCCTTTACATCAGGTGTCCCCATCAGTGTGCCCCCTTACATCAGATGTCTCCATCGGTGTGTCCCCTTACATCGGGTGTCTCCATTAGTGTGCCCCCTTACATGGGTGTCTCTCATGGGTGTCCCCATCATTGTGCTAGTTTACATCAGGTGTACCCATTGGTGTGCCCCCTTATATCAGGTGTCCCCATCAGTGTACCTCCTTATATCAGGTGTCCCAATCAGAGTGCCCCCTTACATCAGGTTTCCCCATCAGTGTGCCCCCTTACATCAGGTGTCCCCATCAGAGTGCCCCTTTACATCAGGTGTCACCATCAGTGTGCCCACTTATATCTCTGTCAGCATCAGAGTGTCCCCTTATATCCGGTGTCCCAATCAGAGTGCCCCCTTACATCAGGTGTCTCCATCAGTGTGTCCCCTTACATCGGGTGTCTTCATTAATGTGCCCCCTTACATCAGGTGTCTCCATCATTGTGCCCCTTTACATCAGGTGTCTCCATCAGTGTGCCCCCTTATATCTCTGTCCCAATCAGAGTGCCCCCTTACATCAGGTGTCTCAATCAGTGTGTCCCCTTACATCGTGTGTCTTCATTAATGTGCCCCTTACATCAGGTGTCCCCATGACAGCATCCCTTTACATCAGGTGTCCCCATCAGTGTGCCCCCTTATATCTCTGTCACCATGAGAGTGCCCCCTTATATCAGGTATCCCAACCAGAGTGCCCCCTTACATCAGGTGTCTCCATCAGTGTGTCCCCTTACATCGGGTGTCTTCATTAATGTGCCTCCTTACATCAGGTGTCCCCATCATTGTGCCCCTTTACATCAGGTGTCCCCATCATTGTGCCCCTTTATATCAGGTGTCCCCATCAGTGTGCCCCCTTACATCAGGTGTCCCCATCAGTGTGTCCCCTTATATTTCTGTCACCATCAGGTGTCCCAATCAGAGTGCCCCCTTACATCAGGTGCCCCTTACATTGGGTTTTGCCATAAGTGTGTCCCCTTACATCAGGTGTTGCCATAAGTGTGTCCCCTTATATCGGGTGTCCCCATCAGTGTGCCCCTTATATTTCTGTCACCATCAGAGTGCCCCCTTACATCAGGTTCCCCCATCAATGTGCCTCCTTACATCAGGTATCCCCATCCGAGTACCCCTTTGCATGAGGTGTCCCATTTCAGACTGTTACCTTACATCAGGGGTCCCCATAAGTGTGTTCCTGTACATCAGTTATCAGAATGGGATTGCTCAAGTGGGTTTGGACTAGGATTCCAACACACCTCAGCTCAGCCCTACTGGCTAGCTGGTAAGTACATTTTGTTTTGTTTGCAAAATCAAAACACCTAATTATATATTCCACTGACAAATGTAAAAACACAAGATATGCTGGATAGCAGCTTATAAAATATACTGGAGGGATGCATGCGCGGCATGGAGCGGAGCGGTCGCGTCTAAGGAGAGATCCGGCACACAGGGCTCTCTGCCACAGATCTAGGGGCATAAAACCGCTGCTATAAGCACAAAAAAAATCACCCCTTATCAGAAGAAACTGTGCATGCCTAATTCAAGGAGAAGAAGACATGGGGGCAGCCAAAAGACACTCACACATTACCTTCTGAGATCCCAGGAAAGGAGCAGCATGGAGAAAAATGGCGCCGGCTCTCAGCCCAACACATCTGCTTCCCCTCCTCCTGCTAGTGAGCTACAGCAAATGGATACTTCCACAACAAAAAGCAGTGAGTACACTTCTTTATCAAAAATTGATCTGGACATTAGTTTAGATACACAAAACTATTCACTAAATTTCAATCTGAAATACAAAAATCCACGTGTACTCTAATGATCTCTCTAGAGAACACGAAACCCTTTCTTCTGCTTTTACACAACTGCAAGCCCACGTGGAAGATTTGGACAATAGAAATAGAAGGAATAATCTAAGAATAAGAGGTGCACCAGAATCAATCACAGATTTAATCGCATACTCCTCAAAATTGTTCCAATCTCTATTGCCAGATCAGGACCCATGTTCTTTCATATGTGATCGTATTCATCGGGCACTAAGAGCAAACCCCCCCAGATAAATCGCCCAGAGATATCATATTATGTATGAAAGACCTTTTAGTCAAAGAAGAAATAATGCGGGCCGCACGTGGCATCAGAAACATCACATTAGATGGAATGCAGCTGCAGATTTATCCAGATATCTCTCAAGCAACATTGGACAGACGCAGGAAAATGAGGGAAATCACATCTGTACTCTCCACAGCAAGAATTCAATACAGGTGGGGATTCCCATTCAAATTAATTATTCAACACAATGGTACAACATACATCGCCACTACTATCCCAGAAGGTCAGGAGGTCCCGACGAAATTGGGTCATCTTGACCCCAGCAATCTCCCACGTATTCCATCTACACCACGTACAGCTCCTATATGGAACACCCCTGCTTCAAGAGGCGAGAGACGCAGAGCCAGACATGATCCCGGTCAATGGAACTGAAGAAATTTAATTAATTATTTTTTCTTTCCCTATGAAAAATAACCAGACCATTTTCAATTTGTCTTTTTTTTTATTTTTTGAGAATGAGAAAACTAAAGAAAAAAGAAAAACTTTTTCTTCTCATCATTTGTAAACATATGCATATATATGTATAAATATATATATATACATATATATATATATATATATATATATATATATATATATATATATATATATATATATATATATATATATATATATATATATATATGTAAATCGTTATTTTTTTTCTTTATATTTTTTTTTTACACATATATTTTTTCAATAATTTGTTGCTTTCACTCCAGTTTACAACTTTATGTCCACTTGCCAGGACTAACCTAAGTAGCCTCAGGTTTATAATATAGTTCGGAATTCACCTGTAAAAACAGTTTTTCTAGCCCTAAATACTAACTATATATATATATATATATATATATATATATATATATATATATATATATATATATATACACATCTACTGCCTTAAAACAGTACTACATACAATGACACTTATTATATGACTTATATCACACTACATTAATAGTCTCAGAACAGTATTTTTTTTATGTAGCTGTCTATAACCCAACACCGCCATCTTCTGTTCTATAAAGGTAATGCTGTCTTCATAGAAAAGACTCAAGAGCTATTTTTATTTCCAGCTTTTTCAAACAGCTACCTTTCATAACCTATATAACTTTATAGCCACTCCATACACAACAGTGGACTCTTCCGCAATTTTTTTTTCTTTCTTATTAATTCTCTAAACGTAACCAACGCTTCTAAAAATGTAAGGTTTTTTGGGCGTCTTATTCATATATTCTAAATCGGAACAGGGAAGGAACCTTGCTGTGGCCCATCACGTTTACCCTCTATATTTGATTGGATCTAGATAACAACATATACAGTATTGTTTAAATTGTATTAGATAGCAGATACTTAATTGATCTCAACATGGGTAAACTGGGTTGGTGCCGCTAAATGTCTAGTCCCGCATCTGGTTCTACTAGTTTTTCAATGTTACAAGTTCAGAATCATTTACAGATTCTTTAAAGTTATAAATATTGTTTAAGTGTTGCACAGATATTCAAACTAATGATAATAATTGTGGATTCCCGCCCCACTCAGTCGGTGCATATTCTCATATAAGAGAGTTTTACTCGGTTCATATTTTGTTTTTGTTGTTAATTCCTTTTCTGTTTATATACTCTGTTCATCTCTCTCTTAGACTGAGTCACAGA
This sequence comes from Aquarana catesbeiana, assembly GCF_042186555.1. Taxonomy (NCBI): domain Eukaryota; kingdom Metazoa; phylum Chordata; class Amphibia; order Anura; family Ranidae; genus Aquarana; species Aquarana catesbeiana. The sequence continues at coordinate 647,409,235 of NC_133326.1, forward strand.
CCTTTAGCTCTCATTATTTCTCACTGTCAGTTGGAAAAATATATTTTTTTTCACACCCCACATTGATTTTCTATCACAGATATATGTTACACATAACTAAAAGTAAACCAAATACAATTATAAAAAAAAAATCTTTGGTACAACCGTTTCGCTATGCCAAAAAGTTGCACAGAATATTAAATAATATGGGTCTTATTATATCCTTGTACACCTTGCTAACCTCTAATATTATTAGAATAATAAGTAATTTACATACCTAACACCACAAAATTTATCACTTATTTCCACTTCCTGTTGAACCCCAAAATCTGATATTAACACCATGACTATCACTATATTGTCACACAATGTCCAAGGATTTAATTCACCACACAAAAGGAAGAAAGCCCTTTTACAATATAAAAAATTAAATCCTAAAATATTAATGCTACAAGAAACGCACTTCATGAAAGATAACCACCCTACATTTTTTCATAAAGCTTTTAACCAGTCATTTTATACCTCATCCTCCTCTAAAACTATAGGAGTAGCAATTTTCCTCCATCAATCTTTTCCATTAGAGGTGCAGCAGGTTTACAAGGATGAAGACAGTAGGTTTATTATAATCAAAGGTACTCTAACTGGTAGAGAAATAACAACTGCTAATGTATACGCTCCAAACGAAGCACAAACCACTTTCTTCACGCAATTCTTTAACTCCAACAATACCACTCACCAGTGGTGGTCCGTCCATAGGGGGGCGCCCGTTCGCCGCCCCACCCCCAAGCTTTTGACAGAAAAAAATAAAAATGGTCACTTTAAGAGTGTCTGGGTGCCGGACACACGGCAGTCTATGGGAAGCTTCCCAGCTTGCAATCAGCTGATTGCAAGCTGGGAAGCTGATTTGCCCATGTTTAGGGTGTGTGCAGGGCGCAAGCTGTGCACCCGCACACACTCCCACTTGCCACTGATTTGTCCCTGGCTCCTGTTCTGCCTTTCTATTGGCCGGGACCGGAGGGTGATTGGGCGGTACTTTTTCGGCACTGCCGCATCACTTCTAGTTTCCCGGCAGGCTCACTGACACTGACTTGTGGAGTGCGGACTCCAGAGACGTGACTGACCCTTTGATGTGAGGCGGGGAGCTGATCACAGTGGCAGCGGATGGATGGACACAGAGCTGGCAGTGTACCAGAGAGCACCAGGTGAGTGCGGGGATCGTAGAGGATTGCTGACCTTCTGTATTTACTCCCCCTGCCTGCATGTCTCTCTCTCTCCCGGCATCATGCTTCCCCCTCCTCGGACTCCTCTGCAGAGCAGCAAACCGAGTTTGACTGTTCCAGTGAGTACTGTGTCCTGCCATAAGCCTGCCCCCCCCCTCCCCCCAGCTCTGATCACTTTCACTTTTCTCAGCTGCTGCAGAGCTTCATGGAGGGGGGAGGGTGGGGCTGCTGAGTGTTGTTGTGCGTGGCAGTGACTGGCAGCTGTGGGGTTTCTTCACCCTAAACACCCCCCTCCCTGCATCTCCACCCTAAACACCCCCCTCCCTGCATCTCCACCCTAAACACCCCCCTCCCTGCATCTCCACCCTAAACACCCCCTCCCTGCATCTCCACCCTAAACACCCCCCTCCCTGCATCTCCACCCTAAACACCCCCTCCCTGCATCTCCACCCTAAACACCCCTCTCCCTGCATCTCCACCCTAAACACCCCTCTCCCTGCATCTCCACCGTAAACACCCCCCTTCCTGCATCTCCACCCTAAACACCCCTCCTGCATCTCCACCCTATACACCCCCTCCCTGCATCTCCACCCTAAACACCCCCTCCCTGCATCTCCACCCTAAACACCCCCCTCCCTGCATCTCCACCCTAAACACCCCCCTTCCTGCATCTCCGCCCTAAACACCCCCCCTGCATCTCCGCCCTAAACACCCCCTCCATGCATATCCATCCTTAACACCCCCCTCCCTGCATCTCCACCCTAAACACCCCCCTCCCTGTATCTCCACCCTAGACACCCCCCTTCCTGCATCTCCACCCTAAACACCCCCGCTGCATCTCCGCCCTAAACACCCCCTCCATGCATATCCATCCTTAACACCCCCCTCCCTGCATCTCCTCCCTAAACACCCCCCTGCATCTCCACCCTAAACACCCCCCTCTCTGCATCTCCACCCTAAACACCCCCTCCCTGCATCTCCACCCTAAACACCCCCTCCCTGCATCTCCACCCTAAACACCCCCCTCCCTGCATCTCCACCCTAAACACCCCCCTTCCTGCATCTCCACCCTAAACACCCCCTCCATGCATATCCATCCTTAACACCCCCCTCCCTGCATCTCCTCCCTAAACACCCCCCTGCATCTCCACCCTAAACACCCCCCTCTCTGCATCTCCACCCTAAACACCCGCCCTCCCTGCATCTCCACCCTAAACACCCCCCTCCTTGCCTCTCCACCCTAAACACCCCCCCTTCCTGCATCTCCACCCTAAACACCCCCTCCTTGCCTCTCCACCCTAAACACCCCTCCTTCCTCCATCTCCACCCTAAACACCCCCCTCCCTGCATCTCCACCCTAATCACCCCCAATCCCTGCCTCTCCACCCTAAACACCCCCCTCCCTTCCTCTCTACCCTAAAGAAATAACCTCTCTGTGTTTAATTATGGGGTTAGTATGAGGGAGGGGGTCCTGTGTAACAATGGGGGGTAGTTTTGAGGAAGGGGTCCTGTGTAATGATGGGGAGAGGGATGGTGGTAGGGGGGATTGGTTTTGTTTAACCATGGGATGTATGTACTCTGTCCTGTGATGCTGGGGCTGTATACTCTGTCCTGTGATGCTGGGGCTGTATACTCTGTCCTGTGATGCTGGGGCTGTATACTCTGTCCTATGATGCTGGGGCTGTATACTCTGTCCTGTGATGCTTGGGATGCATACTCTGTCCTGTGATGCTGGGGCTGTATACTCTGTCCTGTGATGCTTGGGATGCATACTCTGTCCTGTGATGCTGTATACTCTGTCCTGTGATGCTGAGCTGTATACTCTGTCCCATGATGCTGAGCTGTATACTCTGTCCCGTGATGCTGAGCTGTATACTCTGTCCCGTGATGCTGGAGTTGTATGCTCTATCCCGTGATGCTGGAGTTGTATACTCTGTCCCATGATGCTGGGGTTGTATATTCTGTCCCATGAAGCTGGGGTTGTATAATCTGTCCTGTGATTCTGAGCTGTATACTCCGTCCTGGGATGCTAAGCTGTATACTCCTGACACTATGGGTGGAAGTTAGTGGAATAGAGGGGACGGAGTGGGTGGATTCTATAGTGGGTGGGGCTTAGGAGAAGTGGGATGGGTCAAAAGGGAGGGGCAGGGTCTGGCGCCCCCCATCCTAAAACTTCATCAGCCGCCACTGCCACTCACCACATGTTACTTTGGGTGGGGACTTTATCTCAGCATATCAAACTAACCTTAATCGTAGTAAACAAAACCAAAACTCAAAAACGTTTTCAAAAACAACTATAACACACTTGAATGACCTACAACTGATTGACTCCTGGAGAGCGTTAAATGTAGGTGCAAGAGAATACACTTTTTATTACCACCTGCATGATTCACGTATAGATTACATATTTTGCTCTCCGATAATCCTAGCCAACTCCTATGATGCCTCAATACACCCATGTTCCTGGTCAGACCACCATATCCTCACTCTTAGCACTCAATTTATAGGCCTCACACCTACTCCTTATTCATGGAGAATAAACGAATCATTATTAACGGACCCCAAACACCAAAATGAAATCGCATTAGAAATAAAAGACTACTTTGCACTAAATTCAACTCCAGATACCACCCTAACTACACTATGGCTTGCTCGTAAGGCTGTTATGAGAGGCCACCTCATTAAAAGGGCAGCACAATGTAATAAAAAAAAATGGGAAACAATTCATACGATTACAAAAGACCTACACACCCTATATAAAGACCATACAAATTCACATGACCCGAACACTTACAAAATAATTTCCCAAAAAGAAAAGAATTAGATTCATTGCTCACATTTAAAGAAGAAAAAGCTCTTCGTCGGTCAAAAGCAACGTTTTTCCTTTCCAGCAATGCTTATTCCACAATGTTTGCCCGCATGCTAAATCAATCAATAAAACCTACCCATGTTTATAAACTTAAAAACAATACGAATCAACTGATCACACATCCCCAAGAAATTCTGTCTATTTTCAAAAAATTCTATTCAAATCTCCTTTCAGCCACCACCTCACCCATTCCTTCATCAGCAGTATCTTAGTTGGATAAGCTCCCTATTCCAAAGCTAAACCAAATTCAAATAGACAAATTAAATACACCATTCACAGAAGAAGAACAACTCCTAATAGTTAAATCCCTCAAAAAAAAAATTCAGCACCTGGTCCAGACAGGTTTTCCTCTTTTTACTATAAACAATATCACCATCTTCTAATACCAAATTTAACCAAATTATACAACAATATTCTTAAAGGAGATGAATTCCCAGAAGAAATGTTACTTGCAAATATGTCACTCATCCCGAAACCTAACAAAGACCATACATTACCCCAAAATTACAGTCCAATCTCGGTAATTAATAATGACCTAAACATTTTTAGTAGAATATTAGCCAATAGATTAGCTTTAATAATCCCCTCCCTAATTTCCCCTTATCAATCAGGTTTCATCACAAGTAGACAAATTACAGACAATATCAGACTAGTAACAAACATAATTCAAGATGCAAATACTAATTCCATATCAGTCCTTTTACTTGATATTAATAAAGCATTCGACAGTGTATCCTGGAATTTCCTTGTTATAATATTAAAAAGATATGGATTCAAAGGTTCATTTTTCCATGCTTTCCAAGCACTTTATCATAACCCATCAACTAGGATTAGACTTCCAGGCTGTAATTCAGACTTTTTCAAATTGGGCAGGGGTACACGACAGGGATGTCCCTTATAACCCCTACTATTCGTCTTGGCTATTGAACCTTTAGCCACGACAATATTATTACACCCAGACATAAAAGGTTATAACTCTAATAATAACAACTATAAATTAAGCATGTATGCAGACGATATTATCTTATTCCTCACACAACCCAATATAGCCTTGCCAAACCTACTTCATACCCTTAAAAACTTTGCATCACTTTCAGGCCTAACAGTGAATGTTTCAAAATCAATCGGTATGCCGATAAACATCACACCTTCCCATTTAGACTATTTACGGTCCTCATTCAACTTCACCTGGTCACTAGAATCTCTCCCATATTTGGGTATCTTTGTTACCCCAAATATTAATGACCTTACCTCAAAAAACTACTTGCCAATGATGCAAAAATTAGGATCATTGTTTAAAATATGGAAATCTTTCAAAACATAATTTTTAGGCAGAATCACAGCAGTTAAAATGACAATTTTACCAAAGCTATTATATTTATTCGGGAAACTCCCAATTAGACTAAATAAATCACTCATCACTAAATTTCAAACGCAGATTAACAAGTTTATATGGTTAGATTCTCATCCCCGCTTATCTAAATTAGTCCTATTTAAATCACAAAAGAACGGAGGACTTGGCCTCCCAGATTTCTGGTCATTAGGGATGAGCTTCGTGTTCGAGTCGAACCCATGTTCGACTCGAACATCGGCTGTTCGATCGTTCGCCGAATTGCGAACGTTATGGGCCGTTCGCGCTAAATTCGTGTGGCGCGTCACGGCCCATAATTCACTGCGGCATCGCAGTGCATTGCTGGCTGATGATTGGCCAAGCATGCACTATGACCCGCATGCTTGGCCAATCACAGCGCCGTCAGTAGAGAGAGCTGTAATTGGCCAAAGCCAGGGTGGCTTTGGCCAATTATGGCTCAGGGGATTTAGTACACACCCCACACTATATAAGGCCGCCTACACGGCGGCCCTGTGTAGTGTGTGTTCCGGTGTGCTGAGAGATAGAGAGAGAGAGAGAGACAGTGTCATTTGATTTGAGTTAGATAGATTAGGCAGAACAGTCAGTCAGTTAGCTGCACTTACAGTGTATTGTGTATATATATGCATCCCAGGTGTTGCATATATATATATACACTGTATTCAGTTTAGCTAGATCCGTTCCTGTTATCTTCTATCTAGACTATTTACATTTAATGCAGTGCGTCCTGCTCACAGTGTTCAGCTAGATCCGTTCCTGCTATTTACATTTAGTGCAGTGCGTCCTGCTCACAGTGTTCAGCTAGATCCGTTCCTGTTATCTTCTAGACTATTTACATTTAGTGCAGTGCGTCCTGCTCACAGTGTTCAGCTAGATCCGTTCCTGCAATTTACATTTAGTGCAGTGCGTCCTGCTCACAGTGTTCAGCTAGATCCGTTCCTGCTATTTACATTTAGTGCAGTGCGTCCTGCTCACAGTGTTCAGCTAGATCCGTTCCTGCTATTTACATTTAGTGCAGTGCGTCCTGCTCACAGTGTTCAGCTAGATCCGTTCCTGTTATTTACATTTAGTGCAGTGCGTCCTGCTCACAGTGTTCAGCTAGATCCGTTCCTGCTATTTACATTTAGTGCAGTGCGTCCTGCTCACAGTGTTCAGCTAGATCCGTTCCTGCTATTTACATTTAGTGCAGTGCGTCCTGCTCACAGTGTTCAGCTAGATCCGTTCCTGCTATTTACATTTAGTGCAGTGCGTCCTGCTCACAGTGTTCAGCTAGATCCGTTCCTGTTATCTTCTAGACTATTTACATTTAGTGCAGTGCGTCCTGCTCACAGTGTTCAGCTAGATCCGTTCCTGCAATTTACATTTAGTGCAGTGCGTCCTGCTCACAGTGTTCAGCTAGATCCGTTCCTGCTATTTACATTTAGTGCAGTGCGTCCTGCTCACAGTGTTCAGCTAGATCCGTTCCTGCTATTTACATTTAGTGCAGTGCGTCCTGCTCACAGTGTTCAGCTAGATCCGTTCCTGTTATTTACATTTAGTGCAGTGCGTCCTGCTCACAGTGTTCAGCTAGATCCGTTCCTGCTATTTACATTTAGTGCAGTGCGTCCTGCTCACAGTGTTCAGCTAGATCCGTTCCTGCTATTTACATTTAGTGCAGTGCGTCCTGCTCACAGTGTTCAGCTAGATCCGTTCCTGTTATCTTCCTACTGACAGGCAGGCTTGTCTGGTTACAGTATATAAAGCTACCTGAAGAAAATTACAGGTGTTCTATTTGATCCTATTAGTACCACGGTCAGGCAGCTAGACTATTTACATTTAGTACAGTGCGTCCTGCTCACAGTGTTCAGCTAGATCCGTTCCTGTTATCTTCCTACTGACAGGCAGGCTTGTCTGGTTACAGTATATAAAGCTACCTGAAGAAAATTACAGGTGTTCTATTTGATCCTATTAGTACCACGGTCAGGCAGCTAGACTATTTACATTTAGTACAGTGCGTCCTGCTCACAGTGTACAGCTAGATCCGTTCCTGTTATCTTCCTACTGACAGGCAGGCTTGTCTGGTTACAGTATATAAAGCTACCTGAAGAAAATTACAGGTGTTCTATTTGATCCTATTAGTACCACGGTCAGGCAGCTAGACTATTTACATTTAGTACAGTGCGTCCTGCTCACAGTGTTCAGCTAGATCCGTTCCTGTTATCTTCCTACTGACAGGCAGGCTTGTCTGGTTACAGTATATAAAGCTACTTGAAGAAAATTACAGGTGTTCTATCCCAGCTTAGTGCAGCTACAGGCCATTAGTATGTCTGGAAGGCCAAGAAGGAGAGGCAGACAGTCACAAGCCAATAAGAGAGGGCAAGCAGGCTCTGTGTCTAGTGCTGGTCGTGGAGACGGTGCATCCTCATCAGCACGTGGCCATGGGACACGCTTGGCCTTTTTTTCGGCAGCTGGCCGTGTTGAGCCGCAACATGCGGAAGACTTGGTCGAGTGGATGACCAAGCCGTCCTCATCCTCCTCATCCTCTCTCACCCATGCCCAGGGTGCTTTGTCTGGCAAAGCAGCGGCCTCTTCCCTCAGCTCAATGTCATCAGTGACTCCTTCCCTAGCTCCACCATGTCCTCATGAGGATTCCCTCGAACTGTTTGACCACAGTGTTGGGTACATGCTCCAGGAGGATGCCCAGCATTTGGAAGGCTCTGATGACGATACTGAGCTCGATGAAGGCAGTAACATGAGCACGGACAGAGGGGGTGCCCAAGAAGGACAGCAATCTGGCAGTCATGCTCCCCCTGCTGCAGCATACTGCCAGGTTTGCTCCAGTGATGAGGAGGGAGGGGATGATGAGGTCACTGACTCAACGTGGGTGCCTGATAGGAGAGAGGAGGAGGAGGAGGAGGAGGAGGAGGAGGAGGAGGAGGAGGCGGCGGCACATCACCAACGAGGCAGGATGCCCTCCAGGGGCCAGCCTAAGGGCAGCACATTGACTGCATCACACCCCAAAGCTCCACATGTGCAGGGCGCTGCAGTCTCTGCGCGTTATTCAAAAAGTTCTTTGGTGTGGGCCTTTTTTGAGACGAGTGCATCAGATCGCACCGCTGCTATTTGCAACATATGTCTCAAGCGTATCTCGCGTGGCCAAAACATCTCCCGCTTGGGTACCACATGCTTGACCAGACATATGTTGACCTGCCATGCAGTTCGTTGGCAAGCGTATCTAAAAGACCCACACCAAAGAACAAAGAGGATCTCTCCTTGCTCCTCATCAGCTGAGATTTCCAACCCCACTAGACCTTCAGTCCTCTCTGAGACCTGCAGTGAGAGGAATGAAGGTGTAGAATTAGGTGTGTCACAGCCAAGTACTTGTGGGCAATCTGCTTTTGGTACACCGACGTCAGATTGTACCAGGCAAATTTCCCTGCCCCAGCTGCTGCACCGCCGAAAGAAGTTTGCTCCCAGCCATCCACATGCCCAGCGGTTGAATGCTAGCTTGGCAAAATTGCTAGCACTTCAACTGCTGCCTTTTCAGTTGGTAGACTCTGCCCCCTTCCGTGAGTTTGTGGAATGTGCGGTTCCTCAGTGGCAGGTACCCAAACGCCACTTTTTCTCACGGAAGGCGATTCCGGCTCTCTACCGGCATGTGGAAGGCAATGTCCATGCCTCGCTGGACAGGGCGGTCAGCGGTAAGGTGCATATTACCGCTGACTCATGGTCCAGCAGGCATGGACAGGGACGTTACCTAAGTTTCACGGCGCATTGGGTGACTCTGCTGGCAGCTGGGAAGGATGCAGGACAAGGTGCAGTAGTGTTGGAGGTTGTTCCGCCACCACGCCTCCAAAATGCTGATTGTGACACACCTCTCTCCTCCACCCCCTCCTCTTCTTCTTCCTCTATGGCCTCTTCCTCGGAACCAGCGGTGCTCCGTAGGCGTTCAAGGGGCTACGCAAGTACGCAGGCCAAAAGATGCCATGCGGTGCTTGAGCTGGTGTGCTTGGGGGACAGGAGCCACACTGGGGCAGAGGTTTTGTCAGCTCTGCAGGGGCAGGTTCAGAGGTGGTTGACGCCACGCCAACTTAAGGCAGGAATGGTGGTTTGCGACAATGGCACCAACCTCCTCTCTGCCCTCCGACAGGGACAAATGACCCATGTGCCCTGTTTGGCTCACGTCCTTAACTTGGTGGTGCAGCGGTTCTTGGGCAGGTACCCGGGCTTACAGGATGTCCTGAGGCAGGCCAGGAAAGTCTGTGTGCATTTCCGCCGGTCATATAATGCCAGTGCTCGGCTGACGGACCTCCAAAAGGAGTTTAACCTGCCCAAGAACCGCCTAATCTGTGACATGCCCACCAGGTGGAACTCAACGTTGGCCATGCTGCAGCGGCTGCACACGCAGCAGAGGGCCATCAATGAGTACCTGTGCGACTATGGCACCAGGACAGGGTCAGGGGAGCTTGGTTTTTTTTCCCCACGTCAGTGGGCCATGATCAGGGATGCATGCACTGTCCTGTCACCATTCGAGGAGGCCACGAGGATGGTGAGCAGTGACAGTGCATGCATCAGTGACACTGTCCCCCTTGTCCACCTGTTGGAGCACACGCTGCGTGGAATAATGGACAGGGCACTTGAGGCAGAACAGAGGCAGGAAGAGGAGGACTTCCTTAGCTCTCAAGGCCCCCTTTATCCAGACAGTGTTCCTGCGTGCCCGCCGATCACACAGGAAGAGGACGAGGAGGAAGAGGAGGAGGAGGAAGATTGTGTCAGTATGGAGGTGGAGCCTGGCACTCAGCATCAGCAGCAGTCTTTAAGGGATCAGTCCCAAGAAACACATGGACTTGTACGTGGCTGGGAGGAGGTGGCTGCGGACCATGTCGTTCTTAGTGACCCAGAGGACTCCGGACCGAATGCCTCAGCAAACCTACGCTGCATGGCCTCCCTGATCCTGCAAAGCCTGCGTAAGGATCCTCGTATTCGTGGTATCAAGGAGAAGGACCAATACTGGCTGGCAACCCTCCTTGATCCACGTTACAAGGGTAAGGTTGCGGACCTTATCTTGCCATCGCAGAGGGAGCAGAGGATGAAACATCTTCGGGAGGCCTTGCAGAAAGGTCTGTGCAACGCGTTCCCAGAGACTGGGAGGTTACAAACTCCTGTTTCTGGACAACGTGTTGCTGAGGCTTCGGTCAGTCAAAGAAGGAGCGGTGGAGAAGGTGGCCGTCTGACCGATGCGTTCAGACAATTTTTTGGTCCGCAGCCCCAAGGTATGATCGGTTCCAGCAACCATCGCCAGCGTCTGTTTTATATGGTGCAGGAATACCTAGGGGCAAGATCAGACTTGGACACCTTTCCCACCGAAAATCCTCTGGGTTACTGGGTCTTGAGGATGGATCACTGGCCAGAGCTTGCACAGTATGCAATTGAGCTACTGGCCTGTCCTGCATCCAGCGTTCTTTCGGAACGCACATTCAGTGCTGCTGGAGGCGTGGTAACCGATCACAGGGTGCGTCTGTCCACCGACTCGGTCGATCGGCTGACCTTCATAAAAATGAATGAGTCTTGGATCACCACCAGCTACCAAGCACCTGATGCTGATGTAACCGAATAATTTTTTTTGAAATCTCAGATCCCTTCAAAGACTGCCTATGCTGATGCTGAGTGACTATCCCTGAGTAATTATCCTCTTCCTCCTCAATCATCACGCTGATAGCTTGTAAGAACATTTTTGGTTCTGGGCGCCACCACCAGTGCCTAAGGCCCAATTTTTCAGCCCCTGTTTAACAGGGGCGTGTAATTACAATTTTTGATGTAATACTTTGCAGCAGGGCTCGTTCCTGCATTCCAACTAGAGTGTCTGTGAGGGGTTGCAGTGTTGTGGCACCAGCACCAGTGCCTAAGGCCCAATTTTTCTGCCCCTGTCTAACAGGGGCGTGTAATTACAATTTTTGATGCAATACTTTGCAGCAGGGCTCGTTCCTGCGTTCCAACTAGAGTGTCTGTGAGGGGTTGCAGTGTTGTGGCACCAGCACCAGTGCCTAAGGCCCAATTTTTCTGCCCCTGTCTAACAGGGGCGTGTAATTACAATTTTTGAAGCAATACTTTGCAGCAGGGCTCGTTCCTGCGTTCCAACTAGAGTGTCTGTGAGGGGTTGCAGTGTTGTGGCACCAGCACCAGTGCCTAAGGCCCAATTTTTCTGCCCCTGTCTAACAGGGGCGTGTAATTACAATTTTTGAAGCAATACTTTGCAGCAGGGCTCATTCCTGCGTTCCAACTAGAGTGTCTGTGAGGGGTTGCAGTGTTGTGGCACCAGCACCAGTGCCTAAGGCCTAATTTTTCAGCTCCTGTTCAACAGGGGCATGTAATTACAATTCTTGATCTAATATTTCACAGCAGGGCCCTGTGAGGGCTTACAGTGTTGTGGCCACAGCAATACCTAAGGCCCAAATTTCTGCTGAGTATATAGGGCAGGACCCTACTTTCAAACATCTAACTTACAAATGACTCCTACTTGCAAACGGAAGGAGACAACAGGAAGTGAGATGAAATCTACCCCTAGGAAGGGAAATTCTCTCCTGTAAGAGTTAATATGGGAAAACAATTTCTCCTTTCCACTGATGCTTTCCAATCCTTGTTCCACAAAAAAACCCAAATTTTCAAAAAACATTTTTCATTGGGACAAAAAAGTGAGGTGAAATCTTCTGAAGAGGAGGAAAGACAGCAAAACAAATGTCACAGGGGTGATAACCCTTCCCTATGTTTTCCAAAAAGCTTAGAAAAGATTTTTTGGCTGGAGCTAAACACGTTAAAAATGTTCAAAATTACAAACAGATTCTACTTAACAACAAACCTACAGTCCCTGTCTTGTTTGCACTGCTGTTCAGAGTATATAGGGCCTGGTGGCCCCACACCTTTCCTTATTTTAATTTGGGTGCGGGGTTCCCCTTAATATCCATACAAGACCCAAAGGGCCTGGTAATGGACTGGGGGGTACCCATGCCGTTTGTCTCACTGATTTTCATCCATATTGCCATGACCCGACATGACATTAAACCCGCAAGCAGTTTTAAATGAGATTTTTTCCTTTAAAAATGACATTTGGTGCAGGGACTGTTCTAAACATGGGAAACACGCGTCACTTTACAGGCATACTATAGACACCCCCCAGGTACGATATTTAAAGGAATATTTCACTTTTTTTTTTTTACTTTAAGCATCATTAAAATCACTGCTCCCGAAAAAACGGCCGTTTTTAAAAGTTTTTTTTGCATTGATACATGTCCCCTGGGGTAGGACCCGGGTCCCCAAACCCTTTTTAGGACAATACCATGCAAATTAGCCTTTAAAATGAGCACTTTTGATTTCGAACGTTCGAGTCCCATAGACGTCAATGGGGTTCTAACGTTCGTGCGAACTTTCGGTCCGTTCGCGGGTTCTGGTGCGAACCGAACCGGGGGGTGTTCGGCTCATCCCTACTGGTCATACTATCTAGCTGCCAGATGGTCACAATTGACACAATGGCATATTCCTAACCCCATGGTTTCATGGGTTAGTTTTGAGAAAGACTCAATCCTTCCATACACTATCTCTGGAATATTATTGGGAAATAAAGTTTCTATTCATATTTTGGACACTCTCAACCAATTAGTAGCACATTCATACCAATTATGGAATCTACATAACAAAAAATATAAACTGATATCTAACACTCCTCCATTAGCCTCCTTTGGGGGTGATCCAAAACTCCCCCTCTATACACATAACATTGAAGACTTCTCATGGTGGAAGAATAATAACATTATATATCTCTCTAGTTTTATAGAAAACAACAATTTCACCTCATTCTCCTCACTAAAATCTAAACACCAGATTCCTAATGCCGAGTTTAATACATTTCTTCAAATTAGACACTTTTTTAACACATTCTTTCAGACAACAAACACACAACCTCCATCTTTTTTCGAAAGTATTTTTCTAAAATCACCAAGAAGAACAGAACTAATCTCAGAATTATACTCTAATTTAATAAATAATGCAGAACAAAACAAACTCCCCTATATGCATAAATGGGAGCAAGAGTGTGAATTTACGTACTCAATGGTAAATTGGAACAATTGCATTACTAATTTACATAAGTGTACCAGATCAATCACAATAAAAGAGACTGCAATCAAATTATTCACAAGATGGTATTATACACCCACTAAAATTCACGCCATTTTCCCCACATCTCCCCAAACATGCTTCAGAGGTTGCAAATCTATGGGTTCATTCGCACATATTTTTTGGAATTGTGAGAAAATTACACCTATATGGAAACAGAAGAATTTTCTTCCAGCCTAAACAACTGTTTATTATTTTCCTACATTATTGGACTTGCCCCCAATAAAACGAGATTGATCCACACAATATGTGTAGCAATACACTGATTAATAGCATTTCACTGAAATCACCATCAGTTCCACTATCACACCTGAAAACCAGGATTAATAATATCAATCTTATGGAAAAAATATTCCATACAATACATAATACTAATCATTTTTATAGGAAAAAATGGGAACCATGGCAAAATTATTCCAATCTCTTTTTCAATGTTGAATAAATTTTTTTATAAACATATATTAGTAAAACATCAATAGACTTATATATTTACGAAATGCATAATATACAATAATATATAGTTTAAGTATTATAACATATTATGACATATACCAATAAGTTTTTCTTGTTTTATCCTGGATGTAAAATACCTGTATTATATCTTTCTATGGCATATGTCAAAAGTTTTTTGGACCACCTTTTGTGCCAAATAAAAAAGTTTGTAAACAAAAATAAAATATATTGGATAGCAGCCTAAATGCATTGAAATTGTTTTTATTTGAGACTAGAATTTTTAGTTTAACCACTTCAGCCCCGGAAGGATTTACCCCCTTCCTGACCAGAGCACTTTTTACAATTTGGCACTGCGTCGCTTTAACTGCTAATTGCGCGGTCATGCAATGCTGTAACCAAACGAAATTTGCGTCCTTTTCTTCCCACAAATAGAGCTTTCTTTTGATGGTATTTGATCACCTCTGCTGTTTTTATTTTTTGCGCTATAAATGGAAAAAGACCGAAAATTTTGAAAAAAAATGATATTTTCTACTTTTTGTTATAAAAAAAATCCAATAAACTCAATTTTAGTCATACATTTAGGCCAAAATGTATTCGGCCACATGTCTTTGGTAAAAAAAATGTCAATAAGCGTATATTTATTGGTTTGCGCAAAAGTTATAGCGTCTACAAACTAGGGTACATTTTCTGGAATTTACACAGCTTTTAGTTTATGACTGCCTATGTCATTTCATGAGGTGCTAAAATGGCAGGGCAGTACAAAACCCCCCCAAATGACCCCATTTTGGAAAGTAGACACCCCAAGGAAATTGCTGAGAGGCATGTTGAACTCATTGAATATTTATTTTTTTTGTCCCAAGTGATTGAATAATGACAAAAAATAAATAAATAAAAAAAAAAAAAATTACAAAAAGTTGTCACTAAATGATATATTGCTCACACAAGCCATGGGCATATGTGGAATTGCACCCCAAAATACATTCAGCTGCTTCTCCTGAGTATGGGGATACCACATGTGTGGGACTTTTTGGGAGCCTAGCCGCGTACGGGGCCCCGAAAACCAAGCACCGCCTTCAGGATTTCTAAGGGCATAAATTTTTGATTTCACTCCTCACTACCTATCACAGTTTTGAAGGCCAAAAAATGCCAAGATGGCACAAAACCCCCCCAAATGACCCCATTTTGGAAAGTAGACACCCCAAGCTATTTGCTGAGAGGCATGTTGAGTCCATGGAATATTTTATTTTTTGACACAAGTTGCGGGAAAGTGACAATTTTTTTTTTTTTTTGCACAAAGTTGTCACTAAATGATATATTGCTCAAACATGCCATGGGCATATGTGGAATTACACCCCAAAATACATTCTGCTGCTTCTCCTGAGTACGGGGATACCACATGTGTGGGACTTTTTGGGAGCCTAGCCGCGTACGGGGCCCCGAAAACCAAGCACCGCCTTCAGGATTTCTAAGGGCATACATTTTTGATTTCACTCCTCACTACCTATCACAGTTTTGAAGGCCATAAAATGCCAAGATGGCACAAAACCCCCCCAAATGACCCCATTTTGGAAAATAGACACCCCAAGCTATTAGCTGAGAGGCATGTTGAGTCCATGGAATATTTTATATTTTGACACAAGTTGCGGGAAAGTGACAATTTTTTTTTTTTTTTTGCACAAAGTTGTCACTAAATGATATATTGCTCACACAGGCCATGGGCATATGTGGAATTACACCCCAAAATACATTCTGCTGCTTCTCCTGAGTATGGGGATACCACATGAGTGGCACTTTTTGGGAGCCTAGCTTCATACGGGGCCCCGAAATCCAATCACCGCCTTCAGGATTTCTAAGGGCGTTAATTTTTGATTTCACTCCTCACTACCCATCACAGTTTCGAAGGCCATAAAATGCCAAGATAGCACAAAACCCCCCAAAATGACCCCATTTTGGAAAGTAGACACCCCAAGCTATTTGCTGAGAGGCATGGCGAGTATTTTGCAGCTCTCATTTGTTTTTGAAAATGAAGAAAGACAAGAAAAACGTATTTTTTTTTCTTTTTTCAATTTTCAAAAGTTTGTGACAAAAAGTGAGGTCTGCAAAATACTCACTATACCTCTAAGCAAATAGCTTTGGGTGTCTATTTTCCAAAATGGGGTCATTTGGGGGGGGTTTATGCCATCTGGGCATTCCATGGCCTCCGAAACTGTGATAGGCAGTGAAGAGTGAAATCAAAAATTTACGCCCTTAGAAAGCCTGAAGGCGGTGCTTGGTTTTCGGGGTCCCGTACGCGGCTAGGCTCCCAAAAAGTCTCACACATGGGGTATCCCCGTATTCAGGAGAAGCAACAGAATGTATTTTGGGGTGTAATTTCACATATTCCCATGGCATGTTTGAGCAATATATCATTTAGTGACAACTTTGTGCAAAAAAAAAAAAAAAAAAAAAAAAATTTGTCTTTTTCCCGCAACTTGTGTCACAATATAAAATATTCCATGGACTCGACATGCCTCTCAGCAAATAGCTTGGGGTGTCTACTTTCCAAAATGGGGTCATTTGGGGGGGTTTTGAACTGTCCTGGCATTTTATGCACAACATTTAGAAGCTTATGTCACACATCACCCACTCTTCTAACCACTTGAAGACAAAGCCCTTTCTGACACTTTTTGTTTACATGAAAAATTTTTTTTTTTTTGCAAGAAAATTACTTTGAACCCCCAAACATTATATATTTTTTTAAAGTAAATGCCCTACAGATTAAAATG
The DNA here is from genome assembly GCF_042186555.1 of Aquarana catesbeiana. Taxonomy (NCBI): domain Eukaryota; kingdom Metazoa; phylum Chordata; class Amphibia; order Anura; family Ranidae; genus Aquarana; species Aquarana catesbeiana. The sequence goes on from NC_133326.1 coordinate 647,426,038, forward strand.
GTGGGTGTTTCATTTTTTTTTTTCACACAGTATTTGCGCAGCGATTTTTCAAACGCATTTTTTGGGGAAAAAACACACTTTTTAACATTTTAATGCACTAAAACACACTATATTGCCCAAATGTTTGATGAAATAAAAAAGATGATCTTAGGCCGAGTACATGGATACCAAACATGACATGCTTTAAAATTGCGCACAAACGTGCAGTGGCAACAAACTAAATACATTTTTAAAAGTCTTTAAAAGCCTTTACAGGTTACCACTTTAGATTTACAGAGGAGGTCTACTGCTAAAATTACTGCCCTCGATCTGACCTTCGCAGTGATACCTCACATGCATGGTGCAATTGCTGTTTACATTTGACGCCAGACCGACGCTTGCGTTCGCCTTTGTGCGAGAGCAGGGGGGGACAGGGGTGCTTTTTTTTTTTTTTTTTTTTTTTTTTTTCCTTATTATTTTTTTGCTTTTTTATCTTATTTTTAAACTGTTCCTTTCATTTTTTTTTTTTTTAATCATTTTTATTGTTATCTCAGGGAATGTAAATATCCCCTATGATAGCAATAGGTAGTGACAGGTACTCTTTTTTGAAAAAATTGGGGTCTATTAGACCCTAGATCTCTCCGCTGCCCTCAAAGCATCTGACCACACCAAGATCGGTGTGATAAAATGCTTTCCCAATTTCCCAATGGCGCTGTTTACATCCGGCGAAATCTAAGTCATGAAATGCTCGTAGCTTCCGGTTTCTTAGGCCATAGAGATGTTTGGAGCCATTCTGGTCTCTGATCAGCTCTATGGTCAGCTGGCTGAATCACCGGCTGCATTCTCAGGTTCCCTGTTGGGACAGGAGAGCCAGAGAAAAACATGGAAGACGGTGGGGGGGGGGGCATTCCCTCCCACTGCTTGTAAAAGCAGTCTAGAGGCTAATTAGCCGCTAGGATTGCTTTTACATGAAAGCCGACCGCTGGCTGAAAAGAATGATACCAAGATGATACCTAAACCTGCAGGCATCATTCTGGTATAACCACTCAAAGTCCAGCAACATACCAGTACATTGCTGGTCCTTGTTGGGCATACATTGTAAACTTTTTTTTCATGCAGCCTGTGGGCTGAACGAAAAAAAGATCTTGATCGGTGGGTATGCCCACCATTAGAATACCTCCCTTCATCCACCCACTTCTAATGATGGGCATACATGCACCGTTTTATATATGCCGAAGCATGGGGGCATCCTCCCGCAAAAGGCAGGAGCAAATCGCTCCTCCACCCACTGCTGCCCCCACGCTTCGGCATATATGCTGAAGTATGTAACTGTGGTGGTGAAATCACCTCCGACAGCACTGGAGTCACGGCTTTATGTATCGTGGGAGCAAACGCTGTTGCTGTCAAGATAAATAAATCCGCGCTGCAACTGAATGGCGTACCTGCTAAGCAAATGATGGTTAACAAAAAACAAAGTAACATTACAGTATAACAGTAATACTTACCATACCTGCAAAGCAAATACAAAAAAAAAAAACATAGTAAAAAATAAAACATTTAACGCAACCTGTGCCTACCTAAAATATATATGCCGAAGCATGGGGGCATCCTCCCACAAAAGGCAGGAGCAAATCGCTCCTCCACCCACTGCTGCCCCCACGCTTCGGCATATATGCTGAAGTATGTAACTGTGGTGGTGAAATCACCTCCGACAGCGCTGGAGTCACGGCTTTATGTATCGTGGGAGCAAACGCTGTTGCTGTCAAGATAAATAAATCCGCGCTGCAACTGAATGGCGTACCTGCTAAGCAAATGATGGTTAACAAAAAACAAAGTAACATTACAGTATAACAGTAATACTTACCATACCTGCAAAGCAAATACAAAAAAAAAAAAAACATAGTAAAAAATAAAACATTTAACGCAACCTGTGCCTACCTAAAATATATATATGCCGAAGCATGGGGGCATCCTCCCACAAAAGGCAGGAGCAAATCGCTCCTCCACCCACTGCTGCCCCCACGCTTCGGCATATATGCTGAAGTATGTAACTGTGGTGGTGAAATCACCTCCGACAGCGCTGGAGTCACGGCTTTATGTATCGTGGGAGCAAACGCTGTTGCTGTCAAGATAAATAAATCCGCGCTGCAGCTGAATGGCGTACCTGAAAACAAAAAAATGGTTAAAACACATTAAACTATAAAAAAATTACATACCTGAAAAGCAAACATGATAAAACATAACAATAAAACATTGCAGAATAGAATACAGTAAAAAAGAGAAGAACAATAGAGAGAAAATAGAGAGAGAGAGAACAATAAAAACGACAACTATTTTTGTTTTTTTTATTTTATATTTTTTTTGTGTATTGTATTTTTTTTTTACTTTTTTTTTTTTTTTTTACATTTTTTTTTTATAACTGTAACTTTTAAAACTGTAACGGTTCCAGGTTTGGGTCTCTCAAAATGCGATGGCATCTTGGGAGACCCTGTGAAAGTGTGTCCTAGTCTGTGCAGTGCTGTACCCTACGCTAAAACTCAACTAGTGTATGGTAGCGTTCAAAACATTCACCAATGCAAAGACCAGGATTGCCAGGACAGGAGGGACAATAATACCGGGTGTCACGCCTAAATCCGCGCTTTCTGCAGACACGACATTTTCTTTGGGGGGCTTGTTGGGTAGGGGTACTCGGGATGGCATAAGGAAAATGCCTCTCATGCAGCCGGCCTACTGCATTTGGTTGGGGAAGGTGAGGTGGAGCACCGTCTGGAAACAGAAGGGCTCTGACGATCTCTTCCTGGAATTTAAGGAAGGATCCAGTCCGTCCTGAAGCTCTGTATAGCACATGAGCGTTCAGCAAAGCCAATTGAAATAAGTATACAGACACTTTTTTGTACCAGCGTCTGGCCTTACTGGCAATTAGGTACGGCGCCAACAACTGGTCGTTGAGGTCCACCCCTCCCATATTTTGGTTATATTCGTGGACACAGAGGGGTTTCTCCACAACACCAGTCGCCGTAGTAATTTGGGTCGTCGTGTCTGCATGAAGGGAGGTAAGAACGAAAACATTCTTATTGTCCCTCCACTTCATAGCGAGCAAATTATTACACTGCAAGCAGGCTCTCTCCCCCAGCCTAAGACGGGAATCTACAAGCCGCTGAGGAAAGCCCCGGCGATTAGGTCGCACGGTGCCACATGCTCCAATTTGATGATCAAAAAGGTGACTAAAAAGTGGCACGCTCGTGTAATAATTGTCCACGTACAAGTGGTACCCCTTTCCGAATAAGAGTGACACCAAGTCCCACACTATCTTGCCAGCGCTTCCTATGTAGTCAGGGCAGTTTGTCGGCTCTACGTGACTATCTTTGCCCTCGTAAACCATAAATCTACATGTATAGCCTGTGGCCCTGTCACAGAGCTTATACATCTTGACCCCGTATCTGGCACGCTTGCTGGGAAGGTACTGTTTGAATGACAAGCGGCCAGAAAATGTAATCAGGGACTCATCAACGCAGACAACTTGATGGGGAGTAAACAAGTCTGCAAAACGTTGGTTGAAGTGGTTTACGAGGGGCCGAATTTTGTAGAGCCGATCGTATTCAGGGTCTCCACGAGGACGACAGAGTTCATTGTCGTTGAAGTGCATGAACCGCAAAATCTGCTCGTATCATGCCCTGGTCATGGAGGCAGAGAACACGGGCATATGGTGAATTGGGTCAGTGGACCAATATGACCGCAACTCACTCTTTTTGGTTATGCCCATGTTGAGGGAAAGGCCCAGAAAGACCTTAAATTCGGAGACCGTAATTGGTCTCCAATCTCTGGCAAGGGAGGACTGGGGAATAGTGGCGATGTGTTGACCAGCGTACAAATTGCTTTGGTCCACAATAGATCTATAGAGATCTTCGGTGAAAAACAGTGAATAAAAATCCAGTGGCGTAAAATCAACTGTTTCCACCTGAATTCCGGGTTGGCCAGTGAATGGGGGCAATACGGGTGCTGCAGAAGTGGTGGGTACCCAATTCGGATTGGCCAATGCAGCAGGAAGGGCACTATGGGCACGACGGGCCTGTCTTTGTCTTCTTGGTGGCAGCGGGACCCTACTAGTGCTTGCCACCTCACCAGCTTGAACTGCACTTATGGGACTCGCCACGTCACCACGTGATACTGCAGTGCTGGATGTACGACCAGGGTGTACTAGGCCGCTGGTGCTTGCCAGTTCACCAGAAGGAGTAGCGGCACTAGTACTGCTCTGCTCCATACGAGGGACCTGCGGTTCTTGCACTTCAAGGACAGAAGAAGAAGTTCGGGGTCTGGTACGCCTGACCCTAGCAGGGACCACAACTCCGTCGTCAGAGCTATCTGTCATGGAGCCGCTGTCCTCTACAGGATCGTATTCTGAGCCTGAACTTGACAGATGAGTGACTTCCTCTTCACTATCTGTCATACTCAGAAACGTGTAGGCCTCTTCACTAGTGTACCTTCGATTTGCCATTTTGGCCTCTAAATTTAGGGGTACACTAGTGAGACTCACAGGCAAAAAAGCTCCTGACTGTCAGCGACTGATTCAAAACGCTACCAAAAAACTGTTAGCGATCGCAGGGATCAGGCCTGACTCTGCGAACGCTGCAGTTATGTGTGCTTAGTGTTTTGTGACAGTTATCGATCGATACTGCACTTGGGTGGGCTGGGCTGGGCTGGGCCGAGGAGCAAAACGCAGGTGCTAGCAGGTATCTGGGCTGATCCCGCTAACACTGCGTTTTTTTGGGGGACCCTAAACTGCTGGGGAGTATAGATCTGATCGGATCAGATATCGATCCGCTCAGATACTATAGCACTAAGGGAGGTGTATGCTGCGTGCGTGGGTGTTAGCGGTACTGGCGCTAACCTGACGCTGCCTGGGGCGACGCAGACCTTATCTGACCCTAAAAACTTAACTTATATCACCGCCGGGCAATTAGGGGGTTAAACCTTTATAAGGTAATAAACGGCAGGTGCCCTAAAACTATAATAAACTGTAATAAACTATAATAAACTACAAAAAACAAACCAACTAACCAGCGTCACCCGTAACAATTATATGGTGATCACTGGTGAAAGGGTTAACTAGGGGGCAATCAAGGGGTTAAAACCTTTAGAAGGTAGTATATGGGGGTCCCTGTCGCTATAAAACACTGACAGCGAACCTATATACTTACCTCCCTAACTAGCGTCACCTGTGTCACTAATACAGCGATCAGAAAAACGATCGCTTAGTGACACTGGCGACGGGGGGTGATCACGGGGTTAAAACTTTATTAGGGGGGGTTAGGGGGGTACCCTGGACCTAAGGGGGGTACCCTAGACCTAAAGGGGGCTAACCTAACTGCCCTAACACTTATAACTGACACAAACTGACACCAATGCAATAATCAGAAAAAAAAAAAACCTGCTATTGGTGTCAGTATGTGTGGGGGTACAGGGGGGTGATCGGGGGGTGACTGGGGGGTGACAGGGGGGTGACAAGTGTGCCTGCGTGTTCTACTGTATGTGTAGTGTTGGTGCACTTACTTGGATGTCTTCTCTCCTCGGCGCCGGACGAAAAGACCGTCTCGAGGAGAGATGACATCACTTCCTCCGCTTCTGTTTACATTCACAGAAGCCGAGGAAGCACATCATTGGCCAGGAGCGATCGCGAGGGGGGAGCCACGAATGAGTGGCCTCCCCCTCACCTTCGATCGACCCTGACCTCGATCCGACCGCCGCTGGCACCGGGGGGGGGGTCCGATCGGACCCCCCACCCGCGGGCAGGCAAGGACGTACCTGTACGTCCTTTTGCCTGCCCGTGCCATTCTGCCGACGTATATAGTCGTGCGGCGGTCGGCAAGTGGTTAAAAGTGAAATGTGTCTGCCATCTAGTGGACATTTTACAGTACTACACCTGCTGTAAATGCTCCCACCTGAAACAAAAAAAAATGCTACCCTGTTTCCCCGAAAATAAGACAGTATCTTGTATTAATTTTTGCTCCCAAAGATGCGCTCGGTCTTATTTTCAGGGAATGTTTTATTTTTCCGTGAAGAAGAATACGGTACACCTTTATTGTTGAACAAAAAAAAAAGGAAATTTATTACTTGTATACGGTATGGTAGTAGTTGTCATCACAAACCAGCATAACCAGACAGTGGATTATTTAGTACTCCCCCCTCCCACCTTCACCAGACATCCCCCCCCCTTTACCAGACATCCCCCCCAACCCTTTATCAGACATTCCCCCCCCACCTCAGTCACCCCTGTGTGTCTGTACCCGCCAGATTCCACACAATGTGCCCAACTCCTGCCCCACACGACTCACTCACTGTCTAATTGTGAGTCAGCCAGACTCTGTCAGGGCAGAGCGAGCAGCAGGTGGCAGCTTGTCCTGGCGGAGGCACGGGCTCTCTGATTTAAAGGGACCTTGCACTGCCTGAACAGCTCCGGCTGCGCTGCGGCCAATCAGTGAGCTGTGTGGCGGCGCCCGCCGCTACGGTCCAGTGGAGTCAGATGCTTTACGGTAGCTTCGGGGGCCTTATATTGGAGGTGGCCTTATATTACAGCGAGAGGCAAAACTGGAAGTAGATCTTATTTTCGGGGGTTGCCTTATATTGCAGCGAGAGGCAAAACTAGACGTAGGTCTTATTTTCGGGGGATGTCTTACTTTCAGGGAAAGACGGTAATGAAGCCTCTAAATCAGGGGTGGAAACTCCAGATGGTTTCCATGCTACCACAAGTGGCGAGACCCGACCAGAGTATTTATACTTAAATAGGTAAGAGTATGCATCTTTTTTACACAAGTTAGTAAGCATAGGTGCTAGGAGTATTTTCAAGATTAGTAAGTCATATCTAGGAATTTTACTTTAATTCTTCTTTTTTTTTGCTTACAATTCTATGTATAGTTTATCAAACTCAAACATTTTTAGAGTTGTTTGGATATTTTCAGGATGTTTAGGTCAGTTGTAAAATTTCCACTTGTTCCCAAATAACTGTCAGCAGTGTTTTCTCTCTCTGAATAGTACTGTAAAAACAATAAGTTTTCTTGGCAAAGCTCAATATCCTCTAAGGCTTTACGAGGGTGAACATCTGCAATTTTAGCAGTCTTCTGAATTTTTATTTGCCTGCTGTAATAATCTCCTGTGAATCCATGTATCTCCCCATAATAAATGTGCATGTTTCAGGCATGGGAACCTAAGTAAGCTATACTGGCACCTAGTGGCCTATTTAAATCTAGACCCTTCAAGGAATCATGGCTGGATGGTCTTTCAGCTTGTATCTGTTATTTTTGATCCTGAATCTGCTTGACTCTGTTACTGACCCGGCCTATATATGACCTGCCTGTTTATGGCTGCTGCCTGCCTACCTGTGTTACTGACGTCGGCCTGGACTCTTAACCAAGATTTTACCTACCAATTCTGTATCTCTTTGCCTTCATGGTGACATCCTCTGCTTGTCTCTGACCTTGAAACTAGACATGTGCGGTTCGTTTCGCTCAGAAATTTAATTTTAGACAAATTTTTCGTTAAAATTATAGTAACCTTATAACAATAGTTCGTTATAACAATAGTAACAAATTTAAACAAATCCAAAATAACAACAAACTATTTTGGACGAAATTGTAATTCGAATAGTTTTCAATACGAATACGAATAGTTTTCAATTTGTTTTCAAATTTCAGAAGAGCGTAACATAGATTAGAAAATAAAGGAAAAGAATAGAAAAAAATGTATAGAATATAATACAAAATAAAACAATAGAATAGAGTAAAACAGAACAGAATAGAAAATAAAACAATAGAAATAAAAAAATGGAAAATAAAGGTATGGTATAGAAAATAATAGAACAGAGTTAAACAAAACAAATTTAGAATATAAAATAAAATGACAGAATAAAATAGAATAGAAAACAAAGGAATATAATAGAAAGAATAGAATAGAATAAAATAGAATATAACCATCTTCTGAAATTTGAATTTCAAATAGAATCTTCATCACAATGTTCAAATAGAAGCCGAAGAGTGGGGGAAGTCATTCACATATTGCTTGTCATTTAAAGCCCAAGAGACGAGCTACAAGCTCCTCTTCCGTTGGTATCGGAGTCCAGCATATATACCCAGATGCATCTGACATATGTTGGCGGTGTCACTCTACCAAGGGTTCGCTGTTACACATTTGGTAGGAATGCCGACAAATTCATAACTTTTGGGATAGGATTATGCAGCTGTATACTACAGTTATTGGGGGGGTAGTTCCCAATACACTTCAAATTACCCCGCTTTCCATTTTACCAGGTCCCTATAAAAATATTAGAAAGCGTTGACAGCGGCGAGATTGGTCATTCCGCGGCATTGGCGGTCAATACAATCCCCATCGGACTGATTTGGATACATATGAAATATATGTATGATGCATATATTGCACATGATTTGGATACATATGAAAAATGCCGTCAGTTATGGGCCCCCCTGGAGGGCTTTTAAGTAGGGATGAGCCGAACACCCCCCTGTTCAGTTTGCACCAGAACATGCGAACAGGAAAAAAGTTCGTTCGAACACGCGAACACCGTTAAAGTCTATGGGACACGAACATGAATAATCAAAAGTGCTAATTTTAAAGGCTTATATGCAAGTTATTGTCATAAAAAGTGTTTGGGGACCTGGGTCCTGCCCCAGGGGACATGGATCAATGCAAAAAAAAGTTTTAAAAACGGCCGTTTTTTCAGGAGCAGTGATTTTAATAATGCTTAAAGTCAAACAATAAAAGTGTAATATCCCTTTAAATTTCGTAGCTGGGGGGTGTCTATAGTATGCCTGTAAAGTGGTGCATGTTTCCCGTGTTTAGAACAGTCTGACAGCAAAATGACATTTGAAAGGAAAAAAGCCATTTAAAACTACTCGCGGCTATTGCATTGCCGGTCCGACAATACACATAGAAGTTCATTGATAAAAACGGCATGGGAATTCCCCACACGGGAACCCCGAACCAAAATGAAAAAAAAAATGACGTGGGAGTCCCCCTAAATTCCATACCAGGCCCTTCAAGTCTGGTATGGATATTAAGGGGAACCCCGGCCAAAATTTTTTAAAAAATTACGTGGGGGTCCCCCTAAATTCCATACCAGGCCCTTCAGGTCTGGAATGGATTTTAAGGGGAACCCCGCGCCAAAAAAAAAAAATGGCGTGGGGTCCCCCCAAAAATCCATACCAGACCCTTATCCGAGCACGCAACCTGGCAGGCCGCAGGAAAAGAGGGGGGGACGAGAGAGCGCCCCCCCTCCTGAACTGTACCAGGCCACATGCCCTCAACATTGGGAGGGTGCTTTGGGGTAGCCCCCAAAACACCTTGTCCCCATGTTGATGAGGACAAGGGCCTCATCCCCACAACCCTGGCCGGTGGTTGTGGGGGTCTGCGGGCGGGGGGCTTATCGGAATCTGGAAGCCCCCTTTAACAAGGGGACCCCCTGATCCCGGTCCCCCCCATGTGAAATGGTAAGGGGGTACAAGTACCCCGACCATTTCACTAAAAAACTGTCATAAATGTTAAAAATGACAAGAGACAGTTTTTGACAATTCCTTTATTTAAATGCTTCTTCTTTCTTCTTTCTTCTATCTTCCTTCATCTTCTTCTTCTTCTTCTGGTTCTTCTGGCTCTTCTGGTTCTTCCTCCGGCGTTCTCGTCCAGCATCTCCTCCGCGGTGTCTTCTATCCTCTTCTCCTCGGGCCGCTCCGCACCCATGGCATGGGGGGAGGCTCCCGCTCTTCTCTTCATCTTCTTCTCTTCTTCATCTTCCTTTCTTCTTCTCTTCTTCTCTTCTTCATTTTCTTCTCCGGGCCGCTCCGCATCCATGCTGGCATGGAGGGAGGCTCCCGCTGTGTGACGGCGTCTCCTCGTCTGACGGTTCTTAAATAACGGGGGCGGGGCCACCCGGTGACCCCGCCCCCTCTGACGCACGGTGACTTGACGGGACTTCCCTGTGACGTCACGGGGAATGCCACAGGGAAGTCCCGTCATGTCCCGTGCGTCAGACCCCGGTGACCCCGCCCCCCGTTATTTAAGAACCGGCACACAGCGGGAGCCTCCCTCCGTGCCAGCATGGATGCGGAGCGGCCCGGAGAAGAAAATGAAGAAGAGAAGAAGAGAAGAAAAGAAGAAGAGAAGAGGATGAAGAGAGGAGCGGGAGCCTCCCCCCATGCCATGGGTGCGGAGCGGCCTGAGGAGAAGAAGATAGAAGACGCCACGGAAGAGATGCAGGACGAAAATGCCGGAGGAAGAACCAGAAGAGCCAGAAGAACCAGAAGAAGAAGAAGATGAAGGAAGATAGAAGAAAGAAGAAGCATTTAAATAAAGGAATTGTCAAAAACTGTCTCTTGTCATTTTTAACATTTTTGACAGTTTTTTAGTGAAATGATAGGGGTACTTGTACCCCCTTACCATTTCACACAGGGGGGGGGCCGGGATCTGGGGGTCCCCTTGTTAAAGGGGGCTTCCAGATTCCGATAAGCCCCCGCCCGCAGACCCCCACAACCACCGGCCAGGGTTGTGGGGATGAGGCCCTTGTCCTCATCAACATGGGGACAAGGTGTTTTGGGGGCTACCCCAAAGCACCCTCCCAATGTTGAGGGCATGTGGCCTGGTATGGTTCAGGAGGGGGGGCACTCTCTCACCCCCCCTTTTCCTGCGGCCTGCCAGGTTGCGTGCTTGGATAAGGGTCTGGGATTTTTGGGGGGACCCCATGCCGTTTTTTTTTTTGGCGCGGGTTTCCCCTCAAAATCCATACCAGACCTGAAGGGTCTGGTATGGAATTTAGGGGGACCCCCACGTCATTTTTTTTTTTAAATTTTGGCCGGGGTTCCCCTTAATATCCATACCAGACCTGAAGGGCCTGGTATGGAATTTAGGGGGACCCCCACGTCCTTTTTTTTTAAATTATGGTTCAGGGTTCCCCTGTGGGGAATTCCCATGCCGTTTTTATCAATGAACTTCTATGTGTATTGTCGGACCGGCAAAGTTTTAAATGGCTTTTTTCCTTTCAAATGTCATTTTGCTGTCAGACTGTTCTAAACACGGGAAACATGCGCCCCTTTACAGGCATACTATAGACACCCCCCAGCTATGAAATTTAAAGGAATATTACACTTTTATTGTTTGACTTTAAGCATTATTAAAATCACTGCTCCTGAAAAAACGGCCGTTTTTAAAACTTTTTTTTGCATTGATCCATGTCCCCTGGGGCAGGACCCAGGTCCCCAAACACTTTTTATGACAATAACTTGCATATAAGCCTTTAAAATGAGCACTTTTGATTTCTCCCATAGACTTTTAAAGGGTGTTCCGCGGCATTCGAATTTGCCGCGAACACCCCAAATTGTTCACTGTTCGGCGAACTTGCGAACAGCCAATGTTCGAGTCGAACATATATTCGACTCGAACTCGAAGCTCATCCCTACTTTTAAGGAATAAACAGGAAATTAGAAGGCTTTAAGGGAAATAAAGTAAGGACTTTAAATGTGATTTAGTAGGTTTCAATACAGGACGTCCATTTGTTGCCTTTCTCCCCCAATTTTTTGTTTTTGTTTTAGATGTTGGTTTGTGTAATGTTTTCTAGTATGTTTGATGGAATTCAAACAGAATCAATTCAGATTTGAATAGAATAGAATATAGATTAGAGTACAAAAGAATAGAGTAGAAAAGAAAAGAATCGAAAAAAACAGAATAAAAAAGAATAAAGGGATATAATCCAAAAAACAATAGAATAGAATAGAAAGAATATAACCATTTCCCAAAATTCAAATAGAATCAATTTGAATAGAATAGAAAAGAACAGATTAGAATAGAATAGAAAATAACAGAATATAATTGACTAGAATAGAAAAACAGAATAGAATAGAAAAGATTAGAATAGAAAATAAAAGAATAGCGTATAAAAAAAACAATAGAATAGAATAGAATGGCATAGAAAGAATATAACCATCATCCAAAATTTGAATAGAATAATTTTAGATTTCTAATGGATTTTCAATTTGAATGTAATTTAAATGGAATTTGAATTGATTGGAATTAGGAAAAGTTGAATTAATTGGAATTCGGATTTAAAAAAATTAATTCCGAAAACAAATTAAAGGGATTAAATGAAATTAACAAAACAAATTTATGTAAATAATGAATAAAGAACGAAACAAAACTAATTTTTTAGTTCCGTACATGTCTATTTGATACTGCTCATGATTTGGTGCCTTGGCTTCTCTTGGCTGTTACTGAACCTGGCTTGTGACCCGGCTCTATTTTCTGTTCTGGGTGACGTTGGGGTGTCCTCATCGCTGTGCTTCTGTTTACCTGACATCTTTGCTCCCAAGTTCAAGTTTGTGTTTCCAGCTTTCTGTGACTTCTATTGTATGCAGTATCGCATGTGGCCAGAGGTGGGGAGTAAGTCACGTGACCTGTGATGCAACGCGTCGGGGAACCAGTGACGTCACTTCGGGTGTTTTGTTATACCGGACGTGCAGTGAGGAGGAGTGAGGAGGAGAGCTGCTTGCACTAATGATCGTTCAATATGCCTTTTTTCATCAAGTAAAATGTGAGTGAATATTTTATACCAAGTAGGAATAACTGAATATACAGCAATCCTTTTATCTTTGTTGAGAGTTAATTTAATAAGGAAGAACCTATCATCTTTGGAGAAACACAGATACATCTTTGAATCACCATCTAGACACAGGAAACATATAAGCTGATCCTTGTGAGGATCCCTGTTTTGAAAAGTGATATCTGACCCAGGGGGTTTTCCATTTTTGGAAGGTGAGCAGGAATTTCACACTGAGGTGGTGGTGACTTTTTCGTTGGAATTTTTTCTTCACTTAATTTTTGTCACTGATTGTGTACATATTTTTATCACCCCTACTCACAGAGGAAGGAGTATTATTATAAACCTTTTTTGTTTATCATTTAAGATACACAATAATTGTATGTTTATGGACAGTTGTACTTAAGTGTTTGCAGTACCATGCACTGTGTATTATTACTATTAAAGCGGAGTTCTGCCTTTTTTTTTTTTTTTAAATCAGCAGCTACAAATACTGTAGCTGCTGACTTTTAAAATAAGGACACTTACCTGTCCAGGGCGCCCGCGATGTCGGCACCCAAAGCCGACCTATCCCTTGGCTCTCAGGTGGAGGCGCCGCCATCTTCGGTAAGGTAATCAGGAAGTGAAGCCTTGCTGCTTCACTTCCTGGTTCCCTACTGCGCATGCGCGACTCGTGCTGCATGATCCCCCGGTCCCTGCTGTCTTCTGGGACCTGTGTGTCTCCCAGAAGACAGTGGGGAGGAAGGAGAAGGCGCCGAAAGTGGCGTAGATACCCACGGGTTTTGCTCCCACTTCCGGGCTATCTATGCCCGATAGTGGGAGCAAAATTCCTGTATTAGACAGGTACCTGCTCCCCTCTCCCCCCGTAAGGTGCCAAATGTGACACCGGAGGGGGGGAGGATTCCGAAAAGCGGAAGTTCCATTTTTGGGTGGAACTCCGCTTTATGTTGGGTTTGAGCGCACTATTATTATTTATATTTACTTATCATGTATGTGGTATCAGCACATTTAAATAGCTGCAGCTGAACAATTTATTTACACGTATTAACTAGGTTCTTAATCTATCTGTAGCAGCGCTTAAATAAATTATTTTTAAATTTTAGTACTATCATTATCATTATTGGTCTTTTTATAAATAAATAAAAAACACAGCGCTCGCAAATAAATAGATTATATTGAAAACTAATTCATGTGTTGCAGCTGCTAGATGAAAAAAGTGCTGACACTTTAAAAATATATAAAACAAAAAGAACCTGCGCTGGCAACTCCCCAAGTGTATAATTGTGAAAAAGTGATATTTTGAATTTTATATCAAAAAGCATATATACCATATGATGTTGCACAAATCCACATTTAGTGGGTATTATATGGAGATGTACCAAGAACTGTGCATAAAACTACCAAACTATGTGAATAAAAATAAATCAATAAACATAAATATTGTGATCTAAGTCAATTTGTCCAAAAAACTCACTCTTGGACCCTATGCGACTAGAAAGTCACTAGACTGTTATAAAGATAATCCCATATATTTGTGAGTGACAATAAATTAATCTCTGGAGAGTAAAAACACCTAAAAAATATGTGAATCAAAAGTCATAAATCATAACATAAAGTCTGTTAAATTAAACCGTTCCTTCACAGGAGGACAATCTGCAGATTTCAAGCTTAATTCATTCAAATGATAGATTCCAAATAGCAGATAAGGCTGATGCCGGTAATGCTTGAGAGGAGGCTTTAGGAATCACAACCCTCGCATTCCACCAGAAAAAAGAGAAGAGAAGACACATAGCATAAAACCTATGACACCGTGAGATCACCTGCGCAAAAAAGCGCTACTCACGGAACCGATGTGCAGAGCAGGCATTCAGATAGTTTAGTCGGTGTTCGCTGCTGTGCGGCGTGCGTTCCACCAACTCCAGGAAGTGATGTCACTGGTTCTCGGGAACCCATGTGCAGAGCAGGCATTCAGATAGTTTAGTCGGTGTTTGCTGCTGTGCGGCGTGCGTTCCACCAACTCCAGGAAGTGATGTCACTGGTTCTCGGGTTCAAGCGTGGGCAGGATGTTACGTCGACGCGTTTCGCCCCTCCCCCAGGGTGTTATCAAAGAGTCTTTGATAACGCCCTGGGGGAGGGGCGAAACGTGTCGACGTAACATCCTGCCCACGCTTGTAAACCCGAGAACCAGTGACATCACTTCCTGGAGTTGGTGGAACGCACGCCGCACAGCAGCGAACACCGACTAAACTATCTGAATGCCTGCTCTGCACATCGGTTCCGTGAGTAGCGCTTTTTTGCGCAGGTGATCTCACGGTGTCATAGGTTTTATGCTATGTGTCTTCTCTTCTCCTTTTTCTGGTGGAATGCGAGGGTTGTGATTCCTAAAGCCTCCTCTCAAGCATTACCGGCATCAGCCTTATCTGCTATTTGGAATCTATCATTTGAATGAATTAAGCTTGAAATCTGCAGATTGTCCTCCTGTGAAGGAACGGTTTAATTTAACAGACTTTATGTTATGATTTATGACTTTTGATTCACATATTTTTTAGGTGTTTTTACTCTCCAGAGATTAATTTATTGTCACTCACAAATGTATGGGATTATCTTTATAACAGTCTAGTGACTTTCTAGTCGCATAGGGTCCAAGAGTGAGTTTTTTGGACAAATTGACTTAGATCACAATATTTATGTTTATTGATTTATTTTTATTCACATAGTTTGGTAGTTTTATGCACAGTTCTTGGTACATCTCCATATAATACCCACTAAATGTGGATTTGTGCAACATCATATGGTATATATGCTTTTTGATATAAAATTCAAAATATCACTTTTTCACAATTATACACTTGGGGAGTTGCCAGCGCAGGTTCTATTTGTTTTATATATTGGTCTTTTTATAGACTTAATGTGAGGAATTAAATCTAAATTGTTACTACTTTATAGACAGAGGGGGTCATTTACTATAGCGCTGAAAAATGATCCTGCAGTCACAGAAAATAGCGCCCAAATAAGGCCAAGTAAGACTTCAACTCTCAGAAACTGAGCGCTAATGCAAATGGAAAGCAGCGCTATTGCGGGCAAAAATGCCTGTCAGATCACATATGCAGGAATAGTGCAAGTAAATGGGGCTCGAACCTGCAAAATCCAAAGTTCTCACTGAAGGCTTATATGCAAGTTCTTATTTTTTTGGCAGTGATTTTAATAATGCTTAAAGTGAAACAATAAAAATGAAAAATTCCTTTAAATATCGTGCCTGGGGGGTGTCTATAGTATGCCTATAAAGTAGCGCACCTTTCCCGTGTTTATTACTGTACCGCAGTAAAATGACATTTCTAAAGGAAAAAAATTCATTTAACATTGCTCACGGCTGTAATGAATTGCCAGTTTCTGGCAATATAGAATTAAAATCAAAGAAAAAAACGGCGTAGGTTCCCCCCACCAGTCCATACCAGGCCCTTCGAGTCTGGTATAGATATTAAGGGTAACTCCACTGCAAATTTAAAAAAAAATGGTGTAGGGGTCCCCCCAAAATCCATATTAGACCTTTTACTCCATTTTTTTTTAATTTGGTGCAGGGTTCCCCTTAAAATCCATACCGTGGGGGGACCCCCACAAAATTTTTTTTGATGCGGGTTCCCCTTAATATCCATAGCAGACCTGAAGGGCCTGGTATGGATTTTGGGGGGGCTCCCATGCAATTTTTTACATTTTGATGCGGGGGCTCCCCTTAATATTCATATCAGACCCAAAGGGGGGGAACCCCATGCCATTTTTGTAAAATTTTGACATGGGGGGTCCCCTCTGAATCCATACTAGACCCAAAGAGCCTGGTATAGACCTGGGGGGGGGCCACAATGCAGTTTTTTATCTATATATATTTTTTTTTTTTTGGCTGGCATTTTTTTGTACTTTCAGTGGGGAAGCCGCTGACAGCTGAAGATTCATTGGTTGTTAAGGACGCGACAGCTGGCTTCCCGGCCCCCCCGGTTAGCAACCAGCTACATACAGTGTTAAAAACATAACTGCAAAACACATCAAAAATCACATCACAAACGCAACAGTTGCATCTCTGGTGCAGATCCATTGAAATCTATTGCCCGCAAATCACGTGAAAAAAGTCCCTGACCATTTCCAAAAACACACTGTCCGCAAAACGCATAGGTGTGAACTAGTACCATAGGAAACCATGTTAAATGGACTGTAGAGTGTTTCTGAAAACTGCAAAACGTACTAAAAAATGCATAGGTGTGAACCTAGGGTCAGGGCCAGTTCACACTGGCGTGAGAGGAGAGGCTCTTTACAGGCGCTATTTTTAGCACCTGTAAAGTGCCTCCAGTGTGAAAGCAGCCTAGGATATAAAAGATCTTGCACTTCCCCAAAACCACCACCCCCAAAACGAATTAAAAAGAATAGAAAAAAAATAAAAACACAAGCTCAATAATTTGCTTTTATTTTGCCAGCAGAAACAAAATTGTGTACATTCATTTACTAGCTTCAAAAAAATTTCTACAGGATATATGGTGCTACATTTAGCAAAACAGTTAGCAAATGGGTTTTAAGGTCCCTGCTCATAGGAGCTTACAATCTAAAATTTATCTAAACCTTAGAGTGGACACAGCTTTACTTTCAGTGTGTAACAGGTAACACATCACATTTTTATCTGCAAGATTATAGAAACATACTTAAATCATTCTTACAATGAATTCCAACATAATATTTAAAAAGCCACATGCTCAAAATATAACACCCGCCACCACCCCAAAAATCCACATACATACATTGGTGACCATGTTTTGCTGGAAGCTGCATTTCTGTGTACACAATTAAGCAGTGAGAGTAGAAGGTCAGCACATGAAACCAAACCATGTTTGTATGGTCAGACAGGAACAATACACACACAACATTGACAGCATGGCCACATACATAAACCCACTTTTGATTGAAAAAATGCACAAGAATTTCAGCAAACAGCCCCTAGTTGGGTGTTTGTCAATAGGCACAATATCATTCACCCCCCAAATCACAGCAAAAAACCTGGCCTTCTCAGGCCAAACAACCCCCCCTGCAGCCCTTTATATAAGGTAGGTTGCATTGTTAGCACACTGACACACGCCCAATAGAAGTACACACCCACCAGTATCTTTCAATCTAACTGTTCATGTATGTCTAAAGTGATGGCACCTGATGGGCAGGAACACATACAGTAATACTATTTGCAGCTGTGTTAGCCCTTGGCTATGTGCATCAAATCTACAACTACAGGCCAAAGATCTAAGTCCATTTGCATCCACATAAACAAAGCAACAGTTTTCTAAGCCTATATACCTGTGCAGTGTAAACCCTACAATTTGAAATGTCCAAGTCCCTGGGCATGATTAGTGCTAATAAACATTAACATCAGTCCCTGGCTGCAATGAGCTTCCAATCTAAAGTCCAAAACTAACTTTCTTACATTAGAGACTATTTCAACAGGAGACAAATAAAATGGCAGCATGTTTTTGGATTGTAGTGAGAAACCCACACAGGGAAAGCATATTAACTTTGACACAAGCATTAGGATGTTGGGGAATTGAACCAGCAACCCCAGTGCTGCTAGACAGAATTGCTACCCACTTAGCCAGCAGGCAGCCTCATGCATGTTCTTTGCATCTCTGTGGTGTGAACCAGCCTTAAGTCCATAGCCATGCTCAGTGTCACAAGCAATATACAATATATTTGCCTAAGTATTGGGACCAATAAATAATTAAAGAGATAAAGATGGCGCTGCCCTCTAAATAACTAAATAATAAACTAAGGTCTAAGTGGGGCCAAGATATATGGAAATTGTATCACTGCTATTAATGTACAGAATAAACAATCTGTATATCAAGACAATTAAGATATTGAACCTGTAATACAAGTGTGATACCGGGAATGCAAAACCGGTGTATGAAAATTAAGAACAACAAAGAAAATTTTTTGAAAAAATATTATAAAAAATACACCAATAGTGCAAAAATATTGGGACAAAATGGCGTCTCCCTCGCTGAAAAATTTTTTGAAAGTGTGAAAAATATGTAAAAAATATTATCAGTGCTATGTTAATGGAGCTCCCATAAAACTAAGTGATACAAAATATAAGTGAAAAAAATCCTCAAAATTATTGTGACATAGAGCCCTATGGTGAATTCAAAGTGACGAGCTCCTTAGTATGTGTCTTATACTATATATTCTCCATGCGTACCCAGCATAAAAAACACAATCCCAGATTTCTTATTAACAAAATATGAAAATCAAATATTATAGAAATAAAAGCTGGTGTAAATAAATTTCTAACGAATAAGTGATTAATTCTGTGCAAACAATAATAAAATAAGTTCAATATTTTTCACTCCTTGGGAATTGCTATCCGTGACTTCTGTGCTTGTAGTTCAGAATGGTGACTTGAGGTGCTCTGCCCCCCAGTGCTCCCCCACTCACCAGAGTTGATCACCCCTACAGGGGTACCGAGCGATAAAGTGGGTGCTCTTGGGGTAGTTGTTGTTGTTCTCTCCTCTTGAATTGCTGTTACTTGATTCAATGCGATCCTTGATAAGTAATCCTGGTTAAGCAGTGTGCTTCAGCCTGACATAATCACTCCATGCCTCCTTAGCTGTAAAACTCTCCGGAATACCCAGAACCAGGAGAAAAACAAAGAGGCTGCCTTCGTGAAGTATGTCAAATAAGTTTTATTAGATAAACTTTAATCCAGTCCAATACTGATGGTAGATGATAAAAAACTAAGCAGAAAATTAAACCGGAACCGCTGTATGCAAGGATAGGACCAAACACAAGCTGTATGCGTGCGTTCCACCTTGCGTTCCAGCATCCACTTCCTGATCTGACGTGTGAGCGTGACTCCGCCTTACGCGTTTCGTCATCGGACGTTTTCAAAAGCGGACCGCTTTTGAAAACGTCCGATGACGAAACGCGTAAGGCGGAGTCACGCTCACACGTCAGATCAGGAAGTGGATGCTGGAACGCAAGGTGGAACGCACGCATACAGCTTGTGTTTGGTCCTATCCTTGCATACAGCGGTTCCGGTTTAATTTTCTGCTTAGTTTTTTATCATCTACCATCAGTATTGGACTGGATTAAAGTTTATCTAATAAAACTTATTTGACATACTTCACGAAGGCAGCCTCTTTGTTTTTCTCCTGGTTCTGGGTATTCCGGAGAGTTTTACAGCTAAGGAGGCATGGAGTGATTATGTCAGGCTGAAGCACACTGCTTAACCAGGATTACTTATCAAGGATCGCATTGAATCAAGTAACAGCAATTCAAGAGGAGAGAACAACAACAACTACCCCAAGAGCACCCACTTTATCGCTCGGTACCCCTGTAGGGGTGATCAACTCTGGTGAGTGGGGGAGCACTGGGGGGCAGAGCACCTCAAGTCACCATTCTGAACTACAAGCACAGAAGTCACGGATAGCAATTCCCAAGGAGTGAAAAATATTGAACTTATTTTATTATTGTTTGCACAGAATTAATCACTTATTCGTTAGAAATTTATTTACACCAGCTTTTATTTCTATAATATTTGATTTTCATATTTTGTTAATAAGAAATCTGGGATTGTGTTTTTTATGCTGGGTACGCATGGAGAATATATAGTATAAGACACATACTAAGGAGCTCGTCACTTTGAATTCACCATAGGGCTCTATGTCACAATAATTTTGAGGATTTTTTTCACTTATATTTTGTATCACTTAGTTTTATGGGAGCTCCATTAACATAGCACTGATAATATTTTTTACATATTTTTCACACTTTCAAAAAATTTTTCAGCGAGGGAGACGCCATTTTGTCCCAATATTTTTGCACTATTGGTGTATTTTTTATAATATTTTTTCAAAAAATTTTCTTTGTTGTTCTTAATTTTCATACACCGGTTTTGCATTCCCGGTATCACACTTGTATTACAGGTTCAATATCTTAATTGTCTTGATATACAGATTGTTTATTCTGTACATTAATAGCAGTGATACAATTTCCATATATCTTGGCCCCACTTAGACCTTAGTTTATTATTTAGTTATTTAGAGGGCAGCGCCATCTTTATCTCTTTAATTATTTATTGATTCCTTAATTAGACCCTTAGGGGCACTAATTTGAGATAGGCAGCATCCTTTTGTCTGTCCTGAGCGCGGATTTTTATATATAAATATTGCCTAAGTATTGGGACGCCTGCCTTTAAACGCACATGAATTGTAATGGCATCCCAGTCTTAGTACGTAAGGTTCAAAATTCATTTGGCCCACCCTTTGCAGCTATAACAGCTTCAACTCTTCTGGGAAGGCTGTCCACAAGGTTTAGGAGTGTATCTATGGAAATGTTTGACCATTCTTTCAAGTGGATTTGTGTGGTCAGGCACTGATGTTGGATGAGAAGGTCTGGCTTAAAGTCTATGCTCTAATTCATCCCCAAGGTGTTCTGTTGTGTTGAGGTCAGGACTCTGTTCAGGCCAGTTAAGTTCCTCCACCCCAAACTCACTCATCCATGTCTTTATGGACCTTGCTTTGTGCACTGGTCCAATTCATTTGGTGGAGGGGGGATTGTGATGTGGGGTTGTTTTTCATGGGTTGCGCTTGGCCTCTTAGTTCCAGTGAAGGGAACTCTTAAGGCATCAACATACCAAGACTTTTTGGACAATTTCATGCTCCCAACTTTTTGGGAACAGTTTGGAGATAGCTCTTTCCTGTTCCAACATGACTGCACAAAGCAAGGTCCATAAAGACATGGATGAGCGAGTTGAGGGTGGAGGAACTTGACTGGCTGCACAGAGACCTGACCTCAGCCTGATAGAACACCTTTTGGCTGAATTAGAGCAGAGACTGCGAGCCAGGCCTTCTCATCCAAGTGCCTTGCCTCACAAATGCACTTCTGGAAGAATTGTCAAACATTTCCAGGGACAGACTAAACCTTATGGACAGCTTTCTTAGCCTTCCCAGGATCTGTTCTAGCTGCAAAGGGTGGGCCAAATCAATTTTTAACCCTACGGACTAAGACTGGGCTGCCATTAAAGTTCATGTGTGTGTAAAGGCAGGTGTCCCAATACTTTTGATTGTATAGTGTATCTGGAAAGAATTACAATGGTGGTGGAACCCTCCTACACATAAATACTACATTTAGTTTTAGGACCTGGGAGATGAAGCAGCATGTTTGGGAATCAAACCCAGACACTCAGGGATGCTAAGCAGAAGTTCTAACCTTTAAGCCATGGAGCTGTCACATGTGACATCATCCTACACATAAATACACATAAATACTGCATTTCTTTGGACATACAGGTGATGGAATTACATTACACAAGAGTTATTCTTCTTGATTTATTTTGCGATATTTGGTGGCTCTTTGTGGGTCAGTATAGAATAGTGATATTACCCTTAAATTTTTGGGAATTACATTTTGATTTCTGATGTTGGTACATTTTTGGGGCTCAAATTATGATTATTTGGTAATTAAAAAAAAGCGCAAAAAATTGTGACTCATTTTAAATTTGCATCAGCAATGGTATTGTTTGTGCTTTGTAAAGACACCTGTGTGAGTTTGGGTAAAGATTGTTGTGAGATGGAGAGTAACAAGTGAATGTGACAGAGAAAAATATATTTTACCAAAACATCAAAACATTTCACATTCTAGCATTCTTAAAAACAAAATATTTGAAGTAGAAGCAACAATGTTGCAAAGGAAAATATATTTCAGAGAAAGATAAGTTTCATCTCAACATTAAAATAATTTATTTGTGAAAATTACAATTGTACCATTATAATCAATGGTTAAAACTTGCATTGGACTATAATGGCGCCGATTTTCACTTCCAAAAAATGCTCTTTAACACAGCGCTCATTTTCGTATGTACTATAGCGCCCTGTAAAAAAGACACTGGAGCAAAAATGAGAGCTATTTGCAGGTCTGAGCATGCTCAGTTGTGTTGGCACCTAGTTGTACAAAAACGGGTAATTTATCTCTTCTCAGACTTTTAGATATTTCAGTGAAGAAATCACTTTTTCACACAGTTTAAAAGCAGATTATCATTTAAATAATATACCGCATATTTCAGTACTATTTAGGCAATTATATCATGCTCATTACGTAACGGGTGACCCCCACCCCTTCTGACATCACGGGGAATGCCACAGGGAAGTCCCCATCAAGTCCCCATGCATCAGAGGGGGGCGGGGTCACCGGGTGGCCACGTCCTCCATTATTTAAGAACCGTCAGAAGAGGAGATGCGTCACACAGCGGGAGCCTCCCATCATGGTGGATGCGGAGCCGCCCGAGAAGAAGAAGGAAAGAAGACACCACGGAGGAAGATGCCGGACGAGAACACCGGAGGAAGAACCAGAAGAACCAGAAGAAGAAGATGGAGGAAGAAACCGAAGTAAGATAGAAGATAGAAGAAAGAAGATAGAAAAACTGTCTCTTGTCATTTTTAACATTTTTGACACTTTTTTTGTGAAATGATAGGGGTATCCCTTACCATTTCACACAGGGGGGAGGGCCGGGATCTGGGGGTCCCCTTGTTAAAGGGGGCTTCCAGATTCCGATAAGCCCCCTGCCCGCAGACCCCCACAACCACAAGGCAAGGGTTGTGGGGATGAGGCCCTTGTCCCCATCAACATGGGACAAGGTGCTTTGGGGGGGACCCCAAAACACCCTCCCAATGTTGAGGGCATGTTGCCTGGTACGGTTCAGGAGGGGGGGCGCTCTCTCATCCCCCCCTCTTTTCCTGCGGTCTGCCAGGTTGCATGCTCGGATAAGGGTCTGGTATGGATTTTTGGGGGGACCCACGCCATTTTTTTTATTTTGGTGCGGGGTTCCCCTTAAAATCCATACCAGACCTACAAGGTCTGGTATAGATTTTGAGGGGGACCCCACACCATTTTTTTTTCAATTTTGGCCGGGGTTCCCCTTTATATCCATACCAGACCTGAAGGGCCTTGTATGGAATTTAGGGGGGCCCCCACGTCATTTTTTAAAATTTTGTTCAGGGGTTCCCCTCTGGGGAATTCCCATGCTGTTTTTGTCAATGAACTTTTATGTGTATTGTCGGACCGGCAATTCATTAATAGCCGCGAGTAGTTTTAAATGACTTTTTTTCCTTTGAAATGTCATTTTGCTGTCAGACTGTTCTAAACTAGGGAAACATGCACCCCTTCCGTACCTGGGGGTTGTCTCAGTTGTGTTGGCACCTAGTTGTACAAAAACGGGGAATTTATATCTTCTCAGACTTTTAGATATTTCAGTGTAGAAATCACTTTTACACACAGTTTAAAAGCAGATTATCATTTAAATAATATACTATAGACAACCCCCAGGTACGAAATTTAAAGGAATATTACACTTTTATTGTTTCACTTTAAGCATTATTAAAATCACTGCTCCCGAAAAAACAGCCGTTTTTTAAAACTTTTTTTGCATTGATCCATGTCCCCTGGGGCAGGACCCAGGTCCCCAAACACTTTTTATGACAATACCATGCATATAAGCCTTTAAAATTAGCACTTTTGATTTCTCCCATAGACTTTTAAAGGGTGTTCCGCGGCTTTCGAATTTGCCGCGAACACCCCAAATTGTTTGCTGTTCGGCGAACTAGCGAACAGTCGATGTTCAAATCGAACATGAGTTCGACTCAAACTCGAAGCTCATCCCTACTCCTTAGGCACCCTAATAAGATTCTTATTTAACCACTTAAAGTGGATGTAAACCCAATGTCATCCTTTCTAAACTACTGCCATAGGGGTTATCTATAAGGATATACATGCCTCCTGCATGTATCTTTACCTGTCAAATGTCTCCCCTTTGTCTGTTATTAGACCCAAAAAACTGCATATTCTGTGGGTGGGTCTGTTGTCTGGAGCTCGGTGGGTGGAGTCGTGACATCAGTAGACTCCCCGCCCACCTCTACATTCCCCTGTGTATTTCTAACACTGAACTTCTGCTATGATCTCTAACATCCAGTGAAAAGACAGGAAAGTAACCACATGACTTCAGCATGCCAAATCATGCTGAGGTATGGAACAGCCAATCCTTGCAGAGCTGCTGAAGAAAGGAGTGGGGGGATTAAAAAATACTGAATGTCTTAGGCTAGTGCACGAGATATGTAAATCACCTGTCACTCACAGCAAGGGGGAGTATTTGACAAAGTTTTTCTCAGTTTGTCAAGATTTATCTCACTGAACAAAAAAAGAGGATTGCTCAGAGATGGAATAACTCTGTGTGGCAAGACTGGGCTCAAATGATAGGAAATCTTATACTCTACAGTATGGTATAAAAAAGATATGCTAGAGAATTATTTAGAAACCCCAAACATTATACATTTTTTTGTAACACCCTAGAGAATAAAATAGCGGTCGTTGTAATACTTTCTGTCACACCGTATTTGCGCAGCGGTCTTACAAGCGCACTTTTTTTTTTTTTTTTAATATCTTTATTTATCCAAACAGTTTACAATTTTTAACATTATTGCAGAAAAAACATTAAAGAGGAAAGCACATACATCACATAGATGGTGGTTATTCCATATGACATTGATGTGATACTACCATCCTGTAAACATACCATCTAAATACAACCTAGCAGTCAACCATACAACCCTATCATACACCCCATGCATAACCCACCCACAGACATAAACAGGTGAAAAAAAAAATAAAAAAAAAAAATAAAAAAAGGAAAAGGGGGGGAAGGGAAGGGAACGAGGATGAATAAATATAACCTCTTCTCTCCCAATCATATACACCTATATCCTTAAGAGTTCCCAGCCTCCTGTACCTCGCGTAGTAATTCTGACGAGGCACTAAATGCTGCCCACCCATCCCAAATAGCTGTTGTACGCTTAATCTGTTTATTAGATCCTTCCTCTATCAACTTTCTTTCATCCAGTGTCCGCATCTCTGTCATCTCACGCTCCCAATCCAACATGGAGGGTGCATCTACGCATTTCCATTTTCTAGCTATACAGGTACGCGCAGCTGTTAGAAAATATTTTAGTGGGCCTTTCTTTATACTTTTCAGTGAACCTGGTATCATGGATAATACTGCAATTTGTATATTTGGGTAAAGTTCCTTCGCTGTCATAGCCCTGAAAATCTCAAAAATTTTCTGCCAGAATGGAAGGATTTTAGAGCAATAGTACCATATATGGGACATTGTACCTGTCTTTTCCTGACATCTCCAGCATTCCTCTTTATTGATTGGGCTTATCCTATGAAGGTCCACAGGGCACTTATACCATCTGGCTAGGATCTTATAATTTCTTTCTTGGTGTTTAGTAGACACAGAAAGTTTATGTGTGACTGCTATAGCTTTTTCCCAATCTTTCCTAGGAATCTCCATCCCTAATTCCTCTTCCCATTTCCTGATGTATGGCAACTCTAACTTTTGATCCTCCTCAATTAAAATTTTATATACTTTCGATAGTACATGTATCGGTCTATCCGCCTGAATAAGGATTTTTTCTAACGCCATTAAGGGTCTAACTATTTCTGCTTCTTTTATAAGGGATGCAACATATCTTTGGAATAGACCATGCTGCATCCATTCTTTTCTATATTCCTCCCCCATGGTCTCTAACGGAAGTACCTTATTTCCCTCCAATGTTTCTATTATCCTCGTATCGTTATGACTATACCATTTGAGGAATGACTTTACTCCAAAAGAGAGTGGGAATTCTGGGTTATCAAACAGAGGTGTCATGGGTCCTCTGAAAGTGGAGACTCGTCCCACTTTGATCAATATGTCCCAAGCTTTGATTGTTGAAGCTACTAAAAAGGGTATATATCCATACGGCGAGCTATACGTTTTTTTAATCCAAGGCAAAGATTTCAGCTTCAACCCGGTGATCTCTTCCTCTAGTCCCACCCACTGTTTATTGTTCCCATTATGAAACCAATCTACCACTCTAGTAACCATTACTGCCCTAAGATATATTGCTATATCCGGGAGAGAGAGACCCCCATTTGCTTTAGTCATGTTTAGTACCTTTCTACTAATTCTGGGCGTCTTACCTGCCCAGACGAATTGCCCAATAACCCTGGATATTTTTTTCATGATGCTTGCTGCAGGGAACAACGGGATCGTTTGTAGGATGTACAATATCTTCGGAAGTATGTCCATTTTTATGACATTTACCCTGCCTAGCCATGAAAAAGTGCCTCTATTATATATCTGGAGAGTTTTCGTTATTTTTTGCACCAGCGGAATATAATTATATTCTTCCAATTTCTTCAAATCCATAGGGATATAGGTACCGAGATATTTAATAGCGTTTTCCTGCCATCGAAAAGAAAAGTCCTTCTTGAGTAATTCTGCCAAGTCTTTAGACATATTAATATTCATTGCCTCAGATTTATTATAGTTGACTTTGAAGTTACTCAGGGAGCCAAAACGATTAAACTCCATTATCAGGTTTGGTAGTGTTATTAACGGGTTTGTAACGTACAGCAAGATGTCATCTGCGTAGACAGACAGCTTGTACTCTATGTCCCCCACTCTTACACCTTGTATATCTTTGTTTGCCCTGATTGCATTTAATAAGTGTTCCATGATTAGTATATATAATATTGGAGATAAAGGACAGCCCTGTCTGGTTCCATTTGCTATAGCTATTTCTCCGGACAAGCTACTATTCGCCCGGATCTTGGCTGTTGGGTTTTGGTACAGGGTCATTATCTTATCTATCATTACAGACCCAAGCCCCCACTGTATAAGTGTCTCTTTAAGAAAGCTCCATCCCACCCTGTCAAACGCTTTTTCAGCATCTATTGCCAATAAACAGGATGGGATGGAGCCCCTCTGTACAAATTCCATCAATGTAAGCGTTTTCAGGGTATTGTCCCTGGCCTCTCTTCCCTTAACAAATCCTACCTGGTCCAGGTGTATATAATCAGGTATTATAGGGGTAAGTCTATTGGCAATGATTTTTGAATATATTCTAAGATCAAGGTTTGTCAAGGAAATCGGTCTGTAATTCCCGCACAGGGTATGATCCTTATCCGGTTTTGGTACTAGCGTGATATACGCCTGCATACTCTGAGAGCAAAAGGGCACTGCTGTAGATACCGCATTAAAGGCCTGTTTCATCATGGGCATAAGTTCTTTCTTAAAAGTTTTATAAAACCGAGGGGTGAAGCCGTCCGGGCCTGGACTTTTCCCGGGTATTAGCGAGTCAATTACTGTTTGAATTTCTTCCGTAGAAAAGTCACGCTCAAGCTGGCATGACTCCATGGGTGTTAAAGTCGGGATTGCTGTTTCCTTTATATACTGTTGTATTTTTTGTTGGACCAATTCTGGGTTACTATCCATCTTACAGTTAGGTATGTTATATAATTTCGTGTAGAATGCTTGAAACTCTTTTAGAATCCCTTCTGGATCATACCTCACCTCTCCGGCATCCGTCTTTATCCTGGCAATCGGTAATGTGCTGCATCTATTTTTTAGGGCCCTCGCCAGTAATTTACCTGGCTTATTGCCCTGCTGATAAAATAGGGCCCGGCTTTTATCCCTCACATATAATGTCTTTTCATTTAATAGTGTTTGCAGTTCTGCTTTCAACTCTGTTACTATCATTAATGTTTCACGCGTAAGATTTTGTTTATGTTGCGTTTCCGCGCTCTCTATTGCTTTAAATAATTGAGTTATTCTACAATTTTTCTGTTTTTTCAATCTAGCCCCATGTTTTATAAATAGACCTCGCAGCACACATTTCAGTGCTTCCCATTGTATAGGCAAAGACGTAGTATCTCCATTATGGTCATTAATGAAATCCATTATTGCTTTTCCTATTTCCGTTGCACGCCCCTCATCATAGAGTAGGTTATCATTAAGACGCCAATTACCCCTATTGTTCTCCCCCAGAAGTAGATCTATTTTCAGAAAAACGGGTGCATGATCGGACCATACTGAGTTACCTATCTCTGCAGTTAAGATGTTGTTTATCCCTCTCTGGTTTATTAGGAAGAAATCTATACGATGATATGATCCATGAACGTTAGAATAGTATGTATAATTCTTCTCTATTGGGTGCATGAGGCGCCATATATCCACCAGCTGACATTTAGTCAATAATTCTTTAAATTTCTTTTTATCTTTACTACCCTGAGCAGTCGTCGGTGTTGTGGTGTCAATCGCACTATCCATAACAAAATTGAAATCCCCCCCGACTATTACTATACCTTCTGCTTTTCCCAGGAGTTGACTTATCAGTTGCAAACCTACTTTAATCTGATTTTGATTAGGTAGATATAGGTTTATGAGGGTGTATTTTTTACCATATATAATAAGCTTAAGTAGTATTGCTCTACCATCCCTATTACGCCATTCTTCTATGACCTGATAAGGAATTGTTCTATGAATTGCAATAGACACCCCTCTCGACTTAGAGTACCCATAGGAATCATGAAACCATGTGGTGTAGTATTTATTTTGAAGATTAGGAATATGATCCGACCGAAAATGCGTCTCCTGAAAGAAGATGACCCCAACCTTCTGCTTGTGAAGTGAATATAAAACCTGTGATCTTTTCGAGGCCGAATTAAGACCCCTAATATTGTAGGAACAAATATTCATTGCTCTTTACAACTTAGGGGGAAAAGGGCAAAGAGATGGGAAAGAGGAAGAGGAAAAAAAAAAATAAATAAAAAAATAACAGGAAAAACAACCTATACAACCCACACGCACCCACTATCACACACACCTATTCGTACCCTAGTGACTATAAACAGTCTATCTTACTATTACTGTAAGTTCCCTAAACTAGGGGGAACGGAGCCTGACTTCCAATTACCGCCACCCAGTCGGTGGCATCACGCTGATTTTTTAAATATATTAACAAAAAAAAAAAACCAAACTTATATTTCATTATAATACCCAACCCCACGCTGGTATTGGGGTCAGGGGGGGGGGGACATCCTTTCATAGGGGACAGCAACCTCCCCAGATCATATCTACATCTCTCCGCAACATTCTTGAGAGTATACATACGATATTACCATACCTAGTCCGGGGGGGAGGGCAAGAAAAGGGAAAGGAAAAAAAAGAAAAAAAAAAAAAAGGGGGGGAGAGGGGGAAAGGGGGAAACACCCATCCCCGTGCCCTCCCCCTACCAAATCTCTATATCATATTAATCCCTGTGTAACCCTATACATAGAATATTGATAGCATACATGCTCATAACCTGAAAAAACTATAAACGCTACATGACCAGAAACCAGCATCCTGATATGTGATGTTATGTAATATACTTTGGTCCTGTAAAAAAAAAAAAAAAAAAAAAACCCACCCTCCCCTCCCCCCAACAGTCTCCCTATCACATACATGTAAAACCCCATGACCCACCCATCCCCCTATGTTGCCTTAAACACCTTAAACAGTGAGTGCTATGGTGTTGTCAATTATACACAAACCAACTACAAAAAAAAAAAAAAAAAAATTGACTTATGTCAACGCCTACCCAAATCCCACACTCTATTCCACCCTAGTGTTAATGTCAAGTATCAAAAAAATAAATAGTGTTCAAAAATTGGTGCTGGACACTATGTTTATCCCAAGATAAAAAAAAAAAAAAAAAAAAATTTTGACTTATGTCAACGCCTACCCAAATCCCACACTCTATTCCACCCTATTGTTAAAATTGAGTATCAGAAAAATAATTTGTGTTCAAAAATTGGTGCTGGACACTATGTTTATCCCAAGAAAAAAAAAAAAAAAAAAATTGACTTATGTCAACGCCTACCCAAATCCCACACGCTATTCCACCCTAGTGTTAATGTCGAGAATCAGAGAAATAAATAGTGTTCAAAAATTGGTGTTGGACACTATGTTTATCCCAAGAAGAAGAAAAAAAAAAAAAAAAGGGGGAGATACCCCCTCACCCCACCCCATCTATCACCTTATCTCACACCTATAATAACACCATAACCCAACCTCCCCTAATGCCCTATAAACAGTGTTTATTTCAGTGTATGTCAATTTGTATAAAATAATCACCACTTATATAAAAAGTGTATCAATGCCAACCCAAATCTCCCGCTCCACTGCCAAATAGTGTAGTTTTCAACTATCAAAAAAAAAAAAAAAATTTTGTATAGTGTTCTCAATTTGTGCGAAACCCTATGTTCAAAAAAAAAAAAAAAAAAAAAAAAAAAAACAAACCCCCCCTCCCCCCCCATTAGCACATGCTGTTAGAGGCTCTCTACCCCCCACCCCCCCTCCCCCGACATCTCAGCACGATTATCTAAGCATTTTTATATATGAAACAGGCCAGTCCGGTAGTTCTATTGCTGGTAAGTTGAGAATTGACAGAAACTGCGGTAGGTCCTCAAGACCCTTAAAAATTGCAGTATGACCCTCTTTCTGTGCCTGTAATTGGAATGGGAATTTCCATCTATACTGGAGATTACTTTTCCTTAACTGTTCCACTAGAGGTTTTAACGCCCTTCTACGGTCTAGTGTAAATTTAGACAAGTCTTGAAAAAATTGTACTGTGGCACCCTCATATAAAATAGAATTCTTCAGACGTGCAGCATACATAATCCTGTCTTTTATATGAGCATATTGCATCTTGCATATAACGTCTCGTGGCATGCTAGGATCCAATCTTCTTATTCCTGTTGTTCTATGGGCCCGATCGATTATCAAATCCTTTATTTCAATCCCCGGGATTAGTTCTTGGAATATCTTTAACAGCGTATTTATCAACTCTTTGGCCCCAACATCCTCTTTTAAACCTCTTATTCTAATATTGGATCTCCTGCTTCTATTTTCTTGCTCATCCATATTGTTAATTAGCTGATGTATTTGCTTTCCTTGTTTTTGCGTGTCTTCCTTTAACTTCCTTGTTTCCTGCTCAATTTTCAAGACTTTAGTGTCTAGTGCAACTGTTTTTTCTTGTATGTTTTTAATAGACTCCTTAAGCTCCAGTAACTCCATTTTGTATGAATTCTCCAATCTAAAGACATATTGGTCCATATCTTCCCTAGTTGGCAGGGATTGGATATATTTCTTCATATCCCAATTCTCTTTTTCCAGTTCTTTTGGATCATTACCCGAACCTGTGGTATCTAATAGTAAGCTACTTCTAGGGTGTTGTGATTGCATTTCTCCTGATGATCTAGATGCCCCAGAGATTTCCGCTATATTTGAAATATCTTGTGGCGTTTGTATGGCTTGTATTGCACGGGGAGATTGTAGCTGTAATTGTTGAAATATCTCCTTAATATCTGCCGTTTGTGTAGTTTGTATCCCAGTGGGGTTTTTACTTTTACCCTCCTCTTTATCTTTTTTATTTTTCTGCGGTTGTGGTGTTTTATTTCCCTTTTTGGGCGCCATATTTTACCGATTTTTATCAACCACCTCCCTGTAGTAGTTTCTCCAGCCCTGTCAATATTCTTTGTGCTTAAATCTTCCTTATCTTCCTATTAAGCAGTAATTGGGCTCTCCTCCCTCAAGCCGCTCAATCAAATCCACCGGTCAGCTAGTCTATTATTTCAGGCAAGTAACCATATGTTAATAACTGTCTTTGGCATAAAGGGGTTACCAAAATCTTTCCATGTATTATCTTGCAGGTATCTTATATGTCCATACAAATTAGGTCAGTGACATATTCATTTATCTTACCAGCTCCGTGCAGTGATAGCTTTGCCTAGGTAAGATTTTCCTCACAGAGTGTAGCACAATATGGGGATCTCTTAGCCTCCTGATCTCTGCCGGCTTGATCCTCGAGACTCTCCCGCGCCGCGCGCTCCCGCCAGCGAGCCGTCTCCGCCGAGTCCGCCGTCTGTGTGTGCAGACCCGCCAGGCACTCGTATGGCTGTGCGCCCCCGTGGTTCGGTCTCCAGTCTCTCAGCCGGCACCCCACAGGTAGGGCTTTTCACTGATCTTCCCCTGTTAAGCTGTTTGTGCCTATTTTGCTGTGAATCAGGCTGCGGATGTGTGTCAGCTCCCTGCAGCTTGCCGCTTTACAGCGTCTCCGACCTCTGAAGCATGTCAGCGTGTCTGCCACTCTAGCTTACTGAGCGGCCATCTTGGGTATCAGCTCCTCCCCCCTCAAGCGCACTTTTTTTGAAAAAAATACACTTTTTGAATTAAAAAACAACAACAGTAAAGTTAGCCCATTTTTTTTTATATTGTGAAAGATAACATTACACCGAGTAAATTGATACCCAACATGTCACGCTTTAAAATTGCGCCCAATCGTGGAATGGCGGCAAACTTTTACCCTTAAAAATCTTCATAGGCGACATATAAAAAATTCTACAGGTTGCATGTTTTAAGTTACAGAGGAGGTCTAGGGCTAGAATTATTGCTCTCACTCTACCGATCGCGGTGATACCTCACATGTGTGGTTTGAACACCGTTTTCATATGCAGGCGCTACTCACATATGCGTTTGCTTCTGCATGCAAGCTCGTCGGGACGGGGCGCATTTAAACATTTTTTTTTCATTTATTTTACCTTTTATTTTTTATTTTTACAGTGTTTTTTTAAAAAAAAAAACATGCCTTGTAATAGAAAAAAGCATGACAGGACCTCTTAAAGTGGGAGTCCACCTAAAAAAAAATTAAAAGCCAGCAGCTACAAATACTGCAGCTGCTGACTTTTAATAAATGGACACTTACCTGTCCCAGGGTCCAGCAACGTCGGCAGCCGACGCCGATCACTCGCTGGACTCTCGGCAGCTGCCGCCGCCATCCTAGTTAAAATAATCAGGAAGTGAAGCATTGTGGCTTCACTTCCCGATTCCCTACTGCACATCTCCGCTATCTCATGGGACCTGTGTGTTTTCCAGGAGTCAGCGCGGAGGGACGGGAAGCGGCGTAGACTCCCGTGGGAGTCTATGCCAGGAAGTGGGTGCAGATACCTGTCTTAGACAGGTATCTGCACCCCCCTCCCCCCTGAAAGGTGCCAAATGTGACACCGGAGGGGGGGAGGGTTCGAAAAAGCGGAAGTTCCATTTTTGTGTGGAACTCAGCTTTAAATATGAGATCTGGGGTCAAAAAGACCTCAGATCTCATATTTAGACTAAAATGCAATTAAGAAAAAAAAAATTGTAATTTAAAAGAATTATTTTAAAAAAAATGCCCCTATTAAGAGCTGTGGGCGGAAGTGACGTTTTGACGTCGCTTCTGCCCAGCAATTGTATGGGTGGGGGCCATCTTCCCCTCACTCGTCTCCATACTTGACATCAGAACAGACGCGATCGCCTCCGCTGCTGCCGAATGCTCCGGTAAGCGGCGGAGGGCACCGGATCGCGGCGGAAAGGGGGGTCGGGCCCCTCTCCCACCATCAATAAAAGTGATCTCGCGGCGAATCCGCCGCAAAGATAGATTTTATCTTGTAGTGGACCGCCCGCTGAAGACGGGGATACCAGGGTTATGGCAGCTAGCTGCTGCCATAACAACGATATCCTCCTTCAAACAGCCGTCCGTAAGTGGTTAACTGGAGTTTAGTGGTCTCTTATTCCCCCTTTACATTTGAAAGGCCCTTCTTACATTATTGATTAGTGTAAAGGCCTCCTTTATATTGACATTTAGAGAAAAATGTCCTCTTTACATTGATGGACACTATGAAAAATATCCCTTTTACATTAAAAGAGAAGAATGTGAATGTTTTATATTTTAGATCTTTCTGTATCCTGAACTGGCTCTATGACATCAGCAGACAGAGGGCTTCAGGCCGTTGTCTGCTGCAAATGGGTCACAGGAATGCAGAACGCACTGCACTCCTGTGAATGATCCACAGTAGAAGTACAGCCAAATGAGCTTTAGCTGTACCTTTCCTCAGCTCAGTGAAAAATGGCTGCTTTACATTGACAGTTGGTGTAAATACTGCCCATTGGGGCAAATGTTTACATCAGTGTAAATGTTGCCTTTACATTAGCAGTCAGAGATAAGGTAACCTTTACATTGCCTCTCAGCAGACAGGTAGCCTTTACATTTGCAGTCAGCAGAAAGATAGCCTTCAGGGCTAATTCACAGTGGGGCTGATTTACTAAAACTGGAGAGTGCAAAATCTGGTGCAGCTCTGCAAAGAGGCCAATCAGCTTCCAGATTTTTGTCAAAGCTTAAATCAGTGTTCCAGCCAAAAGTGGAACTTCCGCTTATTTGTCTCCCCCCCCCCTCTGGTGCCACATTTGGCATGTTTCAGGGGGGAAACGGGGATCTGTTTTTGAAAGATCCCCTTCCTCACTTCCAGGGATGGTGCCACAGTGCCGTCTCTCGGAAGTTCGGCCCCCCTCCTCCTTCCTCCGCCACCGAGCCAATTAGAAAGCGCAGCGCACTTCGCACATGTACAGTAGGGAACTGGCTGTGAAGCCAAAAGGCTTCAGCTCTGGTTCACACTGGTGCAATTTGACATACAATTTGACGTCAAATTGCATGTGAAATCTGCGGCAGTTGCCGGCAATGGCACTGTCCTAATCGGTGCGACGATGCATTTGCGGTGCCGCACCGATTTCAAAAAGTAGTTTCTGTATGACTTTTTGCGATTTCGGGCTGTGATTTACATTGACATCTGTGCAGACCCTGCACAGATGTCTCTGAAATGGCGGTTGAAATCGGGACTGACATGCAGGAGTGAAATTGCGCTAGTTCAGCTGAACTCGCACGGCTTCATTCCCGCAGCTCTTGTGAACCTGGGATCACTGCTGGGTTCCCTTATCAGGAATGGCGGCGGCTGCACCTGACAGCTGACCCAAAGATCGGCTGCGGTGCTGACATCACGGGCTTCCTGGACAGGTAAGTCTCCATATATTAAAAGTCAGCAGCTGCAGTATTTGTAGCTGCTGTCTTTAAATTTTTCGGGGCGGGGGGGCGGACCTCCACTTTACTTGAACAAGCTGAAGTTAGAAGCTGATTGGCTACTATGCAGAGCTGCACCAGATTTTGCACTCTTAAGTTTTAGTAAATCAACCTCACTATGTGTGGTGACAGATGTTTTGCAATGCAGTAAGATGTTTGTCACCGCAAGGACATTGCATTTTAACGCAGTGCACCATACCAAATTGCATGGCACTGTACAGCAATGCAGCCTTTCATGCTGCTGTCCATTGCCATGAACGAAAGGTAAATTTTATACACTTAAAGTTCATACAAAAAAAAAGGGAGCTGTGCGATGTAGTGAATTAGGCGTCACACTGCCCCCTACCACAGCCGGCAACGGACAGCTGGCAGAGTGGTAAGCTACCTGTTGAAGTGTGAATGCAGCCTTAGGCCCATTTTACATGGGCGATCCAATCAGGTCCGCCTGTCAGTTTTTCAGCCAGTCTCTTCTATCAAGAGGTGGATGTGTCCGCTGACACCCGACACCATCTGATCTGATCCTGTCCACCAAAATCGGATGGAAACGGACAGGTGATTGCCCCATAGATGAGATGTATTGGTGTCTGCTCTGCATATCCTGTCATCCCCCTGCTCAGCAGGGATCAGCAGAGAAATCCCCTGCTGAGCAAGCGGATCCTGCTTCAGAGAGGCGCCTGTGTGAAAGGGGCCTTACATCGGCAGTCAACAAAAATGACTTCCTTATATTGGCATACCTCCCAACTTTTTGAGATGGGAACGAGGGACACCTTTGAGCAAAAATATGCAGGCATGGGACACACCTCCTGCCACACCCCCTTAGAGGAGAATTATACAAATAAATGATTAGTTAAGCCCACGAGGGCTTTTTTTTTACCACTACTATTACTTTATATTGGCTTTTGAAATTTACAGATGCAGCAATTTAGTAATTGGATGAAAGGTTTAGCACCGGGAAACACTTTTTGGGGTGCACCGATACCACTGGTGGCCGTTTCTTCTTGGGCTATCTTGGGGGATGTTCTCTGCCTCAACCCCGGGTGAGACTGTGTTAACCCAGACCACCGAGAAATCCCATTTCAGTGGTTGATATCAACCTATGGAGATTTGTAAGTACCATTGAAACTGACGTTTCCTCTTTACCTACCTTCCACCTATGTAGATGATTTTGTATATTAATAGATGTCTCATTATTCTATTTTATAGTCACTATGCATCTTGACTCCTAAAGATTGGTTGAAAGCCAAGAAACGCGTTGAGTTACCAACTTATGGATGCCCAAACAAACTTGTATATTTTATGATAACCCTCTTTGTATTGATTTTGTACCAATTGTATCAATTATGTTTACTGTTTGATTGTTTGTATCTGCTATATCATGCCCAACGATTAATTATATTAAATAATCTTCTATGAATATCATTATGTAAATCTTTGTGATTACACTATTCAGTCCTAAGTATTGTCTATTTATATAATTTTAACATCATGGATCATAGATTTAATATTGGTTTGAATTAATTTAATTTGATTTTGATCAATAAGCTCATAGCAACCCTTTGACATGCCTCACGCAAAGTCCCGTTTCAATTCCATCCTTTTGTTCTTAGACTTTTTGAAAGATAAAAAGTGCATTTTATATACAACTATATAGATCAGACCAAAATGAGGGACAAATGAGGAGGAAAGAGGGGAGGAGGGACTTTGTTCCAAATCAGGGACAGTCCCTCCAAATCAGGGACAGTTGGGAGGTATTTATTGGTAGTCAGCAAAAAATGTCTTCTTTATATTGGTAGTCAGCAGGAAAGGTCACCTTTACATTGGAAGCCAGTGGCCTTTACATTAATATACAAAACGAAAACAAAGAGAAATCAGCGCAAGGGATCTGGGTTTAGTAAAAACAATAGGTGTTTATTGAACATTAACAAATAGCAAAGGCACTCACAAAAAGACAGTTTCAGAGGCTGCAGTTATAATGAGACAATGTGCCGCTGTACCCCCCGGACTGCTCCTGTCATCCATCTGATCCGATGGTGAACTGCCCCGCCAGGCTGTGGACTAAGCAGCTGACAGAAGCCGGTTCTGGCGCTGACACTTGTAAAGCCCGCCTCCAGGAATGTCGTCTTTTGATGGCATGTGCCTATAACAACGCATTTCTGGGGGGATTCCCCTCTCCTCAGGCTGAAGCGAGGATAATCCCCCACAAAAAAGTGTTTTATGCATCTATGCAATGTTTTTTAGTCTTGACCATAATAATATAGGAATTCAGGATACATGTCATTTAAAGGAGCAACGATAATATTTGTGAAAATAAATATAAGACAATAAATTCAGCAGTATTGTTTGTTTAATTTAAAAATAAATTATGCAGAGTAATAAAAATTCCACACTGATGGTGAACTGTCTGGCCAGGCTGCAAAGTAAGCCGCACTGCTGTCATGCTGGTACCCGCTGACAGAAGCCCGCTCTGGCGCTGACACTTGTGAAGCCTGCCCTCTGGGATGTCATCTTCTGATGGTGTGTGACTGTAATAAAATGTGTTTCTGAGAGGATTCCCCTTTCCTCAGCCACGGGCCGAGGAGAGAGGAATCCCCCCAGCAATGCATTCTGTGCATCTGTGCAATGTGTTTTTTAGTCTTGACCGTAATGAGATAAGAAAGCAGGATACTGTATTTAATGGCGTATAACACACACTTTTTCACCCTGAAAATCCACTGCAAATAGCGTGTGCGTGTTATACGCTAATACTTCAATTTTAGCTGCCTCCGAGGGGACAGGGAGGAGGGCGGGACCAGCGCCTTCAGATTACATACAGCGAGAATCTCCTGTTTACAGGGAGGCCTCTGTAATAGGAAGTCCCGTCTCCTGGGACGCCATTGGACCACTGTTTTGTCTATCAAAGGAGATTCTCACTGTATGTAATCTGTCAGCGCTCGTCCCACCCCTCTCCCTTTCCCCTCTAGGCTGCAGATGGGCATCGATCAGGCTACACTAATGGCAATGGTAAGGCTGCTGCATTAAAGGCAATGGTGAGGCTGCTGCATTGAAGGCAATGGTGAGGCTGCTGCATTGAAGGCAATGGTGAGGCTACTGCATTGAAAGCAATGGTGAGGCTGTTGCATTGAAGGCAATGGTGAGGCTGCAGATGGGCATTGATCAAGCTGCATTGATGGCAATGGTGAGACTGTAGATGGGCACTGACCCTTATTTTGCTTCAAAGTTCCTTATTTAAAATTTTAGATTTTTTCCTGAATGTGCATGTTATACGCCAATAAATACGGGTACATTTAATTTTAAAGAGCAGCAATAATATTTGTGATTATAAATACAGTGCAATAAATTCGACAATAATTTATAAATTGGAAAAAAATACATAAATGATGCAAAGTAATCAAAATACCGCGCATGATATGCATGTGCGAACTGTGCCTGGGCGGCCATCCCACTTGTGATGGGTGGAATTGTGCTGGACTGGGAGGGCAGATTAATCAGCTGAAAAGTAGACTGCCCTTTTCAAGCCTGGGCTAGTGGATTGGCTCTTCATTTACAATGAAGAAAGAATGGCCAGCTTTGTTAATCCTCTATTTGGCAAGGGCTTATACTTTGCGTCATGGAATTTAAATGGTTAAAATAGTAGTGATAGCAGCTGTGAACATTTTTTACCATTTCAAGGAGGTTTGGGGTGGGGAGTAGTGGAAGATTGGTGAATAATCTCTAGACTGAAGGAGTTATCAGTGGCCGGGTAATCAGTAGATCAGGGACATCTCTTATGTCTCTATAAAGGGTAACAGTCACTTGTCAAATAAAAAAAACAAAACAAAAATGGTTAAATACATTGGAATAAATAGAAATGATCAAAAATACTCCCTGCACGTGCGCACATACACAAACAAACAAATACGTGCAGCTATGATGAACGTACTTAAAAGTCTATTGTGCGACACATATTAAAATCATTTTTGGGCTATCATTTACTGTAGGTCTATCTATAATCTGATGAGCTGTAAAGGTTTTTAATGTGTCACCTATTTGCAAATTTGGCAATCACAGTTTTTCACGGTTTTGCAAACATGCGATTTTAAGGCCTAAATATTTGGCATTAACTTAAAGTTGAAGTAAACTCTCTCCCATCACCTTAGCACATATAAATCAGCATTAAAAGCATTATTAACCGCTGTACTCAGATGTCACCTTACTTGCTTAGTTTGCTTGTAATCCATCCCGTTATCTGTATTGACGTCACTGGTGCATGCGCACCTCTTCCGCGATTCTTCAAAGCACGCTCTTTGTGTTGTCAGTCCTTTAAGCAGTGAGCACTGCACTCCAATACCACAAGGCTACATTCTCAACCTCGGGAACTAGAAGGAGGCTTGGCTGAAAAACTATCGCACATGCGCAAGATTATAGTGAGAACTACATGGAGGGGCGAAAGTATTTTCCACTATAGACACGGAAAACAACACTTAATATGGCGCTGGCTTATCCCAGGAGAACCAAATGTATAAACAACTTAAATACAGTATGGAACATGTGATTGGGGCTAATATATATTATATAATGTGTTATAAGAATTTAATATAATGGTCTAATTGAAAAGCAGCATAGGAGGGGGAGAGTTTACTTCTGCTTCAACACAGCCATATTTACAGTATATACAGCATATTATGTACTTTTAACTTGTGAACTGTGATAACATAACATTTATAAATAAAATGGTTGTTTGCCCATTGCTGCACTTCTTAGACCCCATACACACTATACAACTTTTGTTGTCTGATTTCCTTTAGATTTACCAAAACCATGTAGTGCAAGGGTCTGCCTGATTGAAAATCGACAGAAAATTGTATAATGTGTATCCAGCCTAAGATGGCGCTTTCCTGCATTTCTATACTGGGATCACACAAGAGAGGTGGAGGAAA
Source organism: Aquarana catesbeiana (assembly GCF_042186555.1). Classification (NCBI taxonomy): domain Eukaryota; kingdom Metazoa; phylum Chordata; class Amphibia; order Anura; family Ranidae; genus Aquarana; species Aquarana catesbeiana. The sequence goes on from NC_133326.1 coordinate 647,466,351, forward strand.
CCGCATGCGATTAGGACAGGAATCGCACTGTATTCTTGTTGCAATTTTTTGCAGTGCGATTTGAGCCTATTCATTTTGTATGGGCTCAGATTGCACCACAAACGGTATTGGTACTTGTTATCGGTGAGTACTTGACCAAATGTACAACCATAGTTAGTATCTACCACCCACCAGAAAAGTAAGTATAAACCTTTTTTTTTTTTAAGGCAGGGTCTCTTTAATTATTTTAGGTCCTTATACAGAGGAAATCCTAACAGTTGGGTGCTACCTAGTGAACCAAAATTGGTGTGCATACAGGATACTGTAAAGTCCAGCACTCTCATGTCCCTGAGTTGTAAAATATTTAAATGCCTTTTATCAGCATCCTAAAGTTTTGTTAGTCCAAAAATCTGCCCATACTGTCCTCAGCTCAGTAATCCCATAATGGTGGACTGTAATGAGCTTGTTAAATTGACAACGATTATAATTTATCCAGTGACCATTGAATATACCTGGAGGGGGTGCAGTGGGTGCAATATGGAGTTCATAAAGGCAAATTCCCATAAAAGAGTCTTCCATGGGGATGACTCGAATCACTTGTGATATATCATATATTTTCTTTGCCATGTCTGCAGAAAAGACATAGCCAGGTCCAGAGCAGTAGGGTGGGTAGGTATCATTGGGGTAGACTTCCTTAGGGACATACCATTTGTATGCTTTACCCCTCAGTGGTCTTGTATTTTTCACTATGTACCCTGTGAAATAGTTGGTACGGACTGGAAGTTCTGGGCGAAGAAGCTGGTGGACAAGGTAGTCTACATTGAGGAACATGTCATTATCGATTTTCACCACGTAGCTGGCTGTGGGGCAGAATTTAGCAACCCATTCCATGCCCATTAAGGTTTTTAAAGTCAGGTTATAGTAAGTGTCCTTGAAGTCTTGTTGGACAATATCCCCAAAGGCTTCACTTTCCTCCTCCAGCATCCTCTGGGTTCTGTTCACCACGAAATTTGGAAGACCAACCAAAAAGATCCTCACCACATCAACATCGTAATTACTCTCATTGCCCCAGGTTTCTCGAATTACATGCCTAGTATCGATATCATGAGACGTACCAATTATCATTATGACTAGAAAGGGGTTCCGGTCTTTGCACTTCTTCTCCTGGTTGATGAGGAACTTGTATGGGTAAGGGTAAGGGGGGGCCAGAGGGTGTTGGAAGCCTGGATAGGTCAGGTTGTTTACAGGAGGAGGGATTTCCTGGTCACTTAAATGCCCCCGAAACACCATCAATCTTTTATTGAGCCATTGTTCTTTTTCAAAGTACAGGTATCCAGATGCAAATATCAATGTGAACAGAAGGGAGCTAGAAATCCTCGCCACACAGCGTCGTCGTTCCATTGAGCTGAATCCCACCGGAACCTCTGCACAAAGATAAGAGAATATCTACATGTAAGTACTTTGCTCAAAAAAACAGGGCTCGCTCTATACTTATTAGCTCGCTCTATACTTATTATGCTGTATAGTCAGTTACATATTGTTACATAATTAGTCTGGTTGAAAAAAAGCACAAGTCTGTCTAGTTCAACCAATAAAAGAAAAAAAAAAAAAAACTGTACAATCCTATACCCACAGTTGATCCAGTTACATAGTTACATAGTAGGTGAGGTTGAAATAAGACACAAGTCCATCAAGTCCAACTTATGTGTGTGATTATATGTCAGTATTTCATTGTATATCCCTGTATGTTGTGGTCGTTAAGGTGTTTATCTAATAGTTTTTTGAAACTATCGATGCTCCCCGCTGAAACCACCGCCCAAACCCTCTACACAGTTTAAGGTTAAACCTCTTTTCTTCTAATTTTAATGAGTGGCCACGTGTCTGATTAAACTCCCTTCCGCAGAAAAGTTTTATCCCTATTGTGGGGTCACCAGTATGGTATTTGTAAATTGAAATCATATCCCCTCTCAAGCGTCTCTTCTCCAGAGAGAATAAGTTCAGTGCTCATAACCTTTCTTCATAACTAATATCCTCCAGACCCTTTATTAGCTTTGTTGCCCTTCTTTGTACTCGCTCCATTTCCAGTACATCCTTCCTGAGGACTGGTGCCCAGAACTGGATAGCATACTCCAGGTGAGGCCGGACCAGAGTCTTATAGAGTGGGAGAATTATCGCTTTAGCTCTTGAGTTATTCCTCTTTTTAATGCATTCCAAAAATGTTTTTGCTTTGTTAGCAGCAGCATGGCATTGCATGTCATTGCTGAAGCCTATCATCTACTAGGACCCCCAGGTCCTTTTTCATTCTTGGTTCCCCAAGTGAGTAGATTGCATTCATATTTTTGCCACCCAAATGCATTATTTTACATTTTAGAACATTAAACTTCATTTGCCATGTAGTTGCCCAACCCATTAATTTGTTCAGACCTTCTTGCAAGGTTTCCATATCCTGAGGAGAAGTTATTGCCCTGCTTAGCTTAGTATCATCCGTAAATACAGAGATTGAACTCTTTACCCGTAGTCCAGGTCTTTTATGAACAAATTAAATAGGTTTGGTCCCAGAACAGAACCCTGGGGGACCCCACTTCCCCCCTGACCATTCCGAGTACTCCCCATTTATCACCACCCTCTGAACTCGCCCTTGTAGCCAGTTTTAAATCCATGTACTCACCCTATGGTCCATGCCAATGGACCTTACTTTGTACAGAAAACGTTTATGGGGAACTGTGTCAAATGCTTTTGCAAAATCCAGATACACCACGTCTACGGGCCTTCCTTTATCTAGATGGCAGCTCACCTCCTCATAGAAGGTTAATAGATTGGTTTGGCAAGAACGATTGTTCATGAATTCATGCTGATTACTGCTAATAATAATACCGTTTTCATTACTAAAATCTTGTATATACCTGTAGTCCCTTATCATCCCCTCCAAGAGCTTGCATACTATTGATGTTAGGCTAACTGGTTTGTAATTCCCAGGGATGTATTTTGGCCCTTTTTTAAATATCGGTGCTACATTGGCTTTTCTCCAATCAGCTGGCACCATTCCAGTCAGTGGACTGTCAGTAAAAATTAGGAACAATGGTCTGGCAATTACTTGACTGAGTTCCCTAAGGACCCTCCGGTGCAAGCCATCTGGCCCCAGTGATTTATTAATGTTACATTTTCCAAGTCTATTTCTAATTCTGTCCTCTGCTTGCCATGAGGGTGCTTCCTGAGATGTGTCAAAGGATAAACACTACAGTTTTGGTTACTGAAGCCCCCCTGATTCCCTTGTGAAGACTGAGGAGAAGAATAAATTCAATACCTTCGCCACTTCCCCAGTAAATCTTTGTAACCAGATTTACTTCCTCATTCTTTATGGGGCCAGTATGGTCTGTCCTCCCTTTTTTACTGTTTATATACTTAAAGAATTTCTTGGGATTTCTTTTGCTCTCCTCCGCTATGTGTCTTTCGTGTTCTATCTTAGCTGCCCTAATTGCACCCTTAGATTTCTTGTTGAATTCTTTGTAAAGTCTGAATGCTGATGATGATCCCTTAACCCTGTGTTTTTTGAAGGCCTTCTCCTTTGCTGTTATATGCATTTTTACATTGGAGTTAAGCCATCCAGGACTTTTGTTCGCTCTTTTAAATGTATTACCCATGGGATGCATTGGCTAATGCCCTTATTTAATATGCTCTTAAAGCAAACCCATCTCTCCTCCGTGTTCTTTGTTCCTAATATTTTATCCCAATTTATATCTTCTAGCAAGGTACATAGTTTAGGGAAGTTGGCTCTTTTGAAATTCAGTGTCTGTGATTTATACTGAAGCTAACTGACCTGTGATTGCTGTTTCCTAAATTGCCCCTTATTTCCACTTCCGTGATCAGGTCTGTATTGTTGGTAATCAGTAGGTCTAGTAACACTTTGTTTCTAGTTGGTGCATCTACCATCTGACCCATGAAATTGTCCTGCAAGACATTTAGGAACTGGCGAGCCTTAGACGAATAGCGAGCCTTCCTTCTGCTCAGTCTATATCTGGATAATTGAATTCACCCATTATGATGACACTTCCCATCCTTGCTGCTAATCCAAATTGTGATAGGAGGTCCATCTCCCCTCCTCATTCAGGTTAGGGGCCTATAGCATACTCCCAGTATTAGTTTCCCCTTAGTTTCATCCCTTTGGAGCTCTACCCATAAGGATTCCACCTTCTCCCTAGCTGCCTTAGTGATGTCATCTCTCATATTATCTTGTACATTATTCTTAATATACAGGCATACCCCTCCCCCTTTTTTACCCTCTCTATCCCTGTGATAAAGGGAATACCTTTGAATAGTTGCCAGCCAATCATGAGAGCTATTGAATCAAGTCTCTGAAATTCCCACAAAATCAAAATCCTCCTCGTACAACAGTATCTCTAGTTCTTCCATCTTGTCCGCCAGGCTCCTGGCATTGGTAAACATGCCACGTTGTTTGGACCGGTCGCATACTGTCCTCTTATTGGGTGTTCCGAGATTGCAAATAGGACTTGTTACTATACTTACCTCGGGTTTATGTGCTTTAGTAAACCTACCACTAATGCCCCCAATACTACCCTCTGGAATATATATGTTCAGCGCTGACTATCTCTACCTCTGGACCTTCCCCCCCCCCGCCTAGTTGTAGAGCTGCACGATTAATCATCAAGATTTGTTAACGCTATTTTTTCCCCATTGTGATTTTGACAAAAGTGTTTCACGATTCTTTCTATGCAAAGAATTTGTGAAGAGAGGGGAGAAAATACTGCGCTTAAACCCACAAAATACGTGTAAAATAAGCAGCTAACACACAAACAAGCCAAGTCCAAAAGTAAAATCAAAAATATAAAGTGTAGTGCTAAAAAAGCTAAATCACCTCTAATATAGTGAAGGTACGTAAACCTCTAAACAGAAATGCTGTGAAAAAAAAAGTGCTGAAAATAATAAACTGAAATGTTCCAATGACCAAATATCACATGTATAGTGTCCAATAGAACTTTCTCTTCAATCCTCGACTAAGGCAGGAGATACGTGGTCACAATAAACCCAAACTGGGCCAGAAAACATATGGGATTAATTCAGATGAGAGGATGGGTACTCTTAGGTATGATGGAGGAATGCAGCCTTCAATCAGCCAGCGTGGGGACCTTCAGTAAAGTGTTCATAATGGTTTCTCATAATTTATTCAGAAAATGACAATGCCTGTCAATAGAAAGCACCCTTTCAAACCTTACCCGGCAAATCAGCATCAACCTCCTCTTTGCTAAAGATATCTTTAGCAAAGAGGAGGTGATGCTGATTTGCCGGGAAAGGTTTGAAAGGGTGCTTTCTATTGACAGGCATTGTCATTTTCTGAATAAATTATGAGAAACCATTATGAACACTTTACTGAAGGTCCCCATGCTGGCTGATTGAAGGCTGCATTCCTCCATCATACCTTTGCGGGTGAGACACCTACATCGAGTTCCGGATCATCCATCTCCCTCAGCTCACCAACGATTGCCACAGAGGAACCAGGAGAACCTGCTGTATACATCCTCCCATCGAGCTTCCATTGGGATCGCTGATCCACAAGTCTGTATGACACCTAGCCGTATGGCAAACATGTCCACCCATTCCGGTAAGGGTATTTGCTCCTTCTATACTTTTTTGTGTATATCGACTATTGGAACACCATCCCTGTGATTTACATGGCATCCAAGAGTTTTGAGACACCATCCCTGTGATTTATATGACATCTAAGATTAACTTCTTGTCCACCCATAAACATATCATCCCACCTTGTTGGACACTTATACATTTATAACACTCACTGAGTTGGACACTTATATGGCTATGGACTAAATAGTTATTTCATGAAAAAAATTGTTTATAATATTTTTTCACCTATTTTACACCACTTTTTTATATGTCTGGTAGTCACATTTATGTGCACCGTTCATCTATATTTAGCGCTCCAGCATCAGATTAGTGCCAGTACTGCTAACATCCACGCACGCAGCATACACCTCCCTTAGTGGTATAGTATCTGAACGGATCAATATCTGATCTGATCAGATCTATACTAGTGTCCCCAGCAGTTTAGGGTTCTCAAAAATGCAGTGTTAGCAAGATCAGCCCATATACCTGCTAGCACCTGCACTTTGCCCCTCTGCCCAGCCCAGCCTACCCAAGTGCAGTATTGATCGATCACTGTCACTTACAAAACACTAAGCACATAACTGCAGCGTTTGCAGAGTCAGGCCTGATCCCTGCGATTGCTAACAGATTTTTTGGTAGCGTTTGATACAGTTGCTAACAGCCTAGGAGCTTTTTTACCTGTGAGTCTCACTAGTGTACCAGTAAATTTAGAGCCCAAAATGGCAAATCGAAGGTACACTAGTGAAGAGGCCTACATGCTTCTAAGCATGACAGATAGTGAAGAGGAAGTCACTCATCTGTCAGATTCAGGCTCAGAATACGATCCTGTAGACCACAGCAGATCCATGACAGATAGCTCTGACGGCGGAGTTGTGGTCCCTGCCAAGGTCAGGCGTACCAGACCCCGATCTTCTTCTGCTGTTGTTGAGGTGCAAGAACCACAGGGCTCTCGTATGGAGCAGAGAAATACTAGTGCCTCTCATCCTTCTGGTGAACTGGCAAGCACCAGCGGCCTAGTACACCCTGGTCGTACATCCAGCACTGCAGTATCACGTGGTGACATGAGGAGTCCCATAAGTGCAGAAGTTCAATCTGGCGAGGTGGCAAGCACAAGTAGTGTCCCACTGCCACCAAGAAGACAAAGACAGGCCGTCTAGCCCATAATGCCCTTCCTGCTGCATTTGCCAATCCGAATTGGGAGCCCACCACTTCTGCAGCACTTGTACTTCCCCCATTCACTGGCCAACCCGGAATTCAGGTGGAAACAGTTGATTTTACGTCACTTGATTTTTATTCTCTATAGATCTATTGTGGACCAAAGTAATTTGTATGCTGGTCAATTCATTGCTGCTAATCCTCAGTCCTCCCTTGCCAGAGATTGGAAAACAATTACGGTTTCCGAATTTAAGACCTTTCTGGGCCTATCCCTCAACATGGGAATAGTTAAAATGAGTACGTTGCTGTCATATTGGTCTACTGACGCAATTTACCATATACCCGTGTTCTCTGCCTCCGTGACCAGAGCACGATATGAGCAGATCTTGTGGTTCATGCACTTCAACAACAATGAACTCTGTCATCTTCGTGGAGACCCTGGATACGATCGGCTCTACAAAATTCAGCCCCTCGTAAACCACTTCAACGAACGTATTGCAGCCTTGTTTACTCCCCATCAAGTTGTCTGCGTTGATGAGTCCCTGATTAAGTTTTCTGGCCGCTTGTCTTTCAAACAGTATCTTCCCAGAAAGCGTGCTAGATACGGGGTCAAGATGTACAAGCTCTGTGACAGGTCCACAGGCTATACATATAGTTTTATGGTTTACGAGGGAAAAGATAGTCACGTAGAGCCGCCAAACTGCCCAGATTACATAGGGAGTGCTGGCAAGATTGTGTGGGACTTGGTGTCACCCTTATTCGGAAAGGGGTGCCATTTGTATGTGGACAATTATTACACGAGCGTGCCACTTTTTAGTCACTTGTTTGATCATCAGATTGGCGCATGTGGCACCGTGCAATCTAATTGCCGGGGCTTACCCCAGAGGCTTGTAGATTCCCGTCTTAGGCTGGGGGAGAGAGCCTGCTTCAAGTGTAATAACTTTCTCCCTGTGAAGTGGAGGGATAATAAGAATGTTTTCGTTCTGTCCTCCCTTCATGCAGACACAACGGTCCAAATTCCTAAGGTGACTGGTGTTGTGAAGAAACCCCTCTGTGTCCACGAATATAACCAAAATATGGGAGGAGTGGACCTCAACGACCAGTTGTTGGCGCCGTACCTAGTTGCCCGTAAGGCCAGACGCTGGTACAAAAAAGTGTCTGTATACTTATTTCAATTGGCTTTGCTGAACGCTCATGTGCTATACAGAGCTTCAGGACGGACTGGATCCTTCCTTAATTTCCAGGAAGAGATCGTCAGAGCCCTTCTGTTTCCAGACGGTGCTCCACCTCACCTTCCCAATCTAAATGCAGTAAGCCGGCTGCATGAGAGGCATTTTCTGTATGTCCTACCGAGTACCCCTACCCAATGAGCCCCCCAAAGAAGATGTTGTGTCTGTAGCAAGCGCGGATATAGACGTGACACCCGCTATTGTCCCTCCTGTCCTGACAATCCTGGTCTTTGCATTGGTGAATGTTTTGAGACACAGGGTCTCCCAAGATGCCATCGCATTTTGAGAGACTCGAACCTGGAACCGAACCATTACAGTTACAAATAAAATTGTAAAAAAAAAAAAAGTAAAAAAAAAAAACACAAAAAAATGATAAATTAAAAAAAACAAGAATATTTGTTGTTTTATTGTTCTCTATCTCTCTATTCTAACTCTATTGTTCTGCTCCTTTTTACTGTATTCTATTCTGCAATGTTTTATTGTTATTATGTTTTATCATGTTTGCTTTTCAGATATGTAATTTTTTTATAATTTACCATTTACTGTGTTTTATTGTTAACCATTGTTTTGTTTTCAGGTACGCGATTCAGCTGCAGCGCGGATATATTTATCTTGACAGCAACAGCGTTTGCTCCCACGATACATAAAGCCGTGACTCCATTGCTGTAGGAGCTGATTTTACCACCACAGTTAAAAAAAAGAGCATATATGCTGAAGCATTGGGGCAGCAGGGGTGGAGGAGCGATTTGCTCCTAACTTTTGGGGCGGATGCCCCCATGCTTCGGCATATACCGTATTTATTGGCGTATAACACGCACAGGCGTATAACACGCACATTCATTTTAAGAGGGAAGTTTCAGGAAAAAAACTTAAATTTTAAATAAGGAGCTTTGAAGCAAAATAAGGGTCAGTACCCATCTGCAGCCTCACCATTGCCATCAATGCAGCCTGATCAATGCCCATCTGCAGCCTCACAAGTGCCATCAATGCAGCAACCTCACCATTGCCATCAATGTAGCAGCCTCACCATTACCTTCAGTGCAGCCTGATCGATGCCCATCTGCAGCCTAGAGGGGACAGGGAGGGGGGCGGGACGAGCGCCGACAGATTACATACAGTGAGAATCTCCTATGATAGACAGAACAGTAGTCCAATGGTGGCCCAGGAGATAGGAGTTCTTATTACAGAGGCCGCCAAGTAAACAGAGGATTCTCACTGTATGTAACCTGACGGCATTCGTCCCACCCCCTCCCTGTCCCCTCCGAGGCAGCTAAAATTGAAGTATTGACGTATAACACGCACACGCAATTTGCACCCGATTTTCATGGTGAAAAAGTGAGTGTTATATGCCAATAAATACAGTATATATTTTAGGCACAGATTGCGTTAAAAAATGTTTTATTTTTTACTATTTTTTTTTGTATTTGCTTTGCAGATATGGTATGTCTTACTGTTATACTGTAATGTTACTTTGTTTTATTGTTAACCATCATTTGCTTAGCAGGTATGCCATTCAGTTGCTGTGCGGATTTATTTATCTTGACAGCAACAGCGTTTTCTCCCACGATACATAAAGCAGTGACTGAAGCGCTGTAGGAGGTGATTTCACCACCACAGTTAAAAAATAGAGCATATATGCCGAAGCATGGGGGCAGCAGTGGTGGAGGAGCGATTTGCTCCTAACTTTTGGGGTGGATGCCCCCATGCTTCGGCATATATATATTTTAGGCACATATTGTGCTAAAAAATGTTTTATTTTTTACTATGTTTTTTTGTGTTTGCTTTGCAGGTATGGTATGTCTTACTGTTATACTGTAATGTTACTTTGTTTTATTGTTAACCATCATGTGCTTAGCAGGTACGCCATTCAGTTTCGGCGCGGATTTATTTATCTTGACAGTTTGCTCCCACGATACATAAAGCCGTGACTCCAGCGCTGTAGGAGATGATTTCACCACCACAGTTAAAAACAAAATGGTGCATGTATGTCCATCATTAGAAGTCGGTGGATGAAGGGAGGTATTCTAATGGTGAGCATACCCACGATCAATCTCTTTTTTTCGTTCAGCCCACAGGTTGCATAAAGAAAAGATTACAATATATGCCAAAATATCGAAATATCACCCAAATCGTCCCCTCCGTTCTTCTCAAGACCTCCTACTCTCCAGCTCTCTCGTCTCCTCCTCCCATGCTCGTCTCCAGGATTTCTCCAGAGCCTTTCCCATCCTCTGGAACTCGCTACCTTCACCGGTCCGGCTATCCCCTACTCAAGCTACCTTCAGGCGATCCCTGAAAACTAATCTCTTCAAGGAAGCCTATCATGTCTCTAACTAATTTCCTATCACTTGAATCAGCTCATTCCCCACAGTTACAACCTTTTGTACCACCTGCCCCACCCTATTAGATTGTAAGCCCAAGGACCAGCAACGTACTGGTATGTTGCTGAACTTTGAATGGTTATACCAGAATGATGCCTGTGGGTTTAGGTATCATCTTGGTATCATTCTTTTCAGCCAGCGGTCGGCTTTCATGTAAAAGCAATCCTAGCAGTTAATTAGCCTCTAGACTGCTTTTACAAGCAGTGGAAGGGAATGTCCCCCCCACCATCTTCCATGGTTTTATCTGGCTCTCCTGTCCCAACAGGGAACCTGAGAATGCAGCCGGTGGTTCCGCCAGCTGATCATAGAGCTGATCAGAGACCAGAACAGCTCCAATCATCTCTATGGCCTACGAAAGCGGAAGCTACGAGCATTTCATGACTTAGATTTCGCTGGATGTAAACAGCGCCATTGGGAAATTGGGAAAGTATTTTATCACACCAGTCTTGGTGTGGTCAGATGCTTTGAGGGCAGAGAAGAGATCTAGGGTCTAATAGACCCCATTTTTTTCAAAAAAGAGTACCTGTCACTACCTATTGCTATCATAGGGGATATTTACATTCCCTTAGATAACAATAAAAATGATAAAAAAAAAAATGAAAGGAACAGTTTAAAAATAAAATAAAAAAGCAAAATAAATAAAAAATAAAAAAAAGCACCCCTGTCCCCTCCTGCTCTTGCGCAAAGGCGAACACAAGCATCGGTCTGGCGTCATATGTAAACAGCAACTGCACCATGCATGTGAGGCATCACCGTGAAGGTCAAATCGAGGGCAGTCATTTTAGCAGTAGACCTCCTCTGTAAATCTAAAGTGGTAACCTGTAAAGGCTTTTAAAGGCTTTTAAAAATGTATGTAGTTTGTCGCCGCTGCACATTTGTGTGCAATTTTAAAGCATGTCATGTTTGGTATCCATGTGCTCAGCATAAGATCATCTTTTTTATTTCATCAAACATTTGGGCAATATAGTGTGTTTTAGTGCATTAAAATGAAAAAAAAAGTGTGTTTTTTCCCCAAAAAAATGCGTTTGAAAAATTGCTGCGCAAATACTGTGTGGAAAAAAAATGAAACACCCATCATTTTAATCTGTAGGGCCTTTGCTTTAAAAAAATATATAATGTTTGGGGGTTCAAAGTAATTTTCTTGCAAATAAAAAAAAAAATTTCATGTAAACAAAAAGTGTCACAAAGGGCTTTGTCTTCAAGTGGTTAGAAGAGTGGGTGATGTGTGACATTCTAAATGTTGTGCATAAAATGTCACGACAGTTAAACCCCCCCAAATGACCCCATTTTGGAAAGTAGACACCCCAAGTTTTTTGAGAGGCATGTCGAGTCAATGGAATATTTTATATTTTGGCACAAGTTGCGAGAAAAAGACAAATTTTTTTGCACAAACTTGTCACTAAATGATATATTCTCAAACATGCCATGGGAATATGTGAAATTACACCCAAAAATACATTCTGTTGCTTCTCCTGAGTACGGGGATACCACATGTGTGAGACTTTTTGGGAGCCTAGCCACGCACGGGACCTCGAAAACCAAGCACCGCCTTCAGGCTTTCTAAGGGTGTAAATTTTTTGATTTCACTCCTCACTGCCTATCACAGTTTCGGAGGCCATGGAATGCCCAGATGGCACAAAACCCCCCAAATGACCCAAATTACATTTTGGAAAGTAGACACCCCAAGCTATTTGCTAAGAGGCAGGGCCGTCTTTAATACTGATTGGACCCAGGGCAAAAAAAATTTTGGGCCCCCCCCCATGCAATTTCACTCTCCACCTGCTCTGAGACATACAATAAATAGCAGCTAGACTCAGTTTACTGTATCAGATCAGGCAGCGATTATGATTGGTTGCCAGAGGTTACAGCATATCATTGCTGCTTACTGACTGGTTGCTAGAGGTTACAGCACATGATTTCTGCTTATTGATTGGTTGCTAGAGATTACTGTACAGTAATACAATTTGGGGTGTTCGCGGCAAATTCGAATGCCGCGGAACACCCTTTTAAAGTCTATGGGGGAAATCAAAAGTGCTAATTTTAAAGGCTTATATGCAAGTTATTGTCATAAAAAGTGTTTGGGGACCTGGGTCCTGCCCCAGGGGACATGGATCAATGCAAAAAAAAATTTTAAAAACGTCAGTTTTTTCAGGAACAGTGATTTTAATAATGCTTAAAGTCAAACAATAAAAGTGTAATATCCCTTTAAATTTCGTAGCTGGGGGTGTCTATAGTATGCCTGTAAAGGGGCGCATGTTTCCCGTGTTTAGAACAGTCTGACAGCAAAATGACATTTCGAAGGAAAAAAGCCATTTAAAACTACTTGCGGCTATTACACATAGAAGCACCGACAATACACATAGAAGTTCATTGATAAAAATGGCATGGGAATTCCCCACAGGGGAACCCCGAACCAAAATTTAAAAAAAATGACGTGGTGGTCCTCCTAAATTCCATACCAGGCCCTTCAGGTCTGGTATGGATATTAAGGGGAACCCCTGCCAAAATTTAAAAAAAAATGATGTGGGGGTCCCCCTAAATTCCATACCCTCAGGTCTGGTATGGATTTTAAGGGGAACCCCGCGCCAAAAAAAAAAAAACGGCGTGGGGTCCCCCCAAAAATCCATACCAGACCGCCCCCCTCCTGAACCGTACCAGGCCACATGCCCTCAACATTGGGAGGGTGCTTTGGGGTAGCTCCCCAAAACACCTTATCCCCATGTTGATGAGGACAAGGGCCTCATCCCCACAACCCTGGCCGGTGGTTGTGGGGGGTCTGTGGGCGGGGGGCTTATCGGAATCTGGAAGCCCCCTTTAACAAGGGGACCCCCAGATCCCAGGCCCCCCCTTGTGTGAAATGGTAAGGGGGTACAAAAGTACCCCTACCATTTCACTAAAAAACTGTCAAAAATGTTAAAAATGACAAGAGACAGTTTTTGACAATTCCTTTATTTAAATGCTTCTTCTTTCTTCTTTCTTCTATCTTCCTTCATCTTCTTCTTCTGGTTCTTCTGGCTCTTCTGGTTCTTCCTCCGGCGTTCTTGTCCAGCATCTCCTCCACGGCGTCTTCTATCTTCTTCTCCTTGGGCCGCTCCGCACCCATGGCATGGGGGGAGGCTCCCGCTCTTCTCTTCATCTTCTTCATCTTCTTCTTCTCTTCTTCTCTTCTTCTCTTCTTCATTTTCTTCTCCGGGCCGCTCCGCATCAATGCTGGCATGGAGGGAGGCTCCCGCTGTGTGACGGCATCTCCTCGTCTGACGGTTCTTAAATAATGGGGGGGCACCCGGTGACCCCACCCCCTCTGACGCATGGGACATGACGGGACTTCCCTGTGGATTTCCCCGTGACGTCACAGGGAAGTCCCGTCAAGTCACCGTGCGTCAGAGGGGGGTGGGGTCACCGGGTGGCCCCGCCCCCCGTTATTTAAGAACCGTTAGACGAGGAGATGCCGTCACACAGCGGGAGCCTCCCTCCATGCCAGCATGGATGCGGAGCAGCCCGGAGAAGAAAATGAAGAAGAAGAGAAGAAAAGAAGAAGATGAAGAAGAGAAGAAGATGAAGAGAAGAGCGGGAGCCTCCCCCCATGCCATGGGTGCGGAGCGGCCCGAGAAGAAGAAGATAGAAGACGCCGCGGAGGAGATGCTGGACGAGAACGCCGGAGGAAGAACCAGAAGAACCAGAAGAAGAAGAAGATGAAGGAAGATAGAAGAAAGAAGAAAGAAGAAGCATTTAAATAAAGGAATTGTCAAAAACTGTCTCTTGTCATTTTTAACATTTTTGACAGTTTTTTAGTGAAATGGTAGGGGTACTTTTGTACCCCCTTACCATTTCACACAGGGGGGGTGGGATCTGGGGGTCCCCTTGTTAAAGGGAGCTTCCAGATTCCGATAAGCCCCCCGCAGACCCCCACAACCACCGGCCAGGGTTGTGGGGATGAGGCCCTTGTCCTCATCAACATGGGGACAAGGTGTTTTGGGGAGCTACCCCAAAGCACCCTCCCAATGTTGAGGGCATGTTCCCTGGTACGGTTCTGGGGGGGGCGCTCTCTTGCCCCCCCTCTTTTCCTGCGGCCTGCCAGGTTGCGTGCTCGGATAAGGGTCTGGTATGGATTTTTGGGGAGACCCTACGCCTTTTTTTTTTTTTCTGGCGCGGGGTTCCCCTTAAAATCCACACCAGACCTGAAGGTATGGAATTTAGGGGGACCCCCACGTAATTTTTTTTTTAAATTTTGGCAGGGGTTCCCCTTAATATCCATACCAGACCTGAAGGGCCTGGTATGGAATTTAGGGGAACCCCCACGTCATTTTTTTTTTTAATTTTGTTTCGGGGTTCCCCTGTGGGGAATTCCCATGCCGTTTTTATCAATGAACTTCTATGTGTGTTGTCGGACCGGCAATGCAATAGCCGCAAGTATTTTTAAATGGCTTTTTTCCTTCGAAATGTCATTTTGCTGTCAGACTGTTCTAAACACGGGAAACATGCGCCCCTTTACAGGCATACTATAGACACTAGGGTTGTCCCGATACCACTTTTTTAAGACCGAGTACAAGTACCGATACTTTTTTCAAGTACTCGCCGATACCGATTACCGATACTTTTTTTTTAATGTCACGTGACAGTGTTTTTTTTTTTGTTTTTTTTTAAACAGTGCTTTCTTTTTTTGGGGGGTGGGGGGGGTGGGGAGGGGGTGAACGGTGTATGTGTGTGTGTTTTTTTTTTTTTTTATTTATTTACAATTTTTATTTTTTAAAATAATATTTTTTTTATACTTTATTGCAATATGTGTTTTTTTTTTTTTTATAAGCCCTGTTGGGGGGCTTTGGTGAGATATCAGGGGTCTTAACAGACCTCTGGTATCTCCCCCTTGAGACAGAGAAAGAGACCGAGGATAGAGATTCCCCAGTCCCTTTCTCTGCAGCCTCAGCTGCACTGAGAATGAATGGAGAGAAGACAGCGGCTCCTCTCCATTCATAAACTGAGACATCGTAATTACAGGAGATTACAATGTTTCAGTTATGTGAATGGACAGAGTCAGCTGACTCTGTCTATTCACAAAGCAAGGAGGAGGAGGACGGCGGAATGGAGGGGGACAGAAAAGGAGAGGGGATCGGAGGGGACAGTCACAGCGGAGAGGCACAGAGAAGGAGAGGGGAACGGAGGGGACAGTCACAGCGGAGAGGCACAGAGAAGGAGAGGGGAACGGAGGGGACAGTCACAGCGGAGAGGCACAGAGAAGGAGAGGGGAACGGAGGGGACAGTCACAGCGGAGAGGCACAGAGAAGGAGAGGGGAACGGAGGGGACAGTCACAGCGGAGAGGCACAGAGAAGGAGAGGGGAAAGGAGGGGACAGTCACAGCGGAGAGGCACAGAGAAGGAGAGGGGAACGGAGGGGACAGTCACAGCGGAGAGGCACAGAAAAGGAGAGGGGAATGGAGGGGGACAGCGGAGAGGGACAGAGGAAAGGAGGGGACATGGAGGAGGATGCAGTGACAGTCAGCGGTGAGCGATCACTGCTCTATGTCACTAAAGCAGCTGAAAGCCGGCGGGGGGGAGAATCTTGTAACTCCCCCACCGCTGATCACAGCTGTCCTCTAGGTATCGGGGGAAGCATCGGGAGCATTTGCCCAAGTACAAGTACTTGGGCAAATGCTCGGTATCGGTGCCGATACTGATACTAGTATCGGTATCGGGACAACCCTAATAGACACCCCCCAGCTATGAAATTTAAAGGGATATTACACTTTTATTGTTTGACTTTAAGCATTATTAAAATCACTACTCCTGAAAAAACGGCCGTTTTTAAAACTTTTTTTTGCATTGATCCTTGTCCCCTGGGGCAGGACCCAGGTCCCCAAACACTTTTTATGACAATAACTTGCATATTAGCCTTTAAAATTAGCACTTTTGATTATTCATGTTCGTGTCCCATAGACTTTAACGGTGTTCGTGTGTTCGAACAAACTTTTTTCCTGTTCGCATGTTCTGGTGTGAACCGAACAGGGGGCTGTTCGGCTCATCCCTACTCAGCTATTTACATATGAATGCAGCTGCTATTTACATATGAATGCTGCCATTATTTACATATGAATGATGGTTATTTACATGTAAACACAGGGTCTGCAGGTGAGTCATCTGTACACAACAACAGGAAAGAGCTGGGCAGCATTAGTAGCAGCACTTCACACTATAGATATCGGGGCACAACACAGGACTAAAACTTCAAGGGACAAGGGAATTTAAACTGGGATAGTTGGTAAGTATGAGGCAGCTGCTTTGGGCCCCACAACAATGACAGGGCCCAGGGCAGCTGCCCCTTTTGCCCCACCTTAAAGACGGCTCTGCTGAGAGGTATGGTGAGTATTTTGCAGACCTCGCTTTTTGTCACAAAGTTTTGAAAATTGAAAAAAGAGAAAAACATTTTTCTTTTCTTTCTTCATTTTCAAAAACAAATGAGAGCTGCAAAATACTCACCATGCCTCTCAGCAAATAGCTTGGGGTGTCTACTTTCCAAAATGGGGTCATTTGGGGGGGTTTGTGCCATCTTGGCATTTTATGGCCTTTGAAACTGTGATAGGTAGTGAGGAGTGAAATCAAAAATTTATGCCCTTAGAAATCCTGAAGGCGGTGATTGGTTTTCGGGGCCCCGTATGCGGCTAGGCTCCCAAAAAGTCCCACACATGTGGTATCCCCATACTCAGGAGGAGCAGCTAAATGTATTTTGGGGTGCAATTCCACATATAACCATGGCATGTGTGAGCAATATATCATTTAGTGAAAACTTTTTGTAAAAAGAAAAAAAATGTTGTCATTATTCAATCACTTGGGACAAAAAAATTAAATATTCAATGGGCTCAACATGCCTCTCAGCAATTTCCTTGGGGAGTCTACTTTCCAAAATGGGGTCATTTTGCGGGGGCGGGGTTGTACTGCCCTGCCATTTTGCAGCTCAAGAAATGAGATAGGCTAAAAGCTGTGTAAATTCCAGAAAATGTACCCTAGTTTGTAGACGCTATAACGTTTGCGCAAACCAATAAATATACGCTTGTTGACATTTTTTTTACCAAAGACATGTGGCTGAATACATTTTGGCCTAAATGTATGACTAAAATTGAGTTTATTGGATTTTTCTTATAACAAAAAGTAGAAAATATCTTTTTTTTCAAAGTTTTTGGTCTTTTTCTGTTTATATCACAAATAATATCACCAAAAGAAAGCTCTATTTGTGGGGAAAAAAATGAAGCAATTTTTGTTTGGGTACAGCATTGCATGACCGCGCAATTACCAGTTAAAGCAGCACAGTGCCAAATTGTAAAAAGTCCTCTGGTCTTTAGGCAGCCAAATGGTCTGGGGCTTAAGTAGGATTGCCACCTTTTCTTCAAGTCAAACCCCAACACTTTAGCGGCGCACAGCAATTATTATTTTTTATAGTAGAAACTATACATATATTTTGCTACTAAATAACATTTCTAATCATATGAAGTTAATAACAAGGGTCCCTCTTTATATCCGAGTCCACAGAGTTCCCCTTTTACATGTGAACTCGCAGAATTTCCCTTTCACTCTAAGGGGAGACTCTGCAGACTCTGATGTAAGGGAGAACTCTGGGGACTCTGACATAAGGGATGCTCTGGGAACCCTGATTTAAGGGGGAACACTGAGAACTCTCATGTACGGAGAGGACTCTGATGTAAGGGGGAACACTGAGAACCCTGATGTACAGAGAGGACTCTGATGTAAGGGGGGACACTGAGAACTCTGATGTACAGAGAGGACTCTGATGTAAGGGGGGACACTGAGAACTCTGATGTACGGAGAGGACTCTGATGTAAGGGGGAACACTGTGGCCTCTCGTGTAAAAGGGAACTCTGATGTAGTGGGTGCTCTGAGAACCCTGAATTACCTTAGTGCACTCACTCATAGGCAGGAGAGAAAAGGAGGGAGACTTCGGGATGCTCTGGGAACCCTGATGTAAGGGGGGACACTGAGAACTCTGATGTACGGAGAGGACTCTGATGTAAGGGGGAACACTGTGGCCTCTCGTGTAAAAGGGAACTCTGATGTAGTGGGTGCTCTGAGAACCCTGAATTACCTTAGTGCACTCACTCATAGGCAGGAGAGAAAAGGAGGAGACTTCGGGATGCTCTGGGAACCCTGATGTAAGGGGGGACACTGAGAACTCTGATGTATGGAGAGGACTCTGACGTAAGGGGGGACACTGAGAACTGTGATGTACGGAGAGGACTCTGATGTAAGGGGGCTTAAGTGATTAAGAGTTCCCTTCACTGGAACTAAGGGGTCAAGCCCAACCCCTGAAAAGCAACCCCACACCATATTCTCCCTGCCACCAAATGATTTAGACCAGTGCACAAAGCAAGGTCCATAAAGATATGGATGAGCGAGTTTGGGGAAGGAACTTGACTGGTCTGCACAGAGTCCTGACCTCAACCTGATAGAACACCTTTGGGATGAATGAGTGGAGACAGCGAGCCAGGCCTTGGATAAAAAGCTGCCGTTTTTATTTTCACCCCCACTGGGCTGATCATTTTCGCAATTCTTTACAAAGGTGGATCCCATATCCTAGCTATGCATTCATGGAAGGAGACTCACCCCTTTTTACACAATGCGGAGGATTAACCCCTTAGGTTCTACAGTGAGTTTAACAAGCATGCTTTACTGCATATACAGACTGATTTTACTGTTGTGGGTTTAGTAACACTTTAAGTATAGAGCAGGGTTAGGGAAGGTGTATATTTTTGCTGTTGCCCTCAAAGTCCCTTAAAAAAGACCCTTTCTTTGCTGTACAGAATTTTTCTAAATGTTTTCTTTTTTGCATTGGTAGCTGTCCACAATAACATAAACAGCTTCTTATTCTTTTTTTTTTTTTTTTTACAGTAGTTTGCCTATTATCCCTTAAAATGGCCAGACATTATTAACATGTTTCGCCCCCTCCGTAGACTTCAGTGGGACTTCTAAGTTTGGGCTTCCAAATTTCAAGATTTGCCAAACCCTTGATGATGTGGACCCGGGCAGATTTGCTCATCCCTATTTGGAGCTAATTAGGCAGATCATTAGGCAGTGAAGTCCTCAACAACCAAACTGACTTTTCAAAGCCTTATTAGTGATAATGAATGGGTGGAGTGGCACCTCAGTGCATGGGTATTGTAATTGGAACTCCGTAGGGGGTAAATGTACCTCCCCATCCTCATTCCAATGATCAATTCAAAATGCTGCATATCTTTGAACACAAGAGGATAGATGTGTTAAGCTATCAGCTTACCTGACTAGCATTGGTCATTCAGTCAACTTGACATTCAGGTTTACTGGCAACATACACACTCAACAAATAAATAGGATTATTATTACCGAGTTCACCTGATAAAAAAACACCATACATGACTTGTAAATTCAAATGTACAGCAGGGATTGTCCTAAGAATTTTGATATATTATCTATTGTAGTAGTGTAATTCTATACACTAAACTAAATAGTAATTATTGTGGTCAAGGGCACGGTATATAGAAGTTAAAGTGTTACTAAACCCACAACAGTAAAATCAGTCTGTATATGCAATAAAGCATAAAGGGTTAATCATCTGCATTGTGTAAAAGGGCTGTTTGATCCAGTCTTCTCTGGTCCTCACATTCTTTTACTGTTCCCAATCCATCTCCTAATAGTACAGAACCTTAGGAGTCACTCTGCGCACGTTCAGTTTTTTTTTTTTCCGGGGGGGGGTATGCATGTGATCAGCACAGGGCTAATCAGCACTGTCCAGACAGAGGGTCAGAGGTCCCGCAGCTTCATAGGACAATCAGAGGAGAATGAAAACTCCTCCTACAAGCTTTGAACCAGTGCTTGGCTGGACACTGATAGAAGTTGATGAGAAAAAGTATTTATAAGTTTAAATTTACTAAAATAATTGCATTTCCATGTTCTGTGTACTGTGGGAGACCAGATATAGTGAATGCAGGGTCCTGGGTTTAGTATTTTTATATACATTTTTAGCTTTCAGGGCTGTCTCATATTTGTGCAGGGTAAATATATACAGCAAAAAATATGTGAAGAAGAACAAAAAAAACAGGCCATCAAAGCGTAACTCCAGTTTTGGTCAACAAAAAGGAAAGAAAAAAAATTATAGCATATACCATTGCTATACAAGCCATATTATAATTGAATGTTTCCTTTTCAATCAGCCCCACCCCAAACCAGCACAGCAAATAGTACACAACAGCATAAGACAACACACAATATACACACACAACATTGTGAATCAGTCACTATCTATAATATGGCACATACGGGGTTCCCAGGCATACAGCTCACAACAAGCACCATTCCCCCAAATGCCAGGGCCCATAATCGGTCAGCAAGAGGCTGGCATTCAGTCCCCTCCAAAAGCCTCTGTCCCGGCTTACGTCTGTCACAAGACATATGAGTGCGGCCAGCATTGCTGCAGAGTTTGAAGGGTTGCGGGTCAGCCTATCAGTGCTCAGACCATACGCCGCACACTGCATCAAATTGGTCTGCATGGCTGTCGTCCCAGAAGGAAGCCTCTTCTAAAGATGATGCACAAGAAAGCCCACAAACTGTTTGCTGAAGACAAGCAGACTAAGGACATGGATTACTGGAACCATGTCCTGTGATTTGATGAGACCAAGGTAAACTTATTTGGTTCAGATGGTGTCAAGCCGCAACCAGGTGAGGAGTACAAAGACAAGTGTGTCTTGTCTACAGTCAAGCATGGTGGTGGGAGTGTCATGGTCTGGGGCTGCATGAGTGCTGCCGGGACTGGGGAGCTACAGTTCATTGAGGGAACCATGAATTCCAACATGTACTGTGACATACTGAAGCAGAGCATGATCCCCTCTGTTCAGAGACTGCACCGCAGGGCAGTATTCCAACATGATAACGACCCCAAACACACCTCCAAGATGACCACTGCCTTGCTAAAGAAGCGGATGGTCAAGGTGATGGACTGGCCAAGCATGTCTCCAGACCTAAACCCTATTAAGCATCTGTGGGGCATCCTTAAATGGAAAGTGGAGGAACGCAAAGTCTCTAACATCCACCAGCTCCGTGATGTCGTCATGGAGGAGTGGAAGAGAACTCCAGTGGCAACCTGTGAAGCTCTGGTGAACTCCATGCCCAAGAGGGTTAAGGCAGTGCTGAAAAATAATGGTGGCCACACAAAATATTGACACCTTGGGCCCAATTTGGACATTTTCACTTAGGGGTGTACTCACTTTTGTTGCCAGCAGTTTAGACATTAATGCCTGTGTGTTGAGTTATTTTGAGGGGACAGCAAATTTACACTGTTATACAAGCTGTACACTCACTACTTTACATTGTAGCAACTAAATAAGGGGTGATTAGCTCCCCTAGGTTTTAAAAGGGCAGTGCCACATCCAATAATACAAATACATATAAAGAGAGGTTCCCCTGAGTGGACTTTAACGGCACTTATAAAAGGTTATAGATAGTAGAGAAGTATAGCAACGTATGAAGAATAAAAAAGTTTTTTATTTGAAAATAACATATCTTAAAAACATTGTGTACATTCCATTCAACGAAACATATTACATAGTAGACAGGTTTGTAGTTTGTTACCAGACGGTAAAACTCTTTACAGAGGCTCTTTTCACACCCGCGTTTCGGGATAAACAGTGTTTTAGTCCTTTAGTCCTGCCCTTTTATTAGGCACATCTTGCTGGTACCGGGTTGGACCCCCTTTTGCCTTCATTCTTCGTGGCATAGATTCAATAAGGTGTTGGAAACATTCCTCAGAGATTTTGGTCCATATTGGCATAATAGCATCACGCAGTTGCTGCAAATTTGTCAGCTGCACATCCATGATGCAAATCTCCCATTCCACCACATCCCAAAGGTGCTCTATTGGATTGAGATCTGGTGACTGTGGAGGCCATTGGAGTACAGTGACCTCATTGTCATGTTCAAGAAACCAGTGGTGAGATGATTTGAGCTTTGTGACATGGTGCTCTATCCTGCTGGAAGGAGCCATCAGAAGATAATTACACTGTAGTCATAAAGGGATGGACATGGTCAGCAACCATGTCCATCCCAATGGCTTTAAACAATGCTCAATTGGTACTAAGGGGCCCAAAGTGTGCCAAGAAAATATCCCCCACACCATTTCACCACCACCACCAGCCTGAACCGTGGATACAAGGCAGGATGGATCCATGCTTTCATGTTGTTTACACCAAATTCTGACCCTGCCATCTCAATGTCGCAGCTGAAATCGAGACTTATCAGACCAGGCAACATGTTTCCAATCTTCTATTGTCCAATTTTGGTGAGACTGTGTGAATTGTAGCCTCAGTTTCCTGTTTTTAGCTGACAGGAGTGGCACCTAGTGTGGTCTTCTGCTGCTGTAGCCCATCTGCTCCAAGGTTTAATGTGTTGTGTGTTCAGAGATGGTATTCTGCATACCTTGGTTATAAAGAGAGGTTATTTGAACTACTGTTGCCTTTCTATCACCTTGAACCAGTCTGCCCATTTTCCTCTGACCTCTGACATCAACAAGGCATTTTCATCCACACAACTGCCACTCACTGGATATTTTCTCTTTTTCGGACCATTCTCTGTAAACCCTAGACATGGTTGTATGTGAAAATCCCAGTAGATCAGCAGTTTCTGAAATACTCAGACCAGCCCGTCTGGCATGACCAACCGTTCAAAGTCACCTAAATCCTCTTCCCTATTCTGATGCTCGATTTGAACTCCAGAAAGTCGCCCCTCACCTCATCTAGATGGTTGCCTTGGCAAACTTCCTGATGACGTGGAAACATGAAATGCATTGAGGCTGCTCGCTCGCCCGCACTGAAGTCACTTCTGGTACGTCTGGTTCCTATCTCTGGTGTGTTGGAACGCACCCCGAAAGCTTCAGGAACGGCGTGGATCCCTGCTGTTTGGCCGTACATGTTAGTGCTAGGTTATTAGCACCTACAAATGTAAGGGCATTACCTGGCAATTTGGCTTCCAATCTTTATAGGCTGTATTGCGATGAACTTTGCTTTTTTTGAACTCCTGTCTTTGTACAAGTCCAAGGATACACCAGCTGATGGTATTAAGTTATGAGGACCTTCCCTCCTGGTATCCCTACCTCTTAAGGAATTGATTTTGTATTAGCCATCGTTTTTCAGTTATCTGGTGAGTTTATTATTCTCCTGCAGGAGTGATGGAGGAGCACAGATCACTCAGGACACTTTCAATCACACCAATTTCTTTATATAGAATTCTTTCCTTTGGTGTATGGAGGTTTCTTTAAAGATTTTCTGAATTTTATTTTATTTATTCACCCAATTATGATGTGATTCTAAATGAATTGTGTTATGTTTATGTACATTCACTTGAATTAGCGCCAACCTTTTATATTATATTTTAATTTCATTATCTTTAACGACTAACAGATTAAACCTGTCAATTACTTTTTAAAACCTCACTTCTACTTTGACAGAAACAGTAGTCATATGACCTAGCTTTAGACAGAGAAGTAAAACCATTGCAACATTGAAAAAAAAAATTACATTCTTAGCTTAGGAGTTACCAGATGGCATATACTTCTTCCTTGGAGATCCATTCAATCCAGTCATTGAAAGCTTAAGAATGAAACCGCCCTACCCTATGGCTATACAGGTGATTGAATCGCCTTGTAACTAATGCTGGCCATACACTATACAGAAAATCGGCCGAACCCATTTTCGAAAAACGAACGTTCGACCGTGACCGCAAACGATCGTGCCATCATATAATGACCGATAAATTGTTCAGTGGACATGAATAAATAATTTTTTGTTCGTTTTTTTACATATACCTAGTGCAGACAGTTCGGACGGGAAACACATTAACCTTGCAATTTATCGTACGTTCGGCAGAAATTTTCCAAAATTCCCGTTCGTTTTTTTCTCACAAAAACGTCACAAACGATTATCGATTTGTGCCCATTAACTTGCCGAAAAACGAACAAAGTGTCTATACGAACGATTTTTCGGCCGATTTTTCGTATAGTGTATGGCCAGCATAAGAGGATCGAAACTTAAATCCAGCAGGCAGTGCTTATCTATAAATCAACTTCAGTATAACCAGCCTTTCAGGTTTTTTTCCTGCAATCTCACTCATCTGAAATTTTTTTTTTTGCTGCTCCTTCTTTCCTGCTATCTTATCTCTCACTCCCACTGGATACCTTCATCCACAATAAACAGCATGGATGGATGATTTTCTCCTGCCAGCTATTGTATTCTGACAGCCAGCACCTATGAATGTCAGAATATCCAAACACCAGCTGTGTCTGATTGGACGAAGCCACTGTTCGGTCAACAATTTTTCACCTGGTTCATTTGGGTTTTAGATCGAAGGATGTCAGGTAGGAGGATACCAACAGGTCCCTCCATGGTCAATGAAGACAGCTGCAGGTCGGCACCCAGAAGATTCTGGCACCAGCGAGGGACGGCAGACTGTTGAAGGATAGGTAAGTAGTTTAGCTAGGGTTGCCACCTCATCCCTTTAAACCGAACACATTAATTACACAGGTTCTGAGGCTAATTTAACCGGTTCCTGACCGCCTCCTGTACATATACGTCGGCAGCATGGCACGGCTGCGCAAAGTAACATACCTGTACGTTACTTTGAATTTGCCGCCGTGCCTCTCAGCAAATAGCTTGGGGTGTCTACTTTCCAAAATGGGGTCATTTGGGGGGGGTTTTGTGCCATCTTGGCATTTTATGGCCTTCGAAACTGTGATAGGTAGTGAGGAGTGAAATCAAAAATTTACACCCTTAGAAATCCTGAGGGTGGTGATTGGTTTTCGGGGCCCTGTACGCAGCTAGGCTCCCAAAAAGTCCCACACGTGGTATCCCCATACTCAGGAGAAGCAGCTAAATGTATTTTGGGGCGCAATTCCACATATAACCATGGCATGTGTGAGCAATATATCATTTAGTGAAAACTTTTTGTAAAAAAAAATTTTTTTGTCATTATTCAATCACTTGGGACAAAAAAATTAAATATTCAGTGGGCTCAACACCTCTCAGCAATTTCCTTGGGGTGTCTACTTTCCAAAATGGGGTCATTTTGGGGGGGGCGGGGTTGTACTGCCCTGCCATTTTAGCAGCTCAAGAAATTAGAAAGGCTAAAAGCTGTGTAAATTCCAGAAAATGTACCCTAGTTTGTAGATGTTATAACTTTTGCGCAAACCAATAAATATACGCTTGTTGACATTTTTTTTACCAAAGACATGTGGCTGAATACATTTTGGCCTAAATGTATGATTAAAATTGAGTTTATTGGATTTTTCTTATAACAAAAAGTAGAAAATATCATTTTTTTTCAAAATTTTTTTCTGTTTATATCACAAAAAATATCAAAAGAAAGCTCTATTTGTGGGGGGAAAAAAAAGACGCAAATTGTGCTTGGGTACAACATCGCATGACCGCGCAATTACCGGTTAAAGCAGCACAGTGCCAAATTGTAAAAAGTCCTCTGGTCTTTAGGCAGCCAAATGGTCTGGGGCTTAAGTGGTTAAGAGTTCCCTTCACTGGAACTAAGTGGTCAAGCCCAACCCCTGAAAAACAACCCCACACCATATTCTCCCTGCCACCAAATGATTTGGACCAGTGCACAAAGCAAGGTCTATAAAGATATGGATGAGCGAGTTTGGGGGAGGAACTTGACTGGCCTGCACAGAGTCCTGACCTCAACCTGATAGAACACCTTTGGGATGAATTAGAGGGGAGACAGGCCTTTGGATAAAAAGCTGCCGTTTTTATTTTTACCCCCACTGGGCTGATCATTTTTGCAATTCTTTACAAAGGTGGATCCCATGTCCTTGCTATGCATTCATGATAGGAGTCTCGCCCCTTTTTACATAATGCGGAGGATTAACCCCTTAGGTTCTACAGTGAGTATAACAAGCATGCTTTACTGCATATACAGACTGATTTTACTGTTGTGGGTTTAGTAACACTTTAAGTATAGAGCAGGGTTATGGAATGTGTATATTTTTGCTGTTGCCCTCAAAGTCCCTTGAAAAGACCCTTTCTTTGCTGTACAGAATTTTTCTAAATGTTTTCTTTTTTGCATTGGTAGCTGTCCACAATAGCAATGAACAGCTTCTCATACTTTTTTTTTTTTTTTTACAGTAGTTTGCCTATTATCCCTTAAAATGGCCAGACATTATTAACATGTTTCGCCCCCTCCGTAGACTTCAGTGGGACTTCTAAGTTTGGGCTTGCCAAATTTCAAGATTTGCCAAACCCTTGATGATGTGGTCCCGGGCAGATTTGCTCATCCCTAATTGGAGCTAATTAGGCAGATCATTAGGCAGTGAGGTCCTCAACAACCAAACTGACTTTTCAAAGCCTTATTAGTGATAATGAATGGGTGGAGTGGCACCTCAGTGCATGGGTATTGTAATTGGAACTCCGTAGGGGGTAAATGTACCTCCCCATCCTCATTCCAATGATCAATTCAAAATGCTGCATATCTTTGAACACAAGAGGATAGATGTGTTAAGCTATCGGCTTACCTGACTAGCACTGGTCATTCAGTCAACTTGACATTCAGGTTTAATGGCAACATACACACTCAACAAATAAATAGGAATATTATTACAGAGTTCACCTGATAAAAAAACACCATACATGACTTGTAAATTCAAATGTACAGCAGGGATTGTCCTAAGAATTTTGATATATTATCTATTGTAGTAGTGTAATTCTATACACTAAACTAAATAGTAATTATTGTGGTCAAGGGCACGGTATATAGAAGTTAAAGTGTTACTAAACCCACAACAGTAAAATCAGTCTGTATATGCAATAAAGCATCTTTGTTATACTCACTATGGAACCTAAAGGGTTAATCATCTGCATTATGTAAAAGGGCTGTTTGATCCAGTCTTCTCTGGTCCTCCCCTTCTTTTACTGTTCCCAATCCATCTCCTAATAGTACAGAACCTTAGGAGTCACTCTACATATGTTCAGTTTTTTTTGTTTGGGGGGGGGGGGGGGGGTGCATGTGATCAGCACAGGACCAATCAGCACTGTCCAGACAGAGGATCAGAGGTCCTGCCGCTTCATAGGACAATCAGATGAGAATGAAAACTCCTCCTACTAGCTTTGAACCAGTGCTCGGCTGGACACTGATAGAAGTTGATGAGAAAAGGTATTTATCAGTTTAAATTTACTAAAATAATTGCATTTCCATGTTCTGTGTACTGTGGGAGACCAGATATAGTGAATGCAGGGTCCTGGGTTTAGTATTTTTATATACATTTTTAGCTTTCAGGGCTGTCTCATATTTGTGCAGGGTAAATATATACAGCAAAAAATATGTGAAGAACAAAAAAAAAAAACAGGCCATCAAAGCGTAACTCCAGTTTTTTTGGTCAACAAAAAGGAAAGAAAAAAAATTCTAGCATATACCATTGCTACACAAGCCATATTGTAATTGAACGTTTCCTTTTCAATCTGCAGCATTATCATTTTCTGTAAAATTCAACAAAATATGGCAACTTGGAGGCGTTCTGTACCCAAACTGGTCCATGCAACACCCCTAGAAATGTAATTTCCTGCTTGTGTGATTAGCTTACTGACTTCCCAGAAGTCTGCAGAAAAGTACAAGTACATCAGCTGAGTGATAATGAAAAAGTCACTCCCATTCAGATTCTGCAGACAACAAACAGCTTTTTCTTGAATTCTTTAAAGCAGAAACAGGTAGGAATCTGCAACAAAATGTGTTAAAATCCTTGCAATATACATTGATTGTTTCAACAAAAGTGGAGCTATTTTAAACAATGAGTTATGGAATGTGCCTATTCTTGCAGGACTTAAAGTGATTGTGAAATCTCGTTTTTTTTTTTTTAATTAAAAATAACAAATATGTTATACTTACCTCTTCTGTGTAGTAGTTTTGCACAGAGCTGCCCGGATCCTCCTCTTCTCGGGTCCCTCTTCTGTGCTCCTGGCCCCTCCCTCCTGCCGAGTGCCCCCACAGCAAGCAGCTTGCTATGGGGGCACCTGAGCCGAGCCACAACTCCCTCTGTCCATTCAGACACGGAGCCACAACCCGAGGCCCGCCCCCTCTCTCTCCTCATTGGCTGATTGGCGCCGCGCTGCTACCTCAGCCAAAGAGGAGGGGAGTCCCAGGCAGCCAAGACACTCCTACAACATCGCTGGATCTAGATGGACCTCAGGTAAGAATTAGGGGGGCTGAGAGAGGCTGCTGTACACAGAAGGTTTTTTATCTTAATGCATTAAGATTAAAAAATCTTCTGCCTTTACAACCACTTTAATGTTTTATGCTATCGTTCACCTTTAATTACTCAATTTCTTTTTTGCATAACAGGCGTGTATTTTCCAATATTTGTATTTCTGCTTCCCAAGAGATTAACCACTTCCCGCCCGCCCCATTGTGGATTGATGTCCACAATGTGGCTCCGTAATCATGACTAGACGTCATATGACGTCCAGCAGGATAAGAGGCGATTTGATGTGCTGTGTGTCACTCTGACACACCGCATCTCCGATCGTGGTAAAGAGCCTATGATGTAGGCTCTTTACCAGATGATCAGCTGTGACCAATCACAGCTGATCACAGCGGGAACCAGGAAGTGCCGGTAATCAGCTTTCCTCAGTTCTCGCTGACAGAGGGAGCCAATCAGCGGCTCTCCTGTCAATGGTTGGTCTGTGCTGATAATCAGCGCATTGATTATCAGCACAGCCCCATCAGAGGTGCCCACCACAGCTGCCAATCAGTGCCCATCAAATGCCAGTCAATGGCCACTAAAATGCTAGTCAGTGCCCAAAGCGCCAATCAGTGCCCATAAAAGTGCCAATCAGTGCCCATCAGTTACGCCTGTTAGTGCCCTTCACAGATGCCAATCAGTGCCCATCATTAATGACTGTCAGTACCTCCTCATCATTGCTGCCTATTAATGCCCATCAGTGTCACCCAGCAGTGCGGCCTGTCAGTGCCCATGAGTGCCACCTATCAGTGCCCATCAGTGCTGCTTATCAGTGCCCATCAGTGCTGAATATCAGTACCACAAGGGGTTAATTAATTGCCACTGGTCACTGATGCATCAGTGACCAATAGCAATACATAGTTGCATATTCCAAATAGCAGTGTAGATTAATTAACCCCCCACCCAAAAAAAAACCAAAAAAAAAACACTTCAGTAAGATCAGGCAAAGCAGTGCAGCAATGTTCAGCCTCTGCTCACTCACATGTCCCCGCAGGTCGCAGAAGCAGCACTCCTTCTCTTCCATCCCGCCTCCCGGCCTCTGAATGACGTCACGACAGGTGGGACCTAGGAAGCTCCTGTTGGGCGGAGATCCCTGACAGGGAAATGACTGATGGTACACTTCCGGGCCTAGTGCAAGAGCGCACTCGGCGTATTCTTACCGCTCCACTGCAGCTCTGCAAGCACAGCACTGAGTACCGGCGGCCGGTGGCTGTACATAGTGTCTGGCCCCTCTATTCCCCAGCTCTGAGTGCGGCCTTTTTACCAGACATCAGAGCGGCCTGGGGGGAGATTGCCACCCTGGCCCAGGCCGCCCCTGTATCCATCCCCCCTCCCTTCCTTTCCAGGCTATTTTGAGCATATACAGTATCTCTCAAAAGTGAGTACACCCCTCACATTTTTGTAAATATTTTATTATATCTTTTCATGTGACAACACTGAAGAAATGACACTTTGGTACAATGTAAAGTAGTGAGTGTACAGCTTGTATAACCGTGTAAATTTGCTGTCCCCTCAAAATAACTCAACATACAGCCATTAATGTCCAAACCGCTTGCAACAAAATTGAGTACACCCCTAAGTGAAAATGTCCAAAATGGGCCCAATTAGCCATTTTCCCTCCCTGGTGTCATGTGACTCATTACTGTTACAAGATCTCAGGTGTGAATGGGGAGCAGGTGTGTTAAATTTGGTGTTATCGCTCTCATTCTCTCATACTGGTCACTGGAAGTTCAACATGGCACCTCATGGCAAAGAACTCTCTGAGGATCTGAAAAAAAGAATTGTTGCTCTACATAAAGATGGCCTAAGCTATAAGAAGATTGGCAAGACCCTGAAACTGAGCTGCAGCACGGTGGCCAAGACCATACAGCTGTTTAATAGGACAAGTTCCACTCAGAACAGGCCTCGCCATAGTCGACCAAAGAAGTTGAGTGCATGTGGTCAGCGTCATATCCAGAGGTTGTCTTTGGGAAATAGATGTATGAGTGCTGCCAGCATTGCTGCAGAGTTTGAAGGGTTGCGGGGTCAGCCTGTCAGTGTTCAGACCATACACCGCACACTGCATCAAATTGGTCTGCATGGCTGTCGTCCCAGAAGGAAGCCTCTTCTAGAGATGATGAGCAAGAAAGCCCACAAATAGTTTGCTGAAGACAAGCAGACTAAGGACATGGATTACTGGAACCATGTTCTGTGATCTGATGAGACCAAGATAAACATATTTGCTTCAGATGGTGTCAAGCGTGTGTGGCGGCAACCAGGTGAGGAGTACAAAGACAAGTGTGTCTTGCCTACAGTCAAGCATGGTGGTGTGAGTGTCATGGTCTGGGGCTGCATGAGTGCTGCCGGCACTGGGGAGCTACAGTTCATTGAGGGAACCATGAATGCCAACATGTACTGTGACATACTGAAGCAGAGCATAATCCCCTCCCTTCGGAGACTGGGCCGCAGGGCAGTATTCCAACATGTTAACGATCCCAAACACACCTCCAAGATGACAACTGCCTTGCTAAAGAAGCTGAGGGTAAAGGTGATGGACTGGCCAAGCATGTCTCCAGACCTAAACCCTATTGAGCATCTGTGGGGCATCCTCAAACAGAAGGTGGAGGATCACAAGGTCTCTAACATCCACCAGCTCTGTGATCTCATCATGGAGGAGTGGAAGAGGACTCCAGTGACAATCTGTGAAGCTCTGGTGAACTCCAAGCCCAAGAGGGTTAAGGCAGTGCTGGAAAATAATGGCGGCCACACAAAATATTGACACTTTGGACCCAATTTGGACATTTTCACTTAGGGGTGTACTCACTTTTGTTGCCAGCGGTTTAGACATTAATGGCTGTGTGGAGTTATTTTGAGGGGACAGCAAATTTACACTGTTATACAAGCTGTACACTCACTACTTTACATTGTAGAAAAGTATAATTTCTTCAGTGTTGTCACATAAAAAGATATAATAAAATATTTACAAAAATGTGAAGGGTGTACTCACTTTTGTGAGATACTGTATATACTGATAATAGCCTGAAAAGGATACTGTATGTGTGTATATATATATATATATATATATATATATATATATATATACTCACCTACCCCTTTATTAGGTACACCTTGCTGGTCCTGGGTTGGACCCCCTTTTGCCTTCAGAACTGCCTTCATTCTTCGTGGCATAGATTCAATAAGGTGTTAGAAACATTCCTCAGAGATTTCGCTCCACATTGACATGATAGCATCATGCAGTTGCTGCAAATTTGTCAGCTGCACATCCATGATGTGAATCTCCCGTTCCACCACATCCCAAAGGTGATCTATTGGATTGAGATCCAGTGACTGTGGAAGCCATTGGAGTACAGTGACCTCATTGTCATGTTCAAGAAACCAGTGGTGAGATGATTTGAGCTTTGTGACATGGTGCAAGGAGCCATCAGAAGATGAGTACACTGTAGTCATAAAGGGATGGACATGGTCAGCAACAATACTCAGGTAGGCCGTGGCTTTAAACAATTGGTAATAAGGGGCACAAGCCTGAACCGTTGATACAAGGCAGGATGGATCCATGTTTTCATGTTGTTTACACCAAATTCTGTCCCTACCATCTGAATGTTACAGCTGAAATCAAGACTTATTAGACCAGGCAACATTTTTCCAATCTTCTATTGTCCAATTTTGGTGAGACTGTGTGAATTGTAGCCTCAGTTTCTTGTTCTTAGCTGACAGGAGTGGCACCCAATGTGGTCTTCTGCTGCTGTAGCCCATCTGCTTCATAGTTCGATGTGTTGTGTGTTCAGAGATGGTATTCTGCATACCTTGGTTGTATTGAGTAGTTATTTGAACTACTGTTGCCGTTCTATAACCTCGAACCAGTCTGCCTAGTCTCCTCTGACATCAACAAGGCATTTTCATCCACACAACTGCCACTCACTGGATAATTTCTCTTTTTTGGACCATTCTCTGTAAACTCTAGACATGGTTGTGTGTGAAAATCCCAGTAGATCAGCAGTTTTTGAAATACTCAGACCAGCCCATCTGGCACCAACAACCATGCCACATTCAAAGTCACCTAAATCCTCTTCCCTATTCTGATGCTCGATTTGAACTCCTTCACCTCATCTAGATGGTTGCCTTGGCAAGCTTCCTGACATGGAAACATGAAATGCATTGAGGCTGCTCGCTCGCTTCTGGTACGCCTGGTTCCTATCTCTGGTCTGTTGGAACGCTTCAGGAACGGCGTGGATCCCTGCTGTTTGGCCGTACATGTTAGTGCTAGGTTATTAGCACCCACAAATGTAAGGGCATTACCTGGCAATTTGGCTTCCAATCTTTATAGGCGATGAACTTTGCTTTTTTTTTAGCTCTTGTCTTTGCACAAGTCCAAGGATAAACCAGCTGACGGTGATAAGTTATGAGGACCTTCCCTCCCATTATCCCTACCTCTTAAGGAACTGATTTTGTATTAGCCATCGTTTTTCAGTTATCTGGGGAGTTTATTATTCTCCTGCAGGAGTGATGGAGGAGCACAGATCACTCAGGACACTTTCAATCACACCAATTTCTTTATATAGAATTCTTTCCTTTGGTGTATGGAGGTTTCTTTAAAGATTTTCTGAATTTTATTTTATTTATTCACCCAATTATGATGTGATTCTAAATGAATTGTGTTTATGTACATTCACTTAAATTAGTGCCAACCTTTTATATTATCTTTTAATTTAATTATCTTTAACGACTAACAGATTAAACCTGTCAATTACTTTTTAAAACCTCACTTCTACTTTGACAGAAACAGTAGTCATATGACCTAGCTTTAGACAGAGAAGTAAAACCATTGCAACATTGAAAAAAAAAATTACATTCTTAGCTTAGGAGTTACCAGATGGCATATACTTCTTCCTTGGAGGTCCATTCAATCCAGTCATTGAAAGCTTAAGAATGAAACCGCCCTACCCTTTGGCTACACAGGTGATTGAATCTCCTTGTAACTAAGAGGATCAAAACTTAAATGCAGCAGGTAGTGCTTATCTATAAATCAACTTCAGTATAACCAGCCTTTCAGGTTTTTTTCCTGCAATCTCACTCATCTGAAATTTTTTTTTTTTTTTTTTTTTTGCTGCTCCTTCTTTCCTGCTATCTTATCTCTTACTCCCACTGGATACCTTCATCCACAATAAACAGCATGGATGGATGATTTTCTCCTGCCAGCTATTGTGTTCTGACAGCCAGCACCTATGAATGTCAGAATATCCAAACACCAGCTGGATCTGATTGGACGAAGCCACTGTTGGGTCAACAATTTTTCACCTGGTTCATTTGGGTTTTAGATTGAAGGATGTCAGGTAGGAGGATACCAACAGGTCCCTCCATGGTCAATGAAGACAGCTACAGGTCGGCACCCAGAAGATTCTGGCACCAGCGAGGGATGGCAGACTGTTGAAGGATAGGTAAGTAGTTTAGCTAGGGTTGCCACCTCATCCCTTTAAACCGAACACATTAATTACACAGGTTCTGAGGCTAATTTAATGCAGATAAGTCACTAAGAGAGTTTATTTACCACCTTAATCAGCCACAGAACCTGTATAATTAATATGTGTTCCGGCCTAAAGGGATGAGGTGGCAACCCTAAGTTTAGCTCCACTCTAATAGAAACACAAGGGGTTGTGAATCACCCAAATTAAAGAGGTTTAGACCCCTTTCACACTGCCACGACTTGGACCCGATTTCAGGGAATGCCTTTGTAATCTTGAGGTCTATGGACCTCAACTTGCATCAAAGTCGGACCAAAGTAGTACAGGGACTACTTTGAAGTCGGTGCGACTTGGCAAGCTTCCTGATTACGTGGAAACATGAAATGCATTGAGGCTGCTCGCTCGCCTGCTGGTACGCCTGGTTCCTATCTCTGGTATGTTGGAACGCACCCCGAAAGCTTCAGGAACGGCGTGGATCCCTGCTGTTTGGCCGTACATGTTAGTGCTAGGTTATTAGCACCCACAAATGTAAGGGCATTACCTGGCAATTTGGCTTCCAATCTTTATAGGCTGTATTGCGATAAACTTTGCTTTTTTTGAACTCCTGTCTTTGTACAAGTCCAAGGATACACCAGCTGATGGTGTTAAGTTATGAGGACCTTCCCTCCTGGTATCCCTACCTGTTAAGGAATTGATTTTGTATTAGCCATCGTTTTTCAGTTATCTGGTGAGTTTATTATTCTCCTGCAGGAGTGATGGAGGAGCACAGGTAACTCACTTTCAATCACACCAATTTCTTTATATAGAATTCTTTCCTTTGGTGTATGGAGGTTTCTTTAAAGATTTTCTGAATTTTATTTTATTTATTCACCCAATTATGATGTGATTCTAAATGAATTGTGCTATGTTTATGTACATTCACTTAAATTAGCGCCAACCTTTTATATTATCTTTCAATTTAATTATCTTTAACGACTAACAGATTAAACCTGTCAATGACTTTTTAAAACCTCACTTCTACTTTGACAGAGACAGTAGTCATATGACCTAGCCATAGACAGAGAAGTAAAACCATTGTGACATCGAAAAAATAAATTACATCCTTAGCTTAGGAGTTACCAGATGGCATATACTTCTTCCTTGGAGATCCATTCAATCCAGTCATTGAAAGCTTAAGAATGAAACCGCCTTACCCTATGGCTACACAGGTGATTGAATCTCCTTGTGCTTATCTATAAATCGACTTCAGTATAACCAGCCTTTCGGGCTTTTTTCCTGCAATCTCACTCATTTGATTTTTTTTTTTTTTTTGCTGCTCCTTCTTTCCTGCTGTCTTATCTCTCACTCCCACTGGATATCTTCATCCATGATAAACAGCATGGATGGATGATTTTCTCCTGCCAGCTATTGTATTCTGACAGGGTTGCCACCTCATCCCTTTAAACCGAACACATTAATTACACAGGTTCTGAAGCTAATTTAATGCAGATAAGGCACTAAGAGAGTTTAATTACCACCTTAATCAGCCACAGAACCTGTGTAATTAATATGTGTTCCGGCCTAAAGGGATGAGGTGGCAACCCTAAGTTTAGCTCCGCTTTAATAGAAACACAGGGGGTTGTGAATCGCCCAAATTAAAGAGGTTTAGACCCCTTTCACACTGCCACGACTTGGACGCGATTTCAGGGAATGCCTTTGTAATCTTGAGGTCTATGGACCTCAACTCGCATCAAAGTCAGACCAAAGTAGTACAGGGACTACTTTGAAGTCGGTGCGACTTGAAGTCGCACAAATATGAATGGTACTCATTGGAAATCATGGGGTACGACTTGTCCTGCGACTTTGCAGTCTCAAGTCGCCAGACAAGTCGCACAAGTGTGAAAGGAGCCTTAGCATACAACCTCTAGTAACCTACCCACTCACTATAGTATAGTGGGGCTCTATGGCCAACAAACATAGCATAAAAAAGAAAAGGCTGATAAGCATGACTGCTTAAGGACTGTGAAATAGTGATGGAATTTGCGCTGTGAAAAAAAAGGAAAGGAAAATAGGATGTGATGGTGGAACCTAAAACAGTATGTGATAAATGCAACCAAGTGCACATACAGTGGGGACGGAAAGTATTCAGACCCCCTTAAATTTTTCACTCTTTGTTATATTGCAGCCATTTGCTAAAATCATTTAAGTTCATTTTTTTCCTCATTAATGTACACACAGCACCC
This sequence comes from Aquarana catesbeiana, assembly GCF_042186555.1. Classification (NCBI taxonomy): domain Eukaryota; kingdom Metazoa; phylum Chordata; class Amphibia; order Anura; family Ranidae; genus Aquarana; species Aquarana catesbeiana. The sequence goes on from NC_133326.1 coordinate 647,502,669, forward strand.
CATATTGACAGAAAAACACAGAATTGTTGACATTTTTGCAGATTTAGTAAAAAAGAAAAACTGAAATATCACATGGTCCTAAGTATTCAGACCCTTTGCTCAGTATTTAGTAGAAGCACCCTTTTGATCTAATACAGCCATGAGTCTTTTTGGGAAAGATGCAACAAGTTTTTCACACCTGGATTTGGGGATCCTCTGCCATTCCTCCTTGCAGATCCTCTCCAGTTCTGTCAGGTTGGATGGTAAATATTGGTGGACAGCCATTTTAGGTCTCTCCAGAGATGCTCAATTGGGTTTAAGTCAGGGCTCTGGCTGGGCCATTCAAGAACAGTCACGGATTTGTTGTGAAGCCACTCCCTGTACTTGGCCGCATTCATCTTTCTCTCGATTGCAACCAGTCGTCCTGTCCCTGCAGCTGAAAAACACCCCCACAGCATGATGCTGCCACCACCATGCTTCACTGTTGGGACTGTATTGGACAGGTGATGAGCAGTGCCTGGTTTTCTCCACACATACCGCTTAGAATTAAGGCCAAAAAGTTCTATCTTGGTCTCATCAGACCAGAAAATCTTATTTCTCACCATCTTGGAGACCTTCAGGTGTTTTTTTAGCAAACTCCATGCAGGCTTTCATGTGTCTTGCACTGAGGAGAGGCTTCCGTTGGGCCACTCTGCCATAAAGCCCCGACTGGTGGAGGCCTGCAGTGATGATTGACTTTCTACAACTTTCTCCCATCTCTGGAGCTCGGCCACAGTGATCTTTGGGTTCTTCTTTACCTCTCTAACCAAGGCTCTTCTCCCCCGATAGCTCAGTGTGGCCGGACAGCCAGCTCTAGGAGGGGTTCTGGTCGTCCCAAACGTCTTCCATTTAAGGATTATGGTGGCCACTGTGCTCTTAGGAACCTTAAGTGCAGCAGAAAGTTTTTTGTAACCTTGGCCAGATCTGTGCCTTGCCACAATTCTGTCTCTGAGCTCTTCAGGCAGTTCCTTTGACCTCATGATTCTCATTTGCACTGACATGCACTGTGAGCTGTAAGGTCTTATATAGGTGTGTGGCTTTCCTAATCAAGTCCAATCAGTATAATCAAACACAGCTGGACTCAAATGAAGGTGTAGAACCATCTCAAGGATGATCAGAAGAAATGGACAGCACCTGAGTTAAATATATGAGAGTCACAGCAAAGGGTCTGAATACTTAGGACCATGTGATATTTCAGTTTTTCTTTTTTAATAAATCTGCAAAAATGTCAACAATTTTTTCTGTCAATATGGGGTGCTGTGTGTACATTAATGAGGAAAAAAAATAACTTAAATGATTTTAGCAAATGGCTGCAATATAACAAAGAGTGAAAAATTTAAGGGGGTCTGAATACTTTCCGTCCCCACTGTACATCAAATAAAATAGTAACAAACAATGCCTGGTGAAATAAAAAATACGGGATTATGCTATGTTCATTCCCTCTTTATACTTTACTAACATCCGAGTCTGATAAGCACCGGGGAGCAGGTACCGACTGAAGTTTTATCAACAAGGGCATACGAACTCGGCGTTCGTGGATTGATGCCTATGCTCATTTTTGTTAAAAGTGAGTGCATTGCTTTCTGATCCATCCCTGTCCCACTGTGTTCATTGCGGTGTTACACTATATATCTTCTATATTTTTTTCATATCGTCCTTAACATTCACCACTGGGACCGTCTAAGCAACATATGGGATATTCCTTTACATCCACCAGCCTTACCAGTGATTTGTCACCTGTCTATGCTGTATACCTTATAGCAGTAAGGTGAGCTGCTTGCAGACACAGAGGTGTTATCACTGAAGAGTTCATTTGGTACACAAATGTTTCTGGTGGTGGGATTGATCCATTTTTCACCTTACACTGACTGCTTTATTATATATATTATTTTTTTACATTTTTTCTGTCATTTTTTTCATATATTGTGATAGTCTTCCTGGACTTTTTTCATATCAGTGATCATCTAGTTATATGACACATATGCTTGCTATATATATTCTCTTTGTTTACACGTGTCTATTTTCATATATTTTTTTTATTTCACCAGGCATTGTTTGTTACTATTTTATTTGATGTATGTGCACTTGGTTGCATTTATCACATACTGTTTTAGGTTCCACCATCACATCCTATTTTAGCCCCTCCCACATTTCCTTTCCCTTTTTTTCACAGTGCAAATACCATCACTATTTCACATTTGTCTATTTTATGTTCAAATCAGAATCATAGGTTTTTGCAGCAGTGTCCCTTAGTACAAACCCTTTTGACAGCGCAGGAGTTACCGTATTTATCGGCGTATAACACGCACCGGCGTATAACACGCACCCCAATTTAGGAGGGAATTTTAAGGAAAAAAAAACTTTTAGGAGGGAAGTTGAAGGGAAAAAAAACTTACATTTAAATGCCCATCATTGCAGCCTTCTCAGTGCAGCCATGTCAGTGCAGCCTTGTCAGTGCAGCCTTGTCAGTGCAGCCTTGTCAGTGCAGCCATGTCAGTGCTGCCTTCCCCAGTGCAGCCTTGTCAGTGCAGACTTCCCCAGTGCAGCCTTGCCAGTGCAGCCATGTCAGTGCAGCCTTGTCAGTGCAGCCATGTCAGTGCTGCCTTCCCCAGTGCAGCCTTCCCCAGTGCAGCCTTCCCCAGTGCAGCCTTGTCAGTGCAGCCTTCCCCAGTGCAGCCTTCCCCAGTGCAGCCTTGCTCCAGTGATCCCAGCCATTCTGGGCTTCAAAATCGCCGATCGCGATTTGAAAATGGCGCCGCCGGCGCCGAAATACACAGAGCCGGTCCTCGGCTCTTTCCGGCGGCTCTCGTTCACTTTCGGCTCCACTCGTAGTCCCAAGCGGAGCTGGTTTGGATAGCTCCGCTCGGGACTACGAGTGGAGCCGAAAGTGAACGAGAGCCGCCGGAAAGAGCCGAGGACCGGCTCTGTATATTTCGGCACCGGCGGCGCCATTTTCAAATCGCGGTCGGCGATTTTGAAAATGTGACAGGTCGGGATCGCAGGGGATCGGCGTATAACACGCACCTGCGATTTTCCCCTGGTTTTAAGGGGAAAAAAGTGCGTGTTATACGCCGATAAATACGGTATCTACATATATGCCTAAGGACTATAACCTTTGAGCCACCGGAGTATGATTACTGAAACTAAATTTAACAAAGATAATCAGGAAAATGGTATAAATTTTATTGAATACAAAAATAGGTCAAAGCAAAACAAATGAAACTGAAAAATGTAAAAAGAAACTACCCGCCATCACCAATAAAAAGACAACATTGTCTAAAAATCAATAAAAATGCGCCAGACGTCAAGATTCTCACTCACACACAGTTCAATCATATGCAATAAAACTACATTTGAGCAATAAACGCATGGAAACAGTGTATATATGACCACCAATATCTGGAAGGGACACAGCAGTGTGGCAAGCACAGAACCAGAGAAAAAGGTTCAGTGAACTAAACCCGAATCACAATGGATTTGGTACATAACCTAATCTTGCCACAGTGCCAATGTCATAAACACCGGGTCCATGTGTTATGTACAGCATTAAATAGAGGGGTGGGCACACTGGACAGTCCGTGGATAGCTGAACTGATGGATAAGTCCAGGCTCCTTAAAGCGGAGTTCCAGACGAAATATGACTTTTAAGATAAAAATACCTCTAGAATACTCGTGCCTCGTGCAATGTAACAAAGGTATGCTGTAAACTATGCCCAGATTTCTACTTGTGCAGCATCGTTTTCTTACTTTGTGAAGTTCCTGCACAGCGCGGACATCTCCATTGTGGGCATCTGAAGCCACAGTGTCCTTCTTCCTGGATTCCGTGCATGCTGGCTACCCAATATGCACCTGCCGATCTCGCACATGTGCAGTGCGGTGCAATCTCGGTCAGCTTGCCATGCCAAGCTGGAGATTTTACCCCCTTCCTGACCAGAGCACTTTTTGCGATTCGGCACTGCGTCGCTTTAACTGACAATTGCGCGGTCATGCGATGTTGCACCCAGACAAAATTGATGTCCTTTTTTCCCCACAAATAGAGCTTTCTTTTGTTTGTTTTTTTGTGGTTTTTATTTATTTGCGCTATAAACAAAAATAGAGCGACAATTTTGAAAGAAAAACACAATATTTTTTAATTTTTGTTAAAATAAATATCCCCCAAAAATATATAAAAAAACAATTTTTTTCCTCAGTTTAGGCTGATATGTATTCTTCTACATATTTTTGGTAAAAAAAATCGCAGTAAGCTTATATTGATTGGTTTACGCAAATGTTATAGCGTCTACAAAATAGGGGATAGTTTTATGGCATTATTATTTATTTTATTTTTTTAATAAGTAATGGTGGCGATCTGCGATTTTTATCGGACTGCGACATTATGTTGGACACATCGGACAATTTTGACACTACAGTATTTTGGGACCATTGGCATTTATACAGCGATCAGTGCTATAAAAATGCATTGATTTACTGTAAAAATGTCACTGGCAGGGAAGGGGTTAACACTAGGGGGCGATCAAGGGGTTAATTGTGTTCCCTAGGAAGGTGTTCTAACTGAAGGGGGGGAGGGAACTGTGTAGGGGAGATGACAGATCGCTGTTCATACTCTGTTTGAACAGACGATCTGTCTCTTCTCCCCTCAGAGAACCAGGATCTGTGTGTTTACACACACAGATCCCAGTTCTCGGTGTGTGTCAGCAGCGATTGCGGGAGCCCGGTGGTGACCATGACCGCTGGGCACTCACATCGGCTCCGGGGGCGAGCAGCGGGTGTGCTTGCGCCCCTAGTGGCCACGGGGAGAAGCAACGTAACATCATTTCGCCCAGCCATGCCATTCTACCGCAGTACAACTGCAGTGGCTGGTTGGCAAGTGGTTCACCACCTGCCTACCGCTCACAGTAAATATACTGCGAGCAGGCGGCAGGTAGAGACATAGTCATGTACATGCACATGACTGGCCTTCTTTCAGGTTTGAAGCACGCATGCACGTGCCCCCCCTGTCAACCTGTGCTGTGATTGGACACAGCAGGAGCTTGGCATTAGATTTCAGCCAATAATTTTGGCTGAAACCTACTGATCAGCTGTGTCCAATCACATACAGAGTTTTGTGGTTACAAAACCACAAAACTCTGTGTACAGCGATCTGGCTGAAAAGCAGGGAGAAAAAAACATCCAAATTATAATGTAAAAAAGCAGCACATATTTCTAGGCAGGCCGTTAACCCTTTGATCGCCCCTGACGTTAACCCCTTCAAAGCCAGTGCCATTAGTACAGTGTCAGTGTACAGTATTATAACAGATCACTGTATTAGTGTCACTAGCGTCAGCAGTGTCAGTTAAGGCCCGTACACACGATACGAAAATCGGAAGTAAAATTTCATCCGACGAACGATCTGACGATTTTCGGATCGTTAGTACGGTGCTTTCGACAGCCGATTCCGATTTTTCGTACGACATAAGCTGGATGTGCAGACTATAACATTTTTGTCGGATGTGAACACAACGTCCGATTTTCATTTAATTAACTAAAACTGTTGCACACAGAATCTGGTGTAGTTGTGCATAGCAACCAATCAGTAGACATGTGCGGTTCCTTTCATTCTGAATTTCCAAATTACATTGGTACCGAATTTAAACAAATCCAAAATAGGGAAAAAAAAAAAATCAGATGAAATTCGAATCTGAATCGTTTTTGAAAATGTTTCAAATAGTTTTCGAATTTGAATAGTTTTCGAATTTCCAAAGAGAATAAAATAGAATAGAAAATAAAGGAATTGAATAGAAAAAAAATAATAGAATAGAAAAGAATATAACAGAAAATAAAAGAATAGAATATAATAGAGTAAAACAGAACAAAATAGAATATAAAATAAAAGAACAGAATAGCCTGGAATATAATAGAAACAAATAGAATCGAATAACATAGAAAGAATATAACTATCTTCTGAAATTCGAATTTCAAATAGAAGTAATTTGAATTTGAATACATAAGAAAATAATAGAATACAAAAGAATAGAATAGAAACAAAAAGAATAGAATAGACTATAATAGAATAGAAAATAATAAAAAAAACAATAGAATAGAATAGAAAGAATATAATCATTTCCCAAAATTTAAATAGAATCAATTCGAATTTGAATAGATTAGAAAAGAATAGATGAAAATAACAGAATAGTATAGAAAAAACAGAAGTTTTTTTTTGCCGCGTTTTTGTCACGATTTTGTACAGGTCACCAATGTAAAAAGCAGAAAAAAGCAAAGAAGCTCATGTTTCTTTTTGAGCTTAAGGCGTTTAGGCGTTTTGCTTCAGGTGACAAAACGCTCAGATGTGAACAGGTGCCATTGAAATGAATAGGATTTTGCTTGTTGGGCGTTTTACGTTTTATGAGCTGAAAACCCTCAGGTGTTAATGGAGCCTAAATCTTCCCCACTGTATCCTTTTCTCCTGGCCATGGGGGAAAACTGTGTAAAAAGAAAAAATGTAATAATAAAAAAGGGGTTGTAAACCCTCGTGTTTTTTCACCTTAATGCATCCTATGCGTTAAAGTGAATGTAAACCCCGAATGTTTTTCTTTTATATATCATACTGTAGAGTATAAGATTTCCTATCATTTGAGCCCAGTCTTGCCACACAGAGTTATTCCATCTCTGAGCAATCCTCTTTTATTGTTCAGTGAGACAATTCTTGACAAACTGAGAAAAACTTTGTCAAATCCTCCCCCTTGCTGTGAGTGACAGGTGATTTACATATCTCATGCACTAGCCTAAGACTTGCATTATTTTTTAATTCCCTCCCCCACTCCTTTCTTCAGCAGCTCTGCGAGGATTGGCTGTTCCACACCTCAGCATGATTTGACATTCTGAAGTCATGTGGTTACTTTCCTGTCTTTTCACTGGATGTTAGAGATCATAGCAGAAGTTCAGCAGAAGTTCAGTGTTAGAGATACACAGAGAAAATGAATATCGACAAGGGGAGTGTAGAGGTGGGCGGGGAGTCTACTGACATCACGACTCCACCCACCGAGCTCCAGACAACAGACCCGCCCACAGAATCTGCAGTTTTTCGGGTCTCATAACAGACAGAGGGGAGACATTTGACAGGTAAAGATACATGCAGGAGGCATGTATATCCTTATAGATAACCACCATGGCAGTAGTTTAGAAAGGATGACATTGGGTTTACATCCACTTTAAGATGAAAAAACATCTGGCAGTCCGGCCCCCCCAGCCCCCCCATTTTACTTACCTGAGCCCCGTATTTCCCTTGGCGGGGTCCCAGCTCTTGATTGGATAGATTGATAGCAGCGCAGCCATTGGCTCCCACTGCTGTCAATCAAATATAGATGCGGGCACCAGGGGGGGCAGGGCCTAGTCCAGCATTTGTGTCTATGGACGCCGAATGCTGGACTCGGGAGCACACCCGCAAGGTAACCCCCAGGAGAGCTCTTCTCCTAGGGGTTTTATCTGATGTGGGGAGGAGCCACGAGAGCCGCCAAGGACCCCAGAAGAGGATGTTCGGGGCCACTCTGTGCAAAACGAGCTGCACAGTGGAGGCGATGGCCCGTCGGCCATGGTTGCACTCCTCCCTCGCTGAGCCTCCCCCCGCATGGGAGCCGCTGAGGAGGGGGAGACAGCTTGCCCCTGACACATGCGACGCATGGGCGGGGAAGAGGTGCGATGGTGGCCTGTAGCCCCGCCCACCGAGCTCCGTCGGCGGCGAGTAATACGGCCAGGCCCTGCTCTGGCGGAAGTCGATGGTCGCTTCGCGGGGGGGCCTGTGGAGGGCTCTTAGTGTGGTGCAAAGCTCTGGGGGCCTGATCCTCGATGAGGGCGGGCACATGGCTGTGCAGCCAATCCGGTCCCCTGGTCGCTGCAGCCGCCCGCAACCAGGCTAAGATGAGGTCTATGTCAGCCATGATGGTGGAGAACAGCAGCGTGTGTACAAACTGCTTCCTTCTTTCTGCCCCTTCATCTGCTGCCCGGAAGTTCCATCTCCCCCTTAATAAATACCACTCCTCCCACTCTGTCTTCTCCAAACTGTGCCATCCCCTTCCTTTCACACTTTCCTGATTAACCATTTGTTGTCTCCCCTCTACACACTGTGATGCCCGGCCCTGCACTACTTTCTTCTTTCTCTTTCCGTTCCAGGCCTCACTTTCCAGATCCACTGGAATAGAAAAAGTACCCAGATGACGGGTCCCAGCTGGCAGGTATGGACTGTGCAGTTCACTGAGTGTTCCTGAGGGCATTGCATGGTATTGAATAGGCACTTTGTGAGAAGACATTTGTCGCTAATAAACATGACCCAGAAAGTTCCTGACTCAGGTGTGGTATGTGGGCGTGTATGCGATGGGGCCATGTAGTTATCGTAAAGTTCTCAATATTTGCCAGCAATGGACCAAAGGTAATGAGATGGTAAAGGTTGTGCAAATAACTGTGAGGTAAAAGTCATAGAGCTGTAAATAAACCAAGGACCAGCTGGTCCGCTCACCGGACCAGGAGCACTGCAGGTTCATGTCTTTACCATCCTGCGGGGGCTTGTCTCTTCTGTGTCTCACATCGGATAGACATGAAGTCCAGGAGTTGTAGCTCAGGTCTCGCTCGGGGTTGTCAGCGATGGCCGCTCGTCAGGATTAGGTTTTAAGATGGTATCTTGGCGTGCCTCAGTAAAGATAGATGCCGCAGTACTCGTTTCTCGTCATCTCAACGGCACTCACATGATGTCGTGACAACCAAATTCAAGATTGAGTTATAACAGCTATAGCAGCTTCAACTCTTCTGGGAATTCTGTCCACAGGGTTTAGGAGTGTGTCTATCTGAATGTCTGACCATTCTTCCAGAAGCGCATTAGTGAGGTCAGGCACTGATGTGGAGGAGAAGGCCAGGCTCACAGTCTCCGCTCTAATTCACCCCAAAGGTGTTCTATCGGGTTCAGGTCAGGACTATGTGCGGGCCAGTCAAGTTCCTCCACCCCAAACTCACTCATCCATGTTTTTATGGACCTTGCTTTGTGCACTGGTCCAAATCATTTGGTGGAGGGGGGATTAAGGTGTGGGGCTGTTTTTTAGGAGTTGAGCTTGGCCTTTTAGTTCCAGTGAAGGGAACTCTTAAGACATCAGCATACCAAGACATTTTGGACAATTTCAGGCTCCCAACCTTCTGGGAACACTTTCGGGATGGCCCCTTCCTGTTTTAACATGACTGCGTACTAGTGCAGAAAGCAAGTTCCATAAAGACATGGATGAGCGAGTTTGGGGTGGAGGAACTTGACTGCACTGAGTCCTGACCTCAACCCGATAGAACACCTTTGGGATGAATTAGAGCGGAGACTGCGAGCCAGACCTTCTCGTCCAACATCAGTGCCTGACGTCACAAATGCTCTTCTGGAAGAATGCTCAAACATTCCCATAGACACACTCCTAAACCTTGTGGACCTTCCCAGAAGAGTTAAAGCTGTTATAGCTGCAAATGGTGGGCCAACTCAATATTGAACCCTACAGACTAATGCCCTGTACACACGGACGGACATTGATCGGACATTCCGACAACAAAATCCTAGGATTTTTTTCGACGGATGTTGGCTCAAACTTGTCTTGCATACACACGGTCACACAAAGTTGTCGGAAAATCCGATCGTTCTGAACACGGTGATGTAAAACACGTACGGGACTATAAACGGGGCAGTAGCCAATAGCTTTCATCTCTTAATTTATTCTGAGCATGCGTGGCACTTTGTGCGTCGGATTTGTGTACACATGATCGGAAATTCCGACAACGGATTTTGTTGTCGGAAGATTTTATATCCTGCTCTCAAACTTTGTGTGTCGGAAAATCCGATGGAAAACGTGTGATGGAGCCCACACACGATCGGAATTTCCGTCAACAAGGTCCTATCACACATTTTCCGTCGGAAAATCCGACCGTGTGTACGGGGCATAAGACTGGTATGCCATTAAAGTTCATGAGCGTGTAAAGGCAGGCATCCCAATAACTTTAACAATATAGTGTATATGGCACTGCAGCGATCGTTATGAGCAGGAACATTTAATTTGGGTTAGTCTTTGGTGGTAGGTCATGGTAATAGCAAGAAATATACAGCTACATTTGAAAAAATTATGGTTTTATTTACTATTTTCCTAATATATAACACATAGCACATGCCAAAGTGGCAAAACTCTATTCAGGCATTAAGATCTAATTTATCCTCCATCATGAAGGGGTTAAAGACAAGCAGTGGTGTTTAATCCATAACCTTATACTTATACAAAAAATAAGTATGACGTGTAAAGCATGGTCATATTATAAGAATGTAGATGACATATTGACTGAAAAGAGGGAAGGGTGGGAAACAGAGAGTGAATAATAAACAGGGATTGAGGACGTTACAAACTGGAAATATAACAAAAGGAGAGAGGACACAAGAAAGATATCATGAAAGAGGAAATAGGGAACAGACACAAGTATACTGAGTTAGGCCTGATTCCCACCTATGCAGGTTGCAGTTTGCATATTCCAGATGCATTTTGCATTTTTCAATACACATCTTTAAACCATTGAAGTCTATGGAACCAAAAACCAGAAAAAAAAAAACCCCGGCCCTTTCCATAAAATGCACAAATGTGAACTACATCCACAGGAAACCATGTTACATGGACTGTAGTGTGTTTCTGAAAAACTGAAAATGCACTAAAATGTGCATAGGTGTGGACCAGGCCTTAGGGACCTTAGATTGTAAGCTCTGCAGGGACTTATGTGAATGTACAATATATATGTAAATTGCTGTGTAAATTGACGGCGCTACATAAGTACCTGTAATAAATACATAAAATAAAGTGTAGCACCCTGATGTTTAGGCAGGGCTGCTATCAAATTTATTTGCCAATTGATAGGAGATCAATTGATTTCACCCCAATTCTGGAATTGCTGCACTTCTCTCTTCTGTCACTAGATGGCCGGGTATCTGGTGACATTAGATAAGATAAAGGCATTGCAAGTACAGATTAGGAATAAATGGGGTGTCTCAGCCAATGGGCAGGGATTTTCTTGGGTCCCTTGGCCTGCTGGGAGAGCCTATTTATTTGGGTGGAGTCATGTGATCGGGGTTCTGTGCCACCTGGACGGCTGTCTGGATGGACATGTGTTGTAACACCCCAGGCTGCTAGGTCATAAGCCTTGGGCCTATCCCAGGGACATCTGGCTGCTAGGCTGTCTGAGGGCCTATCCAGAAGCAAGAGAGCAGTGTAGGGTTGGGACTGCGGCTTGCAGTCCAACCAGAAGCAACAGTTCTGCTGGCCGGAGAACCAGCTGTGGTCGGGGGTAGAGGGGAAGATTTCGCTGCTACATACTATGTCTCTTCTGCATAAAGGCTGTCACCGCAAGGACACACAGAAAATAGTTGTTTCCTGTGTATCCCATTCACACTGCAACTCAGTACAGGGCTGCACTGCAGTGTTCTGTGATAAAATGCAGACATGCTGCATTTTGTTGCAGCACACTGTACAGGATCGCATTTCACTGAATGAAGTGTACTTTTGTATAAAGTTTGTACAAATACAGAAAAAAAAGGAGCCATGTGATGCTCGGAGTTGCGCACCACACTGCCCCCTACCGCAGCCGGGAATGGACAGATAAAGGGCTTCAGCAGCTGTCCAATCCTATGTGAACTATCCCTAAAGTTTCTTACCTGCCTGTCCACCGCTGGCAGCTCAGTGCACAATTTCAGCAATGCCGAGCTGACTGATCTCCCACACATGCACAGGATTTACGTCACTGTGGCCCAGCCAATTAAAATGGCCGGAAATTGGTACTCGGATCCGGCCTGGCCAAAGATGACAGCGGCTGGCGGGGAGCTCCTGGACAGCACAGATTTGGAGTGAAGGTAAAGCTGGTCATAGAGGGATAGAATTTCAAACGTCTTATGCCGCGTACACACGGTCGGACTTTCTATCCTACTTGGTCCGGCACACTTTCCGACGGACTTTGTCCGCCAGGTGCGCCGGACTTTAAAACGGACGGACTTGCCCACACACGACCGGACTTTCCGGCGGGCTAAGTCCGCCCGTCTTTCCGACGGACTTTCGCCGGAGTTACGGCGGACTTTCAGAATGAACGGACTTGCCCACACACGGACAAGTCCGTTCATTTTGAACGTGACTCAGGTGCGACGGGACTAGAAAAGGATGTCAATCTTGCCGCTTTTATCGGCGAGATTGACACCTTGCGAGCCCCGTCGCGGGTCATACCAGGCCCTTAGGTCTGGTATGGATTATAAAGGGAACCCCCTACGCCAAAAAAACGGCGTGGGGTCCCCCCTAAAATCCATACCAGACCCCGATCCGAGCACGCAGCCTGGCCGGTCAGGAAAGGGGGTGGGGACGAGCGAGCGCCCCCCCCCTCCTGAACCGTACCAGGCCGCATGCCCTCAACATGGGGGGTGGGTGCTTTGGGGGAGGGGGGCGCCCTGCGGGGCCCCCCACCCCAAAGCACCTTGTCCCCATGTTGATGAGGACAAGGGCCTCTTCCCGACAACCCTGGTCGTTGGTTGTCGGGGTCTGCGGGCGGGGGCTTATCGGAATCTGGGAGCCCCCTTTAATAAGGGGGCCCCCAGATCCCGGCCCCCCACCCTATGTGAATGAGTATGGGGTACATGGTACCCCTACCCATTCACCTAGGGAAAAAGTGTAATAAAACACACTACACAGGTTTTTAAAATATTTTATTAAACAGCTCCGGGGGGGGGAGATCTTCCTCCGGCTTCGGGGGTCTTCTTCCGGCTTCGGGGGTCCCTGCGCTTCATCTTCTCCCGGCGTCCGGTTGGTTCTTCTCCCGGTGTTCCAGTTCTTCGGCCGGCTCCTCTGCTGTCTTCAGGTAGCTCTCTTGCCAGCAGAGGTCCGGACTCCTGGGCTTCTGGGCCTCTTCTCTTCTCTTCTCCAGATGTTGACACGACGCTCTCTCCGGCTGGACTGCTCTCCGAGGGCTGCGTTGTGACTTATATAGGCGGAGACCCCGCCCCCTTTTGATGTCACAGTCCCTGGGCATGCTGGGACTGTGACGTTTTAGGGGGCGTGGTCAACATCACCCAGTGACCACGCCCCCTAAAACGTCACAGTCCCAGCATGCCCAGGGACTGTGACATCAAAAGGGGGCGGGGTCTCCGCCTATATAAGTCACAACGCAGCCCTCGGAGAGCAGTCCAGCCGGAGAGAGCGTCGTGTCAACATCTGGAGAAGAGAAGAGAAGAAGCCCAGAAGCCCAGAAGCCCAGAAGCCCAGGAGTCCGGACCTCTGCTGGCAAGAGAGCTACCTGAAGACAGCAGAGGAGCCGGCCGAAGAACTGGAACACCGGGAGAAGAACCAACCGGATGCTGGGAGAAGATGAAGCGCAGGGACCCCCGAAGCCGGAAGAAGACCCCCGAAGCCGGAGGAAGATCTCCCCCCCAGGAGCTGTTTAATAAAATATTTTAAAAACCTGTGTAGTGTGTTTTATTACACTTTTTCCCTAGGTGAATGGGTAGGGGTACCATGTACCCCATACTCATTCACATAGGGTGGGGGGCCGGGATCTGGGGGCCCCCTTATTAAAGGGGGCTCCCAGATTCCGATAAGCCCCCGCCCGCAGACCCCGACAACCAACGGCCAGGGTTGTCAGGAAGAGGCCCTTGTCCTCATCAACATGGGGACAAGGTGCTTTGGGGTGGGGGGCCCCGCAGGGCGCCCCCCTCCCCCAAAGCACCCACCCCCCATGTTGAGGGCATGCGGCCTGGTACGGTTCAGGAGGGGGGGGGGGGGCGCTCGCTCGTCCCCACCCCCTTTCCTGACCGGCCAGGCTGCGTGCTCGGATCGGGGTCTGGTATGGATTTTAGGGGGGACCCCACGCCGTTTTTTCGGCGTAGGGGGTTCCCTTTATAATCCATACTAGACCTAAGGGCCTGGTATGATCCGCGCTCGCTGCAATAGGAAAATTTGTTTTTCCTATTGCAGCGAGCGCGAGATGCAATACCCTGCCCTCGCGTCGTATCTGGTCCGTCGGACCAGCATACACACGAGCGGGCTTTCCGTCGGACCAGCACACACACGAGCGGACTTTCCGCCCGAAACTGAGTCCGGCGGAAAGATTTAAAACTTTTTTCAAATCTAGGTCCGGCGGGCTTTTGGGATAAAGTCCGCCGGAAAAGTCCGCCGGCGCCTACACACGGGCGGATTGTCCGGCACACTCTGGTCCGCCGGACCAAGTATGCCGGAAAGTCCGACCGTGTGTACGCGGCATTAGGAAAATTTGTACGAAAGAATATTTGTTTGTAGTTTGAAAGATTTTGTTTGATTTTAAGATTTGATTTTGTAATGAATGGACTTTACTGAGTGAATTTCAAAAAGTGTATGTGGTTTTCATTCATTCAACTCTACTCCTTCAAACTTTCTCACCACTGGGGTATAAAATGAATGTCAATCTGACGATTTCATGATTAGTGAACAAACTTTCTTTTCATTAGTATTTACATTGGAAATTCGAAGCATCTACTAACAGAGAGAGAGAGGGAGAGGGAGAGAGAGAGAGACAGAGACAGAGAGAGGGGGAGAGAGAGAGAAGGAGAGAGAGAGAGACAGAGACAGAGAGAGGGGGAGAGAGAGAGAAGGAGAGAGACAGAGACAGAGAGGGAGAGAGAGAGAAGGAGGGAGAGAGAGAGAAGGAGGGAGAGAGAGAGAGAGAGAGAGAGGGGGGGGAGAAGGAGAGAGAGAGAGAGAGAGAGAGAGAGAGAAGGAGAGAGACAGAGAGAGGGGGAGAGAGCGAGAAGGAGAGAGAGGGGGAGAGAGCGAGAAGGAGAGAGAGGGGGGAGAAGGAGGGAGAGAGAGAGGAAGGGGGAGAGAGGGAGAAAGAGAGAGAGGAAGGGGGAGAGGAGAGAGGAAGAGAGACAGGGGGAGAGAAGGAGAGAGAGAGAGAGAGAGAGGAAGGGAGAGTGAAGGAGCAAGAGAGAGAGGGGAGAGAAGGATGGAGAGAGAATAAGGGAGAGAGAGGGGGGAGGTAGAGAGAGGGAAGGATGGAGAGAGAATAAGGGAGAGAGAGAGAAAGGAAGGGGGGAGAGAGGCAGGGAGGGGGAGCAAGCAAGAGAGGGAGAGAGAGGGAGGGAGAGAGAGGGGGAAGGAGAGAGGGGGGAGAAAGAGGGGGAGTGAGCAAGAGAGGGAGTGGGAGAGAGTGAGAGGGAGAGAGGGAGGGAAGGAGAAGGAGAGAGAGAAGGAGCGAGCAAGAGAGGGAGAGAGAATAAGGGAGAGAGGGAGGGAGAGAGAGAGAGAGGGGGGGAGGGAGAGGGGGGAGAGAGAGGGAGAGAGAGGGGGGAGCGAGCAAGAGAGGGAGAGAGAGAGATGGAGTGAGGGAGAGGGACCGAGAGAGGGAGAGAGTGAAGAATGGAGAGAGAGGGGGGAGAGAGAAGGATGGAGAGAATAAGGGAGAATAAGGGAGAGAGATGGAGGGAGGGAGAGAGGGTGGGGGAGTGAGCAAGAGAGAGAATAAGGGAGAGAGAGGGAGAGAGGAAGGGAGGGAGTGAGGGTGGGGGAGTGAGCAAGAGAGGGAGAGAGAGGGAGGGAGCGAGAGGGGGAGAGAGCGAGGGAAAAGGGAGGGGGCAAGAGAGAGAAGGGAAGAGAGAAGGGTGAGAGATAGAGATAGAGGAGGGGAGAGAGAGGAGGGAGAGAGGAGGGGAGAGAGAGAGGAGGGGGAGAGAGAGAGAGGAGGGAGGGATAGAGGGGAGGGAGAGAGAGAAAGAGAGAGGAGGGGAAAGAGGGGGGAGAGAGGGAGAGAGAGTGGAGGGGGGTAAGAGAGAGAGGGGGGAGGAGGGGGAGAGTGGGAGCGAGAGGGAGAGAGAGAGAGAGAGAGAGAGAGAGAGAGAGAGGGGTGAGAGGGAGAGGAGGGGGTGAGAGAGAAGGGAAGACAGAAGGAGCAAAAGGGAGGGAGGGAGAGAGAGAAGGAGGGGGAGAAGAAGGGAGAGAGGGAAGGAGCGAGAGAGAGAGAGAGAGAGGAGGGGGAGAGAGGAGGAGAAGGAGGGAGAGAAAGAGAAGGAGAGAGAGGGGAAGAGACAGAGAGGGGGAGGTGGGGGAGAGGGAGAGAGAAAAGACAGAGGAACTACATGAGAGGACAAAGTAGTGATATATTGTAACTGTAATGGACACCCCATCCACCACCATGATATGCGATATCTGATGGCCACATACTACAGAAGGGAAAGAACATGGAAAACACTGAAGAGAAAGAGGGCAAAAAAGGGAGAGGGAGAGAGAGGGGGAGAGAGAATAAGGGAGAGAGAGAGAGAAGGAGGGAGAGGGGGAGAGTAAGGTGGGAGAGAGAGAAAGGGAGGGAGAGAGAGAGAGGAGCGAGAGAGAAGGAGGGAGAGGGGGAGAGAACAGACAGAGGAACTACATGAGAGGAGAAAGTAGTCATATACTGTAAGTGTAATGGACACCCCATCCACCACCATGATATGCGATATCTGATGGCCACATACTACAGAAGGGAAAGAACATGGAAAACACTGAGGAGAGAGAGCAAAAGATGTAGTCTGAGACATACTAAGGAGAAGAGGGGAAAGAGTAAAAAAGATAAAAAGGAAAAAGGAAAGATAGATCGGAAAAGAATAAAGCTAACCATAGATGGATCTTTTATTTTTTTATCTACAACCACCTTGTCATGTTTTCCCCACTTAATCAACGCTGTAGGCTATAGCCAGCATCGCTGATCAGTGTTTTCTGATGGTGGGGGAGCCTCCCCTCTGTCAGAATACAAAGGCTCAGTGGGGAGGATTCCCCCCATCCACATTAAATATGTGGATGGGGAAATTGAATCTTTTTTTTTCATTCAACATGCTGGTTGGACTAAATAAAATTATATCATCACAGAAAAGAGGATAGGAGGGGGAAAAAAAGAGATGAGAAAAAAGCAAACCCATAAAGTAAACACAAAAGTGTGGACAGAGACACACAGAAATAAGCGTTCCATGTACATGCACAGAGGTGAATACACACATTAAAGAGTATGGTAGCAATACATTGTCAGAGCTGTGTGCTGTACCTGCTGTCACTGATGCTGCCTTCTGGACTGATGAGTTGACGTTCCGCCTGGTGAACAGACATGGGAGGTGTTACAGTGGGCAGGCACATAACTAAACATCTACTGATTAGTCTCTAATTGTGCTGACTGTTTGTTTTATTACATCAGTCATTGACAGTTGTTGGGGCTTTGTGACACTGCTAGTTCTGCTGTTCTGAAGAATAGATAGAGTGACGTCATAGAAAAAAGGATCAGTTCACACATATGCGATGTGGGAACCAGTGCGATTCCTGTGCGGTACCCGCATTGCATGTCTCTGGCAGGCAGTTCACACTGCCCTATGCGAACCACTGTGGGTGTCAATACAAAGTTAATGACACCCCCAGATCGGTTCGCAGATCGCAGTGCAAACTGTGAACTGGTGCAGGAATTGGATCGCATAGGTGTGAATACCCATGCGATCCGATTCCAGTGCAGACAAAAAAAAGGGTCCTGCACCATTTTAGTCCAAATGCGATGCAAATTCAGTCATACAATCTGTATGGCTGAATTTGCATCGCACAGACATTACATGTGATCTGCACAGCAATGCG